>NC_133540.1:131677272-132308181 GCF_048773025.1 Camelus bactrianus | reverse complement strand
GGGAGATGGTCTTCCTGCCCTGGGGGAGGATTCAGGCAGGGCCACACCTTTCTTATCACCCTCGGAGAGCGAAGTGGCCTTTTGTCACACATCCACCATGAATGTCCAGTCCCAGGTAACAGTCCAGACTCGAGCGAGACGTGGCATTTCCCCTCCTGTGCCCCTACACCAGGGCCTGCTCGTGCTGGAGGCTGGTGCGGGGGAAGGACCCGGGGTCCTGCGGCTTCTGCCTGCCCCCTCCCCACTCTGATTGGCTGCGAGGCTGCTTGGGGCAACCCTGTTCTGGGTGGGCCTGGCAGGTGGATACAGCTGGCCGTTTCTCTCTTGGGTCCTTTGCTGGGAGGTATGGAAGTTCCCTGCCAAGCCTCCTCCAGCAGAGCCGCTGACCTGGGCAGTCACAGCTGCACGTTCAGCGGTTTTCCTCAGCCCCTGGGCACAGTGGCCTCTCTGCTGCGGTCTCAGCTCCCTGGAGAGCCAGCAGACCGCACTAGGCAAAGCTCGGTGGCTTCAAACAATGAGCACACGCTTTTGCCCGAGTCTGTGGGTCAGCCGGGCGTCTCCTCGCGGATTGGCGGTGCTCGCTGTCCGGTGTGGTCGCTGTGGGTCAGGCAGGTGTGTCTGCTGTGTTTGCTGGGCTCGCTGCCGTGTTCCGGGATGGACTTGCTGTGGACTAGCTTAGGATGGCCTCAGCTGCCTAGCTCGTCCACGCCCGCATGGTCTCTCATCGTCCAGCAGCCTAGCCTGGGGTGGCCGCCGTGGAAGGAGCAGGGCTTTGAGGGAGAGCGAAAGCTGAAGGCCTGTGAGGCCTAGGCTTGGGCCAGCACTTCCTCTGCATCCTGTTGGCCAAAGACAGTCACAGGCCCGTGCGGTGTTAAGGATGGGCCAACGGTCTCCATTTCTGGATGGGAGGGGCCGAGAAGTCACGTTGTAGAGGATGTGGATACAGGAAGCCACCGACAGGGCATCAACACCACAAGTCTGCCGATCTCCCTTGCTCCTCAGGACCCCACCCCTGTGTCACTGTTTCCAGGAGGCCCTCTTGGAGACTGCCCCTCCCCATCCTGAAGGCATCACCTCCCCTGCCACCTCTTCACCTCCCGTGCGTCTCCCTGGACCCGGAGCAGCCTTTGAGGGCAGGCCTGACCTCTCTCGTCTCCTCATCTCCAGGGTCCAGCCTGGACCTTCCTCCCATGCAAGCCCAGAGGAGATGCTGGGTAAGCTTGTTCCCAGAGTCCCATTCCAGGCTGATGCCGGGCACACCAAGCCTCCTTCCTCTCCCCAAGCTCTTCCATTCAGCAGCAGACAGGACCTGTTTGCTCTCTGCCTCCCTCCTCATCAGCCCTGGTGCTTCTGACAGTTCTAATTAAATGCAGCAGTCCCATCTGAGGGATCAAGCTGGGCTTTTTCAGGGCCCCCTCTCAGTCGTGAGCTCTGACTCCGTTGGATCATTAACGGTGTCGACAGTACTTCCTGTGATGGATGGTGATGGACGAGCGAGGGGAGGAGTCCCCCCGACAGGCATCTTGATCTCCTCCACGATGTGGCAGGCCTCTGCCGGAGTTCCCAGGGAGCTTTCCAGCCCATGGAATCTGGATTTCACATAAACCCGAGGAGAGCTGCGGCCAGGCAGGCATGAAAGCTCCTATTTTATGGGTGAGACAGACGGGCTCAGAGAAGGTGCGATTTGGGTGGGGTCACACAGCTAATATGTACCAGGGCTGGAACCGGAATACCTTCCTCTTGATGGAAAAGCATCCCTGACAGTGGACATCTTCGAGATTCAAGGGCTGGTCCCCCGTCACAGGGCCCCAGGAGCGGCCTGTGTCCTCAGGGCGTTGCCTGCCCAGCCTCTTGTCCTGCTCTGTTCTCCCTGCTGGTCGGGCTGCTGTGACAAGCTAGCACACACTCAGTAGCTTAAAACAGCAGAGGCTTATTCCCTTGTGGTTCTGGATGCCAGAGACTGAAGTCAAGGCTCACGCTGGAGGTTCCAGGGAAGAGACTGGCGGGCCCCTTCCAGCTCCTAGTGGCGGCCTGCCTCTTTGGTGTTCCTTGGCTTGTAGCTGCATCACTCCAGTCTCTGCCTGCCTTGTCACCTGGCCTTCCCCCTGCGTGTCTCTGTGCCCCTGTGTCTGCACATGGCTTTCTCATCAGGATACCAGTCTTTGGTTTAGGGCCCACATAATCCAGTATGACCACATCTTATGCCACCCAATTTCCAAGTAAGGTCACAGTCACACGTGCCAGGAGTTAGGATATCAACATATGTTTTGGGGGGACCCAGTCAGGGTCTGTGACTGCCCATCGCTGGCTCCGTCTCTCACTGTAGACCTGTCACCGGGCTGGTCAGTTGGGACGCCACCTCTGACTGCTCCCTGAGCCCGTGCTGGACCCCAGGGTTCCCAAAGCAGGCGGCGGCTCTGGGCTTCCACTGATAAGGCTGTGTTGTCCCCAGTCCCCAGGGGTTGACTGGTGCCTCTTTGTCCAATGGTCCAAGTTACCTCTTCCAACTCTGCCTCGCCATTTGGGGGACTCCCAAAGCTGCAGCAGAAAGAAAAGGGGACCTCACAAGTAGAAGAACACCACGGGCTTTCATGGGATTGTCCCTCGTCCACAACCAGGTGACTTGGAGCGCCCACCAGTCATCAGCGGGCTTGGTGGACCTCACCCAGGGGCTGAGTTGGGACCCTGAGCCCGAGGCATCAGCCAGTGACACCTGAGGCCCTGCAGTGGGGGGACAGTTGCCCCTGAGATGAAATCACTGGTCCCTGGAGAGCTTTCACCAAAATGTCTTTATTTGCCGTTCATTCTTGAAGAGTATTTCTACTGGATACAGAAGTCTGGGTTTACAGGTTTTTAAATTTTCCTTCAGCACTTTAAAAAGCCTTCTGGACTCTTGTTATTTCTGATGAGAAATTTGCAGTTATTTGAGTCACGGTGCCTCAATATAATATGTGGTTTTTGTTCTCGCTGCCTACAAAATTTTATCATTGTGTTGTCTTCCAGCAGTTTGACGTTTAGGTGTGGTTTTCTTGGTATTTGTCCTGCTTGGACTTCGCTGAGCTTCCTAAATTTGCAGATGGAAGTCTTTTACCTTATTGGGCATAATTCAGTCATTGTTTCTTCTACTGTGCTCTCTCCTCTCCTTCTAGAATCCAAATACATGTGTGTTAGACTTTGTGATGTTGTCCCACGGATCCCTGAGGATCTGTTCTTTTTCTTTTTAAATTTCTTTTCTTTCTGTTCTTCAGGTGTGCTAATTTCTATTGCTATACCTTCAAGTTCACTAACTCTTCTGTCATCTCAAATTTTCTGTTAAGCAATTCAGTGGTTCTCATATATTGTATTTTTCCATTCTAAATTGTCCATTTAGTTATTTTTTATAGCTTCTATTTCTTGGTTGAAATTCCCTTTCTTTTCATGAAGTAAGAGCAAATTTTCCTTTATATTCTTGGACATAGTTATAATAGCTACTTTTACAGTCTTCATTTGCTAATTCCAATATCCAGACTTTGGGGTCTGTTTCCTTAATTGTCTTTGTATTAAGTATGGGTGATGTTTTCCTATTGACTTGTATATTTTCATATAATTTTGGATTATATCTTGGATGTTGTGAGAGGCTCTAGATGTTTTGTATTGTCCATCCAAAGAGCGTTTTTGTTTTGTTTTATGTTTGTAAGCAGTTAACTTGGTTGAACTCAACTATGAACTCCATCCCAGCAGGATCCCAGTTCACTTCTTTTAGCCTTAGCACCTCTGCATGGAGTCTGTTGTGTGTGTGTGTGCAGTTTGTAGCCAGCTGAAGGTTCAGGTAGAGTTTATGTGCTGCCTTTGGGGGCCCTTCTGTAGACTCAATTTCTGGGATTAACTACCTCGTTTTCCAGCTACTAGGATTTTCCCAGATTCTCTCTTCTGGTTTATCGAACCTACCAATGTGACTTTCTATCTGAGTTTCAGCAACCACATAGCACAGACTGGCACCTGTCCTCAGGCCAGAAGCCATGAAAATGGGAAACTCACCCAGTGATGCCTCTTCTTCCAACTGCTGTCTCCCCAGCAGTGTCTGCCATCCAGTGAGGGGCACATAGTGGGCATGAGACCATAGTTGTAGGAGAGGCCACTGTACAGCCAGGGGCAGGGGGGTGGCAGAAGGAGGTCTCTCCAAGAGGGCTCCCTGGGGGAGGTGGCATTGGGGCTGGGATGTGTCAAACATCCAAAATGAGAGGATGGACTTTCCAATTTCGTGGTTTTACCAATGAGAATTTCCAGCTCTTAGGGGAGATCAGTTTTCCTAAGGCAAACCCTAGAAGACACTTACTGTAGCGATGAATAGATGTTACACATCCACCAGCCCCTTCCTGAGCCTGAGGAAGCAGTGTCCTGGCCTCAGGTTTGGTAGTTGCTCTGTAAATGTTTGCAGAATGGGACCAGAGAGGCTGGTGGTCAGGACTCCCAAATCTGGACAGTGAGGTTGAATCTCAGATTTATCTGGCACATTTCTGAGCTGGCCACTGCGATTTCTGTGGGGGTCAGAAACAAAGATGGGGAAGAGCTTTGACTTTCTGCCTGGTACATTTTGGTCATTCATCACTCCTTAGTGTCACGGTCCTTCCTCTCTCCCAAGCCCTCTCACCCCCAGCGTCTCTCTTGAGTTTCTAATCCCGGGCAGACTCTACTATAGCCACGCTCCAGATGACAAAACTGAGTCTCAGAGAAGTGGTGTGACGAACCAAAGGCCACACGCCGAGACGTTGGACCCAAGACTCCAACCTAGGACTTCTGACTGGTCCATGAACAGCTCTGGGAACTGTCACTGTGGATGGACTTCCATCCATCTTCTTAGCTGCCGATAGAAATAATAGCCATATCTCCCTGAGGGGCTGGCGTGAGGTTCAAAGGAGGCAATGATATAAAACTGACACAGAAATTGTAATTGCCTGCAGACGTTAGTGTCCGTTACTGTGGTAACTGCCCAGCATTTACGGACCACATTTGCTCTGGGTACCAATGGTTACATTGGCATTTTAATTTAAAAGCATTGTTATTTCTCCGTCATAAAAATAATGTATATTATGCATATGTCCAAACTCATTAAACTGCATACATTATATGTGTGCATTTTCGCATATATCCATCACACCTCGATAAAGCTATTAAAACCTACATTCATTACAGAAAATCTAGAAAACCTAAAAATGTAGGAAGAGGAGGAAAAAAATATTTTCTTTCAACCACCCTAAAGCCACCTCTGTTTAACATGGTAGAAAATTCTCTTGCAGCTTGCTTTCCCTCTGCCCAGTTTATTTGCAATTTAACACGGCTGTGATCACTGGTCTATATAATTAAAAACATTCTGTACGCAGTTTTATATCCTGCTCTTCCCCCCTAAGGGGGTGCTGATATGAAATGGGGAGAAGGACCTGTGCCACATGCGGGAATGCGGCACTGCTGGGCTGTGCTCCCAGCTCTGGCCCTCCTGTGTCCCTGGGCCAGGGAGGCTGCCCAGGAGGGACAGTGTTGGGCAGCCAAGGCCTGAGGCTCTTCCCGATTCCACATTCAGGGAGCATCTCCATGGTCCCAAAGAGCGCCTTTCCTTGCCTTGTCCTCTGCAGTTTAATGAAACGCGCTTTTATCCTGATCAGTGAGTAGGTCCCGTGTGTCATCCCGCTTCTGAACCACCTTGCCTCTCTCCTTTTTCCTTTCACTGTCTGAGCTGGCAGTGACCTGTGGCTCAGAGGGCCCTTGCAGGTCAGGAGCTGTGTCTGAAAGGAACTTGATTGGAAAAGGAAAAGGCCTGTATGGAACAGGAGTGGGAAAGCCACTGGAGGCTGAGGGAACAGGTCTTGAGACAAGTGGTAGCTGGTATTTTTGGTGACAGCAAGGAGCCCAGAGTCGGGAGTGGAAGCCCAAGGCCAGGAGAGGTGAGAGACGGGGACTGGGGGGAGACGGGGGCTCCGGAGCCCTCCACTGACTTAAAACACGGGGCATTCAACAGTAAGCATTTCTTACCACACATCTGCCGATCCCGCTGATCTGGACTTGGTTGGACTCAGTGAGCTGGTCGGTCCTCCGCCCTCCCTCCCTCTTGGGCTAGGGATAGGGGCACAGGCTGGCCCCCGGAGATCCTCCTCTGGGCAGTGGAAGAGGCGCAGGACCATGGCTTGTCTGCTGGCATCCCACAGGCCAAAGTGAATCACAGGGCGTGGTCCCCGGCCCCGGGTGGGAAGCAGTGCCGGGTGCCAGGTGCGGGTGCAGGAGAGGACTGAAGATTTGGGCTCCTGATGTGGCCTGTTTTGGGGGGCTGCAGGTCACTCAAGGCTTTGACACTCTGAGTATCCTCAGGGAACCCCTGGAGGGCTCCGAGGGGGCTCCTTCTGGCTGCTCTGTCTAGACCAGCTTGTGTCCAGGCTGGGAGAAATGGGGGAGATGCGATAGGAGGCTGTCACAGCCATCCAGGCAAGAGGAGGGAGAAGTGATTGGAATCTGGATGTATCTGGAAGGCTGGGCCAGTAGGGCTGGATGTGGAGAGTGAGAGGGAGACCCTAAGGTGGCCCCAAGGCTCAGGCCTGAGCCAGTGGGAGGAAGGAACTTCCATCACCCGAGACAGAGAAGAACGCAAAGGAGGGGACTTGGAGCAGAAACACCCCGTGACTTGGGAGGCGGACCATCAGCCTGGCGGTTACAAGGAGAGCACAGTGTGGGGTGGGCACCAGCTCAGGGGCCAGCTCAGTGTCCACCTGGGGCTGCCGAGAGGAGTGGTCAGGTCTGCGGTTTACCTGAAAGGAGAGCCGCTGTGTTAAAGGCTGACCAGAGATTTTGGTGACTACAGAGTCCAGGTCAGGGGTGCCAAGGGTCCTGTCCATGTGCAACTCGGTGGGGGGCAGGGAGGGGTAGAGTCGGCCTCTGTGGCCACCAGAGTCAGGCGGGTGAGTGTCAGATTTGCATCCCAGGCCCCTGATCTGCACACGAGGAAGCCCCCAAACTGCTTCTGGAAGGGAAGGAAAGACCCACCCACAGTCTCTGTCCCGCAGCCAGCTGGTGGGGGGTGGGGCGGGCGGTGGGACCCCTCGACAGTGCTCCCGGCCCCTCGGGCTTCTGCAGCCCAGCCCAGGGGTGTGGGGGCCCTGGGGACAGGCGGGAGCAGTTCTGTCCAGCTGCATGGTACTGGGTCCTAATGAGCCGTGCCTTCCTGTCTCCGTCCCCCACAGCCGATATCATCTCTACCGTCGAGTTCAACCACACTGGAGAGCTGCTGGCCACCGGCGACAAGGGTGGCCGGGTCGTCATCTTCCAGAGGGAACCGGAGGTGCGGCGGGGCCTGGTGGGAGGCAGCTACACTCAACCTGGGCTTTAACCCGCAGGGTGCTGCTCCGTACCCTACCATGGTGCCTGAGCTGGCATGCAGGGGTGGGACCCTGCAGGGCACATCTGGGGGAGATGTTCTGAGCCCCCTCTGCTGAGTGGATGTTTGGTGATTGCTCACTGCATCCTAGACCCCTGAGAAACAGACCCCCCACCCCAAGTAAACTGCCCTCTGCCTGGGTGAGCCGGGGCTGTCCCAGCCAGAGCAGGGTAAAGGGGGGATGGGCCCTTCTACACCTGTGGGTGGGCACTCTGGCCCGAGTGGGTGGTTTTGCTCGGTCCTGGCTTTGCCCCCGTCAGGTCTGTTGTCCTGCAGAATTCCCTATAAGATGAGAACAGCCTGGAACAGCTCCAGAGGCGCTGTTTCTGAACCACTGGAAGAACCTGGAGATTAAAAGGTCCTATTTGTTGAGCACCTACTATGTGTAGACAGCTTACTGCTCTCTCCACATGCTTTTCCCAGTCTTCATTGCCCAGTGCTGAGGGTACGGACCCACATCCCACTTACAGATACTCCCAGCTAGTGAGCAGAGACCAAGGAGTGAAACCAAAGCTGGATGCGCACTGCTGCTCGCACACCTCCCTGCCTCAGACATGGGCTGGGGTTAGATGCTGAAGATACGGGGGGTGGGGAGGAGCGGGGAGGGGTGGGGGAACGGGATGAGGAAGAGAAGGTGAAGAGAGGGCAGGAGGGAAGGATGAAGGAGGTGGGGGAAGCGGCAGAATCATCCCCCGCCTCCAGTTCCTCAGCGTGGTCCCCACAGCTGACACCCCCCGAGGTCTGACTTCCTGTGTTCGCGGCTGTAACCCCCTCACGACAACCCTAGTGGTGCTATAAATGCTGTTATCATCCTCAGTTTACATATGAGGAGACTAGAGCTCAGAGGGTTTGAAACGGCTTGCCGAGAACACAGAGCCAGAAAGCAGACAGTCCAAAACCGGGTTTTACCAAAGCCACGTCTTCTTTCAGTCAAAATGCACCAAAAAAAGTGAAATCAGTGGATGCGAGTTTCTCTGTTTTGAATTTTTCTCCTTTAATTTTTTTCCTTAAACCCTTAATTTTCCCATGGACCTTTGCCACAGCCAGTGTTTATGGGTAGAATTAGAGGGGAAAATATTGAAGAACTTTAAAGCTTTCCAAAAGTAAAACAGATACGGAAATACAGAAACAGATACTTTTGAAATTTTAACAGGAACTTGAAATTGTGCCTGGTCGACTGTCTGTGTTTTGCTCCAGGCAGTCATAGTCATAGTTTCTTGTTGTCACATAATCTTGAGTTGTCTGCTGGGCAGTGGTCCCTGGTGCCCGCGACGGACTCACCTCCTCACTATTTTGAGGGCTCCACCAGGAGGTTCTTATCACAACAAACTCAACTGCCTAAACCGGGATGGAACCCACTGAGGAAAGTCGGGGGGGGGGCAATATTCTATTCCAGTCTATCTGACGTGGCAGGGTGTTCTGCCCCAACGTTAAATCTTCTCCAAATGCATTCATTCCTCGAGTCAGGCCTGAGTTGGACCCAAGGAAGTGCAAGGAGGTCAGAGCCTCGGACTCAGTGCCAGACAGACCTCAGTGGAGTGAGTGGCAACATTTAGTGGACTTGTGGTCTTGGGGGTCGATTCATCTCTGAGCCTCCACTTGTTCATCTGTAAAATGGGGGGGAGTCATGCTCCCCATCACAGAGGGGCGTCAAGGATGGAACAAGAGGAGGCGTGAGAAGCACTTGGCTCGGTGTCCTGCACACAGTAGGTGCTCAGTAAATGGGAGCTGGCAGAGTTGCCCTTGTTCCTCCTTATTGGACTCTTACAAGGAGGTGACGGGGCTGGGCCATGGCTGCACAGCAAGGTATTAGCCACTTAAAAAGCAGAGAGTTCCTTTGGACCCTTGACTGGACGCCCAATCGCCATGGCTGTGTCGGGCCCTGTGAGGTTTAACCAGTCCGTCCCCGAGCCGGCTCCCGCCCCGCCCCGCCCCGCCCCGCGGTCCTGGAGCTCAGGCCGCTGGTCTGGTTTCCCTGCAGAGTAAGAATGCGCCGCACAGCCAGGGCGAGTATGACGTCTACAGCACTTTCCAGAGCCACGAGCCAGAGTTCGACTATCTCAAGAGCCTGGAGATAGAGGAGAAAATCAACAAGATCAAGTGGCTCCCGCAGCAGAATGCCGCCCACTCCCTGCTGTCCACCAACGGTGAGGCGGTGGGCGGTCTGAGGGTGTGCGTGCGTGCCCGTGTGCGCATGTGTGTGTGCGTGCACATGAGCATGTGTGCGCGCGCATGTGTTGTATGTGTGTGCACATGAGCATGTTGTGTGTGTGCACTGTATGCACGTGTGTGCATTTTACGCCCGTGTGTGCATGTGTTCATGTGCATGCACATGTGTGTGTGCATTGTACACGTCCGTGTACGTGTGTGCGCATGAGCGTGTGCACATTTGTGTGTTATAGCAATTTGTTATCAAATGCTATTTCTCACCTCACTCATGTGGTGAACATTTTCTAGGTCTTTTGAACGATAATATTTTGAGTAGCATGTCAGTTCCATGCGGTGAATGTGCTCGCCCAGCCTTTTCCTGTGGATGGACGCAGGCTTTTTCCCACTGCTGTAAATAGCAGCTCCTTGAACATCTCTGTGAATCCTTTTCTTTGGGGGTGGACGAAGGAGGCCAGGTCAGGGAACGCAGTGAGCACCTGGTGAACACTGACCTCTCCGTCCACACCCCCCAGACCACCCCAGCGTGGAGGGTCTCGCTGGATGGTGCAGGAGGCGCACTGGTTCAGGAGCCTGCCTGACCACTCTCCACCTGCCTCTAGGGGAGGGCACACACCCCCGCCAGGCCCCTGAGGAGGCTCCCAGCCAGACGGCGCTTCACTGTGGTCCACTTGGAGGGCAAGGCTCCTGGGCCATCTTGCCTCCACCAGCAGTGCGCCTGGGACCAGAGGCCCAGCTTCCCACGTTCACATCTCCCCACTAATCCTCCATCTCTCACCCCATCATCAAAGGTGCCTGGGGTGGGAAGAAGACAGGCCTGAATTCTGTCCCAGCCCGGGGACCTTGGGGAATGGCCTTGCTTCTCTGAGCCTCAGTTCCCTCACCTGTGCTCCCTCTGGGGTTACGATGAGGGTGGAGGGAGGTGGTGCCCACTCAATACCCCGTGACCAGCCAACACTGCTCCAGGGTGACTGAGCCTTAGGAGATGATGCCACTTGCCCTCCCCAGGGACTCAGACTCCTTAAGGCGGCCTTTACCACAACCCTGAAACTGATCACACTCAATCCCACTAGCCCACCTCTGTGCCCAAAGGCCAGCCTTCTCCACTCCCACCTGGCCAACCCCCACCTCCTCCCTTAAGCCTCCACTGGGTATCACCTCCCACTGAGGCTTCACTGATCTGTCAGCCAAGCCAGGTGTCCCTCCCTTGTGCATTCCCACCCCTCTTGACCCCAGGCTTGCCCTCAGGGGCTCCTGCCATTCAGGTTGGGTGCTTCTGTGCCAAGGACAGGATCTGTGTCCCCTTAGGGATGCCTGGCACAGGGTTAGGCTCAGGAAGCCCCTGTCTTGGAGCCAGAGGGGCCCTTCCCTGTGCTGGAACACAGGCAGTGAGAGGTGATGCCCCCGCCCCAAGGACAGGCCCCTGAGGGCAGAAGCTCTGACTGCGTTCACACCCTGGCCCTGCCACTTCCTCTTGTGAACTGTGCCATCTGGGCTGCCTCGTGGGGTTACTGAGAGGGTGAAGGAGACGGCTTAGAGCAGGGCGGGCACCTGAGCCTGTCACGCACTGCTTTCCTCTCCAGTCACCCCATAGGGAGCGTCGTTTGTGCTGCCTCTTTGGAGGAAAGGCCGCCTTGGGAATTCTCTAACACCCCCACCCACAAAGCTTCCTGCCCTCGGCTCTGAATCCCAGCGCCACCCTCTCCTGGTGGCCTGTCCCTGGGCACCTACCAAGTGTTTAATTGATGTCATTTTCTCCCCTTCCTTCTCACGAAGGTGGCAGTGTTTGTTTTGGCTGCTGTACTAGTCAGGGTTCTCTGGAGAAAAAGAGCTCATAGGATACGTGCGTGTGTGTGTGTGTGTGGACAGAGAGATGGCTGTAAACGTAGACACAGATGTATAGAGACAGAGGTTTATTTTAAGGCGTTGGGCCACGTGGCTGCAGGGCCTGGCAAGTCCACAACCTGCAGGGCGGGCTGGAGACCCAGGGAAGAGCTGATGCGGCAGTCGAGTCTGAAATGTCCGCTGGCCAAGCTCCCTCTTCCTTGGGGACCTCAGTCTTTTTTCCCTAAAACCCTCAACTGATTGGAGGAGGCCCACCCACATTCTGGAAGATAATCTGCTTTACTCTCTGGATTTAAATGTTAATCTCATCTAAAAAAATAGCTGCTGGGTAACATCCACACGTTTGACCAAATGTCTGGGGAGTGTGGCTTAGCCAGGTTGACACCCCAAATTAACCATTGCAGCCACTAAAGATTACTCTTTTGATGTTCTCAGTGGGATTCCAGAGAAGTGAGGACCCTGGAGAGCTAGCTGAGTTCTGGATGGACGGGGATGCGTCTCAGAAATAGGAAATGGGTTGCCTTCTTTTGTCTGCCAGCGAAGGCCTGAGCAAGCAGGCTGCTTCATTAGGACAGTCTTCGTGGAACTCCGGTGACAGGCTGATAACTGCCCGTGAAAGGGTCATATCCTTTGACCCGGCAGTTCTACCTTTGGGATCAACTGTGAGGAGACAGACATGAGGACAAATGCTCCATTTGCAGGGACGTTCGCTGCATCACTTGGCAGAAGGAGTGAGATTAGAAAGAACCTGCGTGTCCAGGAACAGGATGTGGGTTGGGTCAGCTGTGGATTGAGGCCCCCTCATCCAGTGGACGCGAGTGGGTGCTCGGTTCTCCGGGCTGGTGTTAATCACATGTCTTGTTCACTCTGTTTTGTATTTAAAGATAAAACCATCAAACTGTGGAAGATCACAGAGCGTGACAAGAGGCCCGAGGGTTACAACCTGAAGGATGAGGAGGGGAAACTCAAGGACCTGTCCACGGTGACGTCGCTGCAGGTAGGCTGTCGGACGCGGAGGAGTGAAGCCTGGAAGGGCCTGTGAGACGCGAACCAGTCGCTTCCCGAGCCTGAGCCTGAGCCAGGCTGCTTCCTTGCTGGGCGGCCGCGGTCATTCCCCTGCCCTGCACCTCGGTTTCCTCCCCAGCAAAGCAGAGGTGATCATCTCTTCCGGAAGTTGTGTGAGGGTGAGGCGAGGTGACGCGTGTCCGTGAAGTCCTTTTCTGCTACACCCAAGGCTGGAGCGCGTATCTTCTAACCCCTGTTGTACAAAGAGGGAACTGAGGCCCAGTGACTCACCCAGAGCGGCTCAGCTGAGGGAGTGGCAGAGCCAGGAGAGCCTGAGAGCAGAGCTTTGTGTGTTCCAAGTGCTTTGCTGAGGGGCAGAGGGATGGCTGGAACTTGGGATTCTTGCAGCCTTTACAAAGGCTCAGCTGCAAAGATTGCTGTTGATTTGAGAGACAGGTCAGAAAGCAGAGCCGAGCGAAGGCCAGCTTCTGCCCCCAGCACGATTCAAAGCAAAAGGACTCACCTTTCTTCCAGCAGAGAGGCTGTGAGACATGAGAGCTCTGGAGTCACAGGACCTGGGTTTAAATCCTGCCCCTGCCGCTTCCTGGTGGTGTGGCCCTGGGCAGGGCTCCCAGCCTCCACAAGCCTCTGATTCCTCCTCTGGAACAAGAATGAACACTTCCTGGCAAGCGAGGGTCTCCCAAGCATTCTGGCTATAAAAACCCATTGGTCCTCAGCAAAATCCTTTTAAGTGGGTGCGTGATTATCATCCCCAATTTACAGATGAAGAAACCGAGAGCTCGATCCAACCCAGGGAAGTCTGCCCCAGAGTCTGCACCCCAGTCTCCTCCATAAAGTGGAAATGAGGTCTCTGCCTCCCAGGGGAGCTGCAGGGATGGTTAGTGGCACCCTGGAAGCGCACTGAGGCCACCTTGTCTGTCCCTGGCTTCCAGAACCTTGCCTGGAACAGGGCAGGGTGGGGGGTGCTTTCAGCCCCCCACGTGTTTGCTGGAGGTGAGGACAGGCGGATGCATCCATTCAGCACACGCTTACTGAGCACCTGCTGTGCCCCTGGCCCTGGTCTAGGCACCGAGAGGCTACAGTGAATGCAGAGCCCAGGGCGGACCTGGTGTAAGCCCGGGACAGGCCCTGCTCAGAGAGGGGCCTCAGCCTCCCGTGAAGGAGCCTTAGGAGGCGACTGGTCTCTTCGGCTCCAGTTTCCACATTCCAGCCAATCTGAAAGGGCCGGGTTCACGTCAGGGAAAGCTGTTCCCCGGGTCTGTGCCTTAGCTGTGTGTGTGTGCTGTCCGCTTCGGGGGTGGTACTAGTGCCTCTCCAGGCTCCGGGACTGCTCACAGATCCACCCACTGCCGGTCAGGTGGCCGTGGGCGTCTCCCTGCTCCATGCCTCAGTCTCCTCACCAGCAAACTGGAGACAACGGCTGGCTTTTTCTGCAACAGTTCAGCAGGCGCCCGCACTAAGCATCCAGCGAGTTGTCACACACATGAAGCGGTAATCAGTGGTGTTCCCAGAAGGAGGAGTAAGTGCTTAAACACATTGGTCCCTAAATGACTGGCAAATTGCACGAATAAATTCTGAGAACACATGGAAGCCAGTTAGCTTCGATGCTGAGTCACAGGAGTGATGGTGCCCCCCGCTTCACACACCCCCACCTGGAGCCCCAAGAACGTTTATGAGGGTTTCATTTGCTGGGAGGGATGCAATTATCACCTCCTGATTGGCCTGGCGTTTGCGGCAGAGCCAGTGGCCCGTGAGACTCCCGTTATTTCCCTCTCAGAGTCTGAGATTTTTCTCTGTATGTCACACACACATCCCAAGATGGCATTTAACTGTAAACTGAGGCTGGAGGGGAAGAAAATGAGAAAGAACATGGGAGCCTTGTCTTTTCCCCCATTTCACCCAAGCCTCCCCAACCCTGTGCAGTTTTCTACCTAATCTGTGCTGTGCTGTTCATGCTGGAGGCAGCTATTACATAGTGAAAACCTGCTCAGTGCCAGGCCCTGTGCTAGGTCTCTGGGGCCCAGAGCTGAGCAAGATCAGACTGAGTGCCTACCCCCCCAAAGTCTACCCAGCCCCCCAAGGAAGTAGACATGAAGTCACTCCTACCCTGGAGGTCAGCACTGTGACAAAGGGACACACAAAGAGACTGTTCTCTACTTTGTCTGTTTGGCGAACTCCTATTCAGCCTTTAAAACCCTATCAGCCTTCACCCTGTAAAGCCTTTTCTACATGAGCCAGATGAATCCTTATCCTTCTCTGCCCACTCTAGCCTTTGTATCCCGTCCTTCTCTGTCCTTAGTGTCATGTGTCTGTCCTCCTGCCCTGCACCTTGACTAGACTGTGCCTCCCAGAAGAGCTGGTGGAGGGAAAGATTTATTCATGAAACCTCCAAACCTTCAGGGCAGGCTTCTCCTCCCTCTTCCTCTCCTCTCTCTGTTTAATGGCTTTGAAGCATGGCCTGGAGTGGCAGTGAGTGGCTGGAGCACTGAGTGAACTATTCTGAGGCCACGGGGAAAACAGTGTTGCTGGAAGGAGAGGGAGGCAGCCTGAGATGCTGAGGCTTTGCTGGGCTTGGGACGCTCTCTGACCTCCAGGAGCAGGTGTGGTGAGAAGAAAGTCCAAGGATCCTTAGGGCAGGGGGTGGCTGCGCCCTGAGGGACAGGAAGGGACAGGAACTGCCTTAGACTGTCTCACACCTGGGGGCATGCGCTGGGCGGAGGGTCCCCTAGATGGGCCAGACACACCAACACTGACTCCTGGGCACACAGTCTGGAAGCACAGAGACTCTACACAAGGACCACCCAGAGCCAGACAGGCATGCGCACCGATGCACACACGTGCACGCACGGTCACACTCACCCACACTCGTGCATGCACACCGAGGCTCACACACTCACACGTGGTCACGCTCGGTGCCCCGGTACAGACAACCTCTGATAAGGTCTGCAGAGCTGCCTTTGTGCTTGCCCACCGCCCCCCCAGCAGCATCAAAGCCGTCACCTCCCATCTCAGCTGGCCCCCAGGGCACTCAAGACCAGCTCGTTCATCCCTTCACCTGAGGACCTCTCTGAGGACTCAGCCCTGGGCTGAGTACCAGAGATGCAGAGATGAACACGGAAAGACACGCCTCGCCCCCAACTGGTTCCCAGTCCACTGGGGAAACAAACCAAACAAACGACAACTCATGATGTGGACAGGGCTGTGATGAGGGACTTACAGGGCCAGGGAGCCCAGGGGAGCCCCGGGCCCAGCCTGAGAGTTGGGAGCGGGTGGGGGGAGGTCCCCTGGGAGAAGGAGGTTCTCTTAGATCCCACATCAGCCCGAGTCCAGCCCACACAGCCTGTTTCAATCTCTTCTCATACGCCACCTCCCGGTCGCCCTTTCAACCTGCTGCCCTGTTGCCCGGTCCCCTCGCCTGTTTTATTTTTCTCCTTAGCACCTACCGCTGCCTGAAACCACAGACACACACACACACACACACACACACACACACACACACACACTCGTGTGTCAGTGTATTGCTCCTCTCCCACTCGAGAGCAAGCAGTAGGACCCCGTCGCCTGCCCCCACCCAGTCCCGATCGGACTCAGGCAGGTCTACCTGGTGATGGCTGCCTGGGGCACAGGAGCCCCGCAGCCACCTGGCAGAGGGCTGGACTGCCTGTCACCAAAATCTGCCCTCCTTCCTCTCCAACCTCACTGCCTCTCTCCTTGGCACAGTTCCCATCGCCCCTGCACCATCCCCACCCAGTGCCCACCCTGTGCCCACCCCAGACACTGTGTGGCAGTGTGAGCCCTGGCCCAGCCACCTGTAGTCCCCTCCCCTCTGTACCAAGTGTTATTCCAGGAGCACTTGACTGTGGGATCCTCACAGAAGGACCCTGAGCAGGCACCAGCATTAGCCAGTTACAGATAAGGAAACTGAGTCCCAGGGAGGTGAAGCCCCTGTGGAGGTGACACTAGCAAGTGGCAGGGCAGGACTGAAGCTGCGGTCAGGTGTCAGGCCTGCACCTTTGCACCGTGATACCTCGGGGGCATCACACCTGGTTCTGGTTGGGGTCTGTCATTTCCTGACTCTGTGACTTAGGAAGTCAGGCTCGCCGTGGCATCCTGTCTTCTCATCGGTGACATGGGGGTGACCTGCCCCCATTTCCTACCCTCAACTCTGGGCCAGGCTTGGGAGAGATCGATGAGGCCATGTCTGTCTGTCTGTACCTTAGAGGACCCCACAGTTTACTGGAACGAGGAGTCCTGCCCAGCACACCCCGCAGAGCCTGCCGAGAGCCCCGATGGAGATGTGTGTGGCGTGCTGGGGGTGAACAGGGCTGTGACACCCCTACCAGGCAGGCTGCAGCTCTTTTAGGAGGAATTGAGGTTCACCAAGTGTCCCAGGGGGGTGAGTGTTCTGGGCAGGGGGCACGGACGGAAGCACAGTTGTGCTACCGGACGCTGTCTCCGGGGCTCTGCACACTAGCCCTCTGAGGTAGGAGTCGGACTAACCCCAGCAGCTGTAGGAAATGACCCCAGTGTTCCAGGCAGAGCGCACAGAAATGTAACCCTCACTGGCAGAACACGCCAGGTGGGCGTCCTGATGCACACACAGCTCTCCCGTGAGGGCACAGCCTCCTTCCACCCCGTGCCTCCGTCCCTGCAGCCTGGGTCCTCACCGTCCCACTGTGGACGGGGAAAGGGGCAGAGAAGGCACACCTGCCTCTTAACCACTTGGGCCTCCAAGTGCCAGGCCCCACTGTGCTCATGCCCCATCGGTCAGCTCAGTCATGTGGCCACACCCAGCTGCAAGGGCAGCTGGGAAATTCAGTCCCTGCCTGGGCAGCCACTTCCCCCAGATGAGGAGACACAAATGTTTGGTGGACAGTCTAACTCTGCCACAGTATCTTCTTCCATTTTAGAAATGAGGAAATTGGGGCACAGAGGGGTTCAGCCACTTATCCAAAGTCACACAGCAGGCTCAGAACAAATCCCAGGAGGCCAAGCAAAGAAGGCAGGTTTTTCTGCAGGGTTGGTGGTGATGGACACAGTGTGTGGCACTGCTTATTTCCGACACATGTGGGACAGACGCCCACTGCCCTCCTGGTATCTTGTTCTGATCGCGCAGCCCTGGGTGTTACTTACTGCAGCCGCCCTGCCAGTGGCCTGGCCCCCGCACTCCTCCCCCGTCACCTCTCACCCAGCTCTGACTACCTCTCCTGCTCTTCAGGTGCCCGTGCTGAAGCCCATGGACCTGATGGTGGAGGTGAGCCCACGGAGGGTCTTCGCCAATGGCCACACCTACCACATCAACTCCATCTCCGTCAACAGCGACTGCGAGACGTACATGTCCGCGGACGACCTGCGCATCAACCTCTGGCACCTGGCCATCACCGACCGGAGCTTCAGTATCCTTTCCTGCCACAGCCCCGCTGTCCGCTCTGCAGGCAGGGTGGCTCCCGGGTTGGGGCTCAGCTGGCCGGGTTGTAGGCCAGCTGGCCTGAGGGCTTCTGTGTTGTCTGACTTCTTCAGTGAGGTGCCTTCTGACTCACGGTGTGTGAATGACTTGGAATCATGGTGAGTTTATTTATGAAAACTTTAAAACCGTGGCTGCTGAGCATTACATTTGACCCTTCGCCTCCTCCGGGGTGGCCATGATCCTGTCATCAGGGGCCCCCACCGGGGACTGGGGAGGAGACGGAGTCCTGGGTGAGCCCTCCCGGACAGGGGATGGCCGATGGCCCTGAGACAGTCCACTGAGGGCTTCTCTAGACCCTCGTCCCTGGGTCCGAGGCAGGTGCATCAGTGTTTGACAGACAGCTTTGGGGTCTCCCCCTGGGCTTAGAGAGATAACTGGGGTGTCAGAAGCCCAGCTGGAGGGGGTCAAAGCGAAGGGCCCTGCTTGTGGCCCCCTGTTTCTGGACAAACTGGGACAATAGGATTATAGATTGACTTCAGCCCCCACCGACTGGTGAGAAAGAACTGTTGATACATGAACAAAGGCCTAGGGAGGGGTGGAGGCTTGGCCCCGCGGGGGCTGCAGTGGAGAGGGTCGGCAGGTTACCAAGGTGTCACTACCCTGCAGACTAGTAACAATAACAATGCACAGTGAGGCTCCACGCCTGATGTTACCGGGTGCTGGCGTGCACGCGCTTCATCCCCACAGCGCCCGTGGGAGGCAGTACTGTCATGATTCTCTTTTACGATGAGGAAGCCGAGTCGCGGAGAGAGCCCCAGTTAACTTGCTCAAAGCTCATGCAGCCAGTGGCCCTCCAGTCCTGAGTCCCCATTTCCAATCTTCCCACCAAACTGCCCTTCGTGAAGGATGCCACCCAGACAGTGGTGGAAAGAGATGGGAGGACCCTGAGAGCTGTCCCCGAGCATCCACTCGGCGCTGGGTGCTTTCAGCCCTGGGCACCAGGAATTGAGGTCACACGGCTCCCAGCACAGGGGCCGTGCTGCTCTGCTGCTGCCTCACAGGTCAGGAGCCGACTGTGTCCCTTGGAGCAGAGGCCACATTGGTGGGGAGGGAGTAAGGAAAGGAGGAGGGAGCCGGTCTGGGGTGTTCAGAGAAGAGAAGGAATGACAAATTGCTGAAAGCCAGGAAATGGCTGGAGACCAGGGCAGGGAAACCTTGGAACTGGGAGGACAGGAGCTGGGAGGGACTGAGAGCAAGTACCGATGTTCCCTGAGTCCAGCCAGAGGGTGAGTGGCAAACACCTGGGTTTCAGGGACAGTGAGAGTGGCTGGGAGTCTGCCTTTGCCACCTTAAGCTCTGTGACCTTGGCAAGTCACTGCACTCCTCTGAGCCCTTGTCTCCTCACCAACCCCTCCCCCACAGGACCGCAGCAGGACCGCAGCCTGTGTTCAGTGAGTCCCTCTGAGATGCACCAACCCCAAGCCTTGCTTAGAGTGTAAAGAAACATTAGCATCTGTCTCCTTCCCCCTTCCCAGTGCTCAGTGCTGGCAGGGTGGATGTGGATTGGGGTGGTCAGGAACGTTCCAGGAGGAGCTGGGGCTGGATCTACTTCAAGGGATGGAAGCTCAGTCTGGCTGGATGGAGAGAGCTGGGCTGGGCATCTGCCGGGCTGTTCGTCCATCCAGGCTGAAATCCCAGCAGGTCCCACCCCTGCTTAGGCACCAGTTAGTCAAGGGTCAGAACACCTCCCTCCACCTGGCTCAGGCAAAGCACACACATTTACTGACTTATGAAAGCAAAAGAGCTGCAGATACAGGTGGATCCAGGGGCTCAGTGTCCTCGGTTGGCTCTCTCTGCTTCTTGCTTCCACTCTCTGCTCTGGCTTCAGCCTCCACATGGCAGTGAGTTGACACCAGCAGTTCAGGCCCCACCCTCCCAGAATAAAGTACTAGAGAAAGGAGACCAGCTCTCTCTGAACTGTCCCCACGAGCACCCCACAAGCTCTAATTGGGCCTCAGGGGCACCCCTGCACCCATTACTGTGGGGGAGCAGTGTTCTGGTTGGTCAGGCCCTTCCCTGGTGCCGGAGGAGGTCCACTCCACCCCCCACTGAAGGTGCAAGGGGTGGTCTCAGGAGAAAAAGGCACAGCCCAAGAGCTGGGGGCCCTCATTGGGGGGGGGGGGCACAGACAGGCGTTCTCTGCCGTGTCTGAGGCGCTGACCGGCTTCCAGCAGAATACAGTGAGGAGTCACACAGGAGCCCCAGGGCTGCAAATGGGGCAGGTGTGGGACTCACTAGACGGCGGCTGGCCGGCCTCAGCTTCCCTCACAGCACTCTACAGTTTGCAGAGCAGCTTCCCATTGTCAACTGAAAAACAATGCACAACCTAGAAGTTGAGAATTACATTTTTTCGGCAGACTTCCTGAGGATTTCAAGCCCCAGGAAGCAGCTGCTAAGAGCGCTCTGAGGGGCTACTCCGAAGAGGTAAGGGAGGAGCCAGGATACGTAGGAGTTTTACAACAAAAACCAGGTAGTTAGAACATCAAAAGATTACTGTTAATTAAAGAAAACCAGGCATCTCAAGTTAATAAATTTAGCGCTTTTCTGTGTGTGGGAAGATGCAAGAGTCTGGGCTCTTTGGAACCGTTCCTTTGATGTGCGCCTCAGCTGTCCGGGGCCGGTGTCCTGTTCTTTCCCATCCTGAGTCCCCTGGGCTGAGGGCTTGGCCACGGGCAGTCTGTCTCCATCCTGAGCTCCCTCAGGGCTCGCCGTGGGGTGGGAAGCGGCGGCTGCAGTGGCTTGATGGCTGCGACATCCTTTGTTTACTGATGCGGCAGGCAACAGTTTTCATCCACACTGTTCACAGTCTCCCTTGGTGCTCCCGACGGCACGAAAGCAAAGCAGCAGTAATGGTACCATTACCCCATTTTGCAGATGAGGAAACGCAGGCTCAGGAGACGGGTGGGCCCGAGGTCCCTGGCAGCAGCAGAGCTGGGGCTCCTGTTCAGGCCTCTGAGGCCTGGCCCTGCCCTCGGGCTGCAGCCTTGGAACAGTGGCTACCACCACCCCGGAGCCCCAGTTTCCTTATCCTAGGACCAGGATGCAGACGGTAACCCCGGCCGATTTATCTCCCTGGGCTGTTTTGAGGATTCAGTGACACCGAGAATGCCGGGGCCCTTTAAAAACCACGGCCCTGCAGCTGTGTAAGGGGTTATGTTTCATTTCATTCAACCATCAGTTCCCGGTGCCTCTTTTGTGTTCAGCCCTGGGGACACAGGGATGAATGAAAGAAACTCAGCTTCTTCCTCAAGGGCCTAAAGGGCCACCCGGGGACACAGCCCTGACCGGGGTGGTGTCAGGGATGTGATCCTTGCTGTAACCCAGGTCTGCACACACTGTCTGGGCTACCAGGGAGGACTGAGCAGGAAGCAGGTTAGGACTTGCCCGGTGGTTTTGTTGCAGGAAAGTAGGGCTCAAGAGGATGGTCGTGTCCCAGGTCTCGGGTGAGTCAAGTGAGGGTCCTTGGCTTTGAGCAGGGAAGAATTCAGGAGCGAACGACAGTGAAGTGACAGCAGGTTTATCCAGGGAGACACGCACTCCACAGATGGGGTGCGGGCTGTCTCAGAGGGCCAGAGAGGCAGCCCCGAGGCGTGAGGTCGTTAGTTTCTATGGGCTGGGTGATTTCATAGGCTAACAAGTGGGAGGATTACTCCAACTATTTTAGGGAAGTGGCGGGGATTTTTAGGAATTGGGCCACTGCCCGCTTTTTGGTGTTTTATGGCCATCCTCGAACTGTCATGGCGCCTGTGGGGGGCCCACTTAGCAGCTAATGTATTACAATGAGCCTATGATGAAGCGCAAGGTCTCCTGGGAGTGGAATCTTCTGTCATCTTGGGCCTAGTTGTTCTAACCAGTATTTGTCCCATCCTCAATGGCTATGTCATTCTTTTAATGGTTGTGCCCTGCCCCCTTCCCTCCTGTCTCAGGGCTGTGGGTGGACTGGATTCCAGAAGACAAGTCTGGAAGCCAGGAGACCGAGTAGATCCAGGGAGAGATGGAGATGGGTAAGGCGGAGTATAGCCATGGGCAAGAGGCTGAGAGGTAGATTGACAGTTAAAATATAGACTTTGTAGATAGATATGGGGCTATACCATAGCTGTCTTTTGGACATGGGTGGCCACAGGACATTGGAACAGGTTAGCTGTGAATAAGAAAAGAGGACTGATCCATCCCAGGACTATAGGCAGTCCTGCCCAGTCATTACTGTAGCTTCTCCTTCTGGCCCCATCTTAAACACACAGAGTGTGCCCTGTCCAACGGTGTGCTTGAGAGCACACCATTCACCAGTAGATTTATTGAGCACCTGCTGTGTGCCGGGCCCTGTGCCCAGTGCTTGAATTAGATAGACAAAGACCCATGCCCTCCTGGAACGGACATATAATGTAATGATGATAAACCATTAATATAGTAAACAAGTAAAATGTCCAGCGTGTGAGCAGGTGATACGTGCTGCGGGGAATGCGTGGGACCAGTGAGCATGCTGGGCTGAGTTTTTCTCCAGCCACGATTCGCCAACCGGCTGCAGGTGCAGAGCGGGTGGAAAGGGAGCCAGGGTGGTGGGTTGGCCCAGTGAAGGTGCAGACTTCTGGTCGGCTAGTGGCGTATGCAAGGGAGTGAAAACAATGGTTGGCCCCAGAATCTAAGCCAGGCAGGGAGGTGAGGGCTAGTGACAAGAGGGAGCATCAGTGGATGAGGAGGTCCCTGTGGGAACCCAGAGGGGCTTCCCTGGTTGCAGATCTTGCCACGTATTCTGTTAAACCCTGTCTGTAGCCTCTAATTTTGTGGAAAGGAATTGGTAGTTGATCAAAATATACAACATCTTGGCCCTTAGAGACAGGTGAGGTGTGCCTTACAAAATACTGGAGACGCGGGGGCCAGGCTCAAGGCAGCCCTGCCTGTAGAACCCAAGTAGCACTTAGGCAGGCAGGAGGAGCTGAGTGGCATCTCCAGGGTGTGTGGGGCCCTGGAAACCTCCCCCAATTAGATGAGTTCATCAGGGAACGTGCTGCCTGAGGCGCTCCCCACGGCCTGCTGCTGCTTGGCCACCAGAGTGACAAGACACTGGGGCCCAGAGCAGAGAGACCTGGCGCTGTCCCACACGTCCAGCCTCCTCTGGCCGGGAAGGTGTCGGCACTGAGTTGCAGGTGCAATGATGGGTCTGATAGCAGCTGAGTAATTAGAAAAGGCGTTTCATTTCCAACGTGGGAGGAGGCCAGAGAGGCGGCTGTGACCCCACGCCGAGCTGGGGAATTGCTTTGAATTTGGAAACACCTTTTGAGCAAGGACCTCCCGGGGGATTCTGGACCTGGGGGCTCACATTCCTTTAACTCTTGCTCTTCGGTATCTTGATTTGTCCTGATGCTGCTGTTCAGTCCTCAAAGCCACTGAGAGTGTATTGCTGTGTTACCATCTCGTGTCCAACTAGTAACACTTTCTACTTAAGCAAAATTGATCTTTAGCAAAAGTTTTAAAGGAAAGAAAAACTTTTTAATAAAGAAGAAAAACAAGCATTGCTTTGACCAGTAAGAACAGTAACAAAGCTGACTCCGAGGGCCGTTCCTCTTCTAGTTCCAGAACTGGCTGCTCTGAACAGAGGGAGGGGAGCCTGGCACTTCCTGAGCCCCTGCACTGTGCCGGGCACATACACTATGCTGGGCTTGCATCCACCACCAGGGTTCCCAGCCTCCTTCCCCTCCTTCACCCACAAAATGCAAAGAGGTGCCAAGCCCTTTCCATTCTCCCCCTGTTGGCCCTGGAATCATGCCCTCCCCTCCTCCTCATCAAAGGCCCAGCTCAGGTCGCCCCTTACTTGCCAGGACTGTTGTCTGCATCCCACCTTGTCCAGCCAGCTGGCCCCCCACTGGGCTGCTAGAGAGGCTCAGTGGAGCTCTGGTCTGACCACACCAGTCCCCTGTGTGAAGTTCTCAGTGGGTCCCCGTCAGCTTCTGGAGAACGTCTGAATCCCCAGCAGTGCCCTGCAGCTCTTGGTGACCGGCCCACCTCCCCGGGGTCCTGTGCATCAGATTTGCCCACACCTTCAGGCTGTTGGGTTTTCCTTCATGTTACCAGGGGTGGGAGCAGTGCTCTGCCTTCCGCTGACCCTTCTCCAGACCATCCTCTCTCCCTCTTGTAGGCTGGCTGGCTTCTGTTTGCCCACAAGCATCCCTCACAGCCCCCTTGGCCCGGTCACCCCGGCTCTGTCCACTCTGCGCTCCTCCCAGTCTGCTCGAGCCCCTCTGGGCCCACACTCCCTGGTCACACTGGGCTCTTGTCATCTGTTAGTGTGACCCCCTCCAGCCCGCATTTTCTGGTGAAATCCTGGAGATTAGGACCCCCATCTGAGCTCTCTGTGTCCCCACACATGATGGAGGCCTGGTGCATCGTAGGTGGTTATGAATGGTTGTAGATGGCGACTTTGGAGGGAGGAAGTTCACGTTTCCATCTGCTCTTTGGATACAGATGCCTCCTTGTAAATCTAGGCTGCAGGGTGGGGGCTCCAAGACCCCTGACGCTACAGAGAAGCCATCTGGGCTCTGGCGTCGGGCAGAATTGTGCCCAGATTCATTGCTTTACCTCCTTTGTCGTCAATTTGCATGATTGTAAAATGGGCCAAATTCCTTATCATACGGATATTTGTAAGGAATGAAGGAATCATTCGCATACAGGGGTTGTCAGTTGGCCAGTATTATTTTCCCTCTTAGACGACAGCCCCTCAAATACTGAAGGCTGTTTTTCATGAAATCCCTGCGTTTTCTCTGATCTTTGAAGCCCTTTTTCCCCAGTGCCATCTCCATATCTGTTTAAACAACCTCTCACGCTCTTTAATACCAACATTTTGAGACTGTTAGGCAGTGCTGGGAGGTTTTTCTTGAGTTTGAAGCATCTTAAAGGTAACAGATTGCACAGGAGGCCTCAGCTGATGGACCTCTGCTTTATTTTTAGCACCCGGAGAATTGTAAAGATAGTTCAATTGATTTTTCTCCCTCTGAGCGATTTCTCAGGGTGGAAGCTGGCATCACACCAAGCCTCCGTCTGGAACAAATATCTAATTCTCATTTACGTAGCAGGTGCTGAAGCTCGGCAGGATGGTGAAGCAGCTCCAAACCTTGGTCAGCACTGCTGGGCTTGTTCTCCACACAGAGAGCCACGGAGGGGACTGATCCAGGCTCTGTGCTGAGCAAAACCCTAGAGCCTGAGGGCCAGCCCTGCCTCTGAGAGTCACTCAGGCTTTCTGAGCCTCGCTTTTCTCATTCATGCAGTGGGGGGTACCTCCTGCGCTGGGAGTTGTGGGGGCAGAACGGCCAGTGAGAACAGGGCCCGATGCACTGTAGACACGACCCACTCCAGCCTGTGACCACTGTCAGGCATCATACAGGTTGACTCTTTTCATCCTCCCACGGAGAGGAAAAATGGAGTGCATCTGCTCAGAAGTGCTCCAAGTCCGAATCCCCAAAATCATGTGGCTAAACCATCACCAACGCCACTGCTTTGAGGGCTCAGCATGGTGGGGAAGTTGGTGGGTCAGCCTCCACCACCTCCGAGGGCTCCGTGTGCTGTCCGTGGTGCTGACCCCACCCAGCGCATAGTGCTTCCCCATCTCCATTCTCACCACTTCCCACACCACCGTCGCCTCTTACCGAGCACTTGCTCCGCCAGACAGCGTTCTATCGCAGGGAACATACTGACCTATTTAATCCTCCTGACATCACAGCGGAGTAGGCATGATAACATCCCCCCTCAACAGGGGAAGAACCTAAGCCACAGAACGCTTAAGTAATCTACCCAGAGTCACCCAGCTAGCAAGTGGGTGTGATTCAGACTTGCAGCATCTGGACGCAGAACCCTTGCACGTCACTGTCACGCCCCACCACCTCTCAGTCATGATAGTAACAACTTCCACGACAGCCACTGTCGTTGCTCATTTATTGCAGGTGCTGGGCTGAATGCACTGCACTTGCTGCATTTAACCCTCCCAGCAGCTCGTGTCGGTGGGCTGTCATTCCCTCCATTTTGCAGATGTGGGGACAAGCTCTGAAAAGTGGATGCTGTTGCCTGTGGGCCCCTCCTAGCCCTGGTCGATCAGATTGCCCGTCCAACCCCATCCATGCAATAATGTTTCTGGCTCTTGTTTTAGATCCTAAGGGAAAGCAGGTGCTGTTTGCACTGTTGCAGGACAGAGTAGGGATTGATTCATAACATGGGTGGCCAGATGCATGGGCTTTGGCAACTGTATGATGTTTCTAACATTTCTTCTAGGTGTTAGGGACATGTGACTCTTTGGTGCTTCCTGTCCCTTCCTGACAGGCCTCCATGGCACTTCTCTAACACCCTCCTGATTAAACCCCCTGGATTCCAGGCCAAAGTCCTGTCACCCACCCTCTCTCTCTCCCTCTTGGGGCTCCAGCAGCCTGCCCTCTCACAACTCCTCAGCCTTACACTTCCTCCAGCCTGGCTCCCTTCCTGGATAACTCTTCCACCCTCAGCTTAATGCCTTTGCCTCAGAGGACACTTCCCTGACTCTCCAGACAAGCTCAGCACTTTGTTATAAACCCCGTCGCATGCCCCCTGTATGTCTCCTGGAGCATCAATCGTGGGGCTAATATCTGGTTTCAGTGCTGGGCTAGGAGCCTGACAAGTTAGGACAGGGTCTGATTTTCCCTTTCTTGGTGCCATGAGAAGGTAGCCAGCTGGCTATACATCCCAGCTCTGTCCCCCTTGAGTTCTCCCTCCCAACTCTAGGTTGGGTGCAAACCCAAGCATGCGATCCAACACAAACCCTCACTGTCCTTCCAGGGTAAGACAAACATTACACCTTTTACAACCTGCTTGATTTCGTGGTTTGTTTTTTTTTTTTTCAGAGGAGTAGAAATGCTCTGATTCTTATTTAACTAATTTTGTTGCTGAAAGTACCAGCCACCTGCTAGGGTCTTTGACTTATGTAAATTCATTAAATCTTCATTACAGCCCTGCAAAGCAGATGGTACCCACTCATTCTACAGATAAGAAAAGCAGGGCACAGAGAGGTTGAGTTTTCCAGAGGTCACACAGCTGTTACTCAGTGGACCTGGACTATCAACCTCTGGTTTTTGTGCAAACAGTGCGTTCTTGCTTGTTTAAGCGTCTGGGAATCACATAAGCTGGCTTGTGGTGGAGGTGTGCAGATGGGCTCACCGCACAGAGAAACATCACACACTCGAAAGCTTCTGTGTGCTTGTACAGCGGGTGGTTACTAGAAATAGCCCCTTTCCCACAGCACCGTGTGGCCCCAGCTGTCTGATCCTGCTCTCTGAGTGGGATTGCACCATCCTAGTTAATAAGGTTCCGAGCAGAGAAGGGAAGGATGCTGTTACGGACTGAATTTTGTCTGCCCCAAATTTGTATGTTGAAGCCCTAACCTCCAGCACCTCAGAAAGTGACTGTATTTGGAGTTAAGGTCTTTAAAGAGGTGATTAAGGTGAAATGAGGTCATGAGGGTGGGTCCCAATCCAGTATGACTGGTGTCCTTATGAGAAGAGGGATTAGGACCCAGACACACACAGAAGGATGACCACGTGAGGACGCAGTGAGAAGAGAGCTGCAAGCCATGGGGAGAAGCCTCAAAAGGAACCAACCCTGCTGACACTTTGATCTTGGACTTCCAGCCTCCAGGACTGTGAGAAAAGAGTTTTCTTCTGTTTAAGCCACCCAACTGTGGTATTTCATTTTGGTGGCCCAAACAAACTGATACCGAGGCACAAGTTGCCAGGAACCTCCTGTAGGATCTGACCCGGTTTGGCCAGAGTGCTCACAGCTCATTTTTGTAGCCAGGTCATCCTTTAAAGAAAATCTGCTGGGTAAAAGCAGCTTTGCTGGCCGTGCCCCAGTGAGACTGCATTTGTGTGCAGGAGGCCTTTCTGGGCACCTCCACACCAGCATCCTTGGGGAGCCTGTGTGGGAGGCTCTGGTGGTGTGGTCCTTGGCAGAGCTGCTTCCATTCTCACTCTGCAGCTGCTCTGTTGCTATGGTAACAGCCTCCTCCTCCTGCGAGTGTGCTCCTGCTGAGACATCTGGATAAACCACACTTTGCTTGGTTCAGCCAGTGGAGCCCAAGGCCACATCCTTCTCTTCATGGAGTCCCTGCCCGCTCTTGACATCCAACTTGCCCTGGACATAGCCAGTCCAGCGAGCCCCGGCAGCAGGCCCTTGGGAGTGCTGACCCCCCGGGAAAGCTGCATGTTGTGCGGAGATGCCGTCACTCCAGAACGTAGCGGGCAGCAGGAGGAACACTGGCTGGGAGTTAGGAAGCCAGGGGTCTATCCTTGCTCTGCCAGGCTCCACCTCTGGCCCTGGGCCAGTCTCTTCCCTGCCTTGGCCTCCCTCTCCTTGGGATGGTGGGCGATCCCGTCCTGCAGGGACACCTCAGAGGTGTCCTCACCAGCCCTCCAAGGGTTTGACTCTGTCTCTCGGCTCTTTTTCTTGCTGTGTTTTCACAGTCATCTGTCTTGGCGCAGCCGCTGAAGCCCGGCACATTTGTTGATATTTGGCACTCCCTGGGCTTTTGTGGGGTTCTTTCTGTACCCATTTCCCATTTGAGCTCCTCGCTGGAACAAGCCAGTGACATTTATTCATTTCACGTGCCTGACCCACCTAGTGGTCGGTGGAGGTTTTCCCAGTGGATGAGTGACGACCCTTGTACCTGTGCCCCCGAGGGGACAGTGACGGGAGACTGAGGCACAGAGAGGTGAATCTCCCAGGAGTGAGGGCCCAGAAACACGGTCACCTTCTCTCCGACATTTGAGAGGCCATTTGAGTGGGATCCCTCGTGGCGTAGTTTCCGACTGAGGGCTGGGCCCCTGTGCTGGTGGTGTGCGGGGGCATCAGGACATCAGGCAGTGCCTTTGGCAGCAGGAAATGAAGGAGTTTCTATAAAAATCTCTGCAAACTTGATGACTCTGCAGGCCTGTCTGGATTACATTCCTGTGTTCTTGGCAGGAAGAACCAGAGATTTCATTCTGTGATGGAACAGGTCAAACCCCTGTTCTACTGACTCCTCCTGTACTGACTCCCCCAGGCGTTTGACATACTGGCGATAGGGAAGGGGGGCTTCCGTTACAAGAGCAGGATTGCAATCCCTCTTCTAGACGGGGGTCAGGAAAGAGTAGCCCACTGGGGAGAGGTGGGCGCAGGAATCCACCAGCTTATACAGCTTGATGGGGACACGGCCACACGCACTCATTTGCATACTGTCTTTGGCTAGCTTTGCACCGCAGAAGCAGAGGTGAGTAGCCTACATGAGCTGTCCTGGGGAGTTCAGCCTAAATTTACTCTCTGGCCCTTGACAGAAAATGTCTGCAGACCCCTGGTCTAGAGGGTTATACTTGTATATATTCACACTTGGGGCTGGAGCCAGACAGCCACCAGAACCAAAGACGTCTTCTCCGGCCCTGGCATTATGCCACGTGCCTTCCTGGTTCACTTACAAAGCACCTACTTTGTGCCAGCCCCCCCCCCTCCCGTTCTCAGCACATCACGTGTGCCATCATAATTAATCCTATTGCTACCCTAGGAGGTAGGGTGTACCATTGCCATTTTGAACTTGGGGAAACTGAGGCACAGAGAGGTTTAGAAACTTGCCCAAGGACACACAGCTAACAAGCAGCAGAGCCTGGATTCAGCCTCAGGCCACTGGGGCCACGGTTCTCACCCAGGCTCTGCTTTGCCTCCCAAGTCACAGTGGGTATATTTCAGACCCTGGAACCCAATTTAGTTCTAGTCCCCAGCTGGCCCCCCTCTGCCTGGCCCTGAGCAAGTGGCTTCTCTTTGCTGAACCCCTGTTTCTTCATCCATAGAAGGGGGTGCACCTCCCTCACATGTGGAGAGGATGTGAAGCCATCTGCTCAGAGCCAGCCCACGGGCCATTTCGGGTGGGTATGCGTATAAACTGGAGTTTAAGGTACAAACAGGAACAGGATTTTGCCCACAGTCAGATGGACAGGACAGGTCGGCCAGCAGCCTGAAAAGATAAGCAGTGACGGGTGTATGAACGCAGCATGGAGGAGACCAGAGGGGTTCTAGTGGGGAATCGGCCTTCCTGACAAGCTCAGCAGAAACCCATGAGCTTCCCGGGTTCTGTGATGCTCTTGAGCTTGGCTGGCTGCAGCAAGCTTCGGGGTTGGTGGCTCATTTTAATGGCCCCCATAAGTGACATTCTGCTCCTAAAAGGACCCCCCCCCCGCATACACACACATTCCTCATGGCCTGGAGTCTCCTTGAGCCTGCTGTTCAAACCCACTTTAAGGGCATCTTCTCCTCAAGATGGGTTTGAATTTTCCCGCACTCTTGCATCCCTGATCGGAGGGGCCCACAATGGGCTGATTCATTCATTCACTCCAGCAACTGTTTACTAAGCACCTGCCATGTGCTAGGTACTCCTCTAGGCACTGAAGGTGCAGCAGCTATCCATGTGGACAAGTTCCCGTGCTCGCTAGGGGGGGCAGACAGCCAGCAAATAAGCCATTGACAATAAGTAGCAATTGATGCTTGCAAAAATAAAAGGTGCATATGGGTGTGTGTGTTTGTTTAATGCAAAGTAAAAGAAATAGGTTTATTTGGGGGAGGGGGGTTTGTAGGAGAAGGCCACTTTGTTAAGGAGCCTTCAGACAGAGATCTGAAGGACATTAAGGAAAGAGCCTTGCAGATATTTGGGAGAGTTGCTCTCTAGACAAAGGGAGTAGGAAGTGCAAAGGCCCTGTGGTAGAATGGTTGTTGTCACATCCTAGAATGGACCAAGGGGTGGGGACCCCCACAGAAAGCTGTGGGAGAAAGAACCTCAGTAGACTTACAGTCACACATCCTGGGTTCAGATGTCAGCTCTGCTGCTCACTGGCCTTGGGAACCTCTGAGAAGCCTTCTAAATAAAGCTAAAGCAGCATCACCCAGCTTCCACGCCTGGACTGGGGCTGGGGGACAAATGGCAGAGAACAGGGTTTCTAAATTGAAGGACTGTTGCAGGGAGGGTATAACTTAGTGGTAGAATTCATGCTTAGCAGGCACACGGTCCTGGGTTCAATCCCCCAGCACCTTCTTTAAAAAAATAAACCTATAAGTAAAATAATAACCCCCCCCCAAAAAAAACAACATAAATAAAAATCTTGCAGGGAAAGGCTTTAAATAAATAAATAAGTAGAAGGAGTGTTCATGAGAAAGATTTTGAATCATCTCCTCATCTGGCATTTGTTCATGCAGCAGACACCCCGGGTGCCTCTGTGGGCTGGCTGTGTGCGAGGGAGCTGGGGTGGCATAGACCTCAGTGAGACAGGCTCCCTGCCCTGGGGCTGAAGGTGGGGGAGACAGGCTCGTGTGCAGCGTGGTGATCTGGAGGAGGTGAGGTCTGCAAGGATGAGCAGATGGTAGGGCCTGCCTTGGTGTTCAGGAAGAGACTACAACCTCTGTGTAATGATCCAGAAACATCAAACAATTGGATTGGCTGGAAGGTGAGGAGGGAGAAATGGCCCGAGGTGAGACTGGGGAAAGGCAGGCAGCGCAGGGCCATCCTCGCGGCCTTGAATGCATGCCGTCAAGGCCTTCTCTTGTGGGCAGTGGGGGGGGGCCACTGACCCCTATTTTAGGGAGTTCACTCTGGCTGAGGTTGGCGGGATGGCCAGGGGCGGGGAGCCCCAGTGAAGCAGAGGCACCCTGGGCTGAGGGCCAGAGCAGAGGGACCCCCGGGTGGAGGAGCCCAGGATGCGGAGGCTGCTTGGATGTGAAGAAGGAGGAGAGAAGGATCCAGAAGCTGCCCTGGTTCCTGGCTTTGCATTTTAGGTGTTCAGACAGGGAGTTACAGAGAGAAGCGATCTGGAGCGCATGTTGAAAAAGATGTCCGTGGCACTGGCATTACGCCCCTGTCATTATTCCCTGGCTCCCGGGAAGTTCTGAGTTTCCTCTGGACACCATCACGACTTTCCACAAGCTCGGAAGTCTATCCTCTCACAGTTGTGGAGACTGGAAGTTTGCAGTTAAGGCATTGGCAGGGCTGTGCTCCCTCTGAAGTCTCTAGGGGAGGACCCTTCCTTACCTCTCCCAGCTTGGTGGCCCCAGGCATCACCCGTCTCTGCCTCTGACACTGTGTGGCTTTCTCCTCTGGGTGTCTCTGTTTCTGCTTCTGCGTCCTTTAAAACGACACTGATCATTGGATTTAAGGTCCACCCAGGCAATCCAGGATGATCCCATCTTGAGATCCTTAACTTGATCGTATCTACAAAGACCTTTTTGCGAATAAGGTCACATTCACAGTTCTGGGGGTTGGGATATGGACGTGCATTTGGGGGTGAGGGGCGAGGCCACCACTCAGCCCCCTGCAATGGAGAAAAATACCTCTCTCTCAGCCAGGATGTGAGGACCGGATCGAGCCTGCCTTCTCCCTTCATCCTCTCCACGCCGCCTGCTCCTCCCTCCACCTACCTGTGTCTGACAAACTTTCCTTGTAGGGAAAACCATCCTGAGCTGCCAAAGTGTGATTGGAAGTTAAACAAAACCCAGCAGACACTTGGAGTACAATTAGATAGAAAAATAGAAATGAATAATTCATCCAGCTTTGCCAGGGGGAGGGGGGCTCAAAAATGAGTCTGATCATGCTAGTTCCCAAGGGAGGTCAGTCTTGCCGTGAACTTTGCTGTGAACATGAATCCATGCACGTGGGATTCATGCAGCTGGCTCTGAAATGGGACAGGGTGGGGGGCCTAGGGGTTAATCCTCAAAATGAAAGGGCATTCCAGGGTTATACTCAACTCTTAATTTTGCAAATGAGGTAAACCGAGGTTTACAGAATGGAAATTATTTTTGCACATGGAACTGAACATTCCAGAGAAAGGTAAGACTGGGCACCAAGCACAAAGGCCCCAACTTCCAACCCAGCACCAGTCCTGCCAAGTTCAAGGCCACCAAGTACGGTCACTCTAGACCAAGTGTCTCAAAGTCCGCAGACTTTGGGTGGGAGCCCCAAGGATGTTTGTGGTGTCTGTTCTGGATGTAATTACTGCGCTACAGAGGCTTCTCCACCCCTATTCCCTTGTCAGGAGTCTGTCTTCAGGCCCCTGCTTTGACGTGACCACGGGGCTTCAGCAGGGACAGCCTCACTCGATAACTCACCTCTCATGCGCCTGATGGCCAGCGAGGAGCCAGGCACCCACAGGGAGGGCCTTGTGCTGTGACGAGCGGAGCCAGAGGTCTTGGAGAGGCCCTCTGGGACCAGGTGACCAGATGGCCACTCCCTGAGGACACCGTGCTGTCCTGGAGAAGCCGAGTGTGGCCATGTGCTGAGGATTCAGAGGCACACTTTGGCTGTTACTGTGATTTTGTCTTCCTCCACCAGTGTCATGTGGAAACGAAGCTCTGGGTTTCACGTCGTCTTTCCCCAGCACCCACTGTATCAGGTCCCTTGTTTGAAACAGCAAGAGAGATTCCCTGAGTGTTGCAGGGGCTATAAGAACCACGGGCCAGGGCTGTTGGCGGGACCCAGGCATTGGAGACTGTCTCCCCAGCCCACACACAAGGTCCTCGGTCCACGTGGGTCACCCCTTGGCCAGCTGTGTGTCGCCCAGGTTCAGGCGTGTTTGATCTGTGTAGTCCTGGTTTGGGCATGTTCACTGCAGAGGGCTGTGGACTTATGTGAGCCCTGTGGACTCAAACCACCATGGCCTCGTTCAGATTTCTAACTCGTGTTTGGAGAAGGCCAAAGCTGGATGTGGCTGTGCTGAGGCTGTCAGGAGCGGTTACTGTGATCTGGGTCCCGGGAAGCAGGAAACACGTGCTCTGTAATCACCCATTTGCTTGGCCTTGTCCCCTGGAGGAGTCTGGGACCAGGGTCTGGGGGCCTGGGAGACAAGGCTCCTGAGCGCTCTCTGGCCACAGCGTCCGCAGCCTCAGGTTAGAAAGATGGTTCATACACCCTCCAGCTTTAGTCTCCATGATCCAGAGGGTTTAGACATCATATCGCTGATCTTTCTCCATTGAGCTGGGCTCTAGAGCATCCCCGAGGCCAGAAAGGAGAGAGATTGTGGACACTGACTCAGTTGAGAAGCTTAGGTGATCCTGAAGTAACAAAGGGAAAGTGTCAGAGGCCGACAGCAGCCCACTCACGCCGCATGTCCACCGCAGGTCACCCGAGGCCCCCGGCACAGCATGTGCTGGCCCTCAGAGCTTCAGCCTGAGAGTGACACATGTCACATGTCACTTCTGCCCCCCATTCACTGGCAAAAGCAGCAAGTCAGGACGGCCCGAGTACCCTTAGGTCCGGAGGCAGGTCTCCCAGGGACGTTCGGAGTACCACCTACAGGCAAAGCCTCCTCACTTCACCTTGAGTCCTGCGCCCCAAGGGGGTACAAGCCTGAGAAACACAGTGAGAACACATGTCCCACAACAAGTGACGCAACCCGGACTGGAACTCCACCTGCGTGCCCTGAGGCCTGGCCCTTCTGTTTCCACCAGGCCCCCTTTGGCTTTTGGGTCCCAAGTCCTGCGAGAGAATCTAGTCTCTGTTTGCAGAACACCCGACAGGTGCTGATCTGACGTGTGTGACGTTTTGTAAACGACGTCACCTTTCCTCCAGAAAGGTGTTAAGTTCAGCAGGAAGCCAAGGCCATTCTGAGCAGGCAGAGCCTCATAGAAAGTCGTCTGTGGGTGCCCAGGCCGTAGTGGTTCGGGCTACAGGTGGATGTTGATGGAACTCGCATCCCAGAAGCTGTGCTTCTTTTTCTCTCTGACTTTAATCTCTCATTTTCTTCATGACTTACTCTCTGCTTCTTGCACCAGGAAGCTGCGGTCCCTGGGACACCAGCCCCAGCACTGATGACCGGGCCGTCTCTCCTGTTTGATGTGAGTCTAAGTTTCTCCTCAGCGATGTGCTTCTCACAAGCAAGTTTTGAGTGTTTGCACTGAGACCCTTCTCAGTGCCTCTGATTGCAGATCCAACTGTCTTTTCTGATGTTTTATAAACTCTCGTGTTGACAGAAGTCAGAAAATGCCTCTCTCTTATTGAGAGAGGAAGCAGCCTGGGGCAGGGTGGGCGGGGCGCTGACTGCAGAGGAGTCTCAGAGTTTCAGCCGGTATTTTCCAGATTAAAAAAAAATAAAACAGCAACTGACATTCGCTGAGCCCTGCGCTGTGTCAGGCAGTCACCAAGAGCTCTTCCTCCTCGCATCCTCACGGCAAACCCATGAAGTCAGAACCATTAGCCCATTTTACAGATGAGGAAACTGAGGTATGGGGGACTGGTAGGGGGGAACTCGCCTGGGATCACACAGCCAGGAGGTGGCAGAGCTAGGATTCTCTGACTCCAGGGGTCACGTGCAGAGGAAGAGGAAGGAGGGGGCATTTCCATCAGAGGGAGCAGGCTGTGCAGAGACCCCACAGGGCCTGGGAGACTAGAGACAGCGGGTGTCGCTGTCCAGGAGGAAGTGCCTCAGGGAAGAGCAGCTAGTAGGATCTGAAGGTGAAAAGGTAGAAAGAAGCCAGGGAATGCCAGGCCTTGAGTGCCCCACCCAGGGGTTCCAGTCTGCTGTTGTAGGCGATGGAGTGGACAGGAATCTAGTCTCATTTACTGCTGAGTCACCCTGGACACGTTTAATCTCTCTGGGGCTGGGCAGCCGATGGGCACCGGCTGGAGGGAGGGTACAGTCCAGGAGGGAGGTGGTGGGTCCAGCCTTATGGGGACAGTGGATGGGGGCACCCAGAAGGCTGCCTACACCCAGGCCTGCAGCTTCAGGACGCTCTGGGGCAGGATGTTTGTCCAGGAGCCTTGTAGGTGGGTGTGCCGGGGAGAGGCATGGGGTGTCTGAGCCGGGGAAAGCAGAGCAGCCAGGGCGCCCTCCCTTCACCGCCCCTTCCTTGACCGGGCTGCCCAGACATTGTGGACATCAAGCCAGCCAACATGGAGGACCTCACAGAGGTGATCACCGCGTCCGAATTCCATCCGCACCACTGCAACCTCTTCGTCTACAGCAGCAGCAAGGGCTCCCTGCGCCTCTGTGACATGCGGGCAGCTGCCCTGTGTGACAAGCACTCCAAACGTAAGTGCGCCCACTGGCCAGAGTTAGCACAGCGGGTGGCGCGGGCAGGGCTGGTCCTGATGCTGCAGCCTCAGGAGGATGGACAGGGCGTGAGGCTGTTCTGGATGGACTGGGGGTGGGCTCAGTACTGCTTTAGGGCTGTTGACAGGGGGAACTTGGTCCTGCCCCTCACTGCCCACACCCCAAGTCCCCGCGCAGATCAAGACTGTCCAGCTTCCAGCAGTCAGGCAGCTCAGGTGAGAGCCAGGGAGTGCGCTGGGCACTGGAAGCCAAGGAGGGACCACATTCATTGGTCACCTACTTCAGGAAGCCCTCCCTGACCCCCACACTGGACCAGGTCCCTCCTCTGTGCTCCCGGAGCCCCCAGCACTTCCCTCTCACAGACTGGCCACACCCTGTGGAGCTTTCAGTGACCACTCCGTCTCCCCTAACTGTCATCTCCTCAGGGTCACCTCATGCTGGAACCCACCACAGGGCCAGCTGTGGTTGCCAAGGAGGTGCCAAGGAGATGTGGGGCTAAACAAGGACCGAGGGAACCTAATATGACAGCCACCACCACACACGGCAGCTCACCTGGACACCTGAGCCAGGCACCCGGCTCTCTGCCTGTATCATCCCATTCAACATCATACAAGCTCCCAGGGAGTCTTGCAACCAAAAGGGAAACTGAGGCTCCAGGGATGGGCCCAAGGTCACCCACACTGAAGAGTGGCAGAGCAGGACTTGAACCTGGGACTCTGGGGCAGCCTGGCTGGTGCTCCTCACCCCCGGGGCTGGGCTGTGCCAGTGGTGGCTCACTAACACGGCGCTCCCCAGAGGCACCTGAAGGCAGAGGATCAGGCCACAGCATCCTCCCTGGATGACCTTGTGGGAATAGCAGGGGGACAGGAACAGATGTGGCCCCAGCCAGAAGGGCAGGGACTTGGGTCCACATCTGTATCTACCTCAGTACCTACAGTAGTGTCTGGAAATACACACTTGTTGAATGAATGAATGAATGAATGAATGAGTAGTGACCAGTCGGCACCTGTGGGGGCATTATCAGAGTTTTGGTGAAGGAGCCAGAAGGCCACTGGGCGGGCCTGGGTCGCTCTCTCCCCTGCCCAGGCCCCAGCCTGCTTTCCCTGGGCAGCCAGAGCAGGCGGGACGCACAAGCCCCCAGGTGCTCAGACCCCTCCTCCTCCCTCCTTGGCCAAGTTCTGTCCCTTCTTCATTCACCCCACTGTCCACCTCTGGGCTTGTCCACATCTACAGACATTTTCCCGGCCTTCCTCACGCCCACAGCTGGGCAGGACAGCCGCTGTCTGGGTTTGTGCTCGTCCACGAGCCCCAGGGCCTCTCCAGGGGAGCCCTGGGAACGCCTTCTCCCTGGGCGCCGAGCCTTCCCCTGAGGGCTGAGCTGTCTGCACTCAGGGCGGGGAGAGCAGAGCTCCCTCTCTGGGCAGAGTTGGGCCACCAGGGCACGCCACGTGTCACACGCAACCGCCACCGCCCAGGCAGGGTCTGCCCCTGCTGCGCCCCCAGCCCTGCTCCTGGTACCGAGGTGCAGGAGGGACCGATCGGTGGTCAACTCCTAACTAGGTGCTGTGATGCCGAGAGGCGCTGAGTGGTATAAACAGCCACCAAAAAAGCCGAGAGCAGGGAAGGGCACCTCACTGAGGAGGTGACAGGGGAACAGTCTCTCTGAGGGGGTGCGCCATGCAGAGCTCTGGGGGAGGAACCTTCTAGAAAGGGGAGACTGCAGGGGCAGAGTCTCAGACATGAGGGTGCACCAGGGCGGCCGGACGAGGATGTCTGTGTAATGGGCTGTTGTTCAGACATTTAAAATACTGGCTTAGGAGGTTTTTAGTGACACGGGGAAATGATTATGCTGGAAGATGCCGTGGGGGGAAAAGCAAGGCAGTGACTACTTCACCAAAAGAATGAGAATGAAAAACATGGAGAGAAATATGCCCGGAAACTGTCCCTGAGTGTGTGTGCGGGAAGGACAGGATTTAGAGAGACTAGAGGTGGCACTGTGCCCCCCACGCTGTTTGAATGACGTCCTTCGTGGGCTGGAGGTGGGAATCAGAGCCCCTCTTGGCGTTTGTGACTGTCAGCTGGCTCCCCAGGGGTCTGAACGAGCAGCCGCCCACGCGGGCTGCCACTGTGTCCCGAGCCCAGCACACGCACGGATTCCGGGAACGTCACTGTCATACGCCTGGTGGTGGCGAGCTGGGTGTGACTCCGCCCACAAGCTCAAGTGCAAGAGCTGTAACTGTCTTTCGATGACTCAACTCCGCTGAATTTGTCGCCCCCGCGCCCGGGGCTGCAGTGAGCACCTGGGGCCACGTGGATTCCGTCTCTTCCCAGATCCCACTGAGGTTCCAGAAGGCTTGGGCGGGGCTGAGGTGTGAGGAGAGGGGCTTCGCACCTTCTGACCACCGTGGGCTTTTTGCAAAAATTTATGCTTTTTGCATAAATGCTCACAGATGAAGTTGGCCTTAAATTTTCTTTGCCTACACACTTTGCCCAGTTTTGTTAAGATTATTGTTGTCTTGTAAAATGAGCTTTCTCTCTCTTTCTTTTCCTGGAACAGTATAATGTGTTTACTCCTTGAAGTCTCAGTAAAACTCACTTGCTAAATCTTTTTCAATTATTGGTTTATATAGGTTGGCTGTTGGAGTTACTGTTGTGTTAAAAAGGTTATATTTTAAATTTTTCTAGGATTTTTTTTTTCATTCTCAAACTCAGTATTTGAAACAGGAACTTTCTCATTCATGCCAGTGAGAGGATTGCTGACCTGTCTTTGTGCCTTTGAAGTGCCTTTTTTTCCTCATGTAACTCGCCGTGACTACGTAGTAAGGAGGAATACCTGCCTCGCTGTGCGCTCTCTCCAGATCACGTTTGTTCCAAGGCCTCACGAGAAGCTGAGCACACAGACAAGTGTCCACTAGGGTGTCACTGGTCTTGTTTTTAATCACAACAAGTGGTGGTTATTCGAGCTAGATTTCTTTTCTTTAAGGAGACTTGGAGGTTGGAACCTGTTCTTTATGTCTTGCTTCTCCCCATTTATCCAGCTGTGACGCAGAACTCAGGGAGGGGGTAGCGGACCGCGACACCCCTAGAGATGCATGGTCACCACCTCCTTTCCCCAAGCGGCAGGTTAGACCGTGGTTTTCTGTCCACTGAATCCAGGGTGTCTGGGGTCAGGTGCTGACTTCTGCTGTCGGACAGATGAGGAAGCCGAGGTCCAGAGAAGTGCGGTGGCTGCCCAGCCCCTCCCCGTCAGCGGCAGAGCTGCAGATCACAGGGCGGCTGCTGCCCAGCCCACAGCGTCCTGTCTTTCTCCAAAGCAGTAGAAATCCAGGTCTTTTGTCTGTTAGTCATTATGACAGGGTAACCATGGAAACAGCTGTGCTGAAATCTTCCAAGTAAACAGTTATTTCTGCTTTTAACTGAAGGGACGTGCAAGAGCAGAGCAATTTCTTAGAAGAGATGGTGAAGACAGTCGCTCCCCCTGGTGGGCCCCCGCTACGTGCCAGCCTGGGGCTGGGGGAAGCGGTAGCCGCAGTTAACACTGGTCAAGTGTTCGCACCACGCCAGGTGCTGCTCTTGAGTTTCCTTCTCAGTTAATCCTCTGAGCTGCCCTAGGATGGAGCCTAGGATGGAGGTACTTGATTATTCATTTTGCAGGTGAGGAAACTGAGTGTGTTGGTTTCCAGTGGTTGCTGTACAATTTCCACAAACTTGGGGGCTTAAACAACACAAATATATTTGTTTACAATTCTAGCTGTCAGAGGTCTAAAATTCAGGCGTCGCCAGGGCTTCATTCCTTGTGTTTCCTTGTCTTCTCTGGCTTCTAGAGGCCACCTACAATCCTCGGCTCGTGGCCCCTTCCGTCTTCAAAATGCATCACTCCAACCCCTGCTTCCATCATCCCATCTCTTCTTCTGCCTTTGACCTCCCTACGTCTGTCCTGTGATAACAGTGGGCCCATCCAGAGAATCCAGGGTAATCTCTGCAGCTCGAGACTCTTACCTTACTCACTTCACATCTGCGAAGTCTTTTGTCGTGTAAGGTACCATATGTACAGGCTCCAGGAATTAGGATGTGGACATCTTTGGGGACCTGGCTTATCATATGGAGGCACAGAGAAGTGAGGACACCTTTCTCAAGGTCACACAGCTAAGTAGAGCCAAGATAGAGGCTCCAGTAATCTCATGCCTATCAGCCTGTGCTTTCTAACTTAATCTTCACAGAAGCCTCGAGAACCAAGAACTCTTGGGGGGATTGTGGGTGAGCCAAGTTCATTTAAAGGAGCTGGGTGGGATAGACTCCCAGGACTCACCCCTGGTAATGGATCTGGGGTAGAAAGACCAGACCCTGTCCCCCTCTGTTGCGGAGGCTCCAGATAGCTGGGGGCAGAGTCAGGCTAAAGTCCGCAGCAGAGGGCACGGCCGGTGCAAAGGCCCTGCAGCTGGATCCTGAGGCCAGTGCAGCAGGAGCAGTGTCGGGGAAGGTGGGAGGTGAGGTCAGATGTGCGTGGAGAGAAGAGGGTCCGAATCAAGAGGGCCTTACCAACCGGGGCTGGGGCTCTGGGTTTACTCAGAAAGGACAGGAACCACTGGGGGCTTTGACCAGGCTGTGTTTTAACAGGATCCTTCCGCCCACTGAGTGGTGAATAATCTGTGGGGTGAGGGTGGATGTGGGGGCCAGCTGGGAGATCACCGTAACCCCAGTGAAGGGGGCTGATGCCCAGAGCAGGGTGGGCGTGGTCAGTGAAGGGAGTGAAGCCGGGCATCCGCAGCACCCGCATGGAAGGTCGGCTTTGCCCACGGCTGCACGGAGGGTGGGAGAGGGGGTGAGGGATGGCCCCAGGCTTCGTGCGGAGAGGGGGCGCCGGCCTTCACGGAGCAAGCAGACTCCTGAGTAAGAGGGAGCTCTACAACGGGGACGTTTCTGCAGCCTTCGCAGCTGCCCCGATGCAGGTGGTTTTAATTAAGGGGGTCACAGGAGACATCGCTGCACCCTGAAGAATAAAAAAGAGTGAGTCTGGGATGAGAAGGGGCAGGGGGAAGAGGGCTGCAGGTGGGGTGATGGGACAGCTGTGGGGTGCAAAGACAGAGAAGTTGGGGGCAGATCATGCAGGGCCAGGGGCCACAGGTTGGATGGATTTTATTTTGTCCAGTGGGGTCCGTCACATGGTGCTGAGCAGGAGACAGTTATAAGCAGAGAGTGACCGTTGTCAACCTGCCATCGGTGAGTGTTCTCTGTGCCCACCGCCTTGCCTTGTAATGAGTCACTCACTGTCCCTGCCCCCTCTGCACAGTCTCAGCTGTTCCAGTGGCAGGGGGAGCAGGGGGTCAGGGGCGGGAAGGCAGCCTCGTAGGAGACACCCCCCCAACAGTGGCATCATGGGGAGTGACAGGTGCCGGGAACCCAGGGGTCCCCTGTGATCCACAACCCCGCTGCTTCTCCTGCTGCTGCATGGATGCCCCCCGACCCCAGTTCCTCCTGGCGCCCGAGGCGGGACTGGCCTGGACACATGTGTCCTCATTCACGTGGATGTTCTCACACATCAGAGCAGAGGAGGGACCCGTTGCCAAGGCAACCAAGAGCAAGGACCAGGCAGTACCCACCTACTCCTCGAGCCTGTCTCCTCCTGTGCTCTCCGCCTCCGTGGACCTGCAGCGCCACCTCCGTATGTCTGTGATCCTCTCCGCGGTCTCACTGAGACCAACTGCACTGTGTCCTGATTGTGTGGCTGAAGCCAGTGCAATTCTTCCGTCTAACCCTGAACCTCCCATCACCCCAGACCCATCTGATAATTTCTGCCTGCTCAGTTTAACCCCCACCTCCCCACCCATTCCCGGAGAAGACCATCCACCATTTTGACAACAAGAGTGGTATGTAGCAGGTGCCACTCAGAGTGACACCAAGCAAGAGCCACAGGCCCTCAGAGGCCACTTCCAGCAGATACAAGCTTCACTGCTGGGCCTGGATACTTAAGTGGAATCATATCAGGTGGAGGGAGAAATTTGTCTGGAAAGGGAAGAGACCACATGGGCAGGCAGCACCTGGAGGTTCTGTCCACTCTGTGAGTGAGTCTGAGCTCTGAGCCTGGCTCCAGGCTGGGCAGGGATGCCAAGATGACCCATGACAGAGACAGGACCCCCTGCTCCAGGAGCTCACAGCCCCATGAGGTGACCATGCATCTTCACCAATGACTTATAAGAGGGTACCCTGGGGCTCTTTGATAAGCAAGTGTGAGCATTTACTTTCTTTGGAAGGCATCTGGACAAGAAGCACAAAGAACAAGACATTTGAGCTGGGGTTCTGAAGGATGTGTAGGAGTTGATAGGAAAGATAGGGGCAAAAAATGGGAAAGGAAGTTTCAGGGAGAGAAAACAATGTGAAAAAATAAATATAAAAACAGCTACACAGTTTTATGGAGCATCTACTCAAGTCCCTCACAGAACAGGTGCTTCCAGGTGTTACCTCTGGGAGTCACATCCTGCTGGTTCTCCGGATGAGGGAATTTGGGCTCAGAGAGGTTCAGGGGCTTACCTGAGGTCACACGGCGCTTTGTTCTGCTCTACTGCTTGGTACATGGCAGGGCAAGGACTAGGATGAGGTGAGAGAGATGCCTAAGGCACGATGGACCCTGAGAGTTAGTTGTTCAATAAGGTCCCCTGGGGGTCTTGCTTGTCTCACCCCATCTGAGGCTCTGGACCCTGGGACCCTGGGAAAAGGCATTGGAATGTGGCTGCAGGAGGGGAATTTGGGCATGTGAGGCTGGGGCAGCAGACTGGCTGCAGCCCAATTAGGAAGGAGCTTGTCAGCTACCTAGAGGAGATAGAACCTTGATCCTTGGGCACTGGGAGCCATGGAGGACTTTAAGCAGAAGAGGGACGCATCAGCGTTGTGCGTGAGGCTGGAGAGGAAGGCTGGCCCCACCTGAGGCTTCATTTCTATTTCCTCAGATCACAGGTGCTTCAGAGCCTCCCCGGGACCCTTCACTTCACGCTGGCGAGCATGGCAGGGAAGGGGCTCCCCACCCTGCCCCTGTGAGTGATGCAACAACACCGTGAGACACCCAGAAAGGAAGATGTGCTTGTCAGGGAACCAGCTAGGGCTGCAAGAGCCTTAATTATGCAAAATCATTAGAAAGAGATAGGACCATTAAAAAAAGACACAAATGAACTTATTTACAAAACAGAAACAGACTCACAGACATAGAAAACTTATAGCTACCAGAGGGGAAAGGAGGTGGGAAGGGATAAATTGGGAGTTTGAGATTTGCAGATACTAACTAATATATATAAAATAGATAAACAACAAGTTTATACTGTAGAACACAGGGAACTATATTCAATATCTTATAGTAGCCTATAGTGAAAAAGAATATGAAAAGGAATACATGTGTGTACATGTCTGACTGAAACATGACGCTGTGCACCAGAAGTTGACACAACATTGTTTACTGACTATACTTCAATTTAAAAATTTTTTTTAATTTTTAAAAAGAGATAGGACCATATGAAATAGATAAACAACAAGGTCCTCATATATAGCACAGGGAACCATATTCAATAGCTTGTACTAACCTATAATGAAAAAGAGTATAAAAAAGAATAAATATATATATAACTGAATCACTATGGAGTACACCAAAAATTAACACAACATTGTAAACTGACTGTACTTCAGGTTTTAAAAACTGAGATAGGACGGAGATTTCTGCTGATTCAGAGCCCTCCAACTTTAAGATAATTAGGGCAGGGAGAGAGGTGGGATGGAGCCCAGTGCGGGTGACAGGGGCTCTGAGTCGCGACTCTTTAAACTCTTGGCAGCAATAATTACTGTGAAATGTCCTTAGTGATTCTATCAGTTTGCAGTGAGACCCCCCCCCACCCTTATCTCTTACAAATGCCCTGGGGATGAGGTGTGTGTGCAGTGGGGGGAGAGGTGGGAAGGGACTGATATGAAATAGAAGATTCTGCAATCTTTTGATTAAAAAAAAATACTTGTATCAGCAATTTCACAGAAATGTTTGAAAACTGAGATCTTCTAGGTGTAAATGTTTCAGGCTTGTTAATGTCTCTTCCCACTGATCCTCTTCAGTTCTGGTGCTTTTGGGCTTAAAAAGAAAAACATCAGAAACGCCCAAGGATCATCAGTCAGCACTGAGGCCGAGGGGGCTGTTCGCTGCTTCTGTTCTCAGTGGTTAGCTCATCCTCTCAGCCTGTAAGCCTGTGGTTTCCTGCTCCTTACAGCTGGCAGAAGACACAGCCCAGGGGTCTGTGGCACCTGGCGCAGGTGTCCCTTTATGCTTGTGGTCCCATCCACCTACCTGCCGCCACAAGGAGGCCAGGAGCTCTGCAGGGTGCAGGGGCGGACTGAGCTGGACCAGCCCTAGTGGTTTCGGTGGAGGCTGGAGGAAACCACCACGGAGATGCGAGGGGTACAAAGTCAGGGTGCGAGAGACAGACCCCCCCACTTACACTTTTATATCTTACCTTCTGTCTGACACCTCGTGACAGAGATGCTAGTTCAATCAAGAGAGGGTTCCCACCTGGGGCAATGCTGGGGCCACCAGGTCCCTGCTGAGAGTTTGGGGTCACTCTGCTGTCAAACTCTCTGCCCCATTTCTTCCAAATACTTGATTTAGACCCTTGTTCATTTAAAGACGACACAGCATCTCATCACTTTAATTTAAGTAAGAAATCAAGTATTGAATTTTTTTTCTTTACTCCAGGCATCTGGGAGAAGAGGGGAATGTCATTGATTTAATTTTTGGCTTAATTAGGACTATTTAGACCAGCAGAAACAAAGATGTCAGTGTAATTACTATTACCAGAGTGCAAAGCACGATTATGTGAGATGACCAATCAGAAATTAGAGGTTTTCAAGGCTAAAACCACCAGGAGGTCTCCTTGCCACCGCTGGGAGGGGAATCCCGGAGAGACCCACAGCTTGCCATCCCCCGACCCCCGCCTCTTCAAGCCCTTCTGTGGCTCCCCATTGCCTATGAGATGACACTCTTCCCTTGGCTTACGGCCTCTTGCTCACGCCTTTCTCTGGCTATAGCTCCCCCCGTCTCAGGACCTTTGCACGTGCTATGGTTTCTGCCTGGAGTCCTCCTCCCTGGTGTCTCACTTCATTCACATCCCTGCTCACATGTTCTCTCCCACAGAGACCCCATCCATCCAAATCATCAGCCCCCTTCTCTCTGTCTCCTCCCTTGCTTTATCGTTCCTTCCAGTGCTCACCACTGCCTTACGGCATCACAGGTCACTGAGTTTTATTGTGTGCCTCTGGGAGGAGACTGTGGGCTCCTGGAGGGTGGAGTGTTGTGTGGCTCACTGTAGCATCCCAGGGCCTCAAACAGTGTCCGGCTTATGGTGGGCGCTCAGTACAGGCTGGTTAACTGAGAGAATGAATGACTGCATGCAGGCAGTGGCACACGGGAGCATCCGATGGCATAAAATGTTTCCAGACACCCTGCAGAGGTGGGCTGAACAGGAGTTGTATTTCTGGGAAAGACAGTAGCAAGTGTCTTCCTTGGACAAGAGGGAGAACAGGTTCCCAGATGGGGGCGGTCAGGGCCTGGGACAGACCTGGGAAGTGGGATGTGGGACTTTGTGACCAGGAGGGGCCAGTAGGAAGGACACTCCTGTGAGCCTCTGGGGCCGTGTGATCAGCTCTGCTTTCCTGTGTTGTTGTTGTTTATTGAAGTGCAGTCAGTTACAATGTGTCAGTCTCTGGTGCACAGCACAACGTCTCAGTCATGCATATACAGACATATATTCGTTTTCATACTCTTTTTCATTAAAGGTTATTGTAAGATATTGAATATATTTCCCTGTGCTATACAGAAGAAATTTGGAGAGGGGTTGTCTATTTTTATATATAGTGGTTATCATTTGCAAATCTCAAATTCCCAAATTTACCCCTTCCCACCCCCTTTCCTGGGTAGCCACAAGATTGTTTACTATGTCTGTGAGCCTGTTTCTTTTGCAGTTCAGTTCATTAGTGTCCTCTTTTTTCTTTTTTCTTTTTTTTCAGATTCCACATATGAATGATAGCATATGGTATTTTTCTTTCTTTTTCTGGCTGACTTCACTTAGAATGACGATCTCTAGGTCCATCCATGTTGCTGCAAATGGCATTATTTTATTCTTTTTCATCACTGAGTAGTATTTCATTGGCTGGAAACAGGCCAGCAGGAGGGCAGCCACTTGGCCGGTTCCCATGGGGAAGCTGGACGGGGTGCCAAATATCTAAATCCCTCGAGACTGGCTATAAATGGCTGCCAACCCACCACCCCATCCTCTTCCTTGAGCCCTAGGCCTGTCCGCAGCCCAAGTCCTAACGCTTGGTCAGCAGGGACCTTTGTTTCCACCAGGCTCCAGCACCAGGACCACTGCAGGATTTGATTTGCCAGTAAGGGTGTTGGTGAGCAGACTGTGGGACAGACAGCAACAGACATGAGCTTGGAAGTCCTGCTGCATGGCCACCTCCGTGTGTCAGGAAGGCCTGGTTTGGGGAGGGGGCAGGTGGAAGGGGACGCTGCCCGGGGAGCCGCTCACTGCCCACTATGTCCCAGACTGGGATCTCCAGCAGGGGCAGTGAGCTGTTGTCTTCAGAGGCCGGGAAAGCAACTCCCTGTGTGGAGCAACTGGTCTCAGATAACAGCAGGTGGGTGGCAGGCAGCAGACAGGGCTGGAGCTGCGTCTGTGGCGGAGAGACTGGACTTTGCTACAACCCAGTGGCAGCTGTAAAGAATGTACCTACACGCAGGGCTCTACCGTGAGTGCCCAGGACACTGTGAACAGAGGCCCCGCGGCCAGTTAGAGCCACAAACGGTGCCCAGCCTAGTCCAGGGTGGAGTCCAGCACATTCGAGGATGCCGGGACAGCTCACAGTACTGGTGTCCAGAATCGCCAGCAGGTGGCAGTAGAGCGCAGCACTTTGAGAGCAGCTGTGGGTTCAGATCCCAGCTCCGCCACTTCCAGCTCTGAGACCTCAGGCATGGCTTTTAGCCATCCACGCCTCGATTTTCTTGGCTATAAAATGGGAATAATAGTGGTACAAACCTGACATTTTTACTGGGAGATTAGATGAGGTCATGCACAGGAAGGGGCTCAGCATAGAATCTGGCTCAGAGTAAAGGCTCAGAAACGTTGTTCCAAGGAACATGATTCCTCTCTCTTTGGAGGAGCCATTTGGGCTGGTGTCTGACCTGTATTTAGTTATAGGTTTGATGAATGAATGAATGACCCACCATGTGAGCCCAAGGTGGAAGCAGACTCACCTATGGTTCGGACCCCATGGGTGGGTTTGGCCCAGTGACATGGTTGTTTCTGTCTCCGCAGTATTTGAAGAGCCGGAGGACCCCAGCAACCGCTCCTTCTTCTCAGAAATCATTTCCTCTGTGTCGGACGTGAAGTTCAGCCACAGCGGCCGGCACATGCTCACCCGGGATTACCTCACGGTCAAGGTCTGGGACCTGAACATGGAGGCGCGCCCGATCGAGACCTATCAGGTGGGCGCTGCGGTCTGGAAAGCCTCAGAGCCCCTCTGCCAGCGCAAGACCCCCAGCCGCCCTTTCTTGCGTCGCGAATTCACATGGAGGGTGGCTCTCACAGGCCCGTTTTGCACGTGAAGACACTGAGGTTTGGGCAATCAAGCAGCGCAGCCCCGGCCGTGTAGCTCAGCTGAGGGCGGGGTGCCTGCTTGGCTCTGCCTCCCGGGAACCTGTGTCATCTGTTGGCTCCTGCCAAAGGCAGGGCTAAATTGCCCTGCAGTCCAGGGCCCCGGGGACAAAGATGAACATCGTGCTGGGCTCAGCTGTAGGGTGCAGATGATGGTGTCCCTCCGGGAGCCAGTGTCTGCAGTCCCACCATTAAGGCGGGCGAAGCGCTGCCCTCTCCCAGGGAGCACCTTAGACAGTGCGTGCGGGGGCGAGACGGGGGCCTGTTACGTTCACACTCCTCAGCCCGGGCTTTTGAAGCCAGGCATATAGGCTGACACATGGGACACCTTCCCGGACAGTCATTGTGTTGTTGTTGTTATGATACATCCAGCTATATTAGAGACTAGAAAACAAAGTGCATGTGAAGTTAAAATAAGGCACGGACTTGAAAGAAAGGTGCGACCATCTTTAAAGTGCTTTAAAACTGTCCAGTTATGTCTCTAGCTGGGGAAATCCTGGGAGGGTTCTTGGAGGAGGCAATATTTGCGCTGGACCTTGTAGGATGAGTAGGATTTGATCATGGAGATGTGAGTGGGGAAACGCCCCACCGGAAGCCCCAGCCAAAGCCTCACAGTGTCACCAGCTGCTTGGGCGCACACGGGGTGCCAGCCACACACATCTGTCACCTCTATTCCTTATTGCCCCGGTGCGGGGCGTGCCGTGGGTCCCACTTGGCAGAAAGGGGACTGAGGGCACTGAGAGGTTAGGGTGTGCAGGAGCGGCCTCAGGGCTGAGCGGTGACAGACTCAGAGCCCAGTGGAAGCCCTGCAGCCCCCTCACCCCGCTTCCCTTCTCTGCCCAGGCCTGGGGCAGGGGGTGTCCGGGGAGGCAGAAGGGGGCCCACTGAGAAGGGGCGCAGAGCTGAGCGGGAAGGACCGGGTGCTCAGAGTCTGACCTGGGACACACGTGCTCCTGGCAGCCAGTGCCCACAAGGACATCCCCGCGGTGCTGGTGTGTTCTCCCGCCCCCCAGCTCCTACTCCTTCCTCAGGATGGATTCGTGAGCAGGCCTCTTTGGGAGCCGCAAGTGTTTCCTCCACTTCTAACCCAAGCAGGCCCCGTGCTCCCACTGACACCCCAAGGAGGGACCAGCCTCTCTTCTGACTCTCAGGAAGGGCAGAGGCCAGAGACTGGGGCAGGAGTGACGTCATGCCTGCTCAGGCCTGTGGGACTGACCATTCCCAGCATCCTTCCAGGGCTTGCCGCAGGGCGTTACTGTTTCCAGCCCCTTTAGCCGTTCAGCCTTTCATGTTCCTATAGTCAGCAAAGGACCATGGATCCTGAAACAAGGGGCAATGTTTAATATGGGTATTTTGTGGGGAGAGAGTCCAGAGTCTTCAGAGTCCCAAAGCACAAGAGGACCCAGTAAAGGGGGAGAATCACTGCTCTGCAGGACGAAGCCCAAATCTGTCAATTCTAAAATAATAAGTTACATAAAACAAACATAATAGCTAACATATTTTAGCTATTATGTGCTAGAAATTGTGCATAGCAGGATTGTGTTTAGCTGACTTGCAGTACTGAACAGATAGGGGATTTTCTTCCTTCACAAGCTTGGAGGAGAGTATCCAGGAACAGTGAGTGGCTCCGTGACCTGCTCAGTATCTCAACAGCTACTTCTGTCATCTAGTTCACAGTTATTTGTGTGTTGGTTTTCTACCTTCATGTGTGTTACCTCATGATGGAAAAATGGCTGCCATACCTCCAGGAAGTATGCCTACATTCCAGGCAGAAAATTAGAGAAAATGTGGGCCAGTTAGATCTATTATATGTTTTATCAGGAGCACAAAAGCTTTCCCAGAACACTCCTCAGAAGACTTCTTACAACTCATTGGCTAGAATGAGTCCATGACCAGACTGAGAAAATGAATAGTTTATAGCCTCTGCGGCTGATGGAGGCAGGAGAGAAAGGGGTAGGCAGGGGGGTTGAGTGATCCAGCCCTCAGCATGTGCAGTATTGATTTAAGTCCTTGGCACACTTTTCATCTTCTAAGCCTCCCAGCTGCCCTGGGAGGTGGGACCTGTGTTCTCCCTCTCCCATTTTATTTGGTGAAAATTGAGTTAAATGGTGTATCTGATTTAAATGATGGTAGAGTAGCAGGCGGCCGACTAGATTGGTCTTTATTACTGCAGAGCTCACCCTCTTCCCTACCCAGCCACCAGCGGGCGGGAGGCACTCTGTATATAGGAGAGAGAACAGCACATGTGTTAGGACCAGTGCATCCGTGAGGCTGTCGTGATGATGCAAAGAGCACTCACACAAATGCAGACCTGGAGGGCTGAACACGAGCATCCTACAGTCTGTTCAGGGAATGAAGTCAGGCGCCTGGGATGACCAAGTCATCCCCTTTCATCTTGGTCATTGCACACACTGGGCAGGCGCTCTGTACCGGGCTAGACCTTGGGCTCAGAGGGAAGGAGGAGCTGCGGCCTCACCCTCAAGGGTCCCAGACAACAGGAGCACAGTGGACCAGAGCCTGGTGTGGCCGCAGGCCAGGAGACTCACCAGGGAGACCGTGGGGCTGGTCTCCCGGGGGTGGGGGCACCTATCTGAAAGGGGGAGGCTGCCCGGAGCTGGGTTTTTCAAGATGAATAAGAGGTTCTGAGACAGAAAAGGATGCAAGCCTCCTTTTCCTTCCCCTGCCCTCCCTATACTTGATCTTTGGTTTGTGGGCCAGTGCCGCTGCCCAGCAGGGGTGCACATTTCTTTCTCTCCCTCCCTCTGAGCTAATCAGGGCCGCAAATACCTACAGGATGCTCTGCCCAAAGTTCGTCTCCTCGAACACTCACACTCTTCTCCAGGGGAGGAGGCTCATGACCCTCTTTTCTAATGGGAAACCTGAGGCTCATAGTGGCTATGTGACTCTCCTGGGTCACGCAGTAAGGGCAGAGCCAGGAGTTCAGGCTTCATGTTACCCATTCGCTGGCCCCTTCCCCCACGCAGAGGGCGGGGCCGCGTCCCTGCAGAGAGCCAGCACCCGGGAGCCCTCCAGGCACAGAGCTGGTGGGATCGGGCTACAGGCTGTGGCCGCCAGTCATAGGGCACTACTGTCTCTCCTGCGGTGTCAGGTCACCCTGGGAGAGGGTGCTGGTCTTCCACTTGCAAGCTGTGTGAGTTTGGGGCAGTTGCTTAACTTCTCTGAGCTTCAGTGTCTCATAAAACAGGACAGGTGGCATCTGCCGAGATCATTAAGATGACTGAATTCTCCTTCCTCTTTTCTCCATGATGGTCACCATCATGCTCCTGGTGACGATGGTCCCCAGAAGGCATGACCCTGCACCAAGCGGTCTCCTACCGGTGGTCCCAGAACAGCCCATGAGGTCTGCCCTCTTTTCACCCTAAGAAGGTGAAGCCAAGAAGCCAAGGCTCAGAGAGGTGAAGTCACTTGTCCAGGATCACACAGCCAGGGAGGGGCAGAGCCAGGATTTGGTCCTCTCTGATGTTGTTCCCTTTGTCACTGTGACTGTCCCCTCTCTGGCCACAGCTCAGGGGTTGGCCACGTGCGTGGCTGAGTCAGGAGTGCGATCCAGACCCGGGAGGGCATAGCCCTGCTCAGTGAGCCCCTCCTCATGGAGGGAGGCCAGGACTGTTGGGGAACACCCCCTCCTTGACTCACCCCGTCTGCTTCTCTCACCAGGTCCACGATTACCTTCGGAGCAAGCTCTGCTCCCTGTATGAGAACGACTGTATTTTTGACAAGTTTGAATGTGCCTGGAACGGGAGTGACAGGTAACCCCAGACCGCCGACCCCATCCTGCCTAACTAGGGGCTTTCTGCCCAGTGGAGCCAGCTGGTCACCTGGGCGGAATGCATCGTGGAGTTCACTGTTCTCAAGCCTGATGAATCAGGGTGTTCCAAGGAGGCCCAGCCTTTCTTGTAGCAGATTTGAGCTCTCAGCTCTCAAGTTCAAGTGCAGAAATGAAACTTCACCTTCTGAGACCACACCTAGCGTCCACGTGGAGCCCCCTCTCCTGAGTGGTAGTGGAGACATCTTCAGCCAATTTCAGGCCCCTCATCACAGCCCCTTCCCCAGGTTGTCAGGGGTGAGAGGTGCTCCTGGTGCCCAAGCCCCAGGGGCAAAGGGCTTTAGCCACTGGTCTACGCCCCCTCCAGCCACTATGCTGTAGCTTCAGGCCCAGCGGGGCTCTGGGGACCACTCACAGCTCCTGCACGTTCTGGGGCCAGGGGACTTCTGCAGTGGCAGCCACTCTCACAGCCCCACCCACCTGGGAAATGGCCCTGAGGCTGATGTGAGTTCCTGTTTCCCCATCACCTGGCTCAGCCCGGGGCAGGTGTGGACAGGAAAGACCCAGGGCAGGTGTGGACAGGGAGACCCAGGGCAGGTGTGGACAGGGAGACCCAGGGCAGGGACCCAGGTGACCAGGCAGGGATGGAAACCACACTGGCCAGTGTATCAGATTGTCACCCACCACACTTCACAGTCGGAGCTGGTTTGGTGGGTGAGAAGGGGTGGAGTGAAAGCCGGCAGCCTTCGACTCAGCCGCCGTCAGGGGTGTGTCCATCCCATGGACCCCGTCAGTCACGCGTGTCTGGCCAGAGGCAGGCAGGGCTCTCCCCAAGTTCTGAGTGTGGCTGGTGCTGCCCTGGTCCTGTGAGAGCTTCTGTGCTGTGACCCTGTGTGGCTCTGGGCACAGGCACGCTGGGACCGGCAGAGAAGGCGGTGGGGGAGGGGGACCGGGAACCACAGAGACAGGACCTGGAGGGGGCCTTTCCAGGGGCCCCAAGTGGGGCCAAACCACTGTGTCCCAGGGAGGGGGATTTTCTGGAGCTGCTGCCGACACCCTGGGCTCACCTGGTCCTTGGGGTCTCCGGGCACGGCAGTGATCACATCAGAGGGGCCAGCATGGTGGGTACGGGGGTGCGGGGGGAGGTTCCACTGAAGGACACTTAGAAACTCAGACGGAGGGCCTGGCCTGGGACTGGGCTGACACAGCTGGGTCAGGGGGGACACAGGCACTCCCTGCAGGGCCTGTGCCCAGGCTGACACACTGGGGGTTCCCCGGCGAACACGGGTAGCCGGTCTTGGGACGGAAGTTCTATCAGAATCTCAGAAAAGGGACTTATTTCTGGCTGAAGGGGCTTCCAGTATTACTGTGTGTGTGTGTGTGTGTGTGTGTGTGTGTGTGTGTGTGTGTGTGTGTCTGTCTGTCTGTCTGTCTGTGTGTGTGTGTGTATGTGTCTGTGTCTGTGTCTGTGTCTATGTGTCTGTGTTGGGCTCCCTACTGATGGTGAACACCGTCGGCCTTGCCTCCACATCACCACCAGGGGGCGCCCATGAATAGGAGATGCAGAGCTCCCAGAGAACTGAACTGAACTCCAAGTTCTTCCTGGAGGACAGGTGCCCAGCGTGGAGCTCAGCTGTCCCGCCTCTCACCCACCACTTCCTGCCATGCGTTTCACATGCCAGCTGCCCCAGCCCCGGTGGTCCCTGCCACCCCCCTCCACAACCCGCTCTGTTCCCACCCCCTGGAACCCGGTCCACACTGCACCTGGCTCACTCCTGCTGTTACCTTGCTTTACTGACTCAACTCAAGGCCACCTCCCCCAGGAAGCCCTCGGGATCCTCTCTTCCTTGACCACCCTCCACCCCAGCCTCCTGGGTTTTCCTTCTGTGTCTCTGCATTTATTACATGTGTTCACCTTGCGTCTGTTTGCCTTCCCCACTGGTTGGGGTGCCCCTGGGAGTGGGACTGTAGCTCAGCCCATCCTGAACCCCTCACTTGGAGCCTCAGGAGTGTCCAGTCAATGGCCATTAACATTCTGGGAGGCACAGGGAATACCACCTCCTTCCACTTCATTGAAAGCATCCTAGGAGCCTGGCATACCTCACAGAGGAGGATGAAGCCTGGTCCCTGCCTTCCAGGAGCTCAGAGGCTAAGGGCAGAAGCAAGTTTTGTCCTCCAGGGACCCCACCCTCGCAGACCAAAGCAAACCTTTGAATTCCTCAGGCTCAGCGTGTCCTGGCCTGCTCATGTTCATGGGAAGCTTCCGGGGTCCGGGCTGTGTAGAAGGCAGCACAGAGCTAGTGGATATCTGACAGCCCTCGCAGCGTCCCTTACCCAACTCCAACAAGACTTAGATGGGCAGCCCGGGGGCGAAGAGAGGGCAGCAGCTCTGGGGGCACTCCAGCTGCATGCCCTAACAAGCCTCCAGGCCTCTCTGAGTCTGCTCACCTGGAAAGCGGTTCTAATAAACCATGACTTTCAGGGGCTGCTTTGAGAATGAGACCCTGTGTGTGAAGCTCTTGGCAAGGCCATGGCTCCGTATTGGCAGCAGATAGCCCAATGATTTGCACACAGGGGTCTGTTGTCTGTCTTGTCTGAAAGAACCCGGCCGAGCCTCCAAGACCCACGTTAAATGCCACCTCCTCTAGGAAGCTCTCCTTGATCTCGTCTGCCTGGGAGGAAGGGATTTGTGTCTTCCAGTTGCAGGAATCTGACAAGCCTAAGCTTGCTCTGAGGAATTGCAGGCAAGGCTGCCCCAGGACTCACGCTGGACCTTTGGGGCCATCCCCTCTCTGTCCACTCCCATCTCTGTGCCTCCCTACTTCTTTTTACTCATTAGCCTCATCCTCTCCCACTGCAAATGGCTTCCCCTTGCTGTTAGGGACACTGACCCCAAATAGCCCACAGTCCCTCTCCTGGGTCTATGAACATTCTCATGGAAGGATCCGATTGGCTTTGTTTGGGTCACATGCTCACTTTGGGGCCAGTCAGCATGGGCATGATTATCGCAGGCCACAGCTGGCCAGCGGGGGGGCAGGGTGGAGCGCCATGATTGACAGACCCTCCGGAGCCACAGGGGTGGGGCAAGCACCTTTCCCCAGAGGAAGAGGAGAGACAGGGGACAAGCGCAGCCTGCGTCGTGATCCCCACATGCAAATGAGGCACGTGAGGCTGCCAGAGGGGATGCAACTTGCCTAGATGCCAGCCAGGGCAGGGACTGCCCTTTTCCCTGTTGAAAGAACCTTCTGGAATGTTAGAGAACACTTCAGAATGGGAGCAGTGGGCCACTCTGTCCTGGCAGTGTCTGCAGGGTGCTGGGACCTGGCGTTCCCAGGTGAAAGAGACCGCCTCTCGCTGCGGGCGTGGGAGAGGGCTCCGTCCTCCCCGGAGGTGTCAGCTGGACCCTGCGCCCACGTGGAAGGACGACTGGCCACTGCATGGGCTGCAAGTAACTTTAAGATCTCACTCTCCCCTTCCCGACGGCTCAGGAAAAGCCTGGGTGTTGTGTGAAAACACCCACAGGGTTCCGCGAGCTGTTCCTCAGAGAACCAGGACCAGCTGCCTTTCTCTCTGGGAACCCATCACCCACTCTCTCCTCCAGCCCCCTCCCTAGTCTGGGGCTCCCTGTCACAGACGGCCCGGTGGGGCTTCAGGCCACACGGATGGTTAGAACCCAGAAACACCGGTTGCCATTTAATACACACAGGAGGCGGGATTTACTGAGCCCAGCACTGCTCTCAAGTGTTTTACCATGTTATCTAATCCATGCTCACCAAGGGCTGGGGTCCTTCGTTACCACATTTTATAGGCAGGAAAGCTGCCCAGAGAGCTAGGAAGCATGTCAGGGGCAGAGCTGAGATCTGGACCCGGATGGCGGACCCAACCTGAGCACCGTCCATACTGCCTGCCCTTGGGGCACACCCATCTACACTGCCTGCCCTTGAGTGCATGCCTTTGCCTTTGTCTTTGTCTTTGGGCCCAAGAAAAGCAGGTGGAGAGAGAACGGTCTGTGTCCCCATCTTGACAGTGAGGCCAGTTAGCAGCCCCAGTCAGCCAGCATCGGGGCCCCTGTCCGGCTCCTGGGCCCAGGCTGAGCTGGTGGACTCAGCCTTTTCTGTCTGTAGAGCTGCTCTGGGCCCAGGGAGGGGAGGCCTTGGCCCTTGGGCTCTCAGATTCCCCCCCCAGCCTGTGAGATTGGAAACCAGAGCTCACCCCACCCCCAGGCTGCTGTGCCCACCCCCAGCCGGGCTGGTGTGATTTTCCAAGCTCCCAGATGGGTCTGCGCCCCTCGGGGCTACCCCTCTCCTGCACAGGCTCTGAGAGCGACCACCACACAGGACAACGTGAGAGCCCTACCCGCACAGCCCGGCACAGGGAGGGGGAGCCGAGGGAGGGTGGGAGCCCTAGCTCTCCCTGGGGGAGACAGAGTCCACCTGCTCCTGCTGCTGCCTCAGCAGTGTCCCCCAGTGTCCCCCAGTGTCCCAGGGCTGCACCATGGGTAATCAGGGAGGGCTGTGGAAGGAGCGAAAGCAGGAGTCCCTCACTCATGAAGGGGCCCACCTGGCTCCATCTACACTGACCTGCTGTGTGTAAGTCCCTGTGCCATGCTGGCAGGGGCCCTCTCTGTGACCCAGCCTGACGCCAGTGGACATCAGCCATGGGGGTGACAGGGAGTACCTGGCAGGGTCATGGGCAGGCCCCCCTCTTGTCCTCTGAACAAGACAGGCCTGACGGGGATGCTGCCCTGAGTCGGGAGGTCAGAGTTCATCCTGGCTGGTGATCCCTCGGGGCAAGTGCCCCCCCCCCCCCACACACACACTGGTGCCGGGCTTGGGCTGCAGTGACTTTCAGGCGCCAGGTCTGCTCTGGTTCTGGGACATCCTGAGGCTCAGCCCACTCTGGGGAATCACACTGTTGGGACATAATTCAGGGGGCATCAGAGCCAACCCAGCCTCCCCCCGGACGAGCCGACTAGGGACACAAGAGGGGCTTCTCTGGGAAGGAGGGACACGGAGGGCATCCTCCCACTCCCCGCAGCATCGCGGGGTGGGCTCCTCACGCCCGCCCCGCACCTCCACACAGGTGTTATGTCATTGTCTCTACAGCACACGGGTCTATTCACACGAATTAAGGTTTTAGAATAGAAAAGAGCAGAGCCAGAAAGTACATTAGAATTCTCCACCCACTCTCCCTTCACCTCCAGAGATGAGATAAATCTCTTAAAAAGGTAGAACCACTTAACTGCCCCCTTCCTGTCCCAGGGCCACCCACAGAGCTCCCCCAGATAGCTCCCCTCCACTCACCTCTGGTCTGTCCCCTGTCCGTGTCCAGGGGGATAACTGGGCAGGTCATTTCACGCTTTTCTAAGACTTCCAAGGGCGGCTGTGACTGTGCGACCTTTCCACAGCATGCATGCATTCATTCGTTCATTCATTTGGCAGATACTTAGTGAGCACCTCCTGGGGGCAGGTACCATCTGGACCTGCAGGTCTGGCCGTGAGTAAGAGAAGCTTCTGGCCCTTCAGTCCCTTCGGTTTACAAAGCTTTTACTGCGCCCTCCCTCATCCTCACCTGTGCCGGGAGCTCTCCTTCCCCGCCCCGGGGCTCCGCTCTGCTGCTGCTTGGCTGCTGGGGGCTGTCTTCCCTTCAAGGACCGCTTCCCTGCTAGGAGGCCAGGCCAGGCCAGGCCCTGGGGACTCACCCAAGACACACCTGCCCCAGGAGCCCCCACCTGGTGTGGAGGATGAGGCACAGGTGGACGCTTACCCAGGGGCATCGGTGCTGTGAGGTGAGCCGGGAGGGGTCTCCACCTGCCCCCCAGCTCCCAACCCCAGCCCCACCGCCCCTCCGCAGAGAGTGTGCCTGGAGGCCGAGCCCAGGGGCTGTGTCGGCAGGCCTCTGTGCCCGCTGGCTTCTGGCTGGGCTTGACCACCGGAGACACTGGAATGTCTGAGAATAAAGAGAGAAGCAGGGTATTTATTCCTCCCTCCCCTCACCCCTCACGCCTCGGGGTGGTATCAGAATCTCCAAATGTACCCGTCCCAGGGCACTGCACTTTCCCTGTGTTCCCTTAGAACCTTCCAGAACCTTTGGAAACAGCCTCTTTAAGGAACTCTTCTCCAGTCACCCAGTTGGCATGTGCCCTCTGCCCTCTGCTGGGGCCCAGGTGAGCCTCGCCCCCTGCTGCCTGGGCCCCCAGAAAAGCTGCCTGATAGAGGGGGTCTTCCATCCTCATTGTTCCCGACACCCACCCACCCACCGATCTCTGAATACAAGGTCAGAGAAAGCAGTCTGGGTGTCAGGGGACGTGGCACCAAACATTAACACTGCAGACTGTGGGCCCTGGCACACGGCTGGCCTCATCGGCCCACGGCCACCTCCAGGAACCACATAGCTTGGGCACGGGCAGCCCCTGAAGCTGCTTGTAGGCTGGAACCAAAAGGGAGTTCCTGGCCCCAACTTGTTGAGGCCTCAAGCCAAGTCAAAGGTCCTTTCTGTGAAGAATCGGAACTCGGAGGGGCAGACTTCACAGTGAGAGGGGAGACACAGTGCTGTCTTACCCCATTAGGAGACACATGTCACCCCACCCTCTACCCTCCGCTGGGGAGACCCCTCTCCTTGGGCAGCTTCAGGGACCAGGCAGCAGAGGGGCCTCCCCACTCCATACCTTGGCCGTCACCATCCAGAAGGGACCAACACTAAGAGATGGTCCACAGGTGAGGTGCCAGGTGACTTCCAATCACAACTTGCCCACTCTCGGGTGGCCCGGGGAGGTGGTCTCCCACAGAGATGCTACAGGCTGGGCCCTCACGTACTGTACTCTCCTGGTGTCAGTTTATCAGCCCAGGTTCTCCCGTGAGAAGGTAACATACGACAAGGACATGTGTCATTTTCAGCCTGTGACTCAGCATCACCCAGGGACCCTGAGCATCTGACCCTGCCCAGCCCAGTGCCGAGCAGGGCAGTTTCTCCTGGTCCAGCCAGCTGGAGCCCTGCCTTTGGGCACCTCCCCCACCTCTGCACGGGATTATTCCTGTAACTTGGGTGATATGGAAGGCCTAGCTCATGTGCGTAACCCTTATAAACCTAGGGGTGCTCATGGCTCGTCTCGGAGCATTGACACTCTCAGGAAGCACAGCTCATGCCCCAAAGGGAGGAGGAGTCGTCCCAGTCTGTACCCACCTCTCCTGCAGAACATTGGAGAAGACGCCTTCCTTACCCTCAGCATTGCTTCCTGGAAGCCATTCCCGCCTCCCAGTGATTTTGTGTGCCCCACCCCTAGATGCTTCAAAACCCCAAACCCCTGCTCTAGGCCCAGGCCCATGGAGCTGGTGTTCTTTCTCTCCCAGCTCTTACCATGTAGACTAACATCCTTTCTCTGGTCCAGCAGGAATCCCTTCTCCTTGGGAGAGGTGAGGGAAGGGGTGGGAGGTGCATGGACAAATATAAAATTCTCTAGCAGGACGGGGGAGGTCTGTGAACACTGGCACATCGGTGGCTTGCGAAGAACATTCCTTGAGTCACTCGAGGGCTCAAACAGGAGGCCCCGGGTCCCTGCCCCGAGGGCGGGTCTTGTTGGTTCCGGAGCCCGCCCTTTGTCAGCCCGGAGTTCATAGCCCTCCGTGTAGTTTGCAGCCTTCTGTGTTTACTTCCCTTTGCCCTCGCTCTGGTGTTGCCTAGTCTCATTGAAAGTCTAGGGCTCTCGCTCCTGGACTCAAGGGCGAAGTCCAAGAGAATGTTTTTATAATGTTTGGGGCAGAGTATTAACGGGGTCTCGGCCCCTGGCTCTGAGCCTGTGTGCTGAGGCTGCCGAGATGAGGGAGGACAGGAGACGCCCAGAGGAAGTGGGGACGGAGGCAGGCGTGGCTCCGTCTGCTCCCCGGGCTCCCGTCCTGGGGAGATGGCCCTGCAGCCCCGGGTATTTCTTCTTTCTTGCGTGGCCCCGCCTGACGCCTCTCCTTCTCCCACCAGCGTCATCATGACCGGGGCCTACAACAACTTCTTCCGCATGTTTGACCGCAACACCAAGCGGGACGTGACCCTGGAGGCGTCGCGGGAGAGCAGCAAGCCCCGCGCGGTGCTCAAGCCGCGGCGTGTGTGCGTGGGGGGCAAGCGCCGGCGGGACGACATCAGCGTGGACAGCTTGGACTTCACCAAGAAGATCCTGCACACGGCCTGGCACCCGGCCGAGAACATCATCGCCATCGCGGCCACCAACAACCTGTATATCTTCCAGGACAAGGTGAACTCGGACATGCACTAGGCGCCCCGCGGGGCCGTCCCCGCGCGACCGTCCGACGGCCACGCGCCGAGCGGCCACCAGGGGGCGCCGGGCTGCCCCTCCCGCGTCCCGAGGCCGAGGCCGGACCGCCTTTGCTGGGGGTTGTCTAATAAAACCAGGAAAAAAAGGATTCACAGCTACGAATCATCGTAAACCGACGCGACTGTCGGCCTTGAAGTTCACCTCTTTCATCCCGTGCTTTAACCGCGCGCAGTCTTTCCCACGGCATTAGGATTTGGACGTCTGCGCTTTCATTCTTCACCACAGCGGTTCCTTTCTGGGGACGCGGGAGCCCCGGGAGCTGTTTCTGTCACGCGCCTCCCTGGCCCCAGATCAGGGCTCCGGGGACAGATAACGAAGCTCAAACAAGCCAGCCAGGGATTCTTTTGATGATCAATGGAGCAATTTCCACTGTCTCGGAGCTAAGGGTCTCACCTTTTTGCTTTTTGGATCGTGAATTCTTGCTGAGCACCTGCAGAGTCCTCTTTGGGGTTATGTAAATGTCTTTCACTATCCCAGGTCGGTTACAGTTTCTTGAGGTGGGGATGTGGGTGTGTGTCTCTTAGCCTCCTTTGAACCACCCTTCGCCCAGCATCTGCCGCGTGCCCTGCGCAGCGCCGGCCCTTCAGGTCCATGGTCTACTCCCTGCAGCCGCTCTGCCAGCTCTCCTGTCATCCTGGTGGGAACTCTACTGGCTCCGTCCATGATCTTTCTGAATCTTCATCCTGACCCCGTGAAGTGGGGGCCCATTCATTTCTTCCATGAATGCCAGCAGCTCGCTGAGTGCCAGGCTCTGGGCCAGGTGCCAGGGATTAAAGGTGAATAACTCGTCATCCCCATTGTACACATGCAGAAACTGAGGCCCAAGGCGTGCGCCAACCAAGCGGAGGAGTCAGGAATCTCGTCCCCTCCCTCCCACAAGGCGCTGTCCAACCCACCACGTAGGGGATGCACGTTAAAGCAGCGTTCTAGCCTGGAAGGTTCTGAAGACGTCTCTTCATCTTGTGAAGCAGGCAGAGCAGGTGGGACGATGACGAGGGCCCGGGGAGAATGGAGGAGACCCCTGGTGGCTCCTCACCTGTTTGGTAATGAGGAACCCCACCCTATCTCCATCCCACATCTGTACCCCAGCCCTCTTCCAGCTGCACTAAACTGCCTCCAAAAGAAAATTGCATGTTATGACCATTTGAGGATAGCTTTTCTTTAACGACTCACAGTCTCAGAGGACACTTACCTGAGGGCCACGGAGGATGTGGTGTCTCCAGAACAGTTCCTCCGGCTCTGGGGGGGCTCCCTTGCCGGCCACACCCCCTTGTCTTTGCCCTTGGAACTGTAGCAGAACCACGTGGCTTGCATTTTGATTCAGAAAACAGAGTGCAGAGGCCTGACGGAATCCACCTTTTTTTTTTTTTTTTTAACAAAATGTAACCTAACCCAGGAAATAGACCCAACCTGAGATTTTTCTCAACGGATAACAATATACTTGTGTGTCAGAACACAAAACGCATGTGCACTCACTTCCAGCCATACGATAATTACACAAGGAGATGGCTTATTGGTTTTTTTTTAAGTCAACGTGAATGAAGAATGTTTGTTTATATACCACTGTAAAATCCAGGTGACCTGGACAGTATTATATGTACATATCTATTCTAATTAAAATTAACAATCACAGGATTGGATTCCTTTTTCTTTCCCTTGTAAAGAGGTTCAAGAATGTGGTAAATTGTATAGAAATTTGAAGCCAAAATCCAGCTCTGAGGGCCTTACACAATTACTGGGATATTTGGCGCAATCCATTTCCCTTTGTGATTCAGATGCTGAGAGGAAATTTACATTTGCAGCTAGAGGTTACTGTCAGATCATAGATTTAACATTTACCATTCCTACAAGGTACAGATCTTCCACTGTATTTGAAAGGAGGTCTTACTACAGTTCCTGGTTCCTTGCTCTGTTTTAGACTTTGGATATCAAGCCAAAAAAGAAAAAAAAAAAAAAAAGAGAAAAGAAAGAAAAAGATCTTCTTGGATGAAAAAGCATGTCTTTGGATCCCTGGACAATAAGGGTGTCCAAAGCATATTGTGAATAACATGTGTGTTGAGAAAAGATGCTGTGGGGGGAGGGGCAGAACTAGCAATGGCAGAAGGACCAGTAAAATAGTCACAGACTTCGCTTCCTTCCTCTGTTTACCTTTTCTGCTCTTATTGAATGTACGGGCGTTCACAGAGTCATTGTGAAGTTGTTCGGTGGTTTTTGTTTCTATTTCAGTACTTGCTGAGGACTGGGCGCTCGGAGGCGCTGGGTACACGGTACCAGCGTAGACAGACCTGCCCTTGTTGGACTCCGTAACTCATAGGTGCATTTTTGTTTTCTTTGGTGTCTCACAGGTTATCCAACTGTTGAATAAAATTATAAATATGTTAATACCAGCTTTTTCCAATAAAATAACAAACGTTACATTGAAAATGAGTCTCAGAATGCTCTTTGTGTTTAATGAGGCCAACCCCGGGGTGGTGGGTCCCCAATCCAGAGCCAAGGGGTACATGTGGGAAGCCGGGTTCACCTCCAGGGTTTCCTACCTCCAGCTCCTAATGCAGCTTTTAACCTTTCGGAGCCCTGATTTCATCACCAAGGAAATGGAGCTAATGATTATTACCGACCTCGTAGTTTGAGCGTGTTGGGAGAGGAGTGAAATTAAATTGGATATGGTCTGCAAAGCACAGAAGCTGGCAGGTAAGAGCTCAGTAAATGACAGCTGTTTTGTTTTGTTTTGAAGCAAGTGAGCACAGCCTGCCATGATTTCCAGATATTCTTATACTCTCCCATGATCTTTTGTTGACCCTGTCAACGAAAAATTAATCAGTCAATCTAAGAAAGAAACAGAAATTTTAATTTGAGCCAAATTTGAGGATTATAACCCGGGAAGTGCATCTCAGAAAGCTCTGAGGACTGTTCCACCTGTTAGAAATCAAGGAACAGCTGTGTAAGTTTTTTGAGACAGAGGGCTGTATGTACACCAAATGACATTTTTTTTTATTTTAAATTAAAATCAGTTATAATGTGTCAATTTCTGGTGTACAGCACAATGTCCCAGTCATGTGTATATATATATATATTTATATACACATATATTTGTTTTCATGTTCTTTTTCATTAAAGGTTATTACAAGATATTGAATATAGTTCCTGTGCTATACAGAAGAAATTTGGTTTTTTTAATCTATTTTTATGTATAGTGGCTAACATTTGCAAATCTCAAACTCCCAAATTTATCCCTTCCCTCACCCTTTCCCTCAGTAACCATGATTGTTTACTATGTCTGTGAGTCTGTTTCTGTTTTGTAGATGAGTTCATCAGTGCCCTTTTTTTCTCTTTTTTTGGATTCCACATATGAGTGATATCATATGGTATTTTTCTTTCTCTTTCTGGCTTACTTCACTTAGAATGATGATCTCTAGGTCCATCCATGTTGCTGCAAATGACATTATTTTATTCTTTTTTATGGCTGAATAGTATTCCTTTGAATAAATATACCACAGCTTCTTTATCCAGTCATCTGTCAATGGACATTAAGTTTCTTCCATGTCCTGGCTGTTGGGAATAGTGCTACTATGAACATTGGGGTGCATGTATCTTTTCAAATTGGAGTCCCCTCCAGATATATGTCCAGGAGTGGGATTGCTGGATCACAGGGTAAGTCTATTTTTAGTTTTTTGAGGAATCTCCATGCTGTTTTCCATAATGGCTGCACCAAATTACATTCCCACCAACAGTGTAAGAGGGTTCCCTTTTCTCCACACCCTCTCCAGCATTTATTTTTTGTGGATTTGTTAATGATGGCCATTCTAACTGGTGTGAGGTGATACCGCATTGTAGTTTTGATTTGCATTTCTCTGATAATTAGCGATACTGAGCATTTTTTCATGTGCCTATTGGCCATTGGAGAATTGCTTATTTGGGTCTTCAGTGCATTTTTGGATTGGGTTTTGTTTTTTTACTCAAATGATGTATTATTGACATTTTACATAACCCAGATCTAAGCGTCATCCTGTGGGTCATATGACCGCTTGTAAGATCAGGAAGGAATGTTACCTTTTAAGGAGCTGTCTTGTTGATGCTGGGAGCACATTGCTCTTTACGGCTGAGCAGGCATCCCTGCCTGTGGGGAAGGTTTCCTCCACACATCATGCAGGTACGCAGTGCACAGTGGAGCAGCGAGGGGGCCAAAGGGCAGAGAAGAATTTTGGATGTTTAAACTTTTCTTGGCTTGCCATAAAATATGAATTTCATTTCACAACCCTCACATCCAACTTTAGACTATGGTACAGGGGAGGAATTGAGGTTCAGAGAGGTTAAGGAATTGGCTCAAGATCACACAGCTAGCACGTGTTGGAACTGAGTTTCGAGTTTGGCCCTGTTAACTCCTAATACAGCTCCCCCAGCAGCGCCACCACACAGGTGTCCCAGTGTCCCAGGAACGGGAGCTGGGAGGGGCCCGACTACAGGGCATCTGAATTAGTTCTGGAAGCCAGAGAGATGCTAAGCCAGTGTGGGGGAGTGCTTCCTGCACCCCGTGGCTTCCCCTCACCCTCCTGGGAGCCCAGGCCCAGCCTCTCCACTTTCAAGAGGACATTTTTTTTTAATGTGCATTGGTGTATTTATTTGCAGCCATTTAAAACTCTTAAAATTTGAATTTTTAACATAAAAATGAGAATCAAATTTTTTTAAATTTAGGAATGTCGTATGTATTTATCTTTGTTCTTGAGGATATAATTTTTAATGGTTACATGGCATCCAACTGTGTAAATAAAAACCAATTAATTTAAAATTCTTTCTCTCTGGGGAGTTTGCTATACACTTACCGTGGTGTAAATAATGCTACAAGGATTTCTCTATATTGCTGATTTTCTTCAGGATTAAATCTAAGTACTGTGACAACTGTGTCAAGGAATATGATCATGTTTTAAGCTTTTGATAAATTTATCAAATTGCTTTAAAAAATATTCTATCATTTTATGCTCCCATCAGCTGATGGGGTCAAAATAATAAAGTTTAACAATCATTGCCAAATGGGCAAAATAATCTCATTATTGTTTTAATTTGTATATTTTTAATTTTCATATAGTTTAATTTTTTAAATAAGCTTTAATAGATAACTATATTGTTTCCTGTAGCTAATTTCCAAGTGTGATAGATTTCCATTTTAGTTTTTTTTTTCTCTCTTTTTTGCTCATCCTTTTTCTTTCCTTGATTTCAAAGCATTTCAACAGGGCATTATTTAACTTACAGCCCAGCAGGAGGAAGGCAGCAGCTGCTCTGGGGCTCTGCTGGCAGGACTTTCATTGGCTAAGTTGTCCATCAACCACACCACCCCAGGGCAGAGCATAAAGAACGTCGCTTCTTGGCTGTGCGACCCAGGACACGGGGCTAACCTCCCTGAACTGCACGTGTGAATAGAGGGCGACGCCACTTGTCAGCTGGGATGTCCAGCGAGGTAATGAAAGTACATTATTGAACCATGTGGCCCCCCTGTGTGGGGGCTTCATGGGCAGTATCTCGTTTAGGCTTCGTGTGACCCCCTTTGAGGTGGTGGGGGTACTACTGTTGTACTCATCTCCACATTAAGAAACTGAGGCTTAGAGAGATTAAGATTTAACTTGTGCAGAAATTCATAGAACTTGTGAGTGGTGCAGTCTGGACTCAAACTCAGATGGTGCAAGCACAGGCAGGTGGCAGATGCCCAAAGGATGGGGACAGTATCGCGGCCTCAGCCCCACCCTGGGACTTTGCGGGTGTGATGAAGGTCACGGACCTTGAGATGGAGAGCGGATCTGGGTTATCCAGGAGGGACCAAACAGTCAGATGAGTCCCAGAGCGTGGAGAGCCTCTGTTGGCCATACTCAGGGAGATGTGGCAAAGGAAAAAGAATCAGAGACGTGACATGAGGACTCCACCTGCCGTCGCTGGCTCTGAAGATGGAGGAAGAAGCCACAGGCCAAGGAACGTGGCGTCAGAAGCTGGAAGAGGCAAGGAAATGGCTTCTCCCCTAGAGCTTCCGGAAGGAGCCCAGCCCTGCCGACAGCTTGCTTTCAGTCCAGTGAGACCGTGTGAGGCTTCTGACTCTCAGACTGTAGGAGACTAAGTGTGTTGTTTAAAGCCACTCAGTTTTCGATCATTTGTCTCAGTGGCGCTTGGAATGGAATACACACAGTACCTTCATTCTGATCTGGCAGCCAACCCGCTCAGCAGATTCCTGTCTGCTTTCTCAGATGAGGACCCCAGAGAGGTCCAAGCACTTGCCTAAGTTTGCACAGCAAAGGCAAATTGGCCTCCACGCTGCCTTTCTTGAGGGCGGCCACGACGGGACCCTGCTGGGAACTCCGGGCAATGCTCAGGGGCTAGCAGCCAGATGGTGGCACAGACAGGTGAGCTGGTCTCCCAGAGGGCCAGGGACCTGGGAGAGCTGCTGGTGGACAGGCCCCCTACTCCAAGCCAGGCCCTGGGCTGAGCTGTGGTCAGGCCACAGAGGGAGCCCTCCAGGGGCCATGAAATCAAACTGTCATCAAATTCATCAACTCTCCTCCCCTCTCCAGAACTGAACCATCTACAGACCATTGCCCACTCAGATGAAAACATTCTGTCACCCTGTCTCCCCTGAGCCCTGAAGGCTCTGAGGCTCCTGACACGCCCTGGGCTACATCCTGAAGCCTTGGCCTGAAGTGTGGGCTGCTTGGTGAGCTGCCCAGTCACCCCATCAGATTCTTTCCCGCCACATTTTGCATCATTATTGTACTATGAGTGGGCCCTTCTGAGCCACATGCTCTACCAGGCACCAAGCCGAGAGCTTTGTGTACATCTCTGCACGGTCACCATAAAAGAAGATGCTATGATTTCCTCATTTTACAAAGAAGGAAACTGAGGCCCAAAGAGGGGTGAGCACCTTGTCCAAGTCTACAGACTTGGGAGTGCTGCAGCCAGGACCCGCTCTCAGGCGCCGTGTCCCCAAACTGGGTCCTGGGCTCTCTGCCACTTGGACCACCTCAGGTCCCAGCGGGTGATCCCTGAGCGATGTTTCTGGGCCACTGCTCCTGGTCCTCCTCTGCTGGGAACTAACTCCACAGCCTGGAACCTCAGGCTAGGTCAGGACCTGCAGAAGAAGTTCAGTCTCTGGATGAAAACTTTAACAAAGGCTTCCCAGCTTCGAGGGGTGGTTTCCTAGCAACCAAGAAGCTTTTAGAGCTCAAAATAATTGCCTAAGCCCCTGAGTGATTCATTTCAAACAGCCATGGCCTTTAAAAAAAAAAAAAAAAAAAGCCCCATTATCTCTATCTGGATGCTGTTAGAATTCTGCACGAGGCCCACACACTCAAATGACATGATGAATTTTGGAGAGGGACTGAAAATCCGCAAAAGGCAGTAATATTAGGACAAAGGTTAAAATAAAAATGGAAAGGAATCTGTTATTCAAATTATGCTAAAAGATGTCCAAACATGCAAAACAGAGATGAATGTTTGGAAAAATGACTTATTCATTTAATACACATGCAAAGCCTATGAGAAGTGCAAATAACTGCATTATTTATAAATGTGCCAAATAAGAACTAACCTCACCATTTATCTTTGCAAACCTGGTTAAGCATTCATCTGTTCATTCAACAAATATTTTCTGGGTGCCCTCTAGGCGAGCAGCACTGAGGCTAAGTGGCTGAGAGGGAGGACCCTGGACCCAGGCTCAGGGATTCACATCCTGACTTTGACGGCAGCTGTGGATCTGGGGCCGTTACCTACCCTCACCGCCCTGTTTTCTCATCCACAAACGTGGAGAATGACAGTCCCTACCTTGTGGGGTGGGGTAGATAGAACAAGAATATCCTTGTGGCCGTGAAAGTTTTTAAAGGGAAAGGGGAAATAATCTCAGTTAATCATTGAAACAGGGGTCAGAGTCGTTGCCACGCCTCACCGCGTGCAGGCTTGTCAACTTCCTATGACTTTCTTTAGACGCTGTCTTGTTCACAGAGTTTGTTCACGAGATGACTGAAGGGGAAACCAGGGAGGAGACCTGGTCATCTGTCTATTTCTTATTCTGCATTTCTACTTCTTTGATTAACGGAAAGAAGTGACAGTTTAGGCACGGTATTGTGTGATCAAGATTTGAAAACTGTGCTTGGGTCAGGGGTGAATAGGGCATGGAGTGCCAGGTTTAAGGTTAGTAACAAGACAAAACGTGCCTCCTGCAAAAAGCTCTTTCCTGTCCAAAGCAGCTTACATGATCAAGGATTCAAAGGATCTGAAAGGTGTGCTAGGGTAAGTAGAGAATGGGGGTGCCTGGTTTACGGGTAGTGACAATAGAGCTTTGCTAAGGAAACAAGAAAAGGGGCCTCCTGCAAAGAGCTCTTTCCTGCCAGAAGCTGCTTACACTTAGGCGGCCTGGTCACCAGCAAAGAGCCTGGCCTGTCTTGGCCAGAGCAACAATCAAGAGGGATCTGGGGTGGCTGACTGGGTCCTCGGGCACCAGTGTGGGAGGGAATTCCCAGGGAAGGAATGGGGGATGCAGCCAGAAGTGAAAAGGAAGATGAGTACCCAGGTCCCGGATTAAGGAAGAAACAGAGGGACTGGGGCATTAGCCAAGGCCCAAGAAGTGTCCCTGGGCCCAGAAGTTAGAGCCCACCACTTCCCTCTCCCTGGGTTCCAGCTGCGGGGGGCGGTCAGCAGCCCTGGCAGTAAGGCTGGTGCTGGGGCGAGGGCAGCAGCGAGGCCGGGCGCCCAGTGGCTGGGGGAGGCGGGGGTGAGACTGAGCAGGTGAGGATGCTGGATTCACCTCGACGTAGTGTTGTTAGGGCTTTTCATCTTGTAGGGTGTCGACAAGTGCTTCTGCCTTGAAGCCGGATGGGAAAGGGTCGAGAAAGAAGAGAAAGTGGGACAGGGGAGGGAGAGCCCGAGGGCTCTGTCGGCGTCCAGGCAGGTGCTTCTAACCCAGAGGGTGATGGGAAACAGGCAAAGAGGGCTGGGCTGAGCCCCTCCCCACAGGACCCTGGGGGAGCGAGCGGTGGCCGGGGGACCTGGAGTGGGGGTACCTCGTAAGCCAGCGGGACTCACCGTGCTGTGCATTGCCATCCCAGTCCTGGCTCAGGTCCTCCTAGCTCAGGTGAGTAACAGGGAACCCAGGGCAAGTTTTGGCCCAGGCTTTGGTCAGAGCGTTTGAGGGGACAGAAGTCCACCAACAGAACTGGGCAAAGGAGACGGACCGATGTGAACAGCAGGTGTAGAGGCGGGCGCTCAGATCCGCCTGGAGACCGATCCCACACCATGGTGGAGAATTTGGCTGCTATTACTTTTAAGATAGTGACTTAAGCAAGTTCCCAAGGACACTTTAACATTTGGGTGGTTAGGTGTACAAACAGGCAAAGATTGCAGGGTGCTTTTTGTCCCAACATTTTATTATAAAAAAACATAGTTAGGTGCCCTTTTCAGGATATCCAAATATATTCTTTTTGCTCCTTTCTAAAAGTAACTACTGTATGCATTTTATTTTTTTATGCATCCATCTCACATATAATTTATGCCCCATTCTGCCCCTATGTGCAGAAAGGGTTGAGGCCTCTGGGAATTTCCAGCCTTCAAGGGCACCTGCCCTCAGAACACAGAGCTCTCTGTCCCCTTGTAACGGGCTGTGTGTAACGGGAAGACAGCCACGCTCTTCCCCACTCTGTATTGCCATCCGTGGGTACTCCAGCCTCAACTCCAGAAAAAGAACTTCAGACTATTCCATGGAGCCCAGGAAGCAGCTGAGCAGAGGCCAGCAGGGTGGCTTGAATCCCATCTCCAAGACTAGGCTGTGACAGCTGGACTGTATGAGTTCCCTGAAGCTGCTATAACGTTATCTCATACTTAGTGACCCCAAACAATACTAACTTGCTACCTTACCATTCCAGAGGTCAGAACTTGAAAGGGGGACATACTGGGCTAAAATCAAGAGGTAGGCAGGGATGGTTCCCTCTAGGGGCTCCAGGAGAGAATCCGTTCCTTGCCATTTCCAGGTTCTAGAGGCACCTGCATTCCCTGGTTCATGGCCCCTCCTCCACCTTCCATCTGTCTCTGACTCTGACTCTCCTGCCTCTCTCTCATAAGGACCCTTGCGGTTACATTGGGTCCACCTAGATAATTCAAAATCATCTCCCATCTCAAAATCCTTAAGCCACCTGCCAAGTCCCTTTGCCTTGTTGAGGGGATGAGCACATGGACATCTCTGAGGGCCACTGTTCCACCCACAGCATCTTCAAAATGGAAATGTCTATCTCATGATGCCTGCCATGATGGTTAAAGGAGAAAACACACATTCGGCATCCAGCACTCAGTAGGCACTCCACGAACGCTGGCAAATTGGACAGAAGCATCTAAAGCGCTCACAGCAGGTGATCCTGGCTCCTGTCTCTGCCTGGCATTATGTCACCTTATTATTGGCTGGTGGTCCATCTCCCCCTGGAAACACCAGCCCCACCCACATGGGGACTGTTCTGTTCACTGTTGCAACCCCTGTGCCTGAGAAAAGCACAGCACACTGTAGGTGCTCAACACTTGCTGAACAAACGAATGTTCATTTTTTCATAATGGCAAAGCAGTGCAGGCCTCCAGGTGGAGACCCTGCCAGGCGCGGTGCCCTCTCCCAGGGCTTCGCAGGGAGGTTTACCTCTGTGACAGCGGGCGGGTATTGATTTCATCCTGACACCCGGACGTGCGGATCAGGGGACGAGCTGGGGACGGTTAAAGGATTCTGCTGGCCTCACGGCAAGTTTAAGACAGACAAGGTCCTGCTTGGCGGGCCACCTGGAAATGGTACCTGCAGAAATGTGAGTTTTTGCAGTGATGGAGATACAGGAACAGAAGTGAAAACATGGAAAAGAGCGTTTGAGTAACTGCACATTGAAGAGGTGGTCTTCAGCAGCATGCCCACAAGGGGAGGGCAGCCTTTCTGATCCTATTGTCCACCCCCCAAGAGGATGGACAGTGCAGTGTCCAGAAAGGAATGCCCCTCTGGGGCACTCGGAAGTGGGGGTCTCACTGCACTGCACGGGAAATTCTGGCACCAGACCCTCTCCAGGCTTTAACTGGGATGTCTCTGAGCAGCACGGATGCGGAAATTGCTTCACAGACACATCCTGAGACCGACCCCCCTGCTCCCTACCCCCGCAGCCCCGCCAGGTTCCCCAAAGCCCCAGAGGATTAAGCCTGCAGGCCAGCCGCTCTGACACGGGATGACCGGATGGTGGCAGGTCCCAGGGCAGTCCCTCCGGGCAGTGTTCTGAAGAGGGAATTTAAGCCCCAGGAAAAGGGTGGTTTCTCCATGGCTTTGTCAAAAGAACAGGCTTGGGCCCCATCCCAGCTCTGCCACCTCCTGGCCTTGTGGCTTCAGGCAAGTCCACACAGCATGAACGGGACCCATTCACAATTCTCACATGTGAGACGTTGGAGGTGGGGGTCATGGGACCTAGTTCCAAGGACCAAGTGGCCTCACGTAAACAAAGTGCTGGCCCCACGGTGGTGCTCAGAAACCTGGGTCCGTCCCCTGTCGCAGAGGGTGGCAGCCAGCTCCTGGGAGCAGGAGCCTTTGCTTCCAGCGGGCTAAGCTCTGCAAATCCCTCCCTGCGCCCAACACCTGGTCCTGGGACCGGCAGGCAGCAGCCTGTTTATCAACAGGAAAGGAGGGGGCGAGCAGCCAGGGATCCTCGGGACCACAGGGGGCAAATGTATTCTGATGTTTACGGCTCCATGGAAACCATCCCAAGCAACAGTCTCTAGCACTGAGGGGCCACCGCCAGCTAGGTCTGCTGGGAAGAGGGGACGGCCCCTCCACTGTTTCTTTTCTCCACGCTGTGCCTCAAAGTGTCCCCAAAACCATCTTCCCAGAGTTCAGCCCTGACCTTCCCTGGGCCCTGGCTTCAGAGCCCAGAGGGGCTCCAGCTGGCCTGCAGGACAGAGACCCACTCCAGCCCGGCCTTTGGACCTTAAATTGTCCTCAGGAATCTCTTGGGATCCTGGGTGATGCCTGAGGCTCCAGTGGGCGTCCTGACCTCCAAACCCAATCCCTCCCCTTGTGACTAAAATGGGGGAAACCCCACATCCCCCAGAAGCCTTCGTGGCCCCATCTCCCACCCCAGGCTGAAGCTCCCCCCTCTCTGGGCTCCCACAGCTTCCTGTGTCTGAAGGAAAGAGGGCACTTCTGACTGTGAATCGAGGCCCACTCACATCCGACCTGTGTGATTTTCCTGAGGGTGAGACATAGATTTGACTCAGGCTTACAGCGTCCTGGGATTACAGCGTCCTGCTCAGCATCTCAGTGAAGTAAATATTTGTTTCAGGGCAGCAGGGAATCCATTCAAAGCTCATTAGTTAAGTTAAATAAGGACTGTTTTAGACAGTACGTCACACACGTTAGCCAACCTTTTCGGGGCGGGTGGCTGGGAGGAATTAAACCCATGCTGCAGGGAGAAAGGCAGGACCGAGTGTCCTGGGGTGTGTGGTGGCGGGGAAGGCAGTATAGACAGAGTGTCAGGACACCAGGCCTGCAGTTGGGATTAAGCCACTCGGATCAGCTCTGATCAGAAAACATGGTTATTTCCACCAAGGGTGAGGTTTGAAGAAGCTGGCGAGGCCGTGCCTCTGGTGAGGCCTGTATGGAGGTTCTTAACTGGTTCCAAAGTTCCATGAAAGTTTAACAACTTTTTTAAAATTCACAAATGTTTACTGAGCACTTACTGGTGCCTGGCACTATTCTGACCACCTGGCAATAAAATTAACTACTTTAATCCTAAAACCACTACCAGGGCAGGCCCTATCATAGCCCCGTTTACAGAAGAGGCAGCTGAGGTCTGGAAAGCGTGAATCTGCCCGAGGTCACCCGCTGGGGAGGCCTCGAGGAGGGAGTCAGACCAGCCAGTTGGCCTCCTGTCATCTGCTGTGTATGTTGCACCCGAGGTGACAAATAACCCTCTTTTCACTGTGGAGTTTCATACCACATTTAGCTTTTGAAAAAGGGTTTCGGTGCTAAGTAGTTATGAAACCACTGATCTAGTCAAGACTTACCATTTTACAGATTGGGACACTGGGGCCCAGGGACAGGTGCTGAATGACCAGCCTGGGGCAATCCTCATGAGACCGCACTGCCCTCTGCTCCAAGGGGGTGGCCCTGCTGGGGTGCCGAGTAACAGCATGGCCCAGGGGACAGGGGATGGGCAGATCTCCATCTAATCCTGGCTCTGCTGGTCACACCCAGTGTGACCTCCTCCCGAACCTGTTTTCTGTGGATCAGGGTTGACAGTACCTCCCTCCTGCAGGGTGAGGAGCAAATGAGGTCATCTGTGTTCACTCAGAAAGCCGGCGGCCTCCCTGCCCTCGGGACAAACAGTGTGCAGTCTGGGAGGTGAAGCTGAACTGTGAACACATCTCAGGGCCTCCCACAGTCTCCAGCTCAGATTGGGGGGTGGGGCTGACCTTTAACCTCCTCTCATTATGGGGAAGAAACCCAGGAGCAAACACACTGCCCAGAGGGGCGCTGCCCTCCTGAGCACTTCTCAACACAAAGGGGTGGTGGGACGGGGCATCTGGGCAGAAGGATAAAATAGGAAGAGTTAATGGCGCGGGGAGGCAGCTGCACCAGGTAAGAGTCCTCGTAAGAGGGAGGCAGCCACATCCCGAACCATCAGCTCAAGGTCTCCAAACCCTGGAAAGAATACGTGAATGACTCCAGGTTTCCTGACCCCAGCAAAGCAGTGGACCCACACGGGGCAGGGGCACTAGGGAGCCAAAGGCGCGAGGGGCCCAGACAGCTGAACGCCCCACCGAAGGGCACTGAGTTTGCTGCAGGACTCCAAGCTGCTCGTCCCTCTAGACGGCTGATGTCGTCCGTCACAGGAGGCGGTTTCACAAACGCACTGCCGTACAGGGTGGCTGCTACCCAACCATGAATAACCATGGACGTGCCCTTTCTGCAGTGCTTTGAGTTTCACAAATAATCATCACCGTGTGTGCTACGCAGCTCGTAAGACACGAGGGACCAGCTGGGTGGTGGCGCGGCCACCGCAGGGGCCCTGGCCTCGCGGCGCTGGGCTGTTCACCGAGAACGTCAGCTCCGCTCCTGTGGCTCAAACTGCAATTGTACTTAATTCAGACACCTGTTGATTCTCAGGCACAACCAGAAAAGACTTCTAAATAAAGAAAAAAGAAAAGGACAGTGGATTCCGGCAAAGGTTTTTATTTCAGCTGCTTCAGGACCTTGACTTCCTGTTCCCTCCTCCTGAACATGGCCAAACTTTGCTGAGAACTGGGAAGGGACCCCCAGGTGCCTTCAGGTGATACCCTCACAAGCTCACCCGCCACCCACCAGATGGGGAGCCGGGAGGCAGGCAGGCTATGGGACGCAGAGCTCACGGCTTCTGCCAGCCTCCAGTATCGGGCTCAGGCGGGGCCCTGGCCACAGGACGGAGCAGGGCAGCTCTGCACGGCCCCCGGGACCGGCAAACAGCTGTCAAGGCTTAGCAGTGACCAAATAAATAAGAAATGTTAAGGTGGAGTATACACAGCAGCACTCTTGGTTCTTTAAAAAACAAACCCAAACAGAAGTAAACAAGGGGCCGCGGCATGCATGGAGGTGGAGGAGACGTCGGCTGTAAAGCGCTTTTCGGGCACAGGAACCTGGTCCAGCTTGGCACCCCAGCGGCGCACCGGAGGTTAGGACTGCGGGTCGAGGCTGTGCATGCAACTTCCAACCACGCGGCGCAGGGTGGACAGAGCTAAAGTGGTCAGCCCGTCTACAGAGGCGTGAGCAGACTACACACGAAAGGTCCCCGCAGCCCTGCGTTTGCACACACACACGCACACACACACGCACACACACACACACGCACACACAGTGGTTAGTGTTGCAGGCGGGCCACACGAGGGGGTCCTGGAGGCCACATGCACCGACGCGCCTGCAGCGGGACGCGTCCTCACGCCGCCGACAGGAAGGGGAAGAAGAAGAAGTCGAAGGCGAACTTGAGGGCGCCGTGCACCGTGCTGCGCCAGTCCTGCTCGACCTTGACGTGCCGCCGGGCCGGCGACAGCTGCGCCATGCAGTTGAGGCAGCTGATGGCCTTGAGCTCGAAGACCGGCCACTTGCTGCCCAGGCGGCCCTCCAGGACGGTGCTGAACTCGATGAGGCTGCCCTGGCGCAGGCTGAGGAGCACGTCCTTGAACTCGCTGCTGGCCCGCAGCACGATGTCCTTGGTGACGTCGTCCTCCTCGGGGCTGCGGGTGCCGTTGGCGCTGCGGTAGGGCATGCCCACCGTGATCTCGAACTTGTACCGGTCGAACTTCTTGATGTGGCAGGGGTGCTTGGCCAGGAGCTTGAGGCGGCAGAGCTCCTCCTCAGCCGTGGAGGCGCCGCTGGGGCTGCAGGCGGGGTAGGCCTCGCCATAGAGGCAGCGCATCCAGTCGCCCACGAAGAACGGGAGCATGTTGATGGCCGACTCGGCGCTGTTGTCGATCTCCGTCACGCGGACGTACTTGAAGCGGCCGGTCCACGTGACCCTGTGGCCCTCCAGGTGGCTGCACAGGATCTGGGTGCGGGCCATGTTGGTCTCCTTCCAGGCCCGCGGCCCGCACAGGAAGCCGTACTGCTGCCAGGTCAGCGTGGAGTTGTAGACCTTCATGCCCTCCGAGCGGTACACGTAGAACCAGCAGAAGAGCACGATGGCCGTGATCCACACCAGGATGAGCTTGACGATGGAGCTCCGCGTCAGGGACTTGACCGTCGCCACCACGGAGAAGTTGGCCCTGGTCCACCAGCGGAACAGCAGGGGGACGCTGCAGACCGCCATGGCCACCGCAATCTTGGTGAGCTCCAGGGACACAAACCAGCGGGCGAACTGCACCACGCCCATCAGCGCCAGGCCGGCCACCAGCACGGGGAGAGCAAAGAGGAAGAGGAAGTAGCCGACGGACGCGCGCACCAGCCCCAGGCCAGTGGACTCGAGCAGGATGACTACGGAGAGCTCGCACCACATGAAGCAGACCAGGTAGGGGACCAGGTAGCAGTAGGTGCCCTTGAAGCCCCGCAGCTGGGCCATGCGGAAGAACAGGTAGAGCAGGTAGACGTACAGCAGGCAGGGCACGCTGACGTTCAGGATGACGAAGTGGCCGATGGGCACGGTGACCAGGGTCTGGCCCAGGAGCTTCAGGTAGTGCCAGTCGACGGGCAAGGAGGGCAGGAGGGAGAGCAGGCCGGCTGCCACCTCGGTCACCAGGGCCCTCCGGGTGTAGGGCTCAGCGGAGGTGCTCAGGCTCATGTAGCTGGTGACAGTGAAGAAGACAGACACGACGGCCAGCTCCGAGCAGGGCACGCAGTCCTTGCTGGCGACAGGGAAGGAGAAGATGACGAAGAAGACGGACAGCAGGAAGTGCACGTAGGGCTCCAGGTGGTTCCAGCCGAAGTTCACCTCGGCCTGCTCCACATCCAGGTTGGGCTCGAAGCGCAGTAGCAGGCTGGTGAGGGCGCGGAAGCTCTCCCAGGCCTTGCTGTCCTGGAAAACCTTGAGGGTACAGATGACCATGGAGACGAAGGACAGGTAGAAGACGACCAGCGGCACGAAGAAGGCAAAGAAGTCAATGGTCAGGTTGCTGATGATGAAGAAGAAGACGAGGGCGTTGATGTGGTGGGTGGGCACGATGGTGGACAGCCAGTGCATGCCTGCCCGGGAAGCCACGTCGATCAGGTACTCTTTGAGCTCCATGATGGCGTGCAAGGGGTACTTGACCACCTAGAGGAGGGGGGAGACGAAGGCAGGGTGTCGGGACCCGGCCAGGGTGGGAGCCCCACCCCTGTCCTGTCACAGCCCCGTCAACCTCCCCGGCTCTGGGCCAGGTGAACAACTCACCTGCAGTTTTCCCAGCCCTTGATCCTCCCGGTCCTTCCACCTGCAACGCCGTCTCTGGGTGGTACAGTTCCACGCGGTCCGCAGGAACCCTCCCTCAAGTCCATCCTCCCAGTCCTGTAGGTCCCTCCCCCTCCCTTCCGCCAGTGCCTGACTCCTGGCCTTTTGCCAGGGTTTCCAGACTCCTCTGTGAGATCTTGGGGCCCACCTGGCCCCCTCTACCCTCCCCCTCACACTTGCAGAGCAGACAGAGCTCTGGGCTGCTTGTGTCTCAGCCACTCCTGCAGTGAGGACTTCACCTCCCCAGCCTCGGCCACCCATCCCCCAAGGGGGGGAGGAACCACTTCTTTACAAGCCTGCCCTGGGCTCTGACCATGCCGGGAGCGGCAGTGGGAGTGGGGACTCCAGAAAAGAGAGTTCGGCGCCATTGTGAATGGAAATGGTTCGGCTGTGATGTTTTCACTGTGGCAGGGGGTTGACAGTAGCCACCCACATCACCCACCCTGCACACCCGAGACTGTTCAGAATGGACACACGGTGCACACAGCCACATTCAAAGGCAGCCCCAGTCTGTGCCTTGGGTCCCACTCCCTGAATAGGCACCCAATGCAAAGGGCAGCAGAAACCCTCGGCCTTTTCCACAACAGAAAGAGGGGCCATGGGGGAGGTGAGTCAGGGAGCAGCCTTGGGCAGGAAAGGGGATGGTTCTGCCATCTAGGGTGGTCCCTACACCTGGCTGGTTCTCTGAGCAGACTCCCCTGAGGTTTCAGCCCCACCAGGGCTGAGGGGAGACAGGAGAGACGCTGGAGGGCCAGAAAGAGAAAAGTGCCGTGGACAGTCCTCACGCGGCTCGGCATGGAGGAGGGCAGGGGTCCAGAGAGGCAGGGCCTGGACCAGACCACTCCAAGGAGTAGGTCCTCGAAGAGACCACCCACTCACGGGGACAGGGAAGCCTGGCTGCATGCCCAGAGCCCACCCCTGGGGCTACGTGATGGAGCGCCCGCCAGCGCCCAGGTCAGGTGGGCAGCACTGCCTCCGTCCGCGCCCCGGGCACAGGCTCCCTCTCTCTCTGCCCAGCCCACCCGAGGGCCGAGGAGGAGCAGGGATCCTGGGTGAGCACAACCCAGGGACATCTGCCTAAGAGCCTCGGCTGGCATCTCAAGGTGACCAGAACACCCGGGAGCAACAGGGAGAGTGAGTTCTCCACAGATGAGAGGGATCCAGGCTCACAGAGGAAACGGAAATGTTTAAAAATGTGTGCACGCGTGCGCACGTCTACAGACAGCCACGTCTGTACGAAGCGCCGCGTTCCTCCTTACGTGTCCGTGACGCTCCACTTAGCCTCCGTTTTAAGACAAGGAAGAAAATGAACAAATGAGTAAACCGGCTAACGGCTCCCCCAGCTCGCTGGGGCCAGCTTTCCTGGGAGCCCACTCAGCGCTCACCCCGTCTGGAATGTCAGTCACCGTCAAGGGAGCCGTGGTGGGGATTTCTGACACATGCCAGAGAGCAAACCAGCATCTGCGGAAAGACCCTGCTCCAGGCTGCCTCCGGGAGGGGCCCTTGGGCACAAAGCAGACACCCAGCCAGGAAGCAAAAGAGCCCGCCTGGGCATCAGGCTCGGCCTGCTCGGCTAGTCCCTGTGGAGGGGCCCTTGCTAACTGGAAGAAGGTTCAAAGGAGAAATGCTAGTCTCACCATCACTCTCTCCGTGCACAGCCGGTGCCGGCGGCTTCGGGGGAGCTGGCCTGCGGGTGCCCAAGTAGCCAGCACCTCGAAATGAATCTGAAATCCTGTCCCAATCCTCAAAACCATTCACACTATTTTTCCCCCCACAGAGCCACACAATCACATGGTTGAAGGACCTTTAAAAGACAACGAAGCTTCTAGAACCTGATGTCCATGGTGCTGGCCTCTGCTCCACAGTGAGGTGCCTGGGCCACTATGACCAAGGACTTCTCTCCTTTTAAGGTCCCAACTCTGTCCCCTGTAGCTTCTACCCAGGTCCACCTTCTTGGGGCCCCACCAAACTGTGAGACTAAAAACCTTTTCCGTAGAGAAAGTCTTAACAAATTAAAATGAACTCTTCTTTGAGGAGAATAGAAATTTTTTAAAAAAATGAGTAGGGAGACAGCTCAGGAGTGGCCAGTACAGGGTACCCTGCCCAGTGCTGAGGTCACCAGGTGCTCCGCTGATGTGAGAAACCTCGAAAACAGCCTGTCACACCTGAGCCACTGACCAAAAGATTGCCGCCAACTGGGCGGGTCGAGGAAATTTAACCTCAACTAGCCTTGGCTCAGAGCTCAGCGAATGCTCATGTGCTGGACTTTCAATGATTTAATGTAAAAACTGTTATGATTTTAAAATATTCCTGAATTTATCTGAGTGCTTCAGTTGACCTGAAAGGCTCGAGGAGGGGCGGCCCGGAGCCTGGAACGGCCTGTGGGCCGCGTGAGCTCAGAGGGGCGTCTGGCGCTTCCTCTTCTGAGCAGGGGGCCTCCCCAGGCCTGTCCCTTTCTCGTTCCTCTGGGGCAATTACAAGCCAGAACAGCTTTTCATTTCAGGAGGCATCTATGATTCATCCTCTTTCGCAAAAGGCAAAATGGGACAAATTGTAAAGGAATTAAAATGCTCTGACGGACTCAAAAATGGGAAAGAAAGAGCCTTGTTTATTTCTTGTCGGAACACTTTAAATCTTTTTCCCAAAACAGACGCTGGGTATCTTACAGCACGGAGCTGTCACCAGTAAGCAGAGTGACACAACTTGCTGTCCGAAGCCGGATACTGTTGAAAGCAACTGTCGTTAGTAATGACGCAGGGACAACGCCCACGAGGACGCCCAGGCGGGGACCACCTGCCCAGGGGTCTTCTCCCGCTTACCCGTTCACCTGTGACCCTGACTGGCATCTGGGGAGCAGCTCCTCTCTGGCAGGAACCACAGCAAGCGCTCCACCTTGCCCTTCTCTCTGTTAATCTGGAAACTAGTGGCACGAGCCCACTGAGCCCAGGCCCGCCTCCGCGCGGACCTTCAGTAAGAGCCACGGCTCCCCTGGTCGAGCTCCCCGGCCACCCTGACCCTGCACCTCAGACCCTTCACCCTGGACACGTAACCTGCCCTCAGGGACTCTCACCCAGCTCGCCGGTCCTCCATGTGGCCTCCACACCCAGGGCTGTGGAATCTCCGCGGCACTGGCTTCCAAGTCTGCTTCCCCACACCCGGGACATGGACGGAGCCTCCACGCCCAGGCCCCAGCCTGCTGCTTACACTGCGCTGCCTCTGGGATGGGACTCGTCAGCCCACTTCCCGTCGCCACGCCGACCCTGACCCACCCCCGCAGCCCACTGCCATGCCCACAGCACTTCACACACGTTGCTGGTCAGCTGAGCATCACAGAACCCGACGGCTTCCTGGGTGACTAACGGCAGGGGCTCCGTGACGCTTCACCTGCTCAGAGGCCCTTGTGCCGGCAGGGGCCCTCTTGGCCACCCGTGGCGATGGACCCGTCTAGGGTTGGTAGCCAGATTTCTGTTAAGTCCTCATGTCCTCTGCAAAGCGAGATATGGACACAGCTAATTCCACCCCATGAGCCGAACTGGGGGAAGTCCGGCGAGTGGGCAGGATGGCCACATTGTATGTCTGTACATGTCACAACCTCACGAGCAGGAAAACAAAAGCTGTCACACCAGGGGCACGAGCTGCCACTCCTGGCTGTCGGCACATGTCTGGACACCCCTCATCGTCTGCTGCTGCTCACGGGCCCACGCTGGTGGCAAATGTGCCCCCTTCCGCCAGGTCGGCCCACAGTCACCTCCCCGCCACTGTCTCCACACCACACCTGTCTCGCTCCCCGAGCTCCTGCACACCTGGACAAGCACCACTGCAGGAGCCTCCTCAACACAAGAACTCTGCTTTTGGGAAAAGGCATCTTTGAGAAAATGACCTCCATTCTGTGCCGCAAACGGGTAATTTTTCAAAATGACAAAGGCTAAGTGAAAGTTGGCCTCCAGTGCCTGGCACCCTGCTCCCCTGCGGCATTTTGCAGCCAAAGACAAGAGGGTGCCCTGCTCGTCTGTCACCACTGAGCCCGCCACCGACAGCGCCCTTGGTGTCGGAGCCTGAGTGTGTGTAAAAGGTTCCCCTTCAGGAGGACACGCCCTGACGCAGTTACAGGGACTATCCTTGCAGGACAGGCCTCCCAGGGACAGCTACACAGTCCCAGAGGCTTGGGTGCTGGGCAAGTCCCCACCTGCAGCTTCCCGGGAAGCGCCAGGGCGCGGAGGGGGCAGGTGGGTGCGGCGCCGTGGGCCGCTCACCTTCAGGCGCAGGGGCAGGTCCTCAGGGCTCTTGCCCGCCAGCTCATCATCGTCATCGTCGTCCTGCAGGAACAGGTCGGTGGGGATGATGCCCCTGGCGTACTTCTTGGTGATCTCCACGAAGTCGTCCAGCGCTATGTGGCTCTTGGCTAAAGCACCAAAGAGAACAGCACAGGGTCTAGGAAGCCGTGAGCACACCATCAGCCCGCAAGGACGCGCAAGGCGGCGCCAGCGGCTGGGGCCAGACTCGGCCTCAGAGAGGAGGGAGCTCAGTGCGAGCTCGAGAGAGCAAACCCCTCTCTGGGCCTGGACGGCTGTGGGGAGAGGCAGACAGGCCTGCCGAGTCACCTCCTCACCTTGGTGATGTGGCACCCCTCCCCTGACGCGTCCGCCCGCCCCCCTGGCTCTTCAAGCCTAGTGTCTGCCTGATCCTGGCTCCAATGCGGCCCCTTCAGCCGCCTTCACCGCCAGCACCCCTCTGACACCCTCTCCCCTCGGTCCTGGCTCCCTCACAGTGCTGGTGACACAGCCCAGCCACCTACTAACCCCTCCAGTCAACACCTATTCTCCGAGGGCACATGCCTAAGCGCCAGGAAGTGCTTGGAATGGGTGAACAAATCCAGTGGGTGCCCAAGTCTGGCTCCCAGTCTGGGGTGGGGGTCACCTCAAACAAGGCTGGATGCTCGGCCAGAGCGCGGCCACATCGAAGCCGCCCCCAGGCTGGCAGCGGGGTGCCCGGGAGGTGCGGTAAGCGATCAACACCATGATCACAGGCCTGGCCCTGCCACGCTTGCTCTATTTTCTGAGGCCGCAGGGGTGGGTTTTCTTTGGGGGGTGGGGGCTGTGTTTCAGGTGCTGGGGACACGACGACTAGCTGATCATGGAAGACAGCAAGCAAACCATGGCAACAGCACCACTGTCGAGCACAGCGAGCACCGGGGGAGGGGCAGGGCGTGGAAGAGGGGGATTGGAAGAGGAGTCAAGGACACACCCGGGATGCAGTGGCCACTGTGGACCCAGGCCTAGGCCTGGGCTTGGCAGGTGGGGGCAGATACAGTGCCAGGGTGGTGGGGGTGACAGCATGGCCAGAGGTGCCGCAGGTGCGGGCTGGCAGCCGTACTCACATTCACTGCTGACCAGGCGCTCCAGCACCCGCCGCTGCTTCTGCACTGACTTGGGGACGGGGCCAGGCTGCACCCCTCCATCTGCAGGGGAAAGAGTGGATCAAGAATCAAGGCAGACTGACTGTCCCCATTCCCTGCAGCCCCTCAGAAACTGGCCCACAGCCCCTGGATCATCCCTGAGCTCTGGGGCTTGCTGGGTGTAGGGCCTCCATGCAGGCCTCGGGGTCAGTGCAAGGTCTCCACCTCCGAGGGTGACTCAAGCCCCGCAGGGCACAGCCCGACCCAGCTATGAACACAACCTGAGCACTGGACTCACTGAGCTCCCTGGTCAGTGTAACCTGTCCCCACACACCTTTGCTGGCATTGTCCCTTGGCATGGTTTTCCCCTGGACTAGACATAGGTCCCCAGGGCCAAGGGTCAGGCCCTCCCCAGTGTCCCCAGCCCTGATGCACGCGTCGGTCCAGTGGGTAAACACTGAGCCAGGACTGAAGCATTCTGCCCTCCTGTCAACCCCCCTCCACCCCCAATGGGGGAGGCATTCACCAGGCTCTTCTTACACTAGTCACCAAGGCAGGAGCTGGATCAGAAGGCAGACGGTGACAACAGAGGGGAGGGGTGCAGTGACTGAGAGCCGCCACAGAAGCCCAGCCCAGCTGCCCAGTCGGGGGCAGAGGCAGCAGGAGGGGGTGGGGCTCCACATGGGGCCCCTGGAACTGCCATGTCAAGCATGCCTCTCAGGGGCACTGTCCCCTGAGCCCCAGGTGCCACGGCCACCTCTGCTCATCCCCAGAGGAGCAGGTTAGACAAGAGTCCTGCCCTGAGATCCCCAGAAGGGGGCAGAGGGGCCCACCCCGCAGTCTTCTCTGATGTGTTGGCGTGGCCCAGCCCCAGCGCATCCACCCCTGTGGGCAGGAGAGGGCGGGGTGGAGCCCCGGGCAGTCACTCTCTGAAGAGCCGGGGGCAGGTGCTCCGCAAGGTGATGAAAAGGCAAAAGTCAGTGGGGATGGGGAAAGGAGAGGCCACACCCAGTCAGGGACGCCCCCTCTTCTGCCCCATCTGTCCCTCCGGCTGCTGCCCAAGCTCTTTTCAGAAAATCAGGCAAGAAGGAGGCGGGAGGGCGGTAGCGGGGGAAAGACTGTGGAGGCGGGAGATGAGGCCTGCCTTGGGGAGGCTCTAGGGGATTTGGGGACCCAGGTCCCAGCCGCACTGCTCACTCTCCCCAACTCTATCCCCTCAGGAGGAGCAGGAAACCTTTGGACGAAAGGCCTGTGGGCAGGAGGGGAGGAAACCCCACGGGGTAGAGCAAATCAAGGTAGAACCAAAGCAGGAGGGGCCACTGGGCGCCCAGATCGGGGACTGAGCCGGCACTCAGGGCACGGCTCAGGGAGGGGACCCCAGGAACAGGAGGATTCCCAGAAAGGACCCTCCCTGGCTTTGGGGGAGACCTGTGAGGTGCCCACAAGGAGGTCCCTGAGCCCCCACTTCAGCTCCCAAAGGGAAGCCCCCAGAATTTTGACAGAGAAGCCCAGGAGGTCCCCAGGGGCAGCAGGTCCCACGGAAAGGCCCTACCATGCTCGTTGACCTGCCCCACGTTCTCCAGCAGCTCCGACACGGCCACCTGCTTTTTCTTCTTGGGATTGAGTTTCCAGTACATGACGAGGGCTGCCTTGCGCACGGCCCGCTCCAGGTCGGTCTCGGAGGAAAGCTGCTTCACCTCCTGCTCATTCTCGGAGGTGATGCCTGAGAGACAGGAGGTGTCAGAGGCCTCATCCTGCCCACCTGGGAGCCGGCAGGGATGCCCCAGCCCCGGCAGCTCTGCCTGGGGGGCTTGAGAAGGGACTCCCGCGGGCGGCTCTGCAGGAACCTTTGTCACCAGGACAGAAACAAACATCTGACTGAAAGGGCATCTGGCCAAAGTCCCTGCCAGTGCCCACTCTCGGGTTGGAGGCCTGGCCCAGCCTTCCAGCAGATGCCATGGTGGGCAGGCGCTGGGCAGTGCCTTCCCAACTTCCTGGCTCACTCCCCTCCCTCCTCCCCATTTCACCCCACCAAGGACCCTCTGGAGTAGGTACTGTGGTCCCCATCTTACAGATGGAGAAACTGAGGCACACAGGGGTGGTCTGGCTTGCCAAGGCAACAGAGTCAAAGAGGTAGAGCCGGTCTTGAACCCTGGTCAGTCTTGCAGTGAGCGGCTGGCGGCAAGATCACGACATCCCTGAGTCCACAGCCCCGGCCCCGGCCCTCCTAAGGCATCCATGTGTGGCCAGGCTACACCTCACTTTCCCCCAAACCCAGCGAGTGTCAGTCTGAGAGGACCTTCACTGGCCTACAGTCCCCAGCTGCTCTGCTCAGACTGGATGGAAAGTCAGTTCAGAAAACTCCACTCTGACCTCAGCTCACTGTCATGTTCTCCAACTAGACCAGGGAAAAGCTGACCCCAACTGACTCTGTTGTTCAATTTGGATTAGAACCCAGAAGGCATCTCCTTGTAGACACCAACACAAGTTAAAGAGGATGAAAATGGCTTTGTTTCCTAAATATCCTGTAATACTCCAAAATGCCTAAATGACAAAGCTCCTGGCTAAACAGAAACCATACTCCTCTCTCAGCCACTGGCGTCACCAGCGTTAGGCTCTCCTGGTGCTGTTCTAGCTGTCAGCCCGGCAAGCAGCACGGCATCCCTCGGACACCCCGCCAAGCCTCACGACCCACCTCTTCTGTCCGCCAGGCACCGGCGGAGAAGCTTGACGGCCTCGCGCCGGCCCTGCTTGGCGGCGAGGGTCAGCCAGTCCACGGCAGTGCAGTTGTTGACCTCTTCGTCCCCGTCGCCGGCAAGCTGCAGGTAGTGTTTCCCCACCTGCAGGGGGCGGCCGGCATGCCGTGCACTGCAGCAGCCCCCTACTCCACATCCTGCCCCGACCTGCTCCCCGCAGCCTGGCAACCTCGGGCTCCATCCCCATCTCCGCCCAGAGCTCCCGGGCCAGCCCCTTCCTCTCGCCCCCTTGGTCACCCAGGCCAAGAGGAAGGGTGGAGGGACCGTAGCCCCACTGGGCACCTGCACTAGGCTGGGCCCTGCTGGACCCTCAGGGCGCTTGCTCCTCACAAGACCTGAGGGGGTGTGGGGACTCCCCACCCCGGGACTGATGAGACGGGGGCGGAGGATGGGCAGGAAGCAGGGCCGGAGCTGGAGGGGGTGATGCCCAAGATCAGGTGCCCTGCAGAGGGCGGCGGGAGGAAAGCCAATGGAACGTGGAAACACCACAAACGGGGCCTGGCGCCGGGCAGGTGAGGGCAGGCCAGCTCCCCACTCCCCACTCACTTGCACACCGGCACTGGCTTCTCCCAGCCCACCATGCGGGCTCACAGCCTGAGCCTCTGGGGACATGGGTCCTCACCTCTGTCTGCGCCTTGGCGTCCCCAGCCTTAGCCTTCTCCAGGACTTCTTCAAAGGGGGTTTCTACACCTCCCTTCATGGGTCCTTTAACACAGAAGAACAAGCAGATGGAATGTCACCAAGCTGGTCCTCGTTGCTTGTCCGAGAAGGGAAGGGACAGCAAGAACAGGTCAGGAGCGCGAGAGGAGACACGGAGAGAACGCACCAGGAAGCCGCCCGCCACCCTCTGACGCTGCAGAGGCAGAGCTGCCGGGCCGGGTTCCAGCTCAGAGCTCCGGGTGGAAGGGGCAGGGCAGACGAGGGAGCGCAGGCCCGAGCCCCGCTGTCACCCCCTCAGCTCACGGCAGCCAGAGCAGCTGCGCTCAGGCTTGAACGGGGCTCTAGGAAGATCCGAGGGCTCAAGTTTGAAAGCCCTTGACCTGAAGAGAGAACTTGCACCCAATCCCCAGCACCCCATTAAGCAAACCAAATTCATGTTTTTAGAGATCGTGGTCTACACACCCATGATTTTGGGAGCTCATGATGGCTGTACACACATTCTGATACACATATATATCGATAATAGTGAATCACAATCAATTTCCCATGTTGCTCTGCAGTGAAAAGGGCCATTTCAGCATCTCAGAAATCCCCCTGAGGGGACACTCAGGCTCTGGGCCTCTCTTCTCCATCGGAACTTCAGGTTATTCCCACACTCCCTAATTTTATAAAACGGTGCCACAAACAACTCTGTGGATGCATTTTTTCATTTCACGTATCATTTCATTCATTCTCCTGGTATATGTTCTTCAGGTGAATGACTAGCTCCAATCGTCCTCCAGCTAGTGCTCATTTTACTTTGTAACTTTGTAAAAAGTTATCCTAAGTCACAAAAGCGTCACATAGCTTCATCAATTTCACTGCCACCTCTCTGTCAGTGGGCAGCCAACATAGTTTTTTTTTTTAATCACTTTTTACCAGTCCCTTTCTTTGATTTAAGCAACTAATAGCCAGGGGCCTATACCCAACACCACACCTTGCCTCCGCTCTCCGCCATACCCTGCCTTGGCATGTGGCAGGATACCTCGCAGTGACGCAGGGGATGCGGCTGGAACATTGCCAACCACATAATGGGTGCTGATTAGGGATGAACAGACTCTCACTCTAGCCGTTTCTGGAAACGGAAGGTGGAATTCAGGGAAACAAGAACAGTCCCCGGTAACACTGCCCAATGACCAGACTTCCCCACCCGTTCACCCAGGCCTTTCCCAGAATCAGCTCCGCCAGGCTCAGAGCACGTCCCTAGGCACAAAGGACCCCGGGAGGCAGCAGAGCAGGGGCCCAAGGTGACATAGCCTTGGAGATTCAAGGTAGAGAGGTCACATCCAGTTTGGAGTGGGTCCGGGAGGTGGCGGGGAGAGGCTGGGGATGGCTCAAAAGAAAGCATCCTTCATGAGACTCACAGGTCCCTGGCACCTACAATGTGGTCCTCTTGGTGGATGCTTGCAAACAAGATGCCTCTCCCTGCAGAGTTAGAGCTGGGCTCCCTCGCTGAGGTCCCAGGGACCTCATCCAGCAATGGCTGCAGGGCCCAGAACATCCACCCAGTCCCCTGGCCCTGGACCTGGTGCTTCCTGAGTCATCAAGGTCAGTTCTCCCTTCTGGCTGCTGTCACCCCCCACTTCAGCCCCTGGAATGCACTTTCTGGCCAAGGGCTCAGACTAAAGAGACCGGCAGGCTCCCAGCGAAGGAGGGTGTGTACAGAGAGAAATCTGAGCCGCGTGCAAATCACCGTCAGCATCAAAGAGCCGCGTGACCTCCCGAGAGTCATTTTCAGGGCCATCGTCAATATCCACCCAATAGGCTGGTTTATGAAAAGCAAGACACCCTGCACTGAGGGCCTGGTCCAGAGCTGGCATTTCCAGCGTGCCTTCCTTTCCCCTCCACGTGTCCCACCTCTGGGCTGACCCCAAGGCTTCGCTGCTCACCAACGCTGCACTTCCCAGCCCAACACCAGACACCTCTCACAAGTTCACAACTCTCTTCTTGACTAATTGAATTCACAAGCCCAAGGTCTTCTTTATTACATCAGAATATAGAAGATTCAAACATACATCTGTTGGCTAAAAAGATTATTCTACGCATGATTAATTTCTCACAGAAGTTATTCATAGCCTGGCATTTCAAGACGTCTTCCCAATACACAGAATCTCTTTGAAACATGGACCTCACCGCCCTCATTACTCCACTTTCCAGTTGGCACTGATGCAAATATGTCTACAACCACGCAAATGTTGAGCTCGTGCTGCAGGCCAATCAGGGGGTTCTGGCTTTTTCCATCTCAGGACGAGCCTTCACACAGGTCAAAGGCAAAGCTCATCAGGCTAACTGCCCAGTGGCAAAAAACAAACAAACAAACAAATAACCACCGCCAGAAGCTGGCTGCATCAGTGTGGACCCCGAGGACCATGGAACACACGTGTTCTCTGCAGGCCTGACCCCCATTCCTGGCCTCTTCCTAACCCTAACCTGATGTCCCCCACTCTTGGTCATCCACGTGGCAGGGTGGTGGCAGCAAGCCCACCTGGCCCACCAGCCAGCTGCATCTCCCTGACCACATCACCTGGTCACAGATGGACACAGACCCAAGTCGGGACGGTGGGGTTTGTGCTGGACTGCTGCGCAACCAGCCTCTTCCTCCTGCTGGATCCTGGCTGATGCCAGCCTGGAGCCCTGGAGGGCCGCCCCATGGGGAGACCCCACTGCGGGTGAGGGCACGGGGGAAGTAGGGCTGGGGGAGACTGCCGATCACACCCTCTGAGCCCCTGGATACTCCTCGCTGTACAGACATGCGGAACGAACAGGTCCCCTGCAACCTGGTTTTTGTGGATGTCAGTTTCCATCGGGTTTCTGTGCCACTTGCAACCGAGAGGGTCCTGACTCAAGCTCATTTTTTAAAGTCTTCCCATCAATCACAAAACAGCAATATTAGAGCTGCGTGGCCCTGGGCGGTCAATCCATGGAGGACCACACACACCCTCATCTTTTATCCTACTTATCTCCCAGGGATCCCACACATTTGAGAGAGTTGTATATACCACGTTGAACTAGTAAATGACCGTCATCTTGTCATGAATGGGAGGAGAGCCCCCAGGATGCTGTCCCCTCTTCCCAGCACACCCATCTTGCTGGAAACCTGGTACAGCATCTGCCACCATGGTTCCACTAGCCTTTATGGAGGTGATCTGTGTCCAGCAAGTCTGACCCATCTCCATCCCCCAATGTCAGGCACAGCTCAGCAAACGCTGAACAGACAGAGGGATGAATGGACAGGGAAGTGACAAGAGAACAGTCGTCAACTTTCACCTGTCTCCCCAAATCCTAGCAGAGAGCCTACAACACACCACATGCTTGGCCTGGAGATCGAACCAACAAGCTCACCTTCCTACTCCGAGCAGCTTTGGTGTAGAAATGGACAATGGTGGTGAGCACGTCTTGCTCCCACTCATCGGGACCACACAAGGGCCGCGGGCTGGGGAGCCTCAGGTGTCCCTTCCCTGCAGCCCCAGGGCCTCCACCAGCTCCGATCGCATGCAAAGGTCTCCTGGAGACAGCTGGGAGCAGGAGAGAAGTTGGCTTCCATTTTCACACAACTGCTGTGATCGAGATTTGCCAAAGCACATTGTTTAAATTGTTGAACGCGTGCCAAAGGCTCATAAAAGAAGAGCACGATCTGAAACACGCAGTGAGTGAGTGACGCAGTGCTCCTGTCTCCGGGGCTGCCGTCCTTCCACCCTCACTCACCGGCCCTGGACAAGGCCTTAGCCTCCCAGAGTCCCGGGCCCCTCCTGACGCCCCCCATGTGGGGCTGCAGTGAAGGAAAAGGTGATGTGGAACCAAGGGCATCCCATGTGTCCTCCTCATCGCTGTGGGCGCTGGGTCACCCACCGAGGGGTGCCCCATACACGGGGACCTGGGGTCACCTTGCCTATGGGGGGTGATGTCCCATGCACAATGAGCTGGGACTGCCTTGCACAAAGGGTGTCCTGTACACAGCAGGCTGGGGTCACCGTATCCCAGGGGTGTCCTGTACAAGGAGAGGTGGGGTTGCCTTGCAGAAGGGGGTGTCCCATTAGCCTTTGGGAGCCTGACTCTGGCTCTCATGAACACACAGGAAGGATACTGCTTGCACCTCCTCTCTTCCAGGGGCTGGCTTAGCTCTGAGGTGGGGGTCCTGGCCAGGAGGCCCATGTTTCCCACAGGCCCTGCACGGACCTCGCCCCTCATTACTCACTCAGTAGACGTTTACTGAGCACCAGATCCAGCCAGTCTGAACGCCAGGAGCCGAGGGCACAAGCTGAATGAAGCAGGACCCCCATGCTCACTGCCCACCCAGGGGCCAGGTGAGGATAACCGCGTTCCAACAGTGCCCGCTCAGAGGCTGTGGGGGTGCCAGGAGTCATCAGTCCCGATGGGAGCGGCTTCCTGGAGGTGATGCCCAAGGCTTGGAATGCAAAGAGCAGGCGAAAGGTAAGGGCATGATGCCAAGTTTCCAAAGGTCTTGTGCAGACACCAGACCCAAGGGAGCCTCCGCGGCCTTGCTGGCCGTCCTCAGGACAGGCCATCTTGGAGTGAGAGGGTCAGAGCAAGGGCAGGGCACACAGACAGACGAGGGCTTAAATCAGGGTCAGGATGAAATCATGTGTGTAAAAAACTTCATAAACCAACAGCTGGTACCTTGACTGGACAAGGAGAAACCGAGTTGTTTACTGCTGTGACTTGTCCCCAGGGCAGTGGGACGCGGCGCTCTGCGTCTGCTCCTACAGCCTCTCCTGACCCTCCTTGGCGCCCACACCTGCTGTCCAGCTCTGAATCCCACCGGAAAACTGCCCCCTCACTACCCCGTGGCTCCAGCCAGAGGCCTGGAGCCAGCCCAGCTTCCCTGGGGCCCTCTTCCCCGGACCCCACCTCCCCACTGGCCTCAGCTCCCCTGGACACCCATGGGTTCTCTCCATGTAACCAAGATTAGCCCGCTCCCCTGGTTTAAACCCTCTAACGCTCCCAAGAATGCCCATTCTCCTTATCCTGACCCTCGAGGCCCCACTGGGCTGGCCAACCTCTTGACCCCGAGTCCGACCCCTGCCCAGGGCCATCAGCCTCAGAGCCCTTCTGCCCGGCATGAACCGCACCGTGCAGGCTCCTCTTCACTCGCCCACCCGCATCTCCCTCCTGGAGGCGGACCCTGCCTTCCATGCCCAGTGTCCCCTGCAGCCACTGGGCAGGACCTTGGTCAACAATGGCATGGACCCTTCTGGGCAGGCTGCACCCCACCCAAGGGTTCCAGCCACCATCCCTGTCCCTGACCTTGAGGCTGTCTAAGCGAGTGCCAGCCTGGCACCCACAGCTGGAAGCCTCGCAGACTCGGCAGTCCTGAGGGCCAGCGATCCCTGTGACCTACCGAGGTCAGCAGAGAGGGCACCCCCGTGCTCTGTGGCCCCTGCAGAGTGCTTGTCCCCGAGGACACGGCACCTGCTTACTTCTGTCTCTCCCTCGCCTGAGCCTTCACCTCCTGCAGGACCAGCCATCTCTGCTTTGCTCATGACACAGGGTGCTGGTCACATGACACAGGGTGCAGTGAGTCCTCCATCTGTGGTCACTGCTGTCGAGAGCAGTCGTCACCATGGACGAGCACGGACTCACAGTCTGTGGTCAAATCCTGACTTCACCCCTCACCAGCTGGAGGTCCGGGGTCATCTACTTAACCTTTACCTCTGGGCTTTCTCAGCTGAAGAATGCTGGAGAAGTGACTTAACTAATGGAGACAAGGACCCCAGATGGTACTGCGCACAGGAAGTGCTATTTAATGTTCCTCTGCTGTTATCTACGGGCATTTGACCGATGCTCACCACACCTTTGCCAGATGGACAGGTGAGTTAGTCCATTAAAACTTACCCCAAAATCCCCTTCTCCCTCCCCAGGTAGATGCTCTTGGAGCTGTGCAGGGAGGCACCATGGGGCTTGCTGTGTGCACATCAGTGACCAGTGACAGCACAGAGAAGGTGACACGGCATGGCCCAGACTTGAGGGGCCAGGACCCCAAGGCTGCCAACCGGCCCAGCACTCACTCAGCACTCCCTGCCCCCCACCCTTGGGAGCAGAAGCCAAACAGAGACCACATCTGTTTCCTGACACTTCTTATCTGAAACCTGCAGTCTTGACTTGGTCTGTCCTCCAAGGCTGTTCTGCATCACCCAGATTGAAACCAAGTGTGTCCCCAGCCCTGGTCCCCGCACCCTGTGGCTGCTGGGTGTTTGTGCCTGGACTGAGATTCCGGATCAGGCCCTGGCCTACCCAGAGGCCTTGGAGACAAAGCAGAGATCTTCGAAGGATGTGAAGATTGGAAGAGCCCAGTGGGGTGCGTTTCTGGGGGTAAATCGGAAACTAGTCCAGTGTGATTGTGCAGGGGAGCTGGGCCTGCTTCATCCAGAGCTCAGAGGTCCCCGCGGCTTTGCTGAGAGAGAGGGGGGCAGCGTGGGACAGGAGACTGAGGGGCTCCCGTGTCCATCACTCAGTACCGGCTACTTGACAAGTCGGTGCTTCCGCTTCCTCTCCTCTAAATGAGGACAGGAACAGAGCCCCTCTCTCGGGCTGCTGTAGGGGTCATGTGAAGCCCCCAGGCCCGGAGTACACTCGGCAGTACACACCGGGTGTTCACCATCACAGGTCTGGGGCCTCTGCGTGGGGCAGGGCCGGGGCTGAGCAGCGGGTAACTGCCTCAGGCAGCTGGCTTCTCAAGGGAAAAACAAAATGACAAGGCTGGGTGAGCTGGAGAAGGTGGGGTGGGGGCGGGGACTTCCTTAACTCCTACAGAGCACCTGGGGGAAAGGAAGCCCCTGTAAATGGGAGAGGGTCAGGTATCCTGTCCCATGGGGGTGCACCCCACACACACCCACATACACAAACGCAGTCTGCAGCACAATGAGCCTCCTGGGGGAGAAGAAATCTGATGAAGCCCCTCCTCCCAGACATACACAGCCCCAAGCTGACATTAAGACCGGACACTGACAACTGAGTGGGACCATAAAACTGGGCAGATGCCTTGCTGTGCAAAGTGGACGCCCCAGGAGGAGGTCTGAGAAGGAAGGAAGGAAGGAACGGGTTAGGGGGTCCAGGAAGCTGGGTGACATTCATGAAGCATGTGGAGCTCTCAGCTCTAGCCACAGGCCCTCTGTCTGCGCCACCAGGCAGGCACCTAAGGAAGAGGGGCCATGACTCAGCACCACCTCCCGACCCCAAGGCCGACGCACTCTCGCTCAGAGCACAGGTCCCCAGCACGTGGGTCCCACCTGGCTGGTATGATCACGCCCACTTTATAGATACAGAAACGGGCTTGGCGAGGCCTCCTGTCCCCCTCGAGGGCACACAGCTCAAGGCCACCAGGCAAGCCAGGAGCCCTTCCTGCACAACTTCAGGGCCGAGACACTCATAAATAAACACACATAAATAGGCAGACACACGCTCCGGAGTCCGCATGGGGACAAGCGGGGATCCAGCACCGCGGCCAAACCAGTGAGCGCTTTTCAAACTACAGACTTCGACCCAGGAGGTCACAGAATCACATTAACTGCCCACAAGCAGCATTTGTTTTTAAACAAAAGCAAGAGAATGGAGACTCTCACTACTGTTCTGGAAGTTTCTGCTCCCACTGGGTGTGCGTGTGTGTGGGCGTGTGCATCAGGTGACAACAGCCTGTGTACTTCTTGCCGTGCGAGGAGATCGGAAAGTCTAGGAGGTGCTAGTGCCTTAAGAGCTAGGTGGGATTTCAACAGGTGGAGGAGGTGACAGCGTGTTTTGGGCAGAGGTTCCCCTCACGGCAAAGGTGGGGTGGGCAAGTGGGAGGCAGATGTGCAGAGCGTGGAATGGTCTCGGCACGCAGGGAGGGGGCGGTGACCCACGGAGAGAAGTCACCGGGCTCTCACCAGCCATGCTGGGGTCCCGGGCAGGCTCTGCTCTGATCACTCCACCTGTAATCGGAGCCAAGGTCCCTACTTCCCAGGGCTGGCTGCTCTGAGACTCAGGCAGATGTACTGAGAAGCACTGGGTAGATTATTAGAAAAAGCAGTGCTTTAGAACAAGTGCATAGCTTTTATCAGCTATGTTTTCTCCAAACATCCCAGCCAGAGGCCTGCGCTCCACCCTTTTGAGCCTCCATGACACTCACAGCGAAGCTTCAGCATTTCTACCGACAGACAACAGCCCCTAAGGTGCGAAGGAGCCTCAAACAAGACTCATGTGACAGCTGGTGCCCAGGCCTGCCCCCGGCTCCTCCTGGTGTAGCTCAACTGCAGGCCAGGCGCACAAGCCTCCCTTCTTCTCCACCGCCCCTCACCTGGGGGTCTGGGGGTCTGGGGCTGTCTCCACCCCAAGCCCACCCTGGGCGAGGCTGTTTCTTCCCTCTGACCCTCACCCATGCTGTGTCCTCTCCTCCCAGGCTAACTCTTGCTCAGGCATCATCTCTTCCCAAGAAGCAGGTCCCCACCTACCCAGCCCCAGCCCCAGAGCCACCTCTGTGCACCCCAGGCCCTGTGCTGCCCTGCTGGGGGCAGGTCTGGACTCATTTGTGCCACCAGTGGCCACTCAGGGCCAGCAAAGGGCCATGCTCAGTGAGCAGCAGCTGGACAGAGGAGGGACCAAATGCTGGTGCCCTAGCCCCAGCATCAGCGAGGCAGCCAGCACCATCACCAGCTGTCTTGTCCCCCCCGGGTCCCCACACTGTCTCGTCTCTGCCCCAGGGAGGTGCCCCCTGGGATAGAGTGGAAACTTGAGGAGGCCCAGAAGTGGGCTGGGGTGGGGGCAGTGCTTAGCAGCCCCGTCTGGGGATGGAGGCTGGGTCTAAAGGGCAGTAAGGGACAGACAGGGCCTGGGCCCAGGAGCATCCAGGCTGGCAGCCGGCCCAGAGGGGCATGACCACATGGGGGCCCCCAGACCAAGCAGAGCTGCCTGACTGAATGGCCCCTGAGGAGTGGCCACAGTGGGCAGGGGACAACGTGGGCTGCCCTGAGTGCTGTGCGGGACCCGAGCCGGGGGAGGGAAAGCCTTCATCCTGCCGCACAGTGCCTGGTGCAGTAATGCCCACTGTGTCCACGAGCAGAAGGGAGTTGGTGCGTTACTTACAAATATAAGGAGGAAATGCTACATCTGCTGCAACCCAAGTTCGTGAACTTCAGAGCAAAGCGTGCACAGAGGTGAGGCCTGAGAGGCCTGGGTGGCGCGGGGGAGCCCTGGACCGCGGGGGACACCCCAGAGGAGGAACCTCGTGGGGATGCCTGGACTACGTGCCAGGACCCGGCTTCCAGACCAGCCCCAGGCGAGGACAGTCTGGCTTCCCGGGCCCCCTTACCTGCTCCATCCACTCTTTCAGGGCTCCTGGCATGCGAAGCCCGGGGCACAGCCCCAGCAGCTGTATCTCTCACGTCTGGTCCAGGTCCAACTTGGGGTCCGGGAGCTCGGGGCACCCCACTCCTCTCCTGCTCCACTGAGGTGGTGGCATTGAGCCGTGAGCGGACCTGGGGCTGAGGCAGCAGTGGAGGCTGGGGGCCGGGGGGGCTTGGAGGAGGGGCACTGGCGGCCATCCTGCAGGCGAGAAAAGCCGAGGGTCAGACGTACACGAGGCCAGCCAAGCCCCATCTGCTCCAGCCTCGGGTTTTGGGTAAAGAGAACAGGGTGGGGGCTGCCCAGCATTCTGTGTGAGCTCATTCGACCTCACAACAGCCCCCTTGAGGACACCCCCATCTTACAGATGAGGAAATCGAGGGAGGACACTCACTCCAGACTGGCTGGCTCGGCAGGTCCCACAACAGTCAGGAGCCGGCCCCTCATCAGGGACCGGGACCTCAGGTGTGCTCATCCGAGCAGTGGGAACAGCAGGATGCCGTGAGGGTTCAGTGAGATGGCCCATGGGAGCCTTGGGCATGTGCCTGGCTGTGCTGGGTTAAAAAGGGGGTCTTTGCAGATGAAATTAAGGATCTAGAGATGAGATCATCCTGGATCATGGTGGGCCCTAATACAGTCACTGGTGTCCTTATAAGAAGAGGCAGGAAACACACACAGACACGAGAGGAAGCCGCCACATGAAGGCGGAGTCAGAGGCTGGAGAGAGGCGGTGGCAAGCCAAGGGACGCCAGGGATGCCCAGCAGCACCTGAAGCCAGGAGAGGCGAGGAGGGACTCTCCCTCAGTGTCCCCAGAAGCAGCCAGCCCTGCCGACGTCGTGATCTCAGGCTTTTGCCTCCAGGACCACAAGACAGCAAGTTGCTGTTGTTTCAAGCCACCAAGTGTCTGGAAATTTCTTATAGAAGCCCTAGGAATCAAACACACTGACACAGAATGAGAGTTAAATAAATGGGGTGGGGGGAGAAAGGGGAGAGGGATGGAGGGTGGGAACATGGCCCCTGGAGCCAGGGTTTAAGTCAGACCTGCCCAGCTCCAAAGCCCTCCACGCCAGGCCAGAGCCACAGGACAAAAACCCAGGAACCTGAACACCACCAGACACAAGCACACACTAGACACAGAGTGATGGAGACCACGGGGTTGGTTCCAGGGGACGGCAACAGACTGGAGCGCACAGATTTTGGGACGGGGACAGGGCTCCATTAGTCAATAATGCCACTTAGCAACAGGGCAAAAACCACCATTGACATGATTAAGGGCAACCAGGGGCCACAGACGGTGGGGCCGAAATCTATCAGAGTTCCCCAGCACCAGGATCCCAGACTGGGGTCCTGGGTGGGCTTCAGAGGACACAGACCCTGAAGCAGCTGGGACCACGTGCAGCGCAGGGGATCCAGGCAGGCTTCTCCTCAGATTCCCAAGGGTCCATGACACCCCCACCCTGGCCTCAAGGCCACGTCCATCCTCTTCGCTGAGATGAGGAAGGAAGAATCTGGCTCCCAACCTAACTCGCCATGGCTCCCGTGCCCCTGGCTATGCCCACCAGCTCTGTGGTCCTGAGCAGGCCATGTCCCCCTCTGCAACTTAGTTCCCTCAAAGGTAAATGGGGACAATCATCTCACACTCAGAGCGCTGTGAGGACCACATGAGACCAAAGACCACAAGTGGTCAGGCCCCCAGGCATCCCCAACGCCCACCTCCAAGCACGAGCCTGCCCAGCCTGCCCAAGTGGGGGGCCGACACGCATTTCTGGAGATGGCTGTCACAGGGAGAGTCAGAGGTGGCCCAGGCCCTACACAACACACCCCAGGGCCATGCAACCATGTCTGCTGCATTCTCGGCTAGACATGGGTCCCAAAGATGGGATCTATGTCCGCTAAAGAACCCTGGAGATTTCCATCTGGACATTCCTCCCTGAGAGGGACTGAGCCCTTATTTTAAAAACATCCTCCTGGCTGTAAACCAAAAGCACATCAAGCCACAAAGATTGGCCTGGAAACCAACACAGCACTCAGTGCTGTTTCCAAACTCCAGGCTTCCGGGAACCAAACAAAGAGACAACTTTTGCAAAACCCCTCATCTGGCTGCATGTGCAGACCCACTGGCCGGCTGTGGGCGGGGAAAGGCAGCCAGCGACTCGGCAGACAGAACCCAGTTGTGCAGGTCACTGGCTGACCCGAGACAAACCACACGGGGCTACGTCCTACCTCACCATCTCCCGAGGTTCCCGCTGCCCCAGAACTAAATGCCACCCTCTTGGAGTGGCAGAGGGCTCTCAGGCCCCCCAACTTACGCCTGGGCTCCTCGGTTGCTAATGACAATGCAACCAGCGCGTCTGGAATGTGCTGTTCCAGCACCTCCCACCGATTTTCTGGGGATTCTCACGTGGCCTGCGAGGAGGGTACTGCTGATACTCTGGTGTGATGGATGGAGAAATGGCCCGTCCTTCAACCCACACCCCACGTCACAGACAAGGAAGCTCAGGTCCAGAAAGGTGAGATCCCCGCCCGAGGCCACACAGCTCAGAGTGTCGGAGCTGGAGTTCAAATCCACAGAGCCTCTCACTCAGAAACAGCTCCTTTCTGAAGAAGAGGCCTCTCAAAATGCGCCCACCTGCTTCTGCCACCCAAACCCCACTACACCTTCTCTTCCCCCATCACTGTCTCCTCAAACCTGTTCTTCAGCCTCCACAGGCAGCTGCTGACCTCCACGCCTTAGCTCTTGCAGGGCCCCCTTCTTGGACTGGCCCTCTCCCCTCCCCCAGGCCCCATCCTAGATGACATTCAAGTCAAGGGCCCAATTTGCCTCCTTCTGGGAACTTCCCAGCAGCCTCTGCCCTGAGTCCTGTCTCCATCACTTGCTCTCAGGTAACCACATAGCACTCAGGGTATGTCTCCTTCAGAACCCTCTCTCTGCCAGAGATGGACCAGAAGGACTTACCCGGCTGGTCCAGCTGCCCCTCTGAGAGGAGTCCTGGGTCAGGAGGGACAGCACTGTCCCTGGCCAGCAGGACACAGTTTTTCCACCTGAAGCAACCGGGGAGTGAACCCCAGTTCTGCCCTTTACTAGCAGCTATTTAACCTCACAGGGGTGAAGGAAGAGAAAGCAAAGTGCAAACTATAAAGCATTAAAAAAAACCCAAAAAAGCACCCAAGCCATTTCTCCCAGGTGCTAAATAAAGGCATATTCAAGTTGAGAGACACCTTATAACAGGAACTTCAGGAAAACACAGTTTCTGGCTGGCCTGCTGGTCTAAGCATTATGCATGTCACTCTACAATCAAAATAAAGCTGTTTAAAGTAAAATCTGGTTAGTACGGAGAGATGAATAAAGGATGATTAATTTCAGGTTCCCTGAGAGTCGGCCAAATCCTTTTTGGATCAAAGGCCTTGTCATTTGAAAACAAATGAAATGATCTGGTGCCGTGGTTGGGTCACGGAGGGGACCACAGATGGTCTCTCGGTGGACGGGCCCAAATGGCGTCTGGTCCCTCCTTCTCTGATGAGTCTTTTTTTCTGTAATCCTGGGGGCCCCGAAGGCAGGGGCTGCATCTCATTCACTCAGGATACAGCGGGGACCTAAGGGGCGAGGCCCACCTGAGGCAGCCTGGCCTGGGGAAAGCAGCGCTGGCAAGGGAAGAGCCTACCCCATCTCGCTGTGTGACCAGAAGCGGGTCCATCTTCTGGCCCCGGAATCCAAAATCCTGGCTGCAGAACAACAGCATCAGCCTCGGAGCTCCACCCAGCTCCAAGACTCCTCCGCCGCCACCCTGACATCAACCCCGAGCACCCAGGCCAGAGCAGGGGCTGGAAACCCGTCGCTGTGGAAGATCCAGAAAACCAGAGTGGCCAGCATTCTTTCCACATGAGCACCCAGGCATATTTTTATCCCATCAAAACACAAAATGCCAAAAACACGGAGCTCGGCTGAGGGACTGCCACCTGCCGAGAGGTGAGAGGGCTGCTGGGACCATGCGTCTCCTGACATGCAGAGAATGACCACATGCGGCCTGCAGCCCAGACTCCCTGACCGTTGTTCAGGCCGGACCCCCCCTGCTCTCCAGGGGGGCCTCCCCCACCTCTGAAACAAGCCCCAAGGGAAGCCTTAAGGATGTTCACGCATCCTCTGACCACAGCCTCCACCGCCAGGATCCCAGCCCAGGGAGTAACCCGGGATGCCCGCGGTTCCACCTCCATCCCACTTGCTGCTCTTTGACATCCACGTGCCACTGCGGACCTCCCCGCATCCCTCTTACGGAGCGCCTCTCTGGGGTCCATCACAGCGGTACTTTCCAGCACTGTCCAGAGAAGGCAGCTCAAAGCCCATCCAGGGTGTGCCACACTAGCTGTTAACCACCGCCTTGTATAAGAACATCTAAGACAAGGAAATGTTTGTGTAACGCTGTTAAAAGGATTTAAAGCAGCATGAGATACTACTCTGAGTCTATTTAGGATGAAAGCAAAGTTTATCTGCACAAAAAAGATGGAAGAAAATGCCTCCCAATGGTACTCCTGTCTATCTCTGTGTGGGGGGATTACCGGTAGCTTCCTTTTATTCTTTTTCTAAACGTATTTCCTTAATTTTCCATAATGAATGTGCAAGGTTTTTGGAATTACAACCAAATGTCATTCGAAAACTCATCTGGGGGAGGGTATAGTGCAGTGGTAGAGCACATGCTTAGCATACAGGAGGTCCTGGGTTCCATCCACGGTACCTCCATTTAAAAAGAAACAAACAAGCAGTGTAAAACCCATCTGTAACTGAGCCCAGAGGGAGAGGCTCAGGGGTACCCCAGGTCTGGGAAATCTGCTCCGGCCTGGACGGCTCAGGGGTACCCTGGGTCTGGGAAATCTGCTCCGGCCTGGACAGCCCAGCCCGGCCCTGCCACCTGGCACAGCGCTGCTCCTTAAGACAAGGGCACGAAGCCCTTGGAGACTCCCAGGTACCTATTTTTGCCCCACAGTATTAAGGGCCAAACCAAGGAACATTCCAGCTCTACCCAGTGTGCCAAGTTCACAGGACAAAGAGGGAGTCGATCTGGGAATGCTCCGTGCCTGGCCTGGGCCGGTCAGCAGGCACGGACTGTGGGCCGATCCTGCCCCAGAGAAGATCCCGCAGGACTGGCCTTCGAGCACTCAGCCCAGATGGGAAGGACGACATGTAAGCAGACAACCACAGTGATGGGGCACCTGGGGGCTGCAAGCACAGGAGGGGCCACACTCAGTGGCGGGAAAGGGGCAGGGTGGGGACTCTGGACAAGAGGCCTTGGCTAAGCCTTCAGGACAAACAGGCATGAGCCAGACAAGGGTGAAGGGAGGAAAGAATGCAGGTGTGTCGGCATTTCAGCGGGGACTGCCCAGGGGAAAAGGCAGTGGACAGAGAACGTGCCAGCACTGTGGCCAGGAAGGTGTAGGCGGCTGGGAAGTGACTCTGGGAGGGGACACGGGAAGGAGAAAAGAGGCTGAATGGGCAGCCAGGAACCTGGGGCAGGCCCCGAGGGCCTGAACAAGCGCCAGGCTGAGTGCTGGGGCTGAGCCAGGGCAGAAGAAGTGCAGGGCAGGGCTGCAGGGCAGTGGCAGGTAAAGAGCCACCAGCCTGTGTGGGGACAGGCCAGTGAGACCAGGGAGGGGGCTGGGTGGCCTTGCAGGGAAAGTGAGGAGGCCTGGCCCAGGGCAGGCATCGGAGCCCAGCTCCCAAATCAGGAGACAGAAGCATCACCCATGAATGTGAGAGTGGGGAAGCAGAGTGCAGCCTGGCTTGTGACTGGGGACCATGGTGGTGGTGCCACTCTCTGAGGAAGGGACCTAGGGGAAGAGAGGGGGCCGTATGAGGCACAAAGCTCCCTCTTTTATCATGCTTCCTCTCATCACCACTGTCGTGGACCAGGATTTGGTCTCTGTCCCATAGCACAGGCACTCTGGGGGCCCAGGATTGAGCTGAGACCAACCCCAAAGGCCAGTCCAGCCCTGGCTTGGGAGGGACAGGGGAGGCCTGAGTGGGGAGCCCTCCACATACTCTTCTATCCAGGGAAAGATGAGATGTGGTCTCCCAGCAACCTTTCCTGTGTCCAGTCAAAGGTCCATCTGCTGGGGGAGCAAGCGTATAAAGGAACCTTCTTCCGAATCCCTAGTGAGCTGCGTAGGGGCTCCTGTGAGAATCACAGCCTCTTGGAGACAGAGGGGACAGGATGGGCAGTGACAAGCGTGGCCTCTGGGCTTCTGTTGGCATGGCTCCCTCACTGGGGCTGCAGTGAGGGCAGGCAGCCAGCACACCGGGTACCCAGGGCATCGCTCCCTGAGTGATGGAACCCGGCAGAAGGGAAAGCCCTTTACAAATGGGCCAAATGCCAAAGGTCACTGTCCAAGGTGAGGAGAGGCAGGCACTTGTTCTCAGCGCCTGCCCAGAGGCAGAGGTGCCCCACTAGGCTCTGCCCAATCATCTGTGTGGTCTTGGGCAGATCACCAAACCCCAATGAGCCTTAGCTTCCTCATGTTTCACATGGGGCTATAATTTCTACCCCTAAGACCACCTGGAGGCCAAATGTACAAATGTCAGTTTCTTGGAATTTCTTAACATTAATTATAACAAATGGTGTGGGAGAGTCCAGCTCCATCACACTCAAAAGGGCTGGGTCAGATTCACCAGAAAGTTTCCATCTACCCAAACAGAAACTGATATTCCAGAGGGCAGGGTTTACACCAGCCAGGACCCAGGGGCTGCTCCTGCCTCCCCCCACTACCCCTTACTGAGGAGGAACCCCTGGGGGAGTAACTGCCACACAGATTCTACGTGGGCAGTGGGGGCTTCAGCCTGACCCAGAAGCTGCCCCCTCAGGTGGGAGGGTCCCCACTTGGGGAATGAACCCCCAGCACCTCCTGCAGCCCCCAACTAGGGGCCCTAGCGCCTTCCAGAGGCGACGGCCGCGGGGGAAGGGCCATGACAGGGCAACTACAGACTGATGTAGTGGGGCACGGGGAGGACGCACCCCTTGCCACTCGCCGGGTCCCCAGCACTACAAGCCGTCTGCCTCTGGGGCAGGTTTTCCCGCCGGCAATAGGGCTTCGAAGCGAGGCTCGCGGGCGTGACAGTGCTCGGAGCACGCTGTGCCCCAAGATGTCCCCGGGTACCGGGACTGGGGCCGAGGGGGCGCGCACCCCTCGAGGAAGACGCCATCGGGGCGCCGGCAGGGGCCGCCGTGAGTGGCGGAGAGAGCGAGACCCCGGCCCTCCAACTTCTGGGGAACTTGCAGGAGACGTTGGTACCAGCCACCCATCCACTCAAATGGGGAAACTGAGGCCCGAGGGGGGAGACAACTCCAGGCGCTCCCAGGTCTCTTTCCAGCACTCCGTGCGACCGCCCCTTGCCCTGAAGTACTCACCCGCCCGCGAGTGAGCCGCACGCGGCGCCGCGACGCCCGTGGACCTCCGGGATCGCCGCAAAGTTGCTCTGGAGGAGTTAAATGCACCTGGCCCGCAGACGTGCGGCCGGGACCCAGCGGCCAGGACTGGTTACAGTGGGAGCTGGCGAGCGCTGCCCCCAGCGCGGCGAGGGGCGGGGATGGGGGCGGGGCCACACGACGCTCTCCACTCCCGACGCGGCCCGGAGGACGCGGCACCACCTCGGCCCGCTGAGTGGCCGGCAAGCCTGCCAATCACCGGCTCCCCTGCCAATAACAGAGCGCCTCGCCTGGCGGTCGCCGATTCGCCCACTTCGCCTCCAGGCTCGAGGTCGCCAGGAGGGCGGGCCCGACACGCCCACAACGAAAGTTTCCGAGCGGACTCGGGCCCGGCCCCGCCCCGCCCACCAAGCCACGCCCACAGGGCGTCAGTTAGCTGGGCAAAGCAGCTCACCTCGGTGCGTTAACAGGTGATTGGACCCTTGGGTGAGACAGACCCACCTTCAACCCACTACTCTGGCCCCAGGGTCCTCAACTTCAGATTCATTATCATCACTATTGCAATATTAACTAACACGTTGCGCGCCCACTATGTACCAGACGCCTTAATTCCAAAGGCAGTAGCAGGGATAGAAAAATGTGGCCCATTTTAAATGCGTACCTGTAACGAAGTGCTGCTTTAAATGCATAAAATCAAATGCAATGTATCACGCTTTCACAAGGTAATTGTGGGATTCGTTTAAGAATATATATTAGCCGAGGGAGTGGTACAAGGCTCAGCCGGTTCGGAAACCCTCTTCTTTCCACCCTGGCCTGAGGTCTGAGAGATGTAGTTTGGAAATGAGGGCAAAGGTCTACACTTGAGCCAGGCCTTGGGACTGTGAAGCCCTGGCTGGTGGCCGCGGACCCCCAGGGCTGTGTCTGCCCTATGTCTGGTCCTCACAGCCAACCTAAACTGCCTGTCCTGGGTTATTGCTGGAGAAACTGCAGCTCAGAATGGCTGCCGGAAATATGCTACCCACATGTCGGGAGCAAAGATTCTGCTCCAGGCTCAATTTGGGGGGAGCTTTCACACATCGAGGTTTTTTATTTCCCTCCCAATGACACTGTGAGGCAGGCGGCATTAGGCTCATTTTTATTGATGAGACTACTGGGGCTCAGACATAGGTGGTCATTTGTCCAAAGTCACACAGAGTGCTTTTCCCCCTTATACTAATCACAGAAAATCTGGAGAATTACACAAAATAGAAAGAAGGGGAAAAAAATCACTCAAAGGCTATTACCATTCACATTTTGAGGCCTATGCATATTTAAGAAAGGATTTTCAAAAGTCACCGTGACTGCACTGCATGACTATTTCATGAGGGCAAAGTCCTAGAAGCAGGAGTACTGGATCTTGATAGGGTCCTTCAGATGTATAGATATAGTTCACCAAAACAAGGTCCTCCAAGTTGCCTCCTGTTTACCTCTGAGGGGCACACACCAGCTTGGGAAACATTTTATTTTTTACGCTTACCTAATATGGTAAGTGAAAAATGGTCTCTTTACAATTGTAATTTGCATTTCTACAGTAACTAAGGGGCCGGATGTTTCATGTTTCTCAATTTTGAGAAGCATCCTCTCTCTCTCATTTATCTATTGGGAGCTTAGCAGCTCTTTGAAAAGCTAAGAAGATGTTTCTTTTATTTCTAACCCACCCATCTTTACTGCCCATCCTCTCCTTCATCTCCAAGAGCTGGGAACTGATCTGAATGGCTCCTGCAACGTACCCTTGGGAACCAAGCAGCCCTCCTTTCCCCTGGGAAGCTGGGAGCAGAGACACCAACCCCCAGCATCTCAGTAAGACTTTTCCAACTCATTCATCACTGTCTACAGGAACAACTCATAATCCACCCCTGTTGGCTGGTCACTGCCCAAAAGACCATCATGACCTGGTCCTTGGCACCAAACATCCATCACATAGAGGCCGAAACATTTGAAGGAGCTCAATAAACAGAGGGAAGAGGACAGATTGAACAATTCCTCCCTGGGAGATGAGAGAGAGAAAATGAACCTCAGTCAAAGCATAGAAACATTTAACATATGCCATGGAATGGAAAAAACTTAAGAAGTCATAAGTAGGTAAATTCAGAAAGAAAACAGTTGAGGTGAGGAAAATTAGCAAACTGGAGGATAACAAGGAGTAAGTGCCTTTAAATGTAGAGGAAAATTACATGTAAATCATCAGGAAGAAAATGAGACCCTTGCAGGCATTCCAGGAGGTACAGCTTGTAGAGAACAGGCACTCCAAAAGGAGCTGGAGAAAAACAGAAATGAAAGAAGTGCTAGAAGAAAATGTCTCTGGGCTGAAGCTATGCTGTGAAGCCTCCACCTCCAAGATAAAGAGAAAATCGTGCAGAGTTCCAGAAAGAATCAGTGATGTCCAGAGGAAGGAGAGACAGGGTGGTGCCAGATTCCTAGGGGACTTTGGAACGATGTCCAGGGACTGTGATTTTCTGATCAACAAGGCTTTCCCCTGCTCTGATGGAATTAATATGTCAGGGCAAAAGAAAGAAATTATCCAACATGGGAAGACACAGAGAGGGCATCTTTCATCCATGGAAGATCCCCTCTCTTGACACAGTTCAATCTTTTGAGATAGAACAGACATGGAGCACAGAAAATGGTGGTAAACAGTGACCCTTGCAAAATATGTGGTTTAATGTAAATATGCCTGGGATTCTGTATGATAATTGCTAAGCAGGGATTCTTGAAACAAGCCATTTACTGTGAGGGAAACCTGTGTTAGCCTGGAAGTAAACAATAGAATTGATCTTAGCAAAACCCAGGACTTGAGGGAGCAAGGGGTGGAGTGGAGAAGTACAGGGATCTGATTTGGTGCCGGGAGGTGGGGTGGGGCGATATCATGGCGGGGGACAGCATTGTTACCCTTTACATTTCATACATTAACAGGGAAATATTGGTTTAATTGTGACTATCAGGAATCGGAAAGCACCAACTAGTGGGAAAAAAGCAGACTAGAACTTATGAATTCGTGGGTGGAGGTTGGGGCGTTGGGGGAATGAATAAAGAAACGAAATTAAGAAATGGGGGAAAGAGGAAATAATGGCAGTAACAACAAAATTTAATAAAAGATGAAAAAATTTAAAATCTTGGATATTAACTTTCAAAAGAAATGTGAATGGGCCGAATTTCCTATCAAAAGCCCTTAATAAGACTGGGATAAAAATCAAAATGCAGTATAAGTGTAATTTACAAGGAATGCACCTAAAATGCTGACAAATAGAGGCCCAAAGTGGACAATATTGGAAAACTGAAATTAAGAAAATAACAAGAATGACAGATTAATGGTGCATAAAGAATTCAAGGCAGAAAGCATTCACAGGAACAAAGAGGGATATTATGTAATGGTGCAAGGTGCAATCCATAAAGATTCAACAGTCATAAATCTTAATGAACCAGAAAATATAGCAGCTGTGACGGTTACTTTTATGTGTTAACTCAGCAGGGCCAAGATTTGGTCAAACACCAGTCCTAGATGTTGCTGTGAAGATATTTTTGAGATACAAGTGACATTTATATCAGGAGACTTTCGGTAAAGCAGATGACCTTGTGCAATGTGGGCAGGCCTCACCCAATCAGTTGAAGGCCTTAAGAGGTAACGACCAAAGTCCCCCACTCTCCCCTCCCCTCCCCCTGAGGACGAGGGAACTCTGCCAGCAGATGGCCTTCAGATTTGAGTTGCAAAATCAACTCTTCCCTAGGTCTCCAGTCCGCCCTGCAGATTTTGGATTTGTCAGCCCCCACCATCAGACGAGCCAATTCCTTACAATAAATCTCTCTCTAAAGATAGATGCAGATACAGATAAAGATCTAGATATCTCCTATTGGTTCTCTTTCTCTAAAGACCCCTAATAAGCCCCAAACTCCGAGAGCAATAACTTACAAATACAGAGAGAACTTACTAAAACACAGCTCTTGTTTTAATTCAATGCCATCTCTCTAGGAGGCCTGTCTTCATGGCGCCACAAAGCTGAAGCCTATGCTTTGCTGTTGAGTATTGAATGAATGAATGGCTTCATCAGGAGCTCTTTCCTGCCTTCAGGACAATGTCCAGACTCTTTAGTGTGACATCTGAAAATGCCTTCCACCCTTCGGCCCTATTGCCCCACCTGCAGTCCTCTGATTCCTCCCCGTTTTCAGATTCTGCTTTCATGGGCTTGCCTGCTTCCTTCCCTAGTCCTATTTAAAGCCCGCTTCACTTTACCTAGCAAAAATTTATTGACATCCTGTCAGTTCCAGGCATTGGGCTACATGCCAAGCATACAAAGAGAAGTGAGGGAGGAAGTTGGTGAGTTATATTCTGAAGGACAGCAGAGTTGAGCCCTTTTTCAGACCATTGGTGTATTAGGCAAAAAAAAGTCCCTCTAGGTATCAGGTCCTACTTTCTGGAACCTGTGAATGTCCCTTTATTTGGGAAAAAAAGGTCTTTGCAAATGTGACTAAACTACATGTGATATAATCACACGAGCTGGGGCAATTATCCCGGATTATCCAGGTGGACCCTAACGGCAGTCACAAGCATCCTTGAAGGAGAGGGGCAGAGGCAGGCAAAGCAGACGATGTGAAGATGGAGCAGAGAGAAATTTGAGGACGCTGGCCTTGAAGATCGGAGTGATGCAGCCACAAGCCAAAGAATGCCTGCAGCCACTGATGCTGGAAGAGGCAGGAAATGGATTCTTGATTTTGGTCCAATGATACTGATTTCAGAGTCTGGCTCCAGAACTGTTGTTGTTTTAAGCCACTGAGTTTTTGTGGTGATTTTCTCCTGGTAGCAGCCTCGGGAAACTAATATAATCCTAATGTTGTATTGGGACTGTAGTCTTGTCGTGACCTAGTGTGCACTGGTGTCCTGAAGATGAGGCTTGGGGAGGCATGGAAATTCCAACCCTTGCAAGGGCAGCCTTTGGATAAATATAACCCAAGTCCTGAACCAACCCATTGGCATTCAAACCAATTCTCATCAAAATCAAAGAATCAAGGGGCCAAATCATCCTCTTGTGGGTCCCAGGAGGATAAACACGCATACTGAGAGTTGGGGAAGTGTCCTTTGAATGACCTAGGTCCCGAATGTGTGGCCCACTGGGCACATAGGGCACGTTGGTCGCACGCTGGGCTTCTAGGATCGTGAGACCCCAGGACCACCCACGTATCTGCATTTTAAGAGGTTCCCAAGGGGGTTCAGATGGTCAGAGAAATTTAAGACCTGTGACTGTGGAGGTGAGCAATTGAGAGTGTGGTCTTCATCCTTCATCCTTCACCTGGGCACCTGTTAGACATGCAGAAAGCCGTCCCACCTCAGACCTTCTGAGTCAGAGTCTTCCTTTCAGAGAGACACCCCTGTGACGCATGTTGATGGTAAAGTTGGAGGAGCCCTGCTTCAGGCTGCAGGTTCCTGCCCAGCTGCATGAATATTAAACCACCTGGAGAGATGGTCCTGCCCAGGCCAACAGAACCAGCAGCTTAGATTTATGGAGAGTCTTGGGCAGATGGGAGTAGAGGAACCACATTCAGCATTTAGCAAGGTCTGGAGCGCACTCTGGCCATGCTACCCACCCCTTCCCAGCCTCCCTCCTGGAGGCCAGCCGACCTGCCCCTGACCACGTCTAAGACAGGAAGCTCTCTTTAGTGTTTCAGCTCAGTGGATCTTCCTAACCTTGATGGGTCGGGTGGCCTCCCTCTGTCTCCAAGGAGGTGGAGGGTCTCCAAGATCTCTCTTCCCGCTTCCCTGACCATCCCCCTCCCCCTCCCTCCTTTCCTATCTTCCTTTATAAACCTGAGCTCACAGTCCACTCTGCAGTCTCCTTGGAAATGCAGCAGAAGTGGCCAGAGTTCCAACAGGAGGCTTGGAGCTGGTCACAAGGCTGTGTGTCACCAGGGCTGGATGTAATATCAGGGGCCCCTTGCCCTGCTCCCCGCACCTTCCTGCACCTCCACATACCTCTCCCCCAGACACCCTCCCACACTGCATTGTCACCAGGCAGCTCTGAGCCCCCATGAGTCTGAGTCGTGATTTACTCATCTCTGGAGGCAGTGACTGCCACTCAAGGGCCTCTGGATGAGTCACTAAGTACGTTGAGAAGTTTCATACCAGAAAAAAGAGCACTGAGGATGCGAAGGCAGCTTGGAGGCAGAGGAAGGACAAATGCCCACACGGAGGTGGGGGGGGGCAGCACGTCCCAGAGAAGCCCCACCATCTACTGAGGCTGGGGACCCAGGAAGGCTGGTGGTGGTTCGCAACCAAGTCAGAAGGCCTGAGCCGATGTCCGAGGGCAGGGGAAGGTGGCCATCCCAGCTGGAGCAGGGTGATTTCAGGCCCTGAGTGGACTGATGATGCCCGCCCGCACAAGGGAGCGTGACCTGCTTTACTTGGTCTTAAGTCAAATGCTAATCTCTTCTGGAGACAGCCTCACAGGCACTCAGAAACGGTTCTTTACCAGCTGTCTGGATACCCTTCAGTCCAGTCAAATCGACACATAACCAGCACAGTCACTGAGCAGTGCCAGGGAGGTGCACCCCTGCCCCAAGCCTCGGGCCACTCACCTGGGAAATGGGCTCAGCCTGCTGCCCTGGGATCCGGGGTGTCCACAAAAGCAGCCAGCTTGGGGCCTGGCCATGGCTTCGGTGAGGGCAGCTGGTTTGGTCGACAAGCCACAGGGCTCTGTGTCACCAGGGCTGGACACAGCAGCAAGGGCAACATTTGCTGGGAAACTACTACACATTTCCTCACGGCAAGAGACAGAAGGGTCTAAGGCACACCCCCTCTTCCCACCCCATCCCTGCCCTGGAGGGGCTTATGGGCTGGTTTGGTTCAGAAGCTGGAAAACTCCAGCCACCTGTTGGGGAACAGGAATGGAATAATCGGGGAGAAGCCATGCTGGCCTACAGATTCCCAGCACAGGAAGAAACTGTTGCAGCCTGCAGTAGTCAAGGAAGGCTTCCTGGAGGAGGTGCTGACTTTACTCTTTTTGGGGGGGTTCTTCTTCTTTCTAAAACATAGACTTTATCTTTTAAAGTAGTTCCAGGTTCACAGTAAAACTGAGCAGAAAGTACAGCTATTTCTCACATACCCCCTACCCTCCAACACGAGCGCCTCCTCCACGGTCAGTGTCCTCGTTACACCTGTTAGATCAAAGAACTGCATGCTCACATCATCATCACTGAAAGTCCATAGTTTACGTGAGGGCTCACGCTCAGTGTTGTGCATTCTGTAGGGGTGGACAAACGTATAATGACACGTGTCCACCATTGTAGTATCACACAGAGTTGCTCCATTGCCCTCAAATTCCTGTTCCTCCCCTGACCAGTCCCAGTCACCGCTGATCTTTCTACTGTCTCCATAGTTTTGCCTTTTCCAGAATGTCATGTAACTGGAATCATATAATATGGAGCCTGTGTAAGACTGGCTTCTTCCACTTAGTCATAGGCGTTTAAGGTCCCTCCATGTCTTTTCATGCCTTGATAGCGCATCTCTTTTTGGCATTGAATAGTATCCCATTGTGAGGAGGTACCAGAGTTTATCTACTCATCACCTGCTGCTGAAGGTCATCTTGGCTGCTCCCAAGAGGCGCTGACCTTACATCGGAGAACAGAGCGTGGAGGCTCACTAGGCAAGCCTGGCACAGGTGACGCGTGGACCTCTCTGAGTGTCAGCTCAGTACCCAGCAGGTTGTTGGGAAGGCCCGTGAGATAACCTGTGGGGAAGCGGCCAGCACATTAGTGGGACTGGTGGATGCCAGTTCCTTCCACGTCACACCAGAAGTCATCATCACTCCTTACAAGCGGTCACTCCACCAAATGGCTCGTTAAATTCGCACAACGACCCCAGGAGGTGGGTATCAGTAGGGAGTCAGGGGCTCTGAGAGGTTGACGGACCTGCCCAAGGTCACACCATGACATCGCTTTGCTTTGATTGTCCCCAATCCCTGCCGCAATGCCACACCACCTACAGACCCCAGATCTGAAACCCAGCAATCTCACCTGGGCAGGGGTTCCTCGTATCACTAAAGGCCTCTTTTAAACAAACACCCCCAGCCTGTGGGCTCTGAACGTCCTCCTGTGCCTTCAATGGGGGGTGTGGCACCTCCTCCCTCCCTCCTGAAGTGACTAGCTTTCCGTCCGAGTCCCTGCTGTCATCTTGACAAAACCCAGAGCAGGTGGGAGAGGGAACTTCCTGCTCACTTTAGCAGGAAACAATAGAAGAAAACTTAGGCATACAGCACTTAGGGATTGTCAGGAGGGGCAGAACAATTCAAAATCCTTCCCAGAACTTTCCAGACACCCACTTAGCAGCAGCAGAGTCCCATAGACAGGTGTCGACAATGTGGAGACTGGCAGAGAAAGCTGGGGGGGTAAGCACTTTTGATATTTGTGGGAGCAATTTGGACATTTTAGCAAAAAAGATATTGTTTCTTGACAATTGTTAGAAATATAAATTACCCAGAAAGCTGCCTGCGATCACAGATAATTATTTTCCCTAAGTTTCTGATACAATGGAAGCTGTCAGACTCTGGTTGCAACTTGCTCTGTGACTTGCCGAAGAACTTCTGGAACAGGAAAGGAGGAGTCTGGGCACGAGGGAGTCTCTGGGTGCTGGAGATGGTGACTGTGTGGTCCGTGAAATGTTTCACAAATTCGTTGGGTTGAAATTTTTTTCATGGATAAGGTAAGTACCGGTGGTTGTCCAGAGTTTAGAGTGCCTCCGTCCTGCCTGGATGCAGGGACCACAGGCTGCCGTCCTCGAGTACATCTGCCCTTGGTCCCTGAGGATGGTCTGGCTGGATGTCGGCACATACATTCTACCTGAACCAATGCTAGGGCCCAAGATGTGCCCCAACAGGGGCAGCAGAGTTATTGTCAAAAGAAGGCTCAGACATCTCCATGAGGGCCTGTGGAGTCCAGAGGCAGCCGGGGGGCAGCTGGAGAAAGGGTAACATTTGAGCTGGGTCCTAAGAAGGAACAGAGTTTTGCTCTTGGAAGAGAATGGAGAGGGCCTTCCTGGAGGAAGCTGGGATGGATGCAAAGGTGTGGAGAAGTGACAGAGCAGGGTGGTCGGGACGGAGGTTTGGGTGGATGAGAGCAGAGGTGGTGGGGAGCAGCTGCCCTGCCGTGAGGCTGGAGAGGGCTGGATGGTGAAGGACGTTGGAAGAGTTTGGAAATTACCCAATAGACAAAGGAATAGCAACCCCACACCCCATGTCCCAAAGTGGTCCCCTCGGGAGGAGGAAGGCATATTTTATGAGAATCAGTTACCTGTTGCTATATGAGAAACTATGCCCAAACTCAGCGGCTGAAGACAACACTTTACTTTGCCTGTGGTCCTGGGGCAGGAATTTGGGCAGGATGCAGCTGGGTGGTTCTTTTCCTGCAGGCAGTATCAGCTGGGATCTTTCATTCGGTGGCCTCCTGCTGGTGGCTGAGCAGGGCTGGAAGGTCCAAGAAGGCTTCATCCCATGAAGTGGACACCGGGCTCCTCCATGTGGCGTGGTGGTCTAGGGCGGGCTTCCTACATGGCGGCTGGCTTACCCGGGGGAGGCTCCACGGGCTGGGGTGGAGATGGGGTGGCAAAAGCAGAAGCTGCATATCCCAAAGGGCCCAGCCTCAGAAGTTAGCATTTATTTCCACAATAAGTTCACAAGCTGCTGTTCGAAATAAGTCACAGGGGAGCCAGCCCACACTCAACGTGATGAGTGATGAAGAATTTGCAGCTGTTTTAAGCCCACCACAGCATGGGAGCTCCCAGGAAGTTAAAAAACCGGCCCAATGTCACAGGTCGAGGTAGCGGCCAAGTCAGAACTCAGGCTCAGGTCCTTGGCTCCCGGCCAGGGCTCCTTCCTCATCACAGTCCTCAGAGGCACATTAATAGAATGGGAAAAAATTTCATGTAAAGAGACAAATTGTTGGGATCGGGGCTCTGATTTTTCTCCTTTGCCAAGTGTCCAGGGACCTTTTAAAGGCTCTGTTTAACTAAATGAAAAGGACAAGTGGGAAGACTTTGTCTTTAGAGAAGAAAAATAAAAAAGCGGGAGTCAGTGTTACTAAGCAACGAATACAAGGCAGAATGATATGAGCAGCACCAGATTAAACAGGGCTTCCCAGCCTTTGTCAAGGCACAGCTCACAGAGGAAGTGGTACTCGTGCCGATTAGAGCGAAGGGATGAGGCTGCTCCTGCAGGTGCTCACTGGCCCCCGGAGGCTCCCGGCGTCTCAGACAACAATGGACCCTAGGACTGAGGGAGTCCCTATTCCAGCACTCAGTTACCCACTTGCTATCACCGTCACCACCACGACTATCACACTACCAACTCTATCAACATCCCCACCCCGTCTCCATCCCCGCCACCATCCCCATCCCCACCACCATCTCCATCAACATCCCCACCACCATCTCCATCAACATCCCCACCACCATCTCCATCCCCATCTCCACCACCATCTACATCACCATCACCACCATCATCACCATCAGTGCCACCACCACTTTCAACACTATTGTCATCAACAAGGAAATAAAATAGAAAAACACCTAAGTAACATTTAGGGACGTCACCCCTCTTCCTCATCTCTAAGCCAAGACAGTACTAGTTAGTATTTACTGAGGACCTACTATGTATCATTTCACTTGATCCTCTCAACAACTATGTAAGGCAGGTGCTATTATTCCCCCGGTTTTACGACTGGGGAAACAGAATCCTTAAGTAACACGTCTAGGGTCACACAGGTCCGGGTGGCAGAGGCAGGACTCATACACTGCAGCCTGGCTTACTCTCAACCACCCAGAGCTCTCGTCTTGGGACTCTTGTGAGAATCAAATGACATCCCTCTTTTACTTGCTCAAGGCGACCAAGCCAAGGGACCAAATCTTGTCTTTCCCTCCTGGCTGGGGGCTCTGTGCCCAAGTCCACCCACCCAAGAGCCAGCTCCTTTTTTGGTCTTCAAAGAACAGCCTGCTAGATTTTATGGTCTTCAAAGACCGCTGCCTCCCCAGAACACCGAGCTGTCATCATTCAGAGAGGATCGAACCCCTCCTTGCCCTGTTGTGCCCCTGAGTGTGTGTCTTAATCTACACCTCTCTCTGGAGCTCACACTGTGGTGCTTATCTATGGATTTAGACCTCTCTGGAGGAAATAAGATCTGTCTGCATATCTGCCTTCTCTGCACACCTTGGGCCAGGGGAGGATGCACTGAACAGAACTACAGAAGGGCCCTGCAAATTATCAAGTGCGTATAAAACCTTGTGATGTTAAACCTTCTGATCGGTGAAGCCTGTGGAACAACTGAGCTCTGGGAGAGTGAGCTGAGAGCGTCCTTATCAGGAATTGATCACAGCATGTAAAAGATATTATGAGAAATCATTGCAGGAACTGCCACATCCAGCCTGGAGAAGAGACGTCTTGCGGAGGCACGAGCGTGTCATGGAGCCTTTTCTGTGCCCACTGCCGGGAGCACCTCCCCCCTCCCACCTGTTCTGCTCAGCCACACTGGCCTCCCTTCCATTCTCAGAGGCTATCATGCTCTTCCTACCTCAGCGCCTTTGTCCGTGCTGTTCCCTCTACTCATGGTCCCCTCCCAGCCCACTCTTCATGCATCTGCCCCACGTCCTCCTTCTCCCTGACCATTCTGTCCAAATCCCACTTCTCCCGCCAGCCCTGCCCATTCCTGACCTCGCTGCAGCCTCTTCTGAGTGTCTCTTGTTTGTTAACTGTATTTTTCAATAGAAGTATAGTTGATTTACAATGTTGTGTTAGTTTCTGGTGTACAGCATAGTGATTCAGATATACATATATATTCTTTTCCATATTCTTTATCATTATAGGTTATTATGTGCTACTGAATATAGTTCCCTGTGCTGTACAGCAGGACTTTGTTGTTTATTTTATGTATAATAGTTTGTATCTTCTAATCCCAAACTCCTAAGCCCCTCCCCCTTTTGGTAACCGTAAGTTTGTTTTCTGTGAGTCTATTTCTGTTTTGTAGATAAGTTCATTTGTATCATTTTTTTTAGATTCCACATATAAGTGATATATTTGTCTTTCTCTGTCTGGCTTACTTCACTTAGTATGATAATCTTTAAGTCCATCCATATTGCTGCCAATGGCATTATTTCATTCTTTTTTATGGCTGAGTAATACTCCATTGTATATATACACTCCACATCTTCTTTATCCAGTCATCTGTTGATGGGCATTTAGGTTGCCTCCATCTCTTGGCTGTTGTAAACAGTGCTGCTGTGAGCATTGGGGTGTACGTATCTTTTAGAATTAGAATTTTCTCTGGCATATGCATAGCAGTGGGATTTCTGGATCATATGCTAAGTCTATTTTTAGTTTTTTAAAGGAATCTCCATACTGTTCTTCATAGTGGCTGCACCAAACTACATTCTCACCTACAGTGTAGGAGGGCTCCCTTTTCTCCACACCCTCTCCAGCATTTGTCATTTGTAGACTTTTTAATGATGCTCATTCTGACCAGTGCGAGGTGACGCTTCATTGTTGTTAGCTGTGTTTTTAATCGCCCTTCTTCACTAGCCTGTAAGTAGATTGAGGGTGCAAGCCTTGCTTGTTTCAGTCACCCCACTGTATCTCCCCTAACAAAGTACCCCAAATGGGGGGCCTAAAACAACAGACATTTCTTCTCTCACAGGTCTGGAGGAAAGTCCAAAATCGAGGTGTCAGCTGGGGTGCTTCTTCTTGGGGGCTTAGCAGGAGGATCTGTTCCGGGCCACCCCCAGCTTGCGGTGGTGGCAGACAGGTGTCTGTGGCTTGAGGTGGCATCACCCTCAGCCTCCATCACCATGTGGCCTTCTCCCTGGGTGTCTCTCTCTTCACTGCGGTTCTCCTCTCTGTGTCCACATTCCTCCCTTCTTCTAAGAGATATAAATCACTGGATTAGGGCCCATCCTATTCCCAGGATGACCACAACTCAACTTGATTACATCTGCAAAGACCGTATTTCCAAATACATTCTCATTCTGAGGCTCCAAGTGGGCACACATTTGGGGGGGATTCTATTCAATCCAGAGCACCCACCGCCCCTGGCAACCAGTCTATGGTATTTGTTGAATGAATGAACCAATCAATTAATTAACCAAATGACCACTATCTACTGAGGGAGAGTGAGCATGGATGTTCTGGGATGTTCCAGAGGGCAGGGCTCACGGGAAAAGACAGGGAGGAAGATTTTAACTCAAGAGGAGGAGGGACAAAGGGAGACAGAGGGGGCCAGTGCACCCCCACATTTCCTTGTTTCACTTACCCACTGGGCTTGGCGGTCAGACCTCGGGTCAGCTCATGGGGTGAGGTCAGCAGTGTCCCAGGACTGTTGGTCATGGCTGGCTGCCTTGTCAGTGGGCAAGCTCCAGGTCACTGGGCGCGCTGTGCCTCACGCCCAGCAGACTTTGCCAGGGATTTGCCGCCAAGGACTTTATTGAGGGGATTCACCCATCTGATGGATGAGGAGAATCTAAGAGCCTTTCTATATTGGTGGCTGCATGATTTATTAATGTCACCACCAAGACTGCAGCGCTGGTCACATCCAGAGGGTGGTGCCAGTGCCCCTTCTTCCAGTCCAGTGCATGGTTCCCTGGAGGAAGTGGGGCATAGCCTTTGGAGTCACAGTGATGATGAGCTGTCCTATGAAAATTTGTATCCTTCCTTCTGTAGTGCAGCTGCTTAGCCAGGGACTACATTTCCCAGCATCCCTTGCTCTATGTGTAGCCATGTGACTACTTCTCACCGATGGAATACGTGAGAAATGATGTCGCTACTGGCTCATGGGAGTAAAGAAGCACATGACTTCTCTGCCCACTCCTCCTCCCATTGCTGGCCAAAAGGGAGGTCCCTGAGGCCCTGGAGAGGGTGGAGCCACAGGCTTGAAGAAGCTACTGAGATCTGGGGATTATCTGTTACAGCAGCTAGCATTGTCTAACTGACACAGAGACAAACCTCGAGTGGCCATCTAGCCTTGGGTGAGTACCTTTCCTTCTCCCAGCCTCAGTTTCCCTGTCTGTAACATGGGAGTAATACCTGCTTTCAGAGGTTGTTGTGAGGAGAGTACACGGTGACGAACCTCGTGTACAGTGACTTGCACAAAAGCCGGCATCTAGTGAGTAGCCTTAACCTAAGTGAACCGCCAAACCCAGTGCCCTTCTCAGGTCACCCAGCAAAGCTTTGTCATTCTGCTGCCATGGGCCAGACATGACTACACACGCCCCCTGGGGGTTTTCCTGGGCAGACTAGGATATTACTTGAGTAACTAAACACCTAAAAACACACCAGAAGAAGTACTTACAGTTACTAAGAGGAGACCAGAAAGACGTAAGTGCTTGCTGGCCTCTCGCTAGGCCGTGCTAAGCCACAAGCATCCTCCCCAGACCTCTCCACCAGCAATTCCTGAGTTCCACTCCCAGCTCTGCCACTGACTCTGGGCTCTAGGGACCTGGGATATAGTCACATTCTTCTCTGGACCTCAGTTTCCCCATCTGTGAAATGGTGACGTTGGGGCCCCCAGCTCTGTTCCTCTATCATCCCCTCTCCCTGAGCTCCGAACCCACTCTATTTGGCAAAGAGATGAATGTGCCATTGCCCTTAGAATGCTGGGCGCCTTAAAACTCCAGGCCTGCCAGACACCCTGAATTCCAGGCCCAGCCCCTGGTCTCCCATGACCTTGACAGCCAGGAAGACAGGAGCTTCGAGACTGATTCCATTTCCTTCGCAAATCTGGGGGCCCAAGACAGAAATCTGCAACAGGGAGAGACCCACAGTATTCAAGCTCAGGGGACGCTGGGAATCTCATGTCCGCCTGCCTACACTCTATGGTTGGAGATGTGTGGGCTGAGAGAAGCAACTTGCCTGAAGCCACCCGATGGCAGTGGGGACAGCCCAAGCACTCAGCACCCCAGCCCTTGTCTCGCTCATCCCAGGGGGCTGGCCCCTACAGTAGGGTTTTCACGTAAAGACCAGTGCTCAGACCTCTGCTGGTATGCCCTTTGCAAATGCAGATTTCTATTAAACCTGCCTTTGAGGAGGTGAGCAGAAAGTTCCTGTACTGGGGGGCAGGGGTGCAGGAGGATTTAACTCTTGGATGTAACTCTCCACCCTATCCTGACAGGTTTTTCTTTTTCCAAGCAAATGGAGGGCAGTGGTGGGAGGCAAATCAATTAATCACTGGATTCTGGTGACCTCTAGTGGACTCACTTTTAATAGCAATACTTAGGACTAAATTAAAGGGACAAAGAACTCCCAGTTTATCCAGGGTTGTGACTCTAAGACTCTCACATGCCTACAGATCATCTTGGAATATTATGAAAATGCAGAGTCTGCCTTAGCGGGTCTGGGGGAGTTGAGATATGTGACGTCGATGCTGCTGGTACTTATACTTCTGAGGAGGGAAGAGATGGGGAACTTAGATTCACCCACCTCTGAGCAGGGAGGTGCTTCCACGCGCTGCCTCACTACCCTGATGTCAGAAAAAAGGCGCGAGTCCCCTGAGGACTCAGTGCTGGGGAGGGTGGGGCGTTCACTGAGGACTGGGCACAGCCAGCAGCTCCCACACCCACAGTAACATGACACACTCTGGACAGCACGCTGGAGTTCACACAGAGTTTTCACCTGCATTCCCATCACTTGGCTGCATAAGTTGTGGGGCCCAGTGGAAAATAAAAACGTGGGGACCCTTGTTCTGAAAGCAGGGAAAAAGTGCAGTTTAAAGTCTTAAATATAAAGTGTTTCCCTTAGAATATTTTATTACACATACAATATAATGAGGATAACAGCGACACGTGAGTAACAACTCACACAAACCGTGAAATAATGTTTTGGTGTCATAGTTTATATAATACAACGAATGGTAGCTCACTGATGCGACAGCTTGGTTGTAGGATTTTCCTGTCTTGCTTTTCTGCAAATTCGTTTATTAGATTCACCAAAATTTATCCTTTTAGCAATTCATTTTCAATCGATATAATGGAAAGTGACATCAGTTTCTCTTGGCAAACGGAAGAATCACAAATCGTCTTTGATCATTTTTCATTCTGACAGGGATCTTTCTGCCGATGCCGCCGTTATTGGAGCTGTTATTTTACAGGCTGTGGTGACACTGGGATGCATTTCTGATCAATTATTTTGAAATACAAATGTTTAGGACATCTAGAGCTGATGATTCATTCAGAATATTGTTTCCTAAAAAGATTTAACTCTTCATACAAATCAGTTTCATGTATGCCTGCATTTAGTTCTAAATGTAAATGTACATGGTGGTATTTAATGTTTACCGTCTGACGTTCCCTGTAACTCATGGAGGTTGTTCAGGAAACCAAAGGCGGCTTCATGATTTGTATATTCAATCACCTGTGTATGCCTCCTGTCACATCTCGAATTACAAGGGAAATTTAATTTTAAAATTGTCTTCCTCTTTAATAATTGGTTCATCATAGTTTGATACAGAAATCATGCTCTTTTTCCTCAACTGCGACAATTTTTGCATTTACTTCCTATTTCTAAGCCTTTGGATGTTTGCAATATTGCAATAGTTTTCAAAACCGGAGAGTCTAAACTCCCTGAGGAGTTCTCATAACTCCTGGCATCTGTGCTGTAACGTCCACGTGTGTACTTTCATTCTGTAATAGTTTACTGACAAAGTTTACTGCTGGAGCCCTGGCAGTTCTGACCCCGGCTCTCAGGCCTGATTGTTAACATTTGTGTAGGTGCCCCAGGGACAGACTCCAGGGTTGGAGAGGCTCCCCCAGCCAGCCTCCCACAGTGGTCCAGGCACCGTGCACATGGAGTCCTCTCTCCCAGAGCCTCCCACTGCTGCCAGCCTCACCACCAACAACCTGGGCCCAGGTCCCAGCCCCGGCCACCCCTACACAGGACCCCAGTGCCCCAGGCCACTCCAGGCGCGCATGTGTGTGTGTAGGGGGTGTATGTGTGTAGCCCAGGGACCAGGAGTGCTGCGCCCGCACCGTTGTGCACTGCCACCTGGATCCTCCCCTGCACACTCTATTGTCCTGTCACTTACATGACATAAGTTCAAAGAAAAAATTACTAGGACTTTCAAGATGGCGACAGCAAAGCATTTAACCAAGTGCCAGGTCCCTCTGAGAGCAGGGCTCTGTGAGACCTGAGAGGCTGTACACTTGTGAACCCGGCCCTGGTGATCATCCTGGCTGGTATTTCCTGAACGCCCCACATGCCAGATCTAGGAACCCATGTAATCCTCACAGCAGTCCAGGGAGGTCCTGCTCTCGTCCCCGTCTTACAGGTGGGGAAACTGACCATCCTGGAAGTAAAGTAATTTACTCAAGGTCACCCAGCTAGTGAGTGGCAGTGTCTGGACACCCAGTCCCCCTCCAGAACCGGTTCACTGTTCATTCTATGGCATAAGTATTATCAACCCCCTCTACTCTCAGAGTCTTAGTGCTTACCCACGCTGGCCCATCCCTGCAGGGAGGTAGAACTAAATGTCCAGCCCAGGTTTCTTGCCTCCCAGTGCGAAGAGAGGAAAGAGCTCATAGTCCAGAACTCCGATCTGCTTAGTCATAAATCCTGGTAATTAAACCCAAGGAGCCTACAGTGAGGATGCCCAAGAAGAGCTTTTTAAACTGTAGCCATGACTTACTAGGAAATCTTGAAATCATTTTTGTGGACTGTGCCCAGCAGTTTTTAAAACAGGAAACAGTAAAGAAGACAAAGGCTCAGAGTGCACCCCTGAAGTAGGGGGAGTATTGCGCACAGGTTTGGTATTCATTCTATTTGCATGTGCTGGGTCACACATGAATTCTATTTCTCTCTGTGCCTCCTTGAACAAAGTCTGGCTCAGGTAATTATGTTTCAGCTCTGCTGGCCAGGGGGCATTCCCAGGCACACTGCATAAGTGCAGACACCACTCCTGTAGTCTGAGGGCACCATGGTCCCATGGTGAGCCCCATCACCCCGAACAATTTGGTATTTGGTTTCCCTGGGGTACATCCTGCAGAGCCTGAGCCCAAGTGGTGGAGGCACCTGCCTGGAGGGCCTTGGTGAGCGGACCTGGAGGGAGTCAGATTTCAGCGCTCAGGCGTGGGCTGTGGGGGGCAGGGCGTCTGGAAGGAGGCACCACTGAGCTCTGAGACCTGGCCTCTCTGCGTCCAGGACCACTCCAACAGCATCCTCCTCCCCATCCCCATTCCACCTGGGACCGTGGCCTGGGGACCTGTACTGCCAGCTCCCCGGTGGGACATAAGAAACCTACCCAACCTGACCCAAACCCAACCCGGTGTCAGGTGGATGGAGTCACCACAGCAAAGAGGCCCTGCAATGGGGACGAGTGTGAGACAGTCACCATTCTTGGCACCTGACAGGTGTTATTGTCACCACGTGTCCCAGGAAGGATCCTGACAGAGTAAGGATCCTGACAGAGTAGTTGTCAAAGCCAATGGGCACATCCATGTCCAGAGCCCCTGCAACACACAGACCCCATGCAGGGTGCCTTATAAAGTGCAGCTCCTTGGTCCTGGCAGGATCTCCACCAGGTGTTGGCATTCCCATTTTACAGAGCAGAAAACTGAGGCTCAGGGAGGAAGTGCCTTGTTCAGGGTCCCACAGCCCCCCCAAAAAACCTGGCTTCTCTTTAGCCATCCCTCTCCCCTCCCTCACCCCTCCCCCAGCCGTAGGCAACCACTAATCTGCTTTCTGTCTCTACAGATTTCCCTATTCTGGATATTTCATACAATATGTGAGCCTTTGTGAGTGGGTTTTTAACTTACCATGTTTTCAAGGTTCATCTACATTGTAGCACATATGAGCACCTCATCCCTTTTCATGGCTGAATAATATTCCACTGCATGGATGGACCACAGTTTATTTACCCATTCATCATCAGTTGATGGGCACTTGGTTGTTTCCACTTTGGGGCTACCATGAATAACGTTGTTATGCACATTTACAATGAAAGCAGCTCTTTTCCCCCTTTCCTGTTTGCCCATCTCTGTCCCCCTCTAGGCTTAAAAGAACCCAGTTATAGGAATGAGATCACTAAGCAACTAAAACTAACTCCTGACCTGTGCTCTCCCGAATGCACACCATGCCTCTCTGACCTGGTGATTCTTTCCCTGGATAAAAAGAAGAATGAAGAATGAAGCAGTTAAAGAGTGATTAGCTCTCTACCCTCAATGGCCCCCTTAGCAACCCTGCAGGCAGACAGATCACGCGGCCAAGATAGCGTCTGAAGAGAGAGTCAGCCAGTCTGCACGCAGTGGAGAAGGATGTGGAACCCAGCCTCCTGCCTTGATGAGTCACTGAGATTCTTCTCCCCATTTTTCCCTTTTAAAATTGTCATGGCTGAGCAGAATCTTTGGAATTGGTCTCTGGATGTGAATCCACCCTCTCCCCAGACTGCCGGCTTTTCTGATTAAAGCAACTTTCCTTTCTACTGACACTTACCTCTTGAATTACTGGCTTTTGAGCCACAAGCAGCCAAACCCGAGTTTGGTAACAATAATGTAGGATGAACATATATTCTCAGTTCTCTTGAGTACACCTCTAGGAGTGGAACTGCTGGGTCATGTGATAACTTCATGTTTAACCTTCTGAGGAACCACCAGACTGTTTTCCAAAGCGGCTGACCCATTTGAGACTCACCAGCCATGAATCACGGTTCCTCCACCTCCTGTCTAATGCTTGCCATTACCCATCTTTTTGACGGGGTTTTGAAAGATGAAAAGGAGTGAGACTGGAGCACAGAAAGGTGGGAAGGCCATTCCAGAAGAAGGGCAGCTTGAGGGGAGAGGCAAAGAGGCTGCAGAGCAGGGAGCTACGGGGAACCAGGATCAGTTTGAGATTCCTGGGATGTAAGGGGGGAGGCAGGAGTTGCTGACATGCTGCTGCTCCCAAGCTCATCATAACAACAGTGGGCACCCAGAGTGTGCCGGCCACGGGCCGAGGCTGTCACAGCATTAACTCCTTGCAACAGCCCTATGAGGTCAGTATTATTATCATTATTCCCAGTTTTTCACTGGAGGAAAAGAAGGCAGTGGGTAGCGAATTCACCCCAGGTGACAAAGGCAGTAAGTGGCAGAGCAGGGACTCAAACTCAGGTTCTTACTGGTGACAGGGTGCTGCCCACCTAAGATGTCGCCAAGGTGGGGATGTCTGTCATCACCACGGAAAGGAGACATCAAGTATTAGGACGCCAGAGCCACCTGCGGAGGGAGAAGGCACCTCAGCGGTGGCCCGGGAGTGAGTGTGCCAGCGCACGGGCGCGGGGCTCTGTCTGGGGGTGATGGGAACCTTCTAAACTTCACTGCAGTTGTGATTACGCGTATTTGTGAATGTACTGAAGACCACTGTCGGTGAGTGAGTTTTATGGTACGTGAATGAGATCCTAGTAACACTGTGGAAAGACAGGGACCTTGGCCCGCAACTGCTCCACACCCTGGTTTTGTGAGAGGAAGTGGAGAGCGGGGAGGGGACAGTTGAGCTTCCTTGGGGCGGTGACAGCAGGAGCAGGTGGTCCCTGGGCTCGCTCTCACCCCAGGGCAACAAGATCCATGGGAGGTCTGGGGTCTGAATGGATGTGGGGCCAACCCCCTCCGGTCAGAACCAAGACCCAGAGACCGTGGCCGCCGGAAGCCCTGCTTTCCAGCAACATCACAGCAATAAAAGCAGACGTGGAGACGCTCTCAAGAGCCTGACCATTAGCATAAAACCTGTAGGTGGTTTAGAGGGACTTGAAGCGAGGCTTGCCCGTGTCTGTTTCCCTTTAAATAACTGCAGAGGCCCTCAGAGAGTTACCCAGAATCAAACCGCACTTATCTACAGCCTCACGGTCCCCCAGACACGTGACTTAATAGATTTTGAAATGAGCTTTATCCTCTCCAGCAGGTGATTTACACTGTGTAACTCGAGGCATCCGGAGCATGCACGTTACACTCAACTGCAGGTAAGGAGATGCCTTTTTATCTTCATTGCCCTTATTCACGATAAACAAGACATTACTGAAAACAGTTACCTTACAAACACCAGACTTAAGGTGAGCCTCCTGTATACACATACATTTCTTTATCAAATGTTTATTGAGAATCTATGACAAGCAAGCGATGTGTCCTAAACCACATGGCCCCTCCTTCCAGGAGGGCAGACTGGTGTGTGTGTGTGTGTGAGCATGTCTTGTGTCTCTGTGTGCATGTGCACCCACATGTGCTTCGGGTTGATGGTGACAGTAGCAGGGGATGACAGTTACTAAGCAAAGGTTACATATGGGAGCCTCAGGAGCTGCCTGCCCCTGCCTGGGAGCAGGAAAGACTCCGTGGAAGAAGTAAAGTCTCGGCTGCAGCAGGCCTGCACAAGGCTCTGGTGTCCCTCCTCAGAAGAGCCCTGTGAGGCAGGCAGTTTCCAACTTACTTTACAGATGAGGTAGTGGAAGCACAGAGAGGTTAAGTAACTGGCCCCAGGCCACTCAGCAAGTATGGTGCAGAGAAGGGATTTAAGTCAGATCTATTTCTGTTTTAACAACAACAAAGAATAAGTGGGAAAAAAATATCATACCTTAGTCTAGCAGCTGACATGATTGTTTTCATTCTTCGTGGGTCTTTCCTAGCCCCAGAGCACACCGCTGATTTTCTGCAGTTCTAGTCCTTGGGGGGCCTCTCTTTGCTTTCTTTGGGTCTCCTTTCACTTGAATGCAAGATATTTCAAAGCAAAGATATTGTATTAAGCCATATACTTCAATTTCTTTGGGACAGAACTCTGTCTTGTTTTTCCTGTGTCCCTAGTACCTGGCTCAGTGCCTGAGAAAGAGTCAGTGCCCAAGAGTTATTTGTTGAACACATTCATTTATTCATGCACTCGTCCAACAAATATGCATCAAGTGCTGGCTCTGAGTGCCAGGTGTGGTTCTAGACTCAGGGGATTCTGCAGTCACTAAAGCAGGCAAAAAAAAGAGAAAAATCCCCAAACAAGAGGAGCTTACATTCTGGTGGGAGATAGCAAACAATAGCATAGATGGGCAAATAAAGTGGCAACAGGAGATGATGGAATCACAAAGAGAAACAAAGATGGGCAGGAAGACAGGGAGGCGCAGGGGGTATGCAACTGTGTACAGAGTGACCAGGGCTGGCCACATCTTGCCTGCTGGCATAGTCAAGGAAGGAGATGCCCTGAGACTTGATGTGCCCTCCCCAGGGTGCACAGGTGGCAGGTGTGTGTGATGAGCATGTGTTCATAAAGAAAAGGAAGAGACTCGAAGAAAGGGACAACTTGCATTCCCTGTATCCATGTGTTACATTTTCTAATAACAACGATTTTCTCTCAGGAATTTTGGGTCCAAACTGCTCTTTAATGAATGGTATTTGTAAAACATATTTGCTGCAAATATAGCCCCATACTATCTTGGCTTTATGAATGTCTCAAGGTTTGTTAGTAAATCTACTTAATGCCATCCCACCTGAGGGAAAAAAAAAGGAGTCCAGTTGAGCAAGACCTGAGCGAAGTGGGTGAACAAGCTGTGCAGCGGCAGGTGCAGAGCCCTGCAGGCAGAGAGGGCGTGCGTCCGGGCCTGGCAGCCACAGGGCCGGCAAGCTCTGGGGAGCAGCTAAGGAAGCAGCGGGGCTCCAGGAGGCACCGAGGCCCCCCAGGGGGTAGGGCCGAATCACATGTAAGAGCTGACATTCATGCAGTGTCAGTTCCTGGCTCGTAACAGGCTCTGGAAAAATATTAGCCGCTATTATTGTTTCATGTCTTATATCTCTGTCCACCAGTGCAGGGGGCACCATTGTCACACTATTTATGGGGCTGCCCTGTTAATATGGGTTAACTAGGAGGCAAATCTATACATAGTTCCCTGAAAGACCCCATCCCTCACCCCCAAAATACACCCCCCACCTAGCATTAAGAGAGTTTGGTTAGATCCTGTCTTAAATTTAGATTTAAATGACAAGGTGGCTCTGGGCTGCTGATCAGCAAACTCCCAGCACAGATGGAGTCAAAGTCTGCGTTTGCCTCACTGCACTGAGCCGGTTACCTGTGAGGGTCTGCAGGTGCTGCTTCCCCAGCAGGTGTTCCCTCTTATTATGCAGGGAACTGAAGAACTGCTGGCAGCACAGGTCGTGGTTCTCATCCCCTTGCAGACAGAAATGGTTTCCCATGAGCAGGGAGCAGGCACAGGGATCTGGCCTTCTCTGACTATAAAATTAGCTTAGTAGCCAAGACATGGAGGCAGCCTAAATATCCATTGACAGATGACTGGATAAAGAAGATGTGGTATATTTATACAATGGAATACTGTTTAGCCATAAAAATGACAACATAACACCATTTGCAGCAACATGGATGTCCCTGGAGAATGTCATTCTAAGTGAAGTAAGCCAGAAAGAGAAAGAAAAATACCATATGAGATCGCTCATATGTGGAATCTAAAAGAAAAAAAAAAACATAAATACAAAACAGAAACAGACTCATAGACATAGAATACAAACTTGTGGTTGCCAAGGGGGTAGGTGGTGGGAAGGGACAGACTGGGAATTCGAAATTTGTAGATACTGACAGGCATATGTAGAATAGATAAACTAGATTATACTGTATAGCACAGGGAAACATATACAAGATCTTGTGGTAGCTCACAGCGAAAAAGAATGTGACAATGAATATATGTATGTTCATGTGTAACTGAAAAATTGTGCTCTACACTGGAAATTGACACAACATTGTAAATGGACTATAACTCAATAAAAAAAGTTAAAAAATAAATAAAATAAAATTAGCTTAAAATAGCAGGTGAGCCAGACCGGGTCCTGCTAGTCCCTTTTCCGTCTGTGGAATCACTGGCCAGCTTGAGGCTTTCTGAGCACAGCTGAGGACTTCAGCGCATCCCAAGGCCCCTGTCAGCAGGCAGGAGAGAAAGTGCTGGCAATGTGGCAAAGAGGGTAAACAGGGAGGTTTTTGGAACTGGTGGTGGTGTCCGAGCGAGCCCACAACCAAGGCTGAGTTTTCCTTAGTTTCGAAGAGTTTGCTTTGAAATCCTGAACAAAACGAGCTCTATGACTTAATGTCAGAGATGTGTCCTTTTATCCAAAAAATCCCACCTGTAGGTACTCACTAAAATAACCTGGAGGTGCTTGTATACCTATGGACTCTTCCTGGAAGGTGCACTAGAAACTGGTCACAGTGGACGCCTTAGGGATGTGGGGCGGGGGAGGGGGAGCGAGGGACTGGGGCTCTGGCCTCTGAGCAGGACCCACCTCTCACTGTAAACCTCTGTGCACTGTTTACTTTTTATTTATTTTTTTGTTACCATGCAAATAAATTATTTTTTAAAGAAAAAACTTATTTTAAAAACATAGCTGTGTGCATTGCTTATATGTTTTTGTTGAGATGTAAAAACGCCTTAAGCTCTGACAAGAGATGGTTCCTGCCACGAAGTACAAGTGTCCCCCCGCACCTCCGGCCCCGAGAGCCAGCCAGGAGCTGACCATGCTCAGGACACCCTGCTGCTCATCCTGTTTCTCAAGAATCCTCTCCTTCATCACAGGGGCACTCCTTTAGTCCAGAGACGTGCCCCCGATCTGGAAGAGTGGTTGTGGGGTTTCTTCCACACTCTCTGTGAGACTTCCCTCTGCCTCTCACTGAAGGAGCAGAACAACCTGCTAAGAGGCTGGGGAGGGAGGGGCCTCCCGGGGCTCCAGCGAGGGGAGAACAGGAGAGCGAGCAGAGAATGGGAACTTCATGGGGGAGAAAGAGATCACTGTGGAGAATGGACCCCAAGGCCCACTGAAATATCAAAGTGAACATGCAAACTGCACTACACCAACTAAAAATTTCACACCCTCCCTTTTGCTTATAGAAATCAAACAACAGAAGTTTATTCTCTCATAGTTCCACATGCCAGCATCTGAAATCAGCCTCATTAGACCAAGATTACAGTGTGGGCAGGGCTTCGTTCCCTCTAGAGGATCTGGGGAGAACCGTTTCTGCCTCTTCCAGCCCCTTCTGGTGGCTGACAGCTTCCTTGGCTTGTGGCAGCATCCCTCCAGTCTCTCCCTGTGGCCACGTGACCTCTTCCTCTTCTGTGTCAAATCTCCCTCTGCCTCCCTCTTGCAAGGACACTTGTGTCTCTCAAGACCCCTAACTTAATCACGACCTCAAAGATCTCCTTTTTTTTGTTTTTTCTGTCATGTAAGTTAACATTCACAGGCCCAGGGATTAGGACCCAGATACGCTTTGGTACAGGCCATTTCTCAGCCTCTCACACCAAATGAGGGTGATTGTTTTAAAAACCGTATTCCACCCCTCTCCTTCCACACTTACATCAGTTGCTGAGATGTCAAGGCCTCGCTCTCCAATTCAGTTTCTGGTGTACCTGTTCCTGATGGAGAAACAAACAGCATCACCTTACAAAGCATCTGTCTCTGAAAAGGACTCAGGCTCACTGGGGAAGCGTTGCTTACAGGGTCAGATGTGCTTTCTGAGGCTGAAAACATTGATCCTAAGGCTTCCTGCTGGAGGGTCAGTGCTTGAAAATCCCCACAAGCCAAGAGGAAACACCAGGTACCTGTGACTTCAATTTGCAACACCTGACCAGATCCAGAGTGAGGATCAGAGAGAAACAAGGAAACTATAAACAAGTCACGTTTCATTAGCACGTTGGAACCTTGGTGGTATTTTCTTCAAATTGGTTATTATAATTATACTTTTACACAGTAAACTTTTTTTTAAAACTGCTGTTTTAAATAAGGTAGAAACACAGCTTATTTAAAAACCAAGTTCTCTTGGAGCGGCCTTTCTTGGTCACACACTGGCTTGGCACGTGATGACAACCTACAAATAATCACAAAAAATAAGGCGTCTGCAGATCTCCGGCTTGGCTGAAGGGTTAAGCAAGATGAGGTGTCCTCTGCTGAGTCTGACAAATGGCATTTTTAGGGAGAAAAACATGAACAGGGAATGACAGCTGCTCATGGGGAACTCTTGACCTGAGGTTTCAGGCCACAGTCTGTTCTTAGCTTGACAAGAGGACCAGCAGCCTCACAGCCCCTCACAGAGTGGAGCCGCCCAATTCCCTACTCTGCTCAGTGGGGTGAGAGCATCCGCGGGTACTAATATGCTAGCCCAGCGGTTCCACTGCTTATTTTATCTGCAGGTGCTTGATTGAAAGCAAATGTTAAGTGGAAACCCAGTAAGTGCAACGGGCTGGAGAGGAGCTGCCTGTGGACCAACTTGGCTTGCTGTTTGTTTTTGTAAATAAAGTTTTATTGGCATATAGCCTTGCCCACTCATCTACATATTGTCTATGGCTGCTTTCTCACTGTAACCATAGAGTTGAGTGGTTGCAGCAGAGACCACAGGGTCCACAAAGATTAAAGTATTTACTATCTAGACCTGTACAGAGGTTTGCTGATCCCCACTCTGGATGGAGCTGTGGTGGGGGCCTCATGCCCCAGAGCAAAGGGAGGGGGTACAAAGTATGAACACTGAACTTGCTGTCACCAGGCTCTGAGCACAAAACTCATTCTGGTTTAACTCACTTGATCTGCACCAAACCTCATGGAGAAGGTCCTGTTACAGCCCCACTTTTCATAGGAGGAAACTGAGGTACAGAATGTTTTAGTGATTTGTGTAAGACCACAAAGCCAGGATTTGAAGTCAGGCATTTGGACGGCTGAGCCCCTCCCTACCTTGACCACCACAGAGGCAGTGCTCAGCCTGGCCCACATAGGAGTGGGGTGGGGGGCAGAACTGATGGGCTCTGCTGGGATGACTGGGGATGTTGGGCAGCCGCGAGCCTGGAGAACGTGGGAAGAACCCTCAGGATGATGGTGGATGGACCCTGTACCACTGGTGAGGACGCCGATGCTGCCCTGAGGGTGTGTGCCCCTCGGAGGGGAATGTGCCACAGGCGGCGTGGCAGCCCTGAGTCTGAATGTAAAATGGGCCCCTGGGGTCACTGCGGTTGATAAGACGATGAATAACTGGAAGTGCCTTCTATGGTGAAGGCAGGGTCAGCAGACGATAAACGGAGTTCCCTCCCGTCTCTGCCTTAGGTCTGCCCCCCTCAACTCCCACCACCAAGAGGCACCTCTGAGACAAGGATTTTGGTGCAAGCGGTTTTGGGGGGACAGTGATCCCAGGAAACTGATAGGGGAGTGGGGAAGTGGGTCAGGGAAGGAGAGAAAACCAGGAGGGGGGCCTTGCCGAGCAGGGAACACTACAATCAATGGGTGCAGTCCCACGAGGAGCCTCTAGGGGGCGTGTGGGACACACCTCAGTGCCCTGCGTGGAGGGTCAGGGGAGCCGTGGGTATTTCTCCGCCATTCTTGCCATTCCTGTGTGCGCTGGTTTAGCGATGCTCAGTGCATCAACTGCTGGCACATCCGGTGTGACTCAGGCCAGGCGATGCCGGGGCCTGCGGTAGGACGCCGTTAGCACATGGGGGTGGTAGATGCTTCAGGGACACAGCTCCCCGTGTAATCAGAGTGTGGTCCCTGCACCCGCGTTATCGACAGCACCGGGGCATCTTGGAAAGGCAGACATCAGACCTGCGGGGTCAGAACCTGCGCTTTATCAAGACCCCCGGTGATCCAGGGCACGTTTGAGTTTGAGAAGCAGTGAGTTCCGTAACTGGGGGTTCCTTTCCTCTTTCTAAGAACTAAAATGTAAGCGCTGACCCAGCACTACCTGACGGTTCTCTGACCTCCCAAGTAGGAGGGAGAGCCTTACCTCAACTTTAACCAGACACACGATGTGTTTTAACCTGGACAAAAGAGCCACAGAGGAAGACCACGATGCCAGCTGCTTTGTGCAGGGTGTGGCTCTCCCCCTCCCCCAGCTTTACTGAGGGGCAATTGACTAATTTTAAAAGCATATATTTAAAGTGTTCAAGGCTGATGATTGGATATGCACATACCTTATGAAACGGTCACCACATTCAAGTCAATTAACACGCCCACCATTTCACACAGTTACCTTTTGTGTGTGTGTAGTGAGAGTGCTTATGATCTACTCTCAGTGAATTCAGTGCACAATGGGGAAAGGATAGTCTCTTCAATAAATGATGTTGGGAAAATTGGATAACCACATGCAAAAGAATGAAACTGGACCCTTATCTCACACCATCACAAAAATGAACTTGAAATGAATTAGACTTCCATATAAGATCTGAAACCGAAAAAGCTTCTAGAAGAAAACTTAAGGAAGAAGCTCCTAGAAACCGGTCTCGGCAATGATTTTTTTGGATATGACACCAGAAGCATGGCAACGAAAGCAAAAATAAACCAGTGGGACTACATCAAAGTAAAAAGCTCTGTGCAGCAAGCCATCAACAAAATGAAAAGGCAACCTACGAAATGGGAGAAGATACCTGCAAACTGTGCATCTGACAGGGGGTTAATATCCAAAATATGTAAGGATGTGAGTGATGGAGGAGGCGGCTGGGACTAACACAGAGGGCTTTCCAAACACGCCTTCTGCTGTAAGACATCGCATAGCCCCAGGCCTGGGAGGGAGAAAGCTGCAGCCCACCTGGCCGGCCCCACTCACCACACAGTGCCTTCACATTGTGCGCTGCCTGCCTCCGAAAGAAGCCTCGGTAAGCCTTGGAGCTCTGGGAGGCTGTTTGTCCTCATCTGCCTCGTAAACATACCTCTGGAAGGAGCACAGAGATTCTGAGACTCTCCTAATCAGGGGGCTGGGCGTGTCCTCTTGTCCCACTTGCTTCGGTCTCTCTAGCATGGTCACAAGAAGCTATTACCCAGTGTCTACTTGCATACCTCCAGGGACGGGGACCTCACTGCCTAACAGCAAGTTCATTTCTTGTTTGAATGATGCAGACCACAGAAGGCTTTCCTTCCCATCAATGGGATTCTGCCTCCCTGTGGCTTTTGCCATTCTGCCAGGTGTGGCCAGATGACTGTAGAGGGGGTAGCGCTATGACCCTCCCCCCTTGAGGGACATTACACTTCTATTCAATCACTGTGCAAACCAACATCAGCAGGGTCTTAACTCTGCAGGGTCGTGGGCGGGACACTGGTGGTAGAGAGATGAATCAGACTCAGCCCTAAGCTACCCCATCTACAACTGTTCTTTGTCCATTAGTGACACCTGTCTCACCTTTCCTGTCCCACCAAATCTGACTTACCCTTCAAGATCAATCCAGAATATTTATCTCCTTGAGAATTTTTCTCTGATGCCCCAGGCTGGCTAGGGTGCTCCCACACTGGGTTAGGTGCCACCTGGAGTCTTCCAGCCCCTGGCACAGACCTCTGTCCCCAGCACCCCTCTCCCTAGATTGTATGTGTTCACTTTAGGGTCTTGACCCCCTAGACTGTGAACTCCCTGAAGGCAGGGACTTGGACTCAACTCCAGCCACAGAGGCTGGCACTGGCTGGTGTAATCCAGGTACAATTATTATGTACATGTATGTGTGTGTGCGGCCACAGTTCACTCTAAGAATACTTGTCAGTTAATTAATATTCACAGTCATTATTTACTTTATGCCCCTGGTAATTTGAAATAATCATATTATTAAGTAAAAAAAATTTTAAAAGCATTGGATGGTCCTAATAAAGTATGGAGCTGACAGTCCCTTACATAGTCTCTCTCCTCTGGCTTTGGGACCCTCTTTCTACCTGGCATGTGGTACATGACCTCTGTCCCATTCCTGAAGGGACTTGAGTCCACCAAGGGGACAGCTGATAACGCTATAAGGTAAGGCTTTTAAAACTAAGATTTGGATGAGCTCCAGGCATGGCAGCTGGGTAGGGAGAGAGCGAAGTATTCCTGAAATCGTGAAAATAGCTCAGAGACTCCCTGAATCCTTGGATCAGAGGTTCTGCCTCTCGCTGTCTCATACAAGCTGCATGTAATCACCATGCTTATTTCAAAGCCAATGGTAATTTTTGTCTTAGCCACTCAGACTGGAATGTTAGCGGCTTACGCCATTGTAACAAGTGGGGACTAACCCTAACCATCCTCACTCAACTTAACCATGGTAGTTCTGATGTGTTTTATAGCTCAGCAGGTGCGAGGTAGGGGCATTTCTTCCCCACTCAGGATGTTTCCTTCTGTAAGGAGGGAGCTTAGTCCACTGGCCTCCCTTCCATGTGGGATGAGGGGATCATCTGAGAGGTAATTGCGAGCCAGAAATAGGAGGCTAGGTGAGGTCTCACCTCTCTCCTCCCCACAAGACCTGCCGCCGGCAGACTCCAGTCTGCTCTTGGCCACAGACGGGGGCCTGCCTAGACCAGGACAGCCGGGAGCTGTCCAGTTGTCTGACTGGCTCCTGGATCTATTGCCCAAGGGGTTGCAAAACTGAGTGGAAAAGGAAGGAATATTAGGATTTATCTGTACTAGTTCATTTGAACCAAGGGTTTTCTATAGCAAAAATTTAAGTGCAAAGGTTTAAGGAAATTCATCTAGGAGTCTTGGCATTTGACCCAAAGAAATGACACTCTGGGAGGCAGCAGGCTGTTCTGGAAAAAGTATGGGCTTTGGTGTCAGACATCCTTAGGAGAGTGGGAGGGCTTCCTGTAGGAGGTGATGCTGAAGGGGCATGGCTTGATCACTGTGACTAGAATGTAGTGGGGTGGTGGCAGAAATTGACACTGGACATAAATGGCATGTTAAAAAGCATGACTGCATCCCCCAAGTTAGTGTTTCTTCTCTTGTGACCCCAGAACATACTTCCGTAGGAGGTTAACAGGAGCTTTGTGAAAAAGGGGTTCCATGGTGGAATTATTTTGAGAGGCCTTCACACGAGAGCTGACACTCAGAGACTCTCATGCCCCAGAGTGCTTTGCTCTCTCTCCCTCCAGATCTCATTCCAGGAACTATATTCAATGTCCTGCAAAGCCCTATAATGAAAAAGAATATAAAAAGGAATATTTATACATATACAACTTAGTCACTATGCTGCACACCAGAAATTAAGACATTGGAAACTTTACTTCAGTAAAAAATAAATAAATAAATAAATAAAAGGAAAGCAGCATGAAGTTTCAGGAACTAGCTTCCTGGGGGGTGAGGCCAGGCCTCAGCACTGGGGGCAGAGCCTTAACAGGTGAGCTTGACTGGCGCTCAGCCTGGGTTCCCATCTCAGCTCTGCCACTTACCTGTTGTGTAGCACGTAATTATAAATAATTGCAATAATTTATTATAGGGCATAAGGGTTACAGAATGACAGCTTGGACGCCCCTGCATTCAGGTGTCTGCATTCTGTTTAAACTGTTTCAGCTTTCCAGTTTTCTAAACTCGCTCCCAGATATGCCCATTTCATCTTTCCCAGGGCTGGGAGATACAAAGTTGGTCAGTGGACCAGCAGGTTGGCTGGGTGGGGATCTGGCACTGCCAGAGCCAGGCCACATGCACTGGGGACCAAAAGACAGAAGAGGTAAGGGCAGTGTATGGGGACTTAAGGAACAGGTGACAGGAAGGTAGAGCTTGGGCCAGACAAAGGCAAAGAGCCAGGCTAGTAGCCACATGTGTTAGTGAGAGAATGCTCCAGAGCACCTAGCAAGGTACCAGGCATGCAGTAGGTGCACAATAAACGACAAGCTCCCTTGCTCACTCCTACGGTGGTCCTTGGAGTCTGGAAGTGAGGGACAAGCCTTTCAGGACCCTGGAGAGCTCTCGGGTGCCGAGGTCAGCTCCGACGTGTAATAAAAGCTGAAACCATGTCTACAGTCCAGCTTAACAAGAGCTTTCCAACACACATGTCTCTGAACTTGACTCACATTCCCCAGTAAAAGCAAATATTTTAATCATCCCACACCACAGGAAGACACGCAGAAAGATGATGTGACTTGACCACTGAGTGGCGGTGCCAAGCCAAGAGCTGGAGGACACTGCAGTTTCTGTAAGAGCCATGCCGTCTGGGGGAGACCCCACAGCTGCCTGGAGTCACGTGGGATGTGGACCAGGCCACCTCTGCCCTGCTTCACAGCAGCCACCTTCTGTCTTACCGCTCAGCTTCTCTGCTGTAGCACAGGGCTGGAGTTGTTTGTTTTTAATTGGAGGAAACACTTCAATATATTTGCTGTACTTCTCTATATTCTAGTTTTATAAGTCAAACTCAAAATAAATGTGTTTATCATTTTACTGCCATCCTTGGCTCTTTGTTTCAGCTTCTTTATTAAAAGAAAATCCTTCCTGAGCATTTTCTTCGTTTGCCCAGAAACCATAGTGACTGAGACAAAGGCACTTGGGAAGGCTGCAGGGATATTTTCCTCTGAAGCTTTTTGTTCTTGCTGAATTTCTCACAGAGGATTTATACCAAATTGACATTGCCCTAAATAGAGCCACGTACACAGTGAGCTGATCACTAGCACAGGGTGTTACTACATGGAGAACATTTTCCCCACACTTGAGCACATTAGTTTAAAAGGCAAGCAGAAGTAGAATATGACTGAGCAAGGAAAGACTGATCACAGAAAAGCACAGTCAGCAGCGGAGCAGAAAATCAACTTGTTGGCAAAATTCAAGGGGAAAAATCCATTTCAATAGGATTCTTGACCAGAACAGACCTTTCATGTTCCGATTGCAACAGACAGTGAATTTTGAATATCTGGTTTTACACGCTGAATTTCCTTTTACAAAGAAAATGTCCAGTGGGGTCAGTGGGGTGTAGCAGGTATGAGGGGCTTGAGTGACAGATACGGACTGACTCCCTGGCTCTGGTACACTGTGAGTCTGAGCCCCAACCCTAAACTCTGCAGCTACTAACTGTGACACAACAAAAGGCAGCACTGGGGTGGGTGAGCTGATGTTTGTAAGGAAGGGTCCAGCACGGTCCCAGCACAGAGCAGGGCTCAATGCACTTACCTTCCTTCCCTTTATCAGGAAGGGAAAAAACTGAAGAACATACCAATGAACAAGATTCTACAAGGCAACTGAGAAGATCTCAAGGAGAAAAATATTTTAGTTTATGCAACTAATCACATCAATCATTTGGGAACCAGACCAAAGCTCAGATGATGATTATAATCACAGGAAAAGAATCCTGTCCCCAGTGGTTTTACAATCAAATCCCCCAGCAAAGCCCAGGTCCTGGCTATTTACACATGGGCAGGAGCTTTGCTGAGGGGCAGGCAGCACCCCGACCCCATCTGAACGCTGAGGATGTTTATTACAAGATGTTACATGCATCACATGTTCTAGACACCACGAGAAAAGTTAAATGGTTCAAGTCTGGCTTCCCACCTTTAGATATCATGGTCCTGACTTAAATGAAAATTCTGGTTCATTTATTTCTGAAATACACTAACACTGTAAAAGGAGTACTTCTCTGTTTTTTTAAATAGGACTATTAGATCTCATGGCACTCCTTTGTCTAGTTTCTCATCTCAGCTTTAACCAGGTTTGCAGACTAGAAGCCAAAGGGAAAGTTCATGACTCTGAGCACCGTGAAGGGTGGTATTTAAAGCATGAATTCAGGAGTAAGACTGTCCAGACTCGAGCCCCAGTGACTCAATGTACAGACCCTAAAACCTCGATTACATGACCTAACCTCCCTGTGCTTCAGTGTCCTCCTCCGTACAAAGGAGATACCAGCTCCTACCCTACCAGCCACGAGGATTAAAGAGCTGGGACAGGTGCCCAGCTGTTAGGGGAGCTGCTGTTGCTACTGAGGTCAGCCCTCTTGTATTGTAATCCTGCTCCACTGCCTTCCACACCTGCTACCTCGGGAAGTCATAAGACCTTTCTGAGTCCACCTCCACCTGTCAAGTGGGGCTGACTTGCTAAGAAGGTCGTTGGGGAAAACTATACAAAGGGAAATGCTGCTATGCATCTTGGCTCTAAGAGATAAAAAGGCCCTGAGTTAAGCTCATCACACATTTCCCTGTGGCACAGAAGACACTGCCAGTCCTCTCCCCAGTATCCATTTTGCCCTTCTTCATTAAGAATTGATCCTGACTTTCTGCTGGGCAAGGCTACCTGGAATAAGTATGTTTCTCAGCCTCCCTTGTAGCCAGGTGGGACCATATGACTAAGTTCTGGCCATTAAAAGTAAACTATAATATGCAACTTCCAGAACATATTCATTAAAGGGAGGAGTCTTTTTTTAAACCTCTTCCTTCTTCAGGCTGGTTGGAATGCAGGCATGAGGACTGGTGCTCAAGCAGCCACCTTGGACCATGAGGCAGCATGCTAAAATTAGCAGAGCAATGAGATGGAAGGAGTCTGGGTCCCTACTGATTGTGATATCTCCACACCAGCCCTGAACCACCTACCTTCAGGCATCATTCACATGAGAATGAAACAAACCTCTATCTTGTCTTAATCACTATTATTTGGGGAGGTTTTTGTCATGTGCAGCTGAGCCTGATCCTAACTGATACAGAGGGTTACTGCTTCTTTTTGGTATTTCTTATCAGTCTTGCTCATCTCTCAAGGAACTTTTACAACAATAAGGTAAAAAGGAAAGAACTTTTCTTGTGTACCTGTTAGGGACCAGATCTTTTGGTAAGAGTTATTTAGTCTTCAGAAATTCCTTTAAAGTGAGGCAATGTTATCCCCATTTTATCAAGAAGGAACTGAGGCTCAAAGGGTTAACATGCCTTGCACAAAGTGTCACAGCTAGAAGGTGGCAAAGCTGGGGTTCCAATACCCATCTGTACTCTTCCAAAGCCCACCTTCTTCCCACTGAGCTGCCACTGTGCCCTCCACTCCTCACCAGCTGCTTTTCCCACACAGACAATAGACTGGGGTCGTCCATCCTCCCCCAGGTGAGAACTGCTCACCTCATCGGAGAACCTCCACCAGGAACCCCACGTTTCCTGGAATGGTTAGGTCCAGGAGCCAGACTCTTTGAGATCAAATCCTGCTTTGCCATTTACCAAGTGACCCTTGACTTACCCTTGACAGGCAAGTTCCTTGACTTCTCTGCACCTCCATTTTATTCCCATTGAAAAACGGGGATAAAAATACCAACTTCGCCGGGCTGAGAGGGTCTGAAGAGACAAGGCACAGGAGTGCCAGCCCAGAGCTTGGAGCACAGAACATGCTAAACACACAGCTCTAATCACATATGTTATGATGCCAGTGCAGCGCGTGAGGCCCTCCGTGCCTGGCCTGGACCACACTTGCCTTTGGCTCCTCCAAGTCCTGCTCCTTCGGGTCCCCCAGGTCAGCCAACACAATGTGCTGCATGGGTGAGACACCAGGTCCCAGCAGCAGGTCTGGATTATGGAGCTCCCAGGTAGTAAGCCGCCTGTCACATTCAGAGGTGGGAGAAGGGGTTCTTCTGGCATAAAAACAGGAAGAAATGGCCACATAAGGTCAGAGATATTGAAATCACCACTATTCCTAGAGTCCATCCAGCACAGGCACTCTGCGATGTGACGTTTGTATTTTCAAATGCCTACAAGTGACAGCAAATGCCTGGGACCTGAGTAGATGGTCATTTCTCTGGGGCATGAATGGTAACTACACGGTGGGGGGGGGGTGATGCACAAAACAAGTTGCTTCCCAGTGAGGAGGACAACTGAGAGCCGAGGGCCGTCCCTCAAGCCCTGCTCTGTTGGACCTGGCTCACAGACACTTGCCCAGAGAACGTCATGGTTAGAAGCGTGGGCTCTGGACCCAGACCATCATGGTTCCAGTTCCCATGAGTTAGCTTCATGTCATCAACAACACACTTGACCTGCAGGTACCACGGCTTCCTCTCCACACGTTAGGGCAAACTTCAAACTGACTTCACAGAGTTGTTGAAAGTCCTATTCACGCTACAGGTATTTACAAGATGCCTACTAATGCTTGGCACAACAGGCAACAGTATGCAGAAGATATCCATTCCCCCTGGAATTTACACTCTGAGGCTGGGGGATTAGACTAAAATTTGTAGAGCCCTCAGAGCAGCAAATAGCCCTTGGTAGGTGCTCGGTAATGTCACCGTTAATTTAGTGGCATTTTAAATTAGTGCATTTACAGAAATCTACCCTTTGAGAATGCTGAGAACGTTGACTGTGGTCAAATCATCCCCCATGAAGGAGGCAGGATGGTAATTATGATCCCATTTCACAGATGGTAGGGAGGTGGGAATGGGACACTGCATAGCCCAGATCTATTAGATGCATGCACAATCATACCTTCTCCTACCTACCTACACACACACACACACACACACACATGCACACACGCACATGTGCCTGTCTCTAGATGGGGAAACTGAGGTGCAGGAAAGCAGAGGGATTCCAGAGAATCACTAGACTCACACAGGTGGGAAAGGCCAGGTAAGGTCTTGAACCCAGGTCTCTTGAATGCCAGCCCAGGGGTCTGTCCTCCTCCTTCAACTTGCCTGGGCTGTGGTTTCTCACTCAGAGGGGGAGGTAACAACTTTCAAGTTACCATCCTCAAGTGTGATCCCATCAGTATCCTGTTAAGTATTTTTTATGCCCCCTGCCAAACAGCTCCAAACACTGACTTGTCTGAGAGTGAGAAAAGGCAGGAAAAAATCCATTGACCTTCCCCTCAGCTTCCTGGGAAGAGGAAATGTGCCAAATAGTGATGACAAAACCTAGAGTTCTAGAATTTTCCTTGGCCTGTGTCCACATGGCCAAGCCTGGTTCATGCCTTGTAATCCAACACTAGGACTGTTCTTATGTTTTAAATGGTATTTTTGTTTTGAATTACAAGTCGTGGATATGGCTCAGAACTTGGGGGTACCCACAGCTGATGGTAAAAGGTAGATAGAGCCCCTCCCTGATCCTCTAGCACCCAGTCCCCTCCCTGGAGGCAACCGGCTAAGGGGCTCTTCACTCACCCTTCCAGAGCTAGTCTGTGCCTTTACAAATGTTTCTGTCCCCCACACAATGGCAAGCTAGTTGCACTGCACTTAATTTACTTCTTTCGTTGACTATGTCTTTGGGTTCTTTCTGTACTAGCCCACTTAGAACCACTGCATTTTTTAGTGAAGGGGACATTGAATTCCTCTGTGTGGATGGGCCACAGTGCATTTAGCAGCCCCTATTAACAGATGTAGATTATCACTGGTCTTGCACACACAGCATTTCATGCAGGTAGTGGGCTCCCTAGAAAGTGAGTTGCTGGGTCAAAGGGCATGTGTGTTTGTAAATCAGATGGACCCTGGCTGGCACACACCCCTCCATGGGGCTGGACCGATTTCATGCTCACCAGCTGCATAGGACTCACCTTCCTCCCAGGAATCCTTGCCTCTCAGACCACAGGCAAGAGTCCCACCGCCTTCCTCTGTGTTCACATCCCTCTCTGGCTCCCCTTGACTTCAGCATGAAGTCCAGGCCCCCTAACCTGGTAGTTGAAGCTCCAGGAGGCTGGTCCCTAATATCTTGTCCAGCCTCACACTCATCCAGCTGATATAACTGGCTCCAAAAGGTGGTGATCAAAACAGATGATAAATCAGACCCTTTATGCCTATCACCCCATTTAATCTTCAGCATGACTCTGATTACCATGGTGACATCCGCAGGTGGAGAAAGAAGTTCAGAGAGGTCAGTGACCTTCCCAAGCGTCTGCAGCAAGGCAGGGCAGATGGGACCAAACCTTCGGTTGCCTACTCTTTCCATCTACCCAGCCATCGCAGCAAAAAGCAGAAATCCTCTTGTGTCCAGTACAGCCCAACTTCAGATGCCCTCACTCAACTGGGCTCAGCCCCAAATCTCCCCTGCCTTGGCTTCCCCCTTTCCCAAGTGTCCACACACAGCAAGGAGGAGACTATTTGAGGGACAACTCTCAGCTGATTGATTCATTCAGTGGACAGACTTTAGGACCAGGGTCAGAGAGAGTGCTGGGCCCCAGACAGCAGCTGCAGAAACAGCAGTGGCTGACAATGCAGCCTGCAGGGAGCTCTAGGTCAACACCAAGTCCTAGTTTCTTGGAGGGCAAAAGCCATGGTGATTGCTTTGCCTAATATTGAGGCTCTGGAATGTTCTATGACTTGCTCAAGATCTCCAATCCAGAGACAACTGGTGCCTGCTCTGGGGCCCTGGCCTCTCCACTGGCTGGAAAGTGCAGTGGTCACTCCTACGCCTCAGTTAGAAGGTACAGCCTCAGAGCCAGCTCTGCCACCTGTTAACCACGTCATCTCTCAGTCCTTCTCAGCTGTAAGATGGGGCATGGTTTTTGCAGTGTCTGGCTCCCAGGAAGGAGGCTGTAGCCAAGAACCACTGGTATTCTAACGTCAGCAAAGTCTGCATTGGAACGTGAGAACACAGTCTTCATAGGCCAAAATGCCACCTGCCCTCAAGTAACAGAAACACACTAGCCAGGAACAAATTACAGGAATTTTCACTAAATTATCATAAGAGGTCAGGAAGCAGAATTTTCTGCATAAAGGAAGGTTGTAGACAGAGACCTGAATATTTCCAGTGTCAATTTCAAGATCTGCACGGTTGACGCTGAACTTCTGACACCCACCGACCTGGGCTTGAATCCTGGTTATGCCCCTAGCGACCTGCAGGGCCGCCTTCAAGTCACTGAATGCCGTGTGTCTCACTGTGGAGCTGAGACAGTCCCCACCCCAGGTCGCTGTGGGCGTTACATGGGACAGCTGACTCCGAGTTCGCTGAGCCGAGCGGCCCAAGTACCCCACAACGCTACAGCTCTTAAGACCAGAGTCGTCCGCTGTAGTCGCCAGCGTTGGCCGGTGACTGCAGCGGCGGGCAGGAATCCCAGGCCGGCTGGGGAGGCCGGGCCGCACTTCCTTCAGCACTGGTGGCCACGGACAGCGCCAGGCCCGCTCGAGCCGCGTGGATAGGTCACACGCGCCAGGGCGGGGACAGCGGTGGGTAGGGGGGCGGGCAGATGGCACTTGCTCCGAGGGACGAGCGGGAAGCGGACCGGCCCGGGCACAAGCCCTAGTCACGTGCCAGGACTTGGGCACCGCCCCCGGCGTTAGCACCTGCGCCGCGGGGCTGGGCTGCACCCGAGGGTGCCCACCCGGTCCCGAGGACGACCACGATACTCCCGTGGAGCGGGCAGCGCGCGACAGAGGGGAAGGGCTGCAAGTCCAGACACTGATCCTCAGCCTGGACGCTGCCCCGCTGCATGTCGCCAGCCCGGGGCCGCCGCCAGGCGCCGGCTGCTCCTCCCCGCGCCGGCTGCTCAGACCCGGCCCTGTGTTCGGTTTCCGCTCCACCCCGCCCCGCGTGCCGTGGGCGGGCCCTCTGGAGCCTTCGCTCCCAGCGCGGCTGCAGGTATCCCGGGCGCTGGCTTAGTCCGCCCTGGACCGCGTCGTGCCCCCGGGACTTAGGCAGGGGCTTGGGGCGAGAGTTCCCCCGCGCACAGCGCTCCCGGCTCCATGTTTTCCGAGTAGCCAGGGACTGGGCGGGGCCAGAGCGGGAGGGGCGGAGAAGTGGGCGGGGTGGCGGACGGGGCGGCCCGGTCCCGAGTCCGCGCCCACGCTTCTGGCGCAGCGGGTTCGTCCACCCGCCTCCTCGGTTACATAAGGGTGCATGTTTATACGTCTCCGTACTTTCACATCACTCAGGAATAAATAATACCATTAGCACTGTGGCGAAATCAGACAATTCAGAGCAGCCTTTCTCCCGGAATCCACCATCTGAAAGCCAACCACCTGTTAACCATTGGAGTGCCTCTTTTACGTTAAAAGAATTCAAAATATACTTTCAAAGATAATTCTCAACATTTAAAAATAGCCACAAGCTCCACCCACCTTTCCAATGGCAACAGCAACATTTCCGTGTTCACATATCCCCTTCCAGTTTGTGGTAGGTGACCCGAAGGCAATCATGGACTTATTTAACACACTGTGCGTAATTTTTAGGTTGCCTACAAGAAGCCACGGTTCCCGGAGCCAGACGGTCAGTGTTCACCAGTCTATCCCTGCTAGGTGGCTTTAGGCTGGTTCTTCACCTCTCTGGGCCTCACTCTTTTCATCTGTGAAGTGGGGATAATAATAGTGCTTATTAGATAGGACGGTTGGAGGATAAATGAGTTAATACTTCTAAAGTACATCGGAGGCACTCAAAAATGTGTTAGATTTCTGAGTTCTTATGCATGTATCAAGGGTAATGAGCAATAACTGTAAAAACATAATTTGGTCTTTTCATACTCCCCAAAGCTCCCCATTCCATTGCCTTGTTTTTAGTTTTCACCAACCAATGGCTTCAACAAATAAGTCACTAAAACTCTCTGTTTCTCAGTTTCTTCCTCTATAGAATAAAGATAGTATTAATAGCATCACAGGGATGTTTGAGGATTAAATGAGATGCTGTGAGAGATAAATGAGATTTGCTGAGTGCCACACCTGGTATGTATTTTGTGGCTAATGTCATGAATAGCTGCTCCTACCCCTGGTGTCCACGCTTACAAGGAAGTCAGTGCTGAGCCAACCTGGGCTGGGACTCCAGAGCAGGAAAGGAGCCCAGAGATTTTGCGTGCCAGCCCTTCCTTTGCCAGTGGAGGAAACTGAGTCCCGGAGAGGGAAAGTGGCTTATGCAAGTGAAGCTCCTTCTACCTCTCCACATAGCTGCTCAACTCAGTCTTATCCCTGAAGGAAGAGAAGCAGATAAGGGAACTCTGTGATAACCTAGCTTCCTGCCTGGAGGGTCTTCCTCAACTGTGATGGAAGGAAGTGCGACCAAAGCAGAGTGTGCATTTGCTGAGCTGGGGAGCGAAAGAGAAAGGAGGGAAACCAAGTGGCTGGGACTTGAAACGCAGAGAACCAGACATGAGAAGACTGCAGAGAAAACTCTAGGACTCTGTAGAGGGGTTCTCTTGTGTCTATGGATGAATACTAAGCCTGTCATATATCAGATGAAACTTCTTGAGATAAAAATCAAGTAAGTACTAGATTTCTCAAAGGGCTGGGAGACATTTGAGCTTTGATCAGTCATGTTGGAAAGTCTTACTGAACACCCAGGTCATTCAGTAGAGACCCCAGAATGGCCATACCTTAGGAATAAGGCTCATCTAACATTAATATGAAAGCAGCCCTAGGACCCAACCTAACAGAGGTAAACTTCAAAAGCATCAAACTGGTCTGCAAGTAAATTAACTGACAGAAGAAAGCTAAACATTTTTTAGAGGAAGAAAACAACACTACACACTCAGCAAAATAACATCCAGTCAAAAATTACTAGACAAATGAAGACCCATGAAGATGTGAACATAACTAGAAAAAAATAAGTCAATAGAAAGAGACCCAGAGATGACAGATGATGAAATTGGCATTCAAGGGCTTTTGAGAAGCTATTGTTAATATGCTTAAGGATGCAGAGAAAAACATGAAATCAATTAACGGATAAAGTAGGATGAAACAGAGAACCAAATGAGACTTCTAGAACTGAAATATGCTATGCCAGAAATAAAAATTCATTGGATAACTTTCCAGAAGATTAGACACTGCAGAAAATGAATAGCAAGCATGACAATATAGTAACAGAAATGATCCAAACTGAAGTAAGGGGGGGAAAAGCTGAAGAAAAAAAAAAGAAGAAGAAGCCTTAGGGACTTGTGGGACACCAAGGGGCTATATAATTGGAGTATTGGAAGAGATATAGCACGAAATAATATTTGAAGAAATAATGACCCAAAATATCTGAATTTGGATGAAAGTTATAAACAGAAAGATTGAAAAAGCTTAACAAACCCCAAGCATCCTACATACAAACACATACCCCAATGCATATCTTAATCAAATTGCTGAAAATCAGTAATAAAAAGGATAATCTTAAAAGTAGCCAGAGGAAATATTACATCAAAAGAAGAGCAAAGGTGCAAGATCTACACTGCTTGGATTTCCAGGATTCATTATAAAGTCTTATCACTAAGTGTGATATTGGCATCAAAGACAGAGAAATAGGTCAATGGAACAGAATATACTCCAGAAATAGATCCACACGTTATGTGGTCAATTGAGTTTTGACAAACGTGCAAAGAAAATTCTGTAGAGAAAGGACACGGTCTTTTCAATAAATGATGCTAGAGCAATTGGATATCTATATAAAAATGAGTTTTGATCCATACCTTGAACCACATACGGAAATTACCTCAAAATGGGTCATAGACCTAAATAAAAATTAAAATTATAAAAATTCCAGGAGAAAACATAGGAGAAAATTGTTGCAGTTTGGGGTTGGGCATAGATCTTAGACACAATACCAAAAACATGAGAGATTGTTAAAACAATGAAAAGACAAACTATAGACGAGGAGAAATTATATGATTATGTAAATGAATGAATGAAAGAATGAATGAATAAATAGGTAGGTAAGTCGGTAGTGGGGGGTATCAAGCTTCACAACAAAACAAACCCATTAAAAATGGTCAAAAGATTTCATTAGACACTAAATATCTGTTAAGCCCTAGTTTCACTTCTTTTGGGTATGTATCCAGATTGAAATTGCTGGACCAGATGGTAGTTCTTCGTTTAATTTTTTGGGAATCACCGTACCATTTCCCACTGTTGCTGTGCTGCTTTACATTCCTATCAACCATGCACAGGGTTCTGGTTTCTCCACATCCTCCCTAACACCTGTTATTTTCCAGTTTTCTGATAGTCGCCGTCCAAATGAGTGAGGGGGTCAACATACCTCTTAATAATTTATAAGCCACAGAGTAAAAATAAAAGCTCATAAAGACAGAGACGATTTGAGCAACACAACTATAATCAGCTTTATATAATGAACTCATTGAGAACCTTCAACCTATCATACAAAGAACATTTATCACTTTAAGAAATATACCATTTACAATAGCAAAACAAAATGAAAACTACATTTATTGACAGGTAGACAAGACTTTAACAGAGCAAATGATCATTCCATATTGAAAGATGTTTAAGAAGACCCAAATAAACAAAGGGATTCATCAATAGAAGGGCTTGATATAAGATGTCACATTTCTCCAAACTGTGTGATAGTTTTAATGCAGTTCCCATTAAAATCCCAACAAGGTTCTTTGCAAAATTTGCCAGGCTAATTCTAAAATGTGTATGGAAGCACAAAGGTCTAAGAATAGCTTAAATGCCCCTGAAAAAGATGAACAATTCGGGGGTTGGGGGATTAGCTTTGACGGATACCAAGACTTACTATAAAGCTAAAGTAATTATGACAGTGTGATATTGATACAGAGATGGACAGATAGACAAATGACACAAAATAGCAGACCACGAACACATGGACACTTGATATATATCACAGGTTGCACTGCAGTGAGAAAGGATGGAGTTTTAAATAAGTGATGATGGGACAATGGTATCCCCATGAGGGAAAAAATGAAATAGGATCTCTAGCTGACACTATACACAAAGCCCAATTCCAGGGGCATTAACTCCTAAAACTACAAAGTAAAACCTTAAAACATTTAGAAGGGAATATGGGAGAATATTTTGAGTGCCTCAAGATACAGAAGAATTTCTTAAACAAAATGCAAAACCACAAATCATAAATCAAAATACTGAAAGCACTATGTTAAAATTAATATTTTTATTCACCCAAAGGAACCCATAATGATATGAACTGACAAGCCCTTAACTGAAAAAATAGACGTGCAAAACGTATGCCCAACAAAACAATAGGATAGAGAAAATATAAGCAATCCCTGAAAATCAATACAAAAAGGACCACCCAATAGAATGATAGGCAAGCTACATTAAAAGGTACATTCATTGAGATAAAGGATGAGTAGCCAGAAATACAAGAGTTGCTGTCAGAGAAAGTCACAGTTAAATGGCTCTGAGACACCACTTCATTCTCACCAGATTGGCAATAACTTAACATACAGTCAATAGCAAATGTTGGCAAAAATGAGGAGGAATGGGATTTCTTGTATACTGATGGTTGGAAAATTAACTGGCACGAACATTTTGCAAAACTATTTGGTAGTATCTTGTAAAGTTGAAGATGCCCGTGTCCATGACCCAGCAATTTCATTCCTATGGTACCTACTCTGGAATAGCAGTTCTCAACCAGGGGCAACTTTGCTGCCCAGGAGGACATTTGGTGCTCTCTGGAGGCATGTTTGGTGGTCACATGTAGGTGGGGAGGTGCTACTGGCATGTAGGGGGCGGGTCAGGGACAGGCCCCCTCTACAAAGAATTATCCTACCCCGAATGTCAGCAGTTCTGACGTTAAGAAGCCCTGATCTAGAAATCTCTTACCTTAGTGCATCAAAAATACGAATCCCGGTGTTCTTTGTCGCACTGTTCAAACAGAAAAAAAATCATCAGAATGGCTATTCACAGTTCAGTTACATGTATCATAAAGGATGAATTTTAAACACTTGATGTCAAGTAAAAAGTAAAATGTGATACTATGTACACGAAATTAGGAAAAAGATAAACACAGGCTTGAGAAGAATGGATACTAATTGTGGAGGGTGGCTTACAGGACATGATACTGTTCTATTTCTGAAGTTAGATGGTGGATACAATGATGTTTATTATACTATTTTTTATTCCTTGACCACAGTAAAATCTTGAAGTCATGAATCCAATGATAACAGAAGTTCCTATTTAATAGTTACGGATTGAATCCTGTCCCCTGTCCAGTTCCTGTTCTCAAAACGGGCGATCCAAATTCCTTCCCGTGTGGAGGGCTCTGATGACCTGGAGCTCCCGCACATCCTTACGGCTCACACTACTTGTGCAAAGTATAATTTCACCATTTTCTTTTGTGAGGAGGGTTGTGTGTACTTTTTTTTCTTAAATTTTAATTTTTTATCCAATTTTTTAAAGGTTACACTACATTTACAGTTATTACAAAATACTGGCTGTCTGCCCTGTGGTGTGCAATTCATCCTCAAGCCTGTGTGACACTCAATGGTTTGTACCTACTGCTCCGCGACCCCTCACTTGCCCCTCCTCTCCCTGCCACTGGTAACCACTAGTTTGTTTTCTGTATCTGTGAGTCCGCTTCTTTTTTGCTATATTGACTAAGTTTATTGTCTTTTTTAGCTTCTACATATAAGTGATAACACGCAACATTTGTCTTTCTCTGTCTGACTCATTTCACTTAGCATAATACCCTCCAAGTGCACCCATGTTGTTGCACGTGGCAAAATTTTTTCTTTTTTTAAGTAGTAGCGGAGTAGTATTCCATCATCACTGGTTTTGTGTTTGTGTGTGTGTTTGGGCTGTTTTTCTCTTCCTTTCTTTCTTTTTCTTTCTTTCTTTTTCTTTCTTTCTTTCTTTCTTTCTTTCTTTCTTTCTTTCTTTCTTTCTTTCTTTCTTTCTTTCTTTCTTTCTTTCTTTCTTCCATTCTTTCTTCTTTCTTCCATTCTTTCTTTTCCTTCCATTCTTTCCTTTTTTTTTTGAAGTGGTATAGAATGCAACTGACATTTTTGGAAGCCCTTCTGTTTTGCTTTGGAGAACATACAGGCACACTAGGAGTCCATTCATGTAAATTTTCTGCATGTATCTGCACATGAGGAGGTGCCCCAAGCCCAGGTCACCCGAGGGCCCATGGGGGTTACTCTGTGCCCTGAGATCCAAGGTGACCTTTTGGTTTCTTCCTTACATCTGCCAGTACTGGTTGAATTCTTAACAATGAGCATGTATTATTCATGGAACCAGAAATAGCCCACAGGAAGCTGTTTTCATTGAAAGGTGGAAAGGAGAAGAGAGAAGCAAAGGGGCCTTGCGGCTGAGAAGGCCAGATGCCCCTGCACTGGCAGTGGTGGGGAACTTGGGCCTCTGCCCGCCTCGCACCCCTGCAGGCTGCCCCACCCTGTCCCAGGAGGAAGGTCCCACAGCTCCCCTGCCCCGTTCTATCTCCCTGCCCCAGGGAAGAGCCCTGTCCACTAGAGCCTCGGGCAGCTTCCTTCATGCTCACCATTATCTTTTTGAAAACTTTTTATTTTGAGATAATTGTAGATTCACATGCAGTTGTAAGAAAAATACAGAGCAACCCCATATACTCTTCACCCAGTTTCCCCCAATAGGAGGTAATATCTTGCAAAACTGTAGCACAATATTGCAAACCAGTTAAAATTGATACCAGCCATCCACCTTATTCACATTTCCCTAGCTTTACATGAACTCGTGTGTGTGTGTGTGTGTGTGTGTGTAGTCCTGTGCAATTGGATCACAGGTCTAACTCTGCACACCCACCACCACAGTCAAGATACAACACAGTTCCAGACAGGATTCCCACTGCTGAGCCTTAGAGTCACAGCTACCTCCCTGCCCCCTCCTCAACTCCTGGCAACTGCTAATCAATTCTCTGTTTCTATCATTGTGTCATTTTGATAAAGTTCTATCAGTGGAATCAGTCAGCTGTTTTCACTCAGCATGGTTCCTACCATCACCCTTTGGATTTGAAAGTGAACTGATGGCCCTGGGGTCACAAAGACCTGGCTGTAGTTCCCAGATCCTTTGTCAGAGTGACTTGGCCTCTCTGAGTCTCCACTATCTCATCTAGAAAAGAGGAATCACACACCCGGATGGAAGGAGGTAAGCTTTTCTGCTGCAGTTCCCAGCAGCGTTCACCCACGGAGTACACTGAACGGCCAGAGCCCTGTTTTAGGTGCATCACAGTCATAATCTATTTAAATAGCCTAACCAGCCTGGGACGCAGGCTCTGTTCTTCCCATTACTGAGATGAGGGAATTGAGGTCCAAGGTGACCTAGGGACCGAATTGACCCAAGATTCACATCCCAGTCTGTCTGACAGGTGTGGTGTATGGCAACTTCTCTATTTGACAGGATGAGATCAAGGCTCAGAGAGGTGACAGGACTTGTTCCAGGGGGACAGCCAATTAGTGGCCGAGCCAATGACAAAAACTGGTACTGCCTGGTGCTCCCCGCTCCTGGCCCACAATGGTGTTTCTGTGCTCCTTGGCCTCAGGGGGATGCCTGGAGATTTCCCTCTGCATCTCTCCAGCAGCACAGCAGTGTCCTGCTCCTTACAGGATGCAAAGGTGCTCAGCAGAGGACAGCAGTGGTGTTCATCACTGCGGGACCAAGCTGGCTGGTTCGAACCCTGGCTCTGTCACTTACCTCCTAGTAACCTTAGGCAAGTTACTGAACCTTTACATCCCTCAGTTTCCAAGGATAGGTTGGCGATTAAAATGAGGTAATATATGTGAAGCTCAGCCCAGTATCTGGGACAGAGTGAGTTCTCAGCAATGTTCATTGCTATTAGTAATGCGGTTATTTATTTAGCCCCAGGGCCTGGCTGCCAGGGTTTGAATTCTGGCTCTACTGGCTGTGTGATCTGGGGCAAGTTACCTAACCTCTCTCTACCTAGGGTTGTCGTGTGGACTACCTAAGTCAGTACTCACAGAGTGCTTACACCTGCTCAGAGCAGGCTTGACCAAAGTTTGCTCCTGCTTTTATTACTGCCCTCCCCAACCCAGCACAGCCCACCACCCAGAAGGCGAGTCCTACAAGTTGGATCAGTTTCAACCATCCAATTGGGCGTGATGTTGCCAATTAGAGGGTCCTGACTTGTCCTTCTGGGGCCCTGGCTCAAACTGCCCTGGTTCTGACTCTCAGCCTCCCTCATCCTCAACAATTCAGGGGGCTCTTGCCTCCCCTTCCCACCCACTCTCCATACAAAGGCCAACACTGGCCAACCAACCCCAGTGGTGTCATGCCCTGTTCCAAATTCCTCAGTCACTGTGTGCCCTTCAAGTCTCCTTGTATGATCTGGCCTTGCCACTTCTTAACCTTGAGTGCCCTCTAGGGGGCAGCAGGCTGAAATCCACGTCATGGTCTTTATGCCTCCATGGTCCCTCCACACATGCTATTGTCTGTCTAGAATGCCTGCTTCCTCCCTCCTTGTCTAACCTCAGCTCAAGTGCTCCCCTCCTCCAGGAAGCCCCTCCTGACTCCCTACATGGCCCTAGGAGTTTCTTCCCCACACCCCTATTGTTCTGGGCTGCCCATTGTAATGGGCCACTTACTCTTCTGTCTCTCCAGCTGGCCCATGAGCCTTGAGGGCAGGAGCTGTTTCCAGGCCATGTCCCACGTGCCAAGGCAGAGCAGTGGTACACAGCGGATGCCCATCGGTGTCTGCGGAATCATCAGTGCAGCTGATGGGCCGGCCTGCCCTTCTGCCCACGTTCACCAGGCTGTCTGCAATCCTGTCACTAATGCCCTTCCTCAGGAACTCTCAGTGCCCTCCTTTCAACTGGAAGGTCAAGTCCAAACGTGGGGCCTTCATGCCACTGTCCACTCTCCCTGGAACATTCTTTCTTTTCTTCTTCTTCTAACTAGCTAATACTCGGAGCTAACTTCCTCAAGGAAGATGCTCTGACCCTCAGACAAGCCAAGCTCCACGTATTGTGATCTCCTGGCACCTTTTCCTCCTCCTTAGGAATGATCACAATGGAGACAAATGGTTGTGTGATTTACAATAACATCTTGGAACCTGCAAATGTGAACTTATTTAGAAAAGAGGTCTTTGCAGATATGATTAGGTTAAGGCTCTTGTGATGAGATCATACTGGATTATCTGAGTGAGCCCTAAATCCAATGGCCTATGTCCTTACAAAAGAGGAAAACCATATTCAATATCTTGTAATAACCTCTAATGGAAATGGATCTGAAAAAGAACATATATATGTATATATATTTATATATATTCACTGAATATATATATATATTTAGTTATGTATAACTGAATCACTTTGCTGTACATCTGAAATCAACACAACATTGTAAATTAACTAAACTTCAATAAAAAAGACTGAATAAAGATGAATACTTTTTTTAAAAAGATGAAAAGAGACACAGCGGTGAAGATGGAGGCAGAGACCAGGGTGATGCGGCCACAAGCCGAGAATATCTGGAGCCACTGGAAGCTGAAAGAGACAAGGAAGAATTTCTCCCTAGAGCCTCTAGAGGGGGCACGCCCCCGCCAACACCTTGATTCAGGACTTCTGCCCTGAACACTATGTGAGAACAAATTTCTGTTGTTTTAAGCTCCCCAGTTTGTGGTAATTGACTATGGCAGCCCAGGAAAGGAACACAGATTCATGTATGTTAACTCGTTTAACCCCCACCCAAAGCTGGAAGGTTATTAATATTATCAGCTCCCCTTTACAGATGAGGAAACTGAGGAAAGTTCAAGGTCAGTAAGTTGCCTAAGGTCACCAGCTAGCAAGTGGCAGAGCTGGGATCCAAAGCAGGCAGCCACGTTCCTGCAGCGGGCATGAGCCTCAAGCTCCACCCTGGCGGGATCGCCTCTCCAACACTCTCAGACGTGCACAGCTGTCACGGGCACCGGGGTTACAACTTCCCAGAGCCGCATCTCTGGTAAGAATGTTTGTCCTCACGATGCTGAGCTGACACCTATCTCTCTGTGACGTCCAGGCCTGGGCCCACACACCACAAGTCCCATGTGCCAGGGAGGCCACTTTGGAGGAGAGGGATGGGCTCTGGGCCCCCACGTGGCTGCTTGCCCCCTGGGGCCCCCTCATCTCTAATGAGGACGACGGGGCCATACCTGCCTCGTAGGCTGGTCCTGAGGGCGTGCAGTGAGCAAGCGGTAGCAGTAGGAGTGGATTCACTGCAAAGCTAAGGACAGTGAAGCTGCAGGCGCCTCCAAGGCCTGGGACGGCCTGAGCTATGCATTCAGGGGGCCACGTTGTTTTGAAAATTTAGTAAAAGCAAGATATTTTAGCCACATTTGGCTAAGCCCCCTGCCAGGGCTGCCATAACAAAGCACCACAGACTTGCTTTCTCATGATTCTGGAGGCTCCGAACCCAAGATGCAGGTGTGGACAGGGCTGGTCTCCCCGGAGGCCCTTCTCCTCGGCTTGCAGACAGCCGTCTTCCCGCCGCATCCTCACATGGCCTTCCTGTTCTGCATGTCTGTGTCTTAGTCTCCTCTTCTCATAAGGACATCAGTCATATCGGATTAGGAGCCACCCTTAAGACCTCATTTACCTTAATTAGCTCATTAAAGACCTTATCTTTAAATACAGTCAGTTTGAGGTGCTGAGGGTTAGGGCTACAACATACGAATTTTAGGCGGACACAGTTCAGCTCGTAACACTCACTGTCTCTTTCCCTCTGACCTGTGCTCATACTTCCTCTCACATTGGGAGGTATGGGGGTGGCTGAAGGCATTTGGGGGATGTAGCTAAAGGGAAGTTGAGTCAAGGATGTCTTAATGTGAGTTTTTTTTTAAAAAAGTTTTAACTATTTATTTTTTTGGAGGGGGAATCAGTTTACTTATTTAGATGGAGGTACTGGGGATTGAACCCAGGACCTCACGCGTGCTAAGCACACACACGATCACTGAGCTATACCCTCCCCCTTGGTGTGAGTTTAGTGGGATATGTTTATATGGTCCTCAGCCAATCTGTGGCGGTCATGTTATTGCTCCCTGAGCAAGCACAATGGCTTCCAGGTGTGCCCTCCCTCACTGTGTGCCAACCCAGGGGTATGTGACACCGGAGGACATCAGTAGAGAAGGAATGGGGTTTAAGAGGTAAGTCTTCCAATGGGGAGACCTGGATTTGCAGACCTTCAGAGTCACAAGGCAACCTTGGAATCACCTAATCCAGGACCTGACAGGTCTCAGCAGACACTGGAATCACCTGGGGGCACTTAGTAAAATACTGATTCCTGGGCCCAGCTATTCTGAGGCCCCACTTCAGTGGGATGCAGAGGAGCCCGGGCATCTGCACTTTTCATATGCTTTCCCCATGTGCCTGTGAGGGGCACTGAGGTTTTAGAAGCGCTGACAGAGTCATCTTCTGGAAGATTTGTTTGAATTTGTACAATTGCATTTATCCTGAAAATTAATAAAATCATGATCAGGAAACTAAAAAAAACTAATTCCTCTAAATATTGGTGTCCATTTATGAAAGAATGGTAGTAGTTTTCCTAAATTTGACAACAATCCTAAAAATGTACATGACTAGTAATAACGAGTTATGAGGCTGAAAGTACGTTTTCTAATTAACGTTTTTAAAAAAATCCATCATTAGAGAAGTAACTTGAATTGTCTTTCTAATTTTTCCATAGAAACAATATTGCAAAATTATTATCCTGTGAAGAGACAATCTAAAAGGTGAAAAAGCCCAAAAAAGTAGAGGACTATATTATAAAGGTGGATATCAAGTAGTTAATTTAAAAATCACTGTACTATTTTTCTGGACTTTGTAATGTTTGCTTTCTGACAACTTGAAAGTTTCAAACATTTGTTGTGATTTTTTCAATTATTCTAAATAAATGTTCGCTTTTATACCTAATTTTGTACTGTAATTTTAAAATTTTCTTTTCTTAAAGAGGACCTCCCAATTTGTGGAAACTCCAGGTCCTAGGAAACCTGGTCCACCACTGCTAGTTGCCTGCTCAAAATCTACTCTCCCCTCTTCCTCACTGATAGAACCCTGGTTTAGTTTCAGGCAACAAAGAACACTCCTTAATTTTTTTTTCTTTTTTTAATTTCCATGAAGCCAGAGATGGCATGTGACACTGACCTGGTCCAAGAACAGAGGTCTCTGGGAAGAGTTTCCAGGAAAGTGGCTAAAGGGAACCAACTCAGTTGGGTGTGTCTTTTGTCCTCTATCCTCTATAATCTTGACTGGAATAGTGATGTGATGCTGGAGATAGGGCAGCCATCTTGTCACCAAGAGGATACTATGAGGAAGAAAATTACATGCTGAGGATGAAGGAATAAAAGAGGACAAATAAGGGACAGCTTACCTTTGGGTTTCTTGTTGAGTGAGAAAAAAAAATACTTCATTTGTTTAAGCCACTGTAGAGTTGGCATTTTGATTACTCACAGCCAAATATAATCCCTAACTAATATACATGTATCAACGTATACCAAACTAAGTGGCTTAAATAAGAGAAATTTGTTGTTTCTCAATTCTAGAAGCTAGAAGTCTGACATCAAGGTGTCAGTATGGCCATGTGCCCTCTGAAGGGACCAGGGAAGGATCTGTTCCAGGGCTCTCTTCTAGCTTCTGGGGGTTTTCTGGCAATCTTTGGCCTTTCTTGGCTTATTGATGCATCACCCCAATTTCTGCCTTCATGTTCACATGACACTCTCCCTGTGTGTGGATCTCTGTGTCTAAATCTCCCCTTTTTATAAGGATACTGGTCATATTGGATAAAGGCCCACTCCCACTCCAGTACAATCTCATCTTAACTAATTAATCTGCAATGACCCTGTTTTGAAATAAGGTCGTATTCTGAGATACTGGGAATTAGGACCTCAATGTTTGACTTTTTTGGAATGTGATTCTACTCTTAGCATCAGGGTCCAGCCTGATGCCTCCTCTCTCCAGCCCATGTCTTGAGCAAGTCTTGCCAATTCGATTGCCTGACCCTCTCTGATGTTTCTCTTCCCTTGTTACCAAAGCCACGTCCACCCACCTTTTTGATCTACACTTTCCTCCTTCAGTCTGCAATCCATAGACAGCCAGTGCATCTGTTAATGAGAGTCTCAGATCTGTTCAGATTTTCCATGTTTCCTCATCTACTTAGAACATGAGACGTCTGCACTTCTCCGCCCTGATTCAAGTCAGGCATGGCCATGTGACTTGCTTTGGCCAACAAGCCATGAGGGGAAGTCATGTGTCTCTTCCAAGTGGAAGCTTTAAAAGCCAGTACAGTTTGCCACCTTTCTTGCAAACTGCCAAAAATATTGTGGGGACACAGTTTAAGATAGAGCCTCCATGGGCTTGGGCTCCTGATTCACTAGAGCAAGCAGAGCCCCCTGCTGGCCCAGGGGGAATGTGTAGTGTGAGCAAGAAACAAGACAATGAGATTTGGGTTTGTTTGTTACCCAGGCTTAACATAGTTTATCCTGACATGTACATTCTAAATATATAAATCTGACAATGGTCCTACAGACCACTTTCCCTAGTGAGACAGTCTAGGGATAAACTCCAAATTCTTTCCCATAGCCTACAAGATCTGCTGAGTGCTGGCCTCTGCCAACTCTCCCACACACCTCTTTGTAGCCCAGAGATAACCACTTTCTTTGATTCTCAAATATGCCACATTTTCCTCCAGTCAAGGTGTTTACCTGTGCTGTTCCCTTCTCTTTGCTAGAATGTAATCTCTAGGAGGGCAGCTGCTTGCTCTCTGCTCACTGTGGCATCTCTAGATCTTAATGGCCACCTGGTACACAGGACGTGCTCGATAAATATTTGCGACAAGAAACTGAATGAATGAATCTTTGCCTCGCTAAGTCCTTCCCTTCCTTCAGGCCTTATCTGGGGCATGACAAGGTTCATCTTAACTATTGTTTGGTGATGCTGTTTTGCCTAGTGGTGAAAGCTCTGGGCTCAGGAGTAAGACGCCTGGCTCTGCCGCTTGCTGACTGTGTCACCTTCAACATTTTTCTTTAACCTCTGACCTTCAGATTTCCATCTATACAAAGGGGGAAACACAGTACCCGTGGTGATTGTGTCTTCAGGACCACCAATGGCCCAGAATGGCCACACCTCCAGGTTATGTATACACTCCACACAAACTGGGTGTGAGCCCCCTGAGGGCAGGAACGAGCTTCCTGGGGCCCTTAGCCCTAAGTGGAGCCAGAAGCCGCTCTCAGGGGCAGCTCCGACCCAGCTGGCAGCTAGACCCGGCAAGGCTGGAAGGCTCAGCGGTGGGACTCCAGCCCCTCCCTGGCGGGGGCCGCGGGGCCCACTGCGCACGCTCATGCCTCCTGGAAACTCCTCTCAAGGCAACAGAACCGCTCCCGGCATTAGCCCGGGGCGGGGGTGGGGCAAACGCCCGGCCCTCCCCTCTGACTGGCAGGAGGACGGACCAACCGGAGGGGTGCTCCGGGTGAGGGGCGGGGCTGCGCTGCGAGCCCGGAGCCCCGCGGCCCAGCGAGCTGCATCCGGGAGTGTGCGGCACGCGCCGGCCGGCTGCCCGGAGCACTGCCACCGGCATCGCTGCACCTCGACCCCCGCCCCGCCGAACCGCACGCGCCCGTCAGCCCGTCTTCCTCATTTGCTTCTTACGATTTTTTTTTTTGCATGCATCCTTTTTCTGTTCCGTCTTGTCCTTTTTAAGGCGGGGGCGGCGGCAGCGTAAGCTCGGGGCGGGGAGGGGGCGGCCGGAGGATGCGGCGCGGGGCTGCGCTCGCTACGCCCGCTGCTGCTGCCCGGCTCGGGCCTGAGCGCCGAGCAGGTGGGTACAGGTGCTCCGGGGGTGGGAGGCGGGAGACGCGTACAGGCCAGAGGGGACCCGCGGACCCCGCAGCCGATGGGCTGACCCAGCGGCAAGGGACGCAATGACCGGTGCTGCCCCGCCCCATCGCCCACCTTCCCCTCCCTCATCCAGTCTTCGTGCCCCCTTCTTATCCCGCTGCCACTCTTGCATCTCACCTCTGAGGTGCCCCACCCTTCCGTTCCCATCCCCCCACTCCCCTCCAAATCCCTCTGGCAGCACCTCCCAGCCTGGGGACTCGGTATCGCCTCCCTACCTACGCCCCCTTCTTCTCCCGCCCCCAGCCCTCCTTTCTTCCTCACGCCACCCCCATTTCCACTCCTCTCCCTATTCCGCCCCCAAGCTAAGGAGGGGGAGGGGGACCCACCAGGTCCTTCGGGAGTGGCCCGGGGGGGCGTGGCCGGCCGGTTCCCTGTGTGTCCCACCCACTGAGTAGGTATGGGTTCCCCGATCTCGGCTGAGATGTCACAGAGAATGGAGCCCGGGGCCGCGCCGTGGCGGCAGGGGGCCGAGAGGGCGAGGCTGCCCTACCCGCACCCCCACCCTACGTACAGCACACGCTACCGCGGCTCCTGCCACGCACACCCCCACGCTGCTCCGCCCACGTGGGCGCCCGGGAGGAGGCTGCCGAAATGGGAAGAAAGGCTGGTACCCACCCTCCTGCCGGGCTGGCGCGCCCTGGGCGCACTCGGCCTGCGGAGATGGCGCACAGGGATTGGCTCCCGCGGGGCTGGGCACCTTACCGGACGCCCTGTGTTATGGCCAGTGTGTTCCGTACCTGCGTTAGTGAGCCGCGCCTTCCTTCGCGCCTGGCCCCCTCACTCCATCGCTCCACCACTCCACCCTCCTTGCTTCGGGCTCCTGAGGATCCAGCCTCGTCATCCCTGATTGAGGCTGCTTCCCAGGCAGGAGTCTTTCGTCTGAAAGCATGCCCCGCCCCCCACCAACACCTCCCCTCCCCACACACTCTCGTCTGCCCTTCTCCTGACGTCTTGGCCGGCCTGGGCTCCCCGCCAGCCTCTGCCCAGCTCTTTAAGCTCCAGAGATACTGTATCTGACCGCTAGTCCTCCTCCAGCACCCCCACCCTTTCTGTGCACACTCACAGGCACACTGTCCTTGGCCTTTGCTGTTGCTGTTCCCTCTCTGGGAACGCTGTTCCTTCAACTGGACAGCTCCTTCTAGAACAAGGTCAGGGAGAGCCCCTTGCCCCGCCTGAGCCTCCTGTGTGGCAGAGCTGGACACATGCTGTGGCATCTGATGGCCTCTGCCTCCCAGACCAGACTGAGAGCTCTTGGGGGCCAGGGGCAGCATCAGCCCCTCACAGAGGGCTCCACCCAGAGTAAATATCAGGCCTAAGGAGGTCCTCCTCTCAACTCAGGGTGACCCACTGGTGTGGGCGCGGCTGTGGGAGGACCTGGCTTCTCCAAAACCTTGGGGAGGTGGGTGGGTGGCGCTTCCGTGAGCTGGGATGAACGTGGAGGAAGGGAAGGTTTGGGGAAGGGGGGGGGTTGGGCAATCAGGATACCCCTTCCCAGGATGCTTGCCCAGCAGGGCATCCCACTTCGGGAGTTGCTGCTCTGAGAACACTTGGTTTTATACAGCTCTATGGAGGCTGGTGGACGGTTGCAGAGATTTTGTTGTTGAGGCTCCTGCGTGTGGTCTGTAAAGCTGAACATCTCTGCTGAGTCTGAGGGTAACTCTTGCCTTGAGTCTTACCACAGAGAGAAGCCCTTCTGAGGGTCCGACAAATGAGCTCATTGACATCTTCTTCCTTCACAAACCACACATGGCTCCCCCTGGCTCCCTGACCTCAAAAGTTTCTGACATCCTGGCTTCCCTGGCCCACCTCTCCCTCTCCACACTGTCACCCTCAGCCACACGTGCCACTTCTGTGCATCTTCACTCTTAGGTTTTCCCCACATGCTGTGTTTTCTCCCAGAAATGTTCCCCTTCTTTGTCAGGAGAACTCCTATTCATACGATGAGGCCCAGCCCTCATGTTACTTCTTTGTGGTGTTCCTCGACTCTGCCAAACGGATTGTGTGGTTCTGTCATCTCTCATGGAACCTCATATCTATATGTTGTGTAATATTTGTGTCCTTTTTCCCTAAGGAGACCTTGCCCACCAGAGACAAGGGGCACAGTGAGGTCTGAGGGGCAGCCCCTCTTTGGTAGGGCTCCATTGTCCTGGCACCCCCACTGTCAGCGCTGTAAGAGAGACATGCAGCAGAAGGAACAATTTCTGAGGAGGGCATAAACCAGCAGTGATTGGCGCTGTGTGCTATGGCGATTTGCTTACCTCCCCGAGGATGGGGCCCTGCCTGTCTGCAGGCTCTGAAGCCAGACTGCCTGGGTTCCCACTGAGGCCCTGCCCCTCACTCAGCTGTGATTGGCCAAGCACTTCCCACCTGGGCTTTCTAACTAAAACAGGTGCCTCCCTCAGAGAGACTGGGGGTTACCGCAGGCAGTGTATCCTGGTTCTTCTTGGCCGGCCTCCTCTGTGGGGGGTGGTTGAGCCAACCTGCAGGGCTCCTGAAGTTGGGCTGACCTGTATCCTCTTCCTTCTGGCTGTGTGATCTTGGGCAGGAGGATTAACTTCTCTGAGCCTCCATATCCTGTACTAACCAGGGCGGTTGTCTCTTTTTGGCTGAGTTGGTGTGAGGATCCGAAGTGTGGTTTCTGGGCATTGGAGGCACTTAAACAAGTGGTCATGATGATGAGGGAGTTGTGGGATGAGTGACTTAAAAAAAGTAAATCCTTTAGCTTTGTCACAGACCAGACCCCCTAGTTGGAGGCCTTGTTTGTTCTTCATGAGCAAATAACATTAGACCAATAAGTTAAATATTCAACAACTGGGGATGAAAGATGAAGGGGTGGGTGCCATGTTGGTAGTGCGAATTGTGCAGACTTGGCCGAGAAGGTGCCGAGAGCTATAGGTAAAAATCCTGAACTCAGAGCCCACTGGTCTCCGAGCAGTTCCTCTGATGCCTGTCTCATCTAGACTTCTTTCCTGCTCAGTGCGGGGGTGCAGCGATTCCAGTAATTTCCAACCAGTTCTTAGCAAAATTCTTAATGGAACTAATGATCATAAACAGTGGTCACCAGCTAGGTGAGGCCATCTCTGTGGGAACAAGGCAGGGTCAGAGGAGCTGCGTTGCAGACCAGTTCAGACTTTCCTGACTGTGTGACCCTGGGTCAAATCACTTAACCTCTCTGTGCCCAGTTCCTTTTCCTGTGATATTCACATAAGGACAATAGATAGCTCTCTATCTATCATTACTTCAACTCCGACTCCTGCCATGAATGATCTCATTTCAACTGCACAGCATCAGGCAGGGTAAGTATTATGTGAGCACCTAACAAGCAGAGGTGCATCTGGAGGTGGAGGCGGAGATGGGAACTAACCAGTGGGAGGGCCTCTCGCTTTGGAGCTTAGGTGTTGCTCTGGGAAGCACATTGATTCCTCCAGTGGAAAGACAGCCTTCCTGCCAGGCTGGTGTGAGAAATGAATCAGAGGAGCCTTCTCGGTGCTTTTAATAGAAACACGTTACCTGAAAGCCAGTGGTGGCTGTTGGTGTTGCTGTAGCATGAAGCTCAGAAAGAGACCCCGAGGCTGGCCAACAGGGGGACCTTGGCTTGTCACTCTAGCCCTGAATGTCTTCAGAAAAAGCTTTCTTTGCCTATGCCTTTCTAAAGCCAGATGGACAGCCCAGGAACCGGACCGTGTGTCAGCAGGGAGAGGCAGGGATAAGGAAGGGGGCCCTGGGGTCCTCATTGCTGTGAAGGGCAAGGGTCAGGAGCCCCTCCTGTGGGAGGTGGGTGGGGCAAGAGCACTTGCGGGGGAGTAGCCTAGGAGGTAACTAACATGGGAATCAACCTGAAAGCAGCAGGGGGCGGGGGGTGCTCCCCCAACTCAGAGTGAGGGAGGGGCCAGCTCCCCAGTGGGGACAGGGTTTCTGATCTTATCTTTTTGGTGATGGTATTTATTTTCAGAACCACCACAAGGAGTACTGTACCTCTCACTGGTCTACAGAAATGAATGGAGATAAATGCTGTTTTTCTTAATTCTAACCGTTGACATTTGCTAGGCACTTATCAAGTGCCAGGCTGTATGCCAGGATTTGGCAAGCTATGGCACATCAGCCTGCTGCTTGATTTTGTAAGTAAAGTTTTATTGGCACACAGCCATGCCCATTTGTGTCCATATTGTCTATGGCTGCTTCTGCCCGGTTATTGGCTAGTTGGGCAGTTGGGGCAGACACCTGTAAAGCCAGAAACATTACTACCTGGCCCTTTACAGAAGTTTGCCGCCACCTTGTCTGTGCTCTCCCTGAGTTGAGTTCATTCAGTCCTGGGCACAGCCCCAGAGGGAGGCTGCCTCTCCCATTTTATAGGTGGGCGCAGTGAGGCTCTGAAGCCTGCCCAGGGTCATAAAACTGGTAAGTAGGGGAGCAGGAATCTGAACCCAAGCAACCAAGGCTTTTTTTTTTTTTCAGGGCAGGGGAGGAATTTATATTTTTTATTAGCTTCTAATTGAATCTTATCATGTTTAGGGGATGGGGTCAGTATGATATCTGTTTTTAAAAGTTCGACAATTTCTTAATGTCCTGGTGCCTGTCAATTTTTAAAACATCTTTGTGTTAAATAGATATTATTTAATATTTAATAATGATTAACATGTTAACCATTTTTAAGGGTACAGTTCACTGGCATTATATACAATGTTGTGCAACTATCTTCACCATCCATCTCCAGAACTTTTCCATCACCCCAAACTGGCGGTCCGCCTTCTTAACTGCGGTCCCACGCTGCCTTGTGGGAGTCTGTAGAAGAGAGCAAGCAGTAGCAGCATCGTAATTTTGCGCCAGAGGCTTTGAAGGCAGCCTTGGGCTTGAGCACTGGCTCTGCTATTTACTGTCCATGGATGATCATCTGTGTGCTCTAAACCCTCTGTAGCCCAGTGTGCTTATTTGTCAAATGGGAATAACCCCAGTCCCCGTCCCTGCAGACCACGTGGGTGTGAGGGCGAAATAAGGAACAGAGGTGAAGGCCCAGCTTCGTGTAGTGGGCGGTAGCTATGATGCTGTTCCCTGGAACAGCCGCACCCCAGTCAGGTGTTAGGTCAGTCTGTCCTCCCTGTGTGGCTCCTGGTGTCCCCTTTATCCTTTCCAGGTCTTGGAATCATCCTGGGGACCCATCATGCATCCTAAAGCCCCCGACTGGACCTCGGAGGACCTCCGTGCTGTGTAGAAGCAGATTTTCTGCTGTCCTCTCCCCCTCCGTGGCCCAGACTTGGCTGAAGGGCCACTTTAGGGAATGAAAGGAGGTTCTGTTGCAGCCATCCAGGGACTGCCAAGGGCTGCCTATTGTGGCAGTAATGCCCTTGTGTGTGCCAGGTCAGGGGATGCGCTGGCTCGGCCCACCAGCCCCCACCCCCTGACCAGCCTCCACCTCGGCTGCATTTGGATTCAGGAGCCCTGGACTGGCCCCTGATCCCTTCCTTAGGGCTGCAGGGGGTGGGACACACTGCTGAGGAGTGTCCTGCTTCTTTTGGGGGACAGGAAGACCGGGAGGATTATGCATCGATGGTGGAGGCAGGAGTGGTCTGGTAAAGTAGCTTTCTGCTTCTTTTACCTTTGGAACATCTGTCTTCTCTCTGTCTCCTTTCTGTCCTGATGCTTCTGGAGGCTGGTCACTCCTATCTGCCTTCTGACACATAGGGTTTTATTTAACAGTCCCATAATCCGACTCTTCCATTGAAACAATTCTCTTTTCTTCCCCTCCTCCCTTTTTTTATTGAGCTGAAATTCATACAACATGAGATTCCTCATTTTAAGGTATACAATTCAGTGGCATTTAGTATATTCACAATGTCATGTAGCCAACACCTCTATCTAGTTGCAAACCATTTTTCATCACTCACAAAGAAAACCCCCTCCCCGTGAAGCGGTCACTCCTCCTTCCCCAGCCCCTGGCAACCACCCATCTGCCTTCCGTGCCTTTGATTTCCCTTTTCTGGAATTTCATATACATGGACTCACATGCTATGTGGCCTTCTGTACTTGGCTTCTTTCCCTCAGCGTAATGTCCTCAAGGTTCATCCAGGTTGTAGCTTGTGTCACCGCTTCAGTCTTTTCTAAGACTGAATACTATTCTGTTGTAAGGATGGACCACATTTTCTGATCCATTCATTTGCTGATGGACACCTGGGTGGTTCCACCTTTAGGCTGTTGTGCCTGCGTTGGATGCATGGCTTACAGTTTTCAAACTTTCTTCCTGGGGCTTGGCTGCCAGGGTTCTGTTCTGGTGTTTCCACTCTCTCCTCCCATTGCTCACTATTGGTCCTTTCGGCCACTCATCAGAGAGTTGTATTCCCAGCACCGCGCTGGGCACTTCCAGCCTTGACTTGCTCTTGACATCTGGAGAATGGTTTGTTGATTTGTCATTTCCCAAGCCGGAGTGTGGGAGCGCCCTGAGGCAGGAGGGCCGGCACGGGGTCCACCAAGCAGCCCAGAGAGGCAGCTGGCGCAGGACAGGGAGCCTGGCCGCCTTTTTGTTAGTTCCTGGCACATACTGGATGCTTTGCGTTTGTGTCTACTGCTTGCTGCCTGGCCCGTTCAGCTCCTGCCCTCGCCAGAACTGGCTTCTTCTCATCCTTTGAGTCTCAGCTGAAACTTCCTCTCCTGGGAGAGGTCTTCCCTGCCCTGCCCAGGTAGATGCCACCCCCCACCCCCCTTACCCCTGCTGTTTTTCTCCCCTTTGGTGCCCTGTTTCTTCTGAAGTCATCATGATCTGAAGTGGGCTTGTTTCCTGGTTTGTGGTTGTTCCCGCAGTCCTCATAAGCTGGAAGGGAAGCACGGTGAGGATGGGAGCCTTGCCGGCTGTGTTTCCTCCCATCTCCCAGCGCAGGGTGTTGGCATGCAGTTGGTTCCAGTAAATAATCGTTGCTGTTGCTTGGAGTCAGATGTGACTGAATTTCCTAACTCCGTCTTGCAAGCTTGTTGATCTAGAGCCTCTTAGTTAATCTTTCTCAGCTTCCCTTTTATCCTTTTGTTCAGTATGCAGAGAGCCCAGTGTCCCTAGCTTTTGGGCGGGTGTGGCGGTCAGACGTGACTGTGTAGACTGCCTGCAGGATGTCGGTGTGCAGCAGGCGTTTGTCAGCGGGCGCTGCTGCCGGTGTTTGCAGAGGCAGTGGTCCTCACGATCGTGCACAAGTTTCCTAACGACACACTTGCCCCGGGGTAGCCAGGTGACTCTGGAGCCAAGCAGTCCAATAGGGTAGCCCCTCGGGGCTCTTGAGCAGTGAGATGCAGTTTGTCTAAACTAACAGGGGCTGGGGAGTGAAAAATATGCTCTGGATTTCAGACTTTATATGAAAAAGCTCTCAGTAGTAACTTTACCGTTGATTGCATGTTGCAGTGCAACTAATTGGGATATCTTGGGCTAAATGAATTATATTTTTACAATTAGTTTTACTTGTTCCTTTTTACTTTTTTTTTTTTTAACTTTTTTACTTTTACCAGAAAATTTACTATTGCATGCGGGGTTCACACTGTCTTTTGGGGGGACAGAGCTGCTTAGACGCTAAGCTCCTTGGAGGCAGGGATCAGGCACAGAGGATGGTGGACCTGCCTTCTGTGAAGTGTGGGGCCCTGGACAAGTTAGTTACATTTTTTTCTGTGCTTCAGTTTGTTTTTTGTGAACAAAAAGCTCAGTCTGATGACAAACAATGACATTGCACATTTGAGGGCCTCCTGGGTGCCCGAGGAAGGAACTAGAGCCCCATGAAGACCAGGCGTGGTAAGGTCTCTGCCTGTGGGGACCAACTTTCATTCTGAGAGAGGGGAGACACGTCAATGAAACACAAACCCAGGTACCAGGACTGTGGTTGTTCCCTAAAGAGTGTAAGTTAGGAGATGTGAACGATCAAGGCGATGAGAGCTGGTTCTCTGGCTCCAAGCCAGGGCAGGTCTTGTGAGGAGAGTGGATGGATCCACATACAACCTGGTGCATGGCAGACTCTATAACTGGCAGCCAAGGTGATTACCTTGGGATGGCCCTAGAGCATTGGGCCACTCTTCTGAGTTGCTTCCACTCAATGACTCTAGGCTTTGTAATCCCTCTGTGTGTAATAACCACACCAGAATTTTTCTGTTCTCTGCAGAATTTGCGTGTTCATTTCCCACGGTCTGTAGACGCAAGAGATCACTCCGGCATCTCCCTGCAGTGGGCAGGGCTTCCACATGGCCAGCTCTGATTGGATGAGAGCAGCTGATTCCCAGCTGTCATGTGCATCTCCTGGAAGGGAGTCTGGGTTGAGCTCTCCCCATGATCCAGCCAGGAGCCACGAGGGAGACAAATCATTTCATCCTTGGAACCTCAGGAGTCCTGGGGGTTACACCCGTCTCCCCAAACCGGGGTGTGTATGTTTCACGCAAAGAGATGCCCGGGGATAGCTCTGTCCTGGTTTTATAGGTGTTAGCTAACATTGTCCTTCTCTCTTGCACACGCACGCCTGCCTGCAGGTGCCTGGCCTTGTGCTTCCTGCTGGGGTGGGGACTCGGGGTGGGCCGTGCTTACAGATGAGTGGAAGCAGGTTACTGAGGGTGATGGCGAGCCTTCCTCTCCAGCTCTTATAGGGCCCACATCATCTCATTGATGGGGAATGAGTGACTCACCTGAGGTTGCACAGGTAGGAATGGCAGTGGAGGGGGGCAGACCTCCTCCGGCCACCCCGACACTCAGTCACTCATGGAGAGCACAGCCACTTGAGCGCGCCTTCCCGGCCCCGCGGCCTGCGCCAGCTCAGTTCCCGTATCCCCCCCATGAACTGCAGCCTCCTCCTAAGCGCTGTCCTTTTTTTCCAGACCCTGGCTTGCCAACTCCCTCTGCCTGGAATGCCCCTCTCTCCTTCCCCCCACCCCAGCCTGTGAAGTCCTGTAGGCTCCATGGCCCAGCTTGGATGATGCGGCCCCAGGAGAAAGCTGTTTGCTTACTGTCCAAGTGCAGATAGAGTGAATGAAGTCACTGGGGCTAGATTAAGACAGGGACAGCCTGGAGGCAGAGAAACAGAATAAAGAGGCTTCCCCTGCTCTCCTGGCTCTGCCGTTGTGGCGTGGCGCGCCCCTGCCTCTCTCTCCTATGCCTTCAGGAGAGCTTGTATCCAGCTGCGTGACCTGCCTGCTGTTCCTGACTGAGCCAGGCCTTTGACATGCCGTTCCCTCTGTTGGATCTGCCCGTTAGCCTTCCCTGCCCCCATCCACCTGGTGAACATCCTCCGCTTCTGTTTAAGATCCATCATCAGCCTTATTTCCTCCAGAAACCTGTCCTGACTGCAACCCTCCTGCATCCACAGGCTGAATCAGGTTTGTCCCCAGGGTTCCCACTGCCTCAAGCATCCCTCTGTTACTGCTCAGGATTCTGTATTCCATCTGCCAGTGACTTGTCCAACTCTCCCACCAGACAGAAAGTTCCAGGAGACTAGGGTTGCTGCCTGATTCGCAGTGGGATTCCCAGAGCCCGGCTCAGGTTGGGGTGCACAGTAGGTGGTCAACAGCTTTTGGTCTTTAGCCTCAATATTTGGTGTTTATAGTATTATGGCTGAATTGTCTTCACTTCTGATCCAAGAAATGAAATATGACTATGTTCCATATTCCTTTAATGTCAGAATCCTATCCTTTCAGTGTTGGGAGGGGCCTTAACTGTGTGCAGTGGGTTCTCTCTGTTGTTTGCATCGGGTCCACTCTGCCCTTCACAGGCCCTCCTTTATTCTCGGCGGCAGCCACCTCTAGTGACGTCAACTCCCCAAACTGTGGACGTCTCAGTATTCGGGGTTGAAACACCCCAGGTGGCTCTGTTAGCCCAGAGAAGACGTTTATGAAGTGCTGTAGCACTTAATGAAGTTTCTCTTCCCCTGCACATCCAGATTTCACTGCCTTGCAGTGCAACCTGCTTTTATTTAGGGAAAAAAATGTTAGAAAGCTGTTCTTCAGAATCCAAACCGTGTTCTTATGTTCACAGGTCCTATTTCTTGTTACGTTGGTTTGGTTTTTCTGTTTATCCCAAGCTGCACCTCAGAATACTAATTGGAAGACATACTTTGCTTTTGAAAGTCAGCAGGGCTGCTTCCTTGGTCAGGGCAGCTGGCTGAGTGAGCTCATGAAGCCAGGTGGTAACTGAGTTTCTGTGACAAGTACTGGAACCTTCAAGGGTCAGGGCTGGAAGACGTTCTTTTGCCAACCAGATGCCTTATTTTGAACAAGAGACTCAATGACCCCAAATTGTGCCTAATCTGTTTAAACCATTGGACAAATGAGCACTTGAATGCCATAGTCTATTTCTCCCTGAAGTACACCAGAGACCCAGGATGATCCCAGTTTATGAGGGCCTGGGCATTATAGATGCCCTGAGCTTTCTATACGCGTGGCTAAAGATGAATGCAAAAACACTTCAGCCCAAATGCACAAACAAGTCTCGTTGCTGGGTCGGGTATCAGAAACTGGGAGTGCTTCAGCCAGAAGATTGAGGGAAGGTGCTGGGTGCCCCAAACCTCAGGTGTTCACAACATAAATTGTGAGTTTGGGATTTCACAATTCATAAGCCCCTAGATTGTAGCTTCTCTAGATGTTTGTTGATGAATAGAGGGCTTTGTAGGTAAACTGAAAGGTCAAGTGACAAGGAGATTGGGGTGTGTTAAATCACTCTCAGGCAGGGATGTGGGATGAGCGGTTTGTAGTGTCTTATCTGTTCGTTGTAGCAGGGATTGAAAGGACCTCTGCTCACCAGATCTTTGTTAGCATCTGTGCCAGGTGTCTGTGAAAGCAATGCCACCACATTTGAAAAATACCCCTGCTGTGGACTCTGTTGTGAGTTCCAACCATCCATTCCCTCCCTGGGCTGAAGCACTGAACTGTCATGACACGTCTAATCGCCATATGTCATGAAGGTGAGCCTCACCACGTTGCGAGTGGCCCCATCCCCCCCTTTGTGGGAAGGTCACGTTGTAGCCTCAAAGCCGCCAACCCAGCAAGCTGGGAGTGGACGTTTTTTAGATGACGTTCCACGACTATTGGGTGAATAATTGATTTGTTCCTGTTTACTGGAACCAGGAAGAAAAAATATCATGATTGATTAGAAAATGAACCACTTAAGAAACAGAATATTGTTGGAGAGGCAGTTTTGCTATCTGAATGAAAACGAATTAGCCCTTTGAAGTTCTTGCTGTGACTTATATGTCTGATTCATTTAATGCTAAAGAACACAGTAAAGGAGGAATGGAGGAACTAAAATGACATGAAGTGTGTAGAAAACAAAAAGTAAAATGAAAAGTGTAAACTCAACTCTGTCAATAACAATATTAAATGTGAATGGATTAAACAATCTAATGAAAAGGCAGAGATTGTCAGAATATATTAAAAATGATCTAACTATGTGCTATCTACAGGTGACATACATCTTTAGACTCAAAGATACAATTAGATTGAGAGTAAAAGGAATGAAAAAGATACATCACACAATGAGCAACCACAAGAAAGCTAGAGTGGCCATACTGATATCGTACAAGATATATTTAAATATATACATAGTATATTACAAGATATATTTAAAATAAAAAAAAGAGACAAAGAGGGATATTTTATAATGAAATATAATAATAACATTAAAAAATAACATTTTATAATGATAAAGAGAGTCAATCTAGTGGGAAAATATAACAATTATAAACACATATGCACCTAACAACAGTGACAAAATACACGAAGCAAAAACTGAAATGAAGGAAGAAATAGATAATTCAGTGGTAACACGGGATACTTCAATACCCTACTTTCAATAATGGGTGGAACAACTAGACAGAAGATCAGCAAGGAAATAGAAAACTTGAAAAACACTATAAAGCAGCCAGGTCTTCAAGATACGTATAGAATGCTCCATCAACAACATCAGAATGTATATTCTTTTACTTAAATTGAGGTGTAATTGATATATAACTTTGTATTAGCTTCAGGTGGGCAGCATAACAATTTGATATTTGTATATATTGTGAAATGATCACCACAGTAATTTGGTTAACATCCATCACCACACATAATTACAATTTTTTTTTTCCTATGGTGAGAACTTTTAAGATCTGTTCTCTTAGTAAGTTACAGATACACAACACAGTGTGATTAACTATAGTCACCATGCTGTTCATTACATTCCCATGATTTATGTGTTTTATAACTGGAAGTTTGTTCCTTTGACCTCCTTAACCCATTTTACCCACCCTCCTAACCTCCACCTCTGACAACCACAAATCTGTTCTTTGTATCATTGAGTTTGGTTTTTGTTATTGTTTAGGATTCCACATATAAGTGAGGTCACACGACATTTTTCTTTTTCTGACTTATTTCACTCAGCATAATGCTGTCAATGTCCATTCATGTCTCCCGAATGGCAAGTTTTCATTCTCCTTTTGTGGCTGAATAATACTCCATTTTATATCTATCTATTTCACATTTTCTTCATCCACTCATCCATTGACGGACACTTAGGTTGTTTCAATTTCTTGGCCATTGCAAATAATGCTACAATGAACATGGGAGTTCATATAGCTTTTCAAGTTAGTGTTTTCATTTTCTCCGGATAAATACCCAGGAGTGGAAATGCTGGATCATATGGTAGATTTATTTTCAATTGTATGAGGAACCTCCATACTGTTTTCCATAGTGGCTGCACCAAGTTACATTCCCACCAATAGAGCAGAAGGGTTCATCTTCCTCCATGTCTTCACCAAGAATATAGATTCTTCTCAAATGCATGTGGCTCATTCTCCAGGATAGACCATATGCTCAGCCATCAAACAATCTCAGTGAACTTAAAAGGACAGAAATAATGCAAAGCATGTTCTCTGACCACAGTGCAATGAAATTAGGAATCAAGGCGAGCAAGCACAAGGCGTGGCCCCTAGTGATGCTCTGTTCTGCCCTTGTCAGCCCGAGATCTACAGCCTGCACCTTTCCTCCCACCTCATCCTCTATACTCCTGGTCACCCCTTTACTTCTGGACCAAGATGAACTACTGACTTCCTTACCCACTGCTTCTAGCTTCTGTGTGTTTGCTCATGCTGCCCCGCTTCCTCAAATGCCTATTCCTCGGCCTCCTCCACCCTCCCCATCTTAGGAGGACCTACCCATCTGGCCGTACATGACCACCCACCTTACTAAGCCACAATAAGGAAAGTTTATAATGAACAGAGTAGAGCAGTGGTTCTGCAAGTGGGGTCCTGGACCACCATCATCATTTCCTGGGAGATTTTAGAAATGTACATTCTCAGGCCCTACCTGCGCTACTGGATCAGAAACACTGGGCTGGGGCCCTGCAGTCTGGCTTTTAACTAAAGCCCTCTGGGGAACTCTGATACCCTCTCCAGTTTGAGAACCAGGGCAGGCAGGGCTGGTCCCCACTTATCCTGTAGTTGCACAGTCTGGTTATTTCTAAAATCGTTGGCAACTGGTTGGTTCCCTCCAATGAGCATGAATCAGGCCTACCATCTTGCTTAATCTGCAGATGAGACCAGGGACCTTGCTTTGTGTGTGTAAAGGGCAGTTCTCTTCCATCCAAATAAGTACACATCGGGACTGATGCTCAGAGTGAAGGGTATGCTCAGCTTCCAGGGATTTCCTGTGGGAGAAGGAGGGTAGACCCTCTGTCTGGGTCTGTTTCCCCATCTGTAATAATAAAGGGCTAATATTTTTAAAACAGCTACACCACCCCATCATGACTTACAAATCAGGGAAGCAGGAGTTTATTATCACATTTATTTTATGATTTTAAACTTACAGCACTTCAAGTTAGGAGTCGGTCCGTGAGAGCAGTGAGGTTGCTTTGATAACCATCACTTTCAGGATGAACAGTTCGGGGGTGACAGTAGTCTGAACAGCCACGCATCCTGAGTGTTGCTTGGGCTTTGTTGTGGTTGTGAAAATAGTCTGTTTTGAGAATCTTTGCATTTCACATTTGCAATTGGTAAGGGTTTTGTCAACAACTTGTCTTGTAGCCTCAGGACCCATCTTACTAGAGGTGACAGAAGAGTCTCTACAAGACCTGTGCAAAGCTGAGTGTCACCTGGAGCCCAGGTGCATGCAGTGGAGTCTGCAGATGATTAACATTTGGTGTGCAGCTCATTTGAGTTTGATGCTGTTTGTGGTTTAAAATTTTTACACTGAAAAAGTATAGAATCAAACATCTGTTCCTCCGGAGCCCTGATCCCTGACACCCTGTGCATCTTTAGGGAGCATCAGGGCTCCATGGAACGTGGTTTGAAATCCCAGCCTGGTCACCACCTCTCAGTGCCCCAAAGTGCTGATGGCTCTGCTCCAGTTTGGGAATTGGCCACCTTTCCTTCACAGATACCTGTTTCTCTGTGCTGTCATCTGCCTGTCACATTGGGTTCTTGGTTCTGTCTCAGCCTCCAAGTGTCCTCACATTCTTAAGACTGAGCCCTGGAAAGAAAGAGCCTCCAGGACTGTCACTGACTGAGCTGAGCTGAGCTGGAGAACGAGCTGCACTAGGGCCAGGACTCAACCTCACCCCAAGTCTCTGTGAACAGGCGTTGAGGGCCCAGTGCTCTCGCAGGATAGTCTGAAGGTTCTGCCCACCCTCTCCTTCCTTAGAACAGCTCTTGACTTATGAAGAGTATTTGGGAAGGGGAGCAGTTGTACCAAGAAAGGGTGGTATCTTTCTGAAACCACACCTGGCTGTGTTGCTCCTCTGCTCGGTGGGCTCCCCGTGTCCCAGGATGAAGCGCACATTCCTTGACACCATGTCTGTGACCTCATCTCTTGATGCTCTTGCTTTTACCAACTAGCTTCGTCTGCTCTGGCTGCTATAATAAAAAATCCTGTAGACTGGGAGGCTTAAACAACAGAAATTTATTTCTCACCGTTCTAGACGCTGGGAAGTACAAGGTCACGGGGCTGGCTGATTCCACTTCTGGTGAGAGCTCTCCTCCTGGCTGGCAGACGGCCGCCTTCTCATGTATGCTCACAAGGTGGGCAGAGAGACAGCAAGGAAATGCTCTTGTGTCTCTTCTTGTAAGGACGCTAATCTCGTCATCAGGGGCTAATCACTTGCCAAAAGCCTAATCTCCAAATACCATCACATTGGGAATTCGGGTTGCAACATATGAATTTCGGGGGACACACTCATGGACCCCTACCTTATGGAACAGTCTGCCTTCCTTGAACTTGCCCTCCGTTCCTCCTGTCTTTAGACATTTGTGCCCTCTTCCTTGCACACCCTGTCTGCTGCCTCTAGACATGTCTCAGGCTCATATCCTCTGGTGCTTCCCTGACCCTCCCCACCCCCGCCAGGCCCTGCACATCTTTCTGTCCCAGCCTTGGCTGTACTGCGGGGCTGTTGTCTTTTATAGTTTTCCTTCTCCACTGGCTGGAGCTCGGGGTCCTGCGTGGGATTCGTGTCTGAGGCCCCGTGCCCAGTACAGGGCCTGCTATGGGATATTGAATGAATGAGTGAATGAATGAATGAATGATTGGAGGCTGTGCCCCTGCTACTCTCCCTGCCTAAATGCCATTCAACCTTCCTTGGACCCCTGCTCCCTTATCTGCATGTCCATGTTTCACCCCTGCCAGGGCCCACTTCAGATGTCTTCACGTCCCACTGGGACCTGAGCCCCGGGTCCCCGTTACCATGTGGGCTTGCTACACTGTTTCCCTGCCTGCCTCCCTGACTTGACTAGAATGCCTCACAAGTGTGGGGGAGCCATTGGGACACCTAGCGATGGTCCAGAACATTTGAGGGACTCAGCAAATGTCTGCACCTGATGAAGACATCCTTGACCATCTTCCTTCCCCTGTGGTGGTGGTAACCTGGCAGTAACCCCATCCTGGTCCAAGCACCCCAACCCTGTAATTAGTGCCTCTCTTTGAGCTGGTCTGCCCCGCTTGCTTCAGCCTTGCCGCCCCTTCCATCATCCTCCAGTTCTGAAGTCGCTTTCTTGAGAGAAGCTAGGGCATAGATGAGCTCTGTGTGCCCCTCCCCTGGCTTTGTGCACACAGCAGGTGCTCAGTATGTGTGTGCTGAGGAGTGCCCTCGGTACATCAAGCCACATTGAGTGGCTGGTGTAGAAAGGATGTGTAAACCACAAAAGAAGTTGATCTTGGCTTGAAAGTCACCTGTCACACTGCTTGTTCTTGGTGATGACTCATTTCAGGAGAGGTGGGACAGAAATGGTCTGATGCCTGGGGCCTTTTCTGGGACTTCTTAAGGGGCCCTTACATATCAATAAAGGGGAGATTCCAAAATAATGCAGGGAGTTTGTGAAGAGCCAGCAAGTAGAAGCAGGCAGAACAAAGGCTTTGCATTCAGGTGAGGACCTGAGCAAGTCCTCTACCTGCCTTCAGCTGAAATTTTGCCCCTATGAAATGAGGAAAGTAACACGCACCTCTCCAGGGCTTTGTGAACACCAGGATTTTGTGCGTAAAGACCTGATACCTTGTGGCTGCCTGTGGAGTGACAGCCATCTACTCCCAGGTATGTGGAAAGGCTGAGGCTTATTATAAATGTAGTTACTTTGGCCTTTCAGGGATAAGGCTGTGCCTGGACCACCCGTGGGGCTCTATCCTCACATCCTAGCATAATATCTGGCACCTAGAAGCTACATAGAACAAGTAAGAATATGGATATTGGAGCCAACCTGGGTACAACATCCTGCCCCTGCTTGCTAGCTGGGTCACCTTGGCCGGGACCTCTTTCCCGCCAGAACATGAAAATGGGGCACCAATAGTACCCATGTCATAGGACTGTGGAATAATTGAGAGCTTGGAAAGTTTGGAACAGTTTCTAGTACAAAGAGACTGCTATATAAGCAGGGACTGTTACTGCTATTACTTCGTGCATGTTTGTTGAGTTGTGTTGAATTCCATCTGATGGGAGATGAGTGTGGATGCTGCCATGGTGCTTTGTTTTTCTTGCAGCGTAGTTATTGGTTCCCAGTGCTCACCCTCCCCTCAGAGTTTCTCTCCTGTTCAGCATCTGGTAAAGTTTTACAGTGGGAAGTTAAAAAAGAAAAATTCACATGCACGGCACATTCTAAAGGAAGTTTCATCATGTTCTGGCGAATGTTGATAAACAACTCTCATTCCTCTGTTTGATGAGGATTTTGTTATGTGGGTCTTGAATATGAGTAGCAATTTTATCAGAAATTGTTTCTGTGGGTGTGTTTGGTGGGGAATTGAAGTAGGTGGTTTTCTGATAATATTGGAAGTTTTTCATGAACTGGAATATTTTGAAACCACTATTTTATGGAAGTGTTGTTACTAATTCAGTGGCTTTTAATTTGCTGTCAATATGCTTTGTTCTTGGAGGGTGATGGTATGGTGTTCAGCAAGGAACCTGGCTGCTCATTCCTAAAAATGTTCTTAGGTACCAGGAGAGCGTGCCAGGCATGGTGCTGGGTCCTGAGGATAGAAAACAAAACTGACAGTTCTTTGGACACCTGGAAAGTGGCCTTAGAGTCACACAGACCTGATTCAGCCCTGGCTTTGTCACTTGCAAGCCTTGGACCTTGGGGAGTTGACTTCACCTCTTTAAGTCTCGATTTCCTTACCTGTGAAATGGGAATAATACTGTTACTTATTTTACAAGGAGGTTTTGTGGATGGATTGAGATGGGTATGCCCTGCACATTGCCTAGCATAGAGTAGGTTCTTCCAAATGGCAGCTCTTGGTTAATTTGCTGCTTTTAGGGCCCAGGGGCAGGAGTCATGCCCAGAGAGACCCATGCAGCCTGACTCAGAGCCACCCCTGGGCCACTTCCTTTCCCTTGTTCTCTGGCTGGCAGAAAGGGTAAGGTCACCTTCTGCAGAGGACGTGGCTGTGTCGGGGGGTGAGAGGCCTGGTTTCCTGTGGGTTTGTGGCTTTGCAGCATTGTCCCATTGAGGGCACGTTAGGAGTTTCTGGAAGGTGGAGGAGGCAGGTGGTGGTGGATGGGGCAGGGTCTCCCAGGAGGGCACAGCCAGTGACCCCTGGCCTTGGGCTCGGTTTTCCTGATGGTTCCATCCAGTCTGCCTCTCAGCAGTGGTATTTACTGAGTGCTCCACCCCGAGCGGGTGCTTTATGCTGCTGTCTGGGCCTCTCAGCCACCGCGTAAAAAGGTAGGAGGAAACCGAGGCCCTGGGAGGCAACATGTCATTTAACAGCCAGAGTTAGTGAGTGGTGGAGCCTCAGGATGAGAGCCTTACTCCGTCTCCGCCCTTGCTGGGGCTTTCCGGGTGTGCTCCGCAGCGTAACGAGGCTGAGGTTTGGGCGTGGGTCCTTCTAAGAGGGGTTTCATGTGGATTGCTCAACAAGATTTCATTTCATGACAAAAGCAAAAAATGTCTGAAAAGCACTTCTAATTTTTTTTTTTGTCCTCTGAACATATATGCTAATTTTATATTTTACTGGGGTCTTACTATGCCAACTTTGTAGCCTGTCCTTTTTAAATACGGCAGTCCAACCTGAAGATTTCCCAATGAAGTGATCCTTTGGGGTGGGGACAGGAAGAAGGTGATGGGTGTGGCTAAGGAGGCAGGGTTGGGCGGGGCCGGAAGCGGAAGGGGTGGGGTCAAGCTTGAATTAAAAAATCAGTGACAGGAAGTTAGGCAGAACTCACCGGAAGTGGCTGGTGCTGGGGGTTAGGGTTAACCTCAATGCTTTTCTGCACAAATTTGCCTTTGGAGTTGAGGAGGTTTGGCAGGACCGGAGGAGAGGAGCCCGGGCAGGGAGTCGGCCTGCAGCGTCTGAGAGGCTCGGAGGCAGGACGGAGCAGGTGCTTCCCAGGCTGCTGAGAAGATGGCGGCTCTGACGTGCGTAGTGGCATTGGAGGGGACGGAGCGGGTGAAATTGACGTTTGCGGGAGTGCAGCCACTATTGTATGGCTGTTCTCTGGGCCAGTCCATGGAAGGAGCTTCTTTGCGGCAGGCCCTGCAGTGGTCGCCTTAATTCACATAATCCGTGCAGCCTTCTGTGGTGGGAGGGTTTCCTCTGGCTCAGGTGACATGCCTTGATGTAGGTCCTACAGGCCATAAGGGGTGGAGCCAGGATTCCACTCTGGGTCTGACAGTGAAGTCCAGGCTTTCTGGGAGGCCCGCGTTTTCAGGGGCAGGAGCCTTGTTGGTCATGGAAGGCTTCCTGGAGCAGGTGGTGATGTGGCTTATACACCTTTAGTAGGCTAACATGAGGTCAGGGTAAGAAGAGCAGTGGATTGGGAGTGAAGAGGCTGGGTTCAAATCCTGCTTTCGTGTGTACATCTGGATTAGACAAACCCTCTCTGGGCTCCATGTCCCATTTGTACAATGGGGAGGTGGGACCAGATGGCCTTCCTCAGCATCCCTTCCAAGTCTGGAGCTTACTCCTTCTCTACATCAATGTTTGCTAAATATTTTTCTCTTGGGGAAGCCTGTTGTCTGACTACCAGCACCATCTCCCTCCCTGAGCTCCCTTCCTGTTTTCGGGACGCCCGTGGGTGTCCAGGCAGGTGTCCCTGTTCATGACAACAAGGGCTGTGCCCTGCCTGCCATTTTGAAAGACTAGCTCTTTCTGGCCACCTGGGCTATCAGTGCTGCTAGCAGGTTTACCTGCTGGGGGAATGCCATGAAGGAAGACCGGGGGCCTGACAGGGCTGTGTTCACCAAGTCTTCCTGGGTGTTCAGGGGAACCTTAAGCCAGTCTGTCTGTGAGAGCCTGCATTTCCCTACTTGTAAATGTGGAAGTATTCTCTCCCTTAATCTCTTTGACCTCCTCCTCACTCCTCCCACCTCGATTTTCACCCCAAGGGCAGTGGGGAGCCAAGGGTGATGTGCTTCCCATTTCTGCAGGAAAGTAGCCCTGTGAGTGATAAAGGAGCTTGGCAAGTGTTTGGAGAGATTCAAAAATAGATTAAAATATAAAATACAGCTTGATTCAAGCTTTAGGAATTCTGCTTTGTCCCTGTTCACTTGGACCATAAGTTCTATGGGTTTGGCCTCCTATAAAGTTTACATCCACGCTCACCTCAGGCCCAATCATCCTCCACCAGATGAGGACACAGCCTCTCACTGTCTCTGACTCTGGGGCCTCCTCCAGGCAGCCCTCCGTGCTGACCTGGAGGAAGTGATCTGAAGTGCATGGGTGTCTGACCTTGCCCTTCTAGGCATAAACCTCTCCACAGCTCCACAGCTGTGCTCAAGGTCAAGGAAAACCCCTTAAGTGATTTATTGTCCTTCCTCTCTTACACTAGACCTCCAGTCACACCAGGGCAGCACTGTGCCTTGTTCATCGCTGCACCTTTAGTGCCTGGGAAAGTATCTGGCACTTAATAGTTTCTCAGTAAATGGTAATGATGCTGCCTGCCACTGTATGTCTGCTGAGCAGGACACATCCGCCGTTAGGAGTTTCAGTTACAGCCCTGTGGGTGTCAGTATTATTATCTCTTATATGAATGAGGAAACAGATTCAGAGAGGATAAGAATATTGATAGGATTGAAAACGATCATTGAATAAATACATGGTTACCCTCTTAACATCTTTAATGAGAGCCTGGAGGCATCTGTTACTTCACATGGAAAAAAAAAGTCTGAGCCCTGAGTCTGAAGTCTTTGCCAGGTGCAGAGGGAGCCCGGGACTGGCAGGCACACTGCAGGTGTGGGCAGGGTCCACCTGCCTGGGCAGAGCTGGATGCGAAATCCAGTCTGTGCCAGGCACGCTGCGGTGAGCTCTCAGCTGCAGTCAGGCGACCACCATCTTTACCAGCTGTGCAGCGATGTAGTGACAGTGAAATACTCATGGGACTCTATCACGCAGGGTCTGCCGATTTCTACTCATCATTATTTTTCCACTGTGAACATTTAAAACTATTCAAAATTAAAATATTGCACAAAGAAAAAAACCACCAGCATTCAGCTCTATTCCAAGCACCCTGAACCACTGTTTTAGTGTCCTTGCCAGCATTGTCCAGCGGCAGCATGCACCCGTTGTCGATGAAACATTTGGCTTTTCACGTGGGATGAAGGGGTCTGGTTTGGAGCTCATTTTTTTTTTATGCCCTGATTCTGTTACTCCTGAGCTGTTGAACTCGGGCAAGTTCCTCAACCTCTCTGAGGCCTTAGCAGTCCTCTAGAGAACCCTACCCATAAGGAGGAGGTGGGAGATAGATGAAAAAGGGCTTGATCCAAGCCAAGGAGTTTGATTTTCACCCCGAGGACAGTGGGGAGCCAAGGACAGTCTGCGAATACAGTTTACTGTTTTCTAATTCTCAGAAAAGTAGTGATAGTCGCCAGGATCAAGGGACCTTGGATCAGAACTCTAGGTGGCTGAGGGTGGCCATGGACAAGGGGGCAGTTGGGGCTGCATGGGGCGGGACAGAGGGTGAGGAGGTGGCCAGAGGGGGACTATCAGCAAGAGGAGACATAAGAAAGCCATTCTCAGCAGGCCCCTGGGAGCTGGGCGTCTAGTCTAGCTGGGGAGTGCTGAGGGGCCTGAATGGGAGACAAGGGTCTGGACCAGGTGAGAGGGGGTTTTACCCTCCTGGAAACCTGCTCAGGAGAGCCTGGGGGTGGGCTGGGGGCACACTGCAGCTGCTCCAAGGGGCTTCGGGGAAGAGCTGGGACTTAGAGATGGGGAAACTGAGGCTCCCAGCGGCTGTGCGACTTCTCCAGAGTGACTCAGCAGGTTGAGAGGTACAAGCCCAGGTCCCCTGCCTCTCTGCCCGGTGGCCCACTTGGTCCACGCTGCCCGCTTGCGAGGACAGAGGGACCCCACTGTTACACCTGAGGACGTGAAGCTTGCGTTTTCTTTCTTTTGTTTTCAGGTGAATGAGTTTCTTTAAATTTTCTTTTAAATAAGTATGCATTTTCCCCCATGGGGGGGGCAATTAGGTTTATGTGTTTATTTATTTTAATGGAGGGACTGGAGCTGGAACCCAGGATCGTGCATGCTGAGCATGCGCTCTACCACTGAGCTATACCTTCCCCCTCAATTTTCTTTATTAAACATCTACTGTTTGCCCATGACTGTGCAGTAGCCTTTAGGGTGTGAAATCTAAAGGGGCAGGACGCCCGCCCCCTCGGGGGAAGGCTTCCTCTTTTTGGAGCGCCGCTCTCCAGTGAGAGGGAGTCAGCTCGGGCTTTGGACTGAACTTGAGGTGCATGCCTCCATCTCTTCACACTTATTTTTATTATTATTCTTATGGACATTTAAAAACAGATTTAAACAAAATTTCTTCATGACTAAGGTTATAGGGTATCTCAGGAAGGTGGCTTTTGTTTTCTTAGACACAGAGCCAAAGCCCAGGGCCGGCCAGCGTCGGCTGAGGGTCCGTGATCCTCTCTCGCTGTGCCCAGAATCCCTGCCGGCTGCCCTGCCCTCTTGTCAAGGTCATTTTGTACGTGGTGATGCTTATTCTTGATCATCATTGTGTTTTACTTCTCAGTTGATTATTTGGGGAAGTCTGTCTGTGGTTCGGACAGAGCCGCAGCCCTGCCCTGCATGTAACTGCCCTTTATCCAGTGCTCGAGGCCTGGGTCAAGAAACATAATCCTTTTGCCACATAGGACATGATTGCAATGACTGGTGACATTGGAATAGGAAATGTGTCAGTGACAAAGTTTCCTGGTCTCGATCATTGTGTCGTGAGTTCATAGTGCCCTTGGTGTTGAGATGAAAGCCACAGCACTTAGGGTGGGGCGTCATGAGGCCTGAAGTGCACTTCCAGATGCTTCACAGAAATAGACAGATATGTATAGAAATGTGTCTTTATAGACACAGTTGCTGTGGGGCCATGTGAACGATGGGTGAGTCTAGGTGAAGGTATGGGATGTTCATTATACTATTCTCGGAACTTTTCTGTAGTTTTGAAACTGCAGATTGAAAAGTTTGTACAAACGTACTCCCAGTGGGAGAGGCGTGCTGAGAACCAGCCGTGTCCACCTGTCCACTCTGTGGCCTCCGGCATTTTCTGTGTCTCAGTCCCATGGAAGCGGAGAGAACTTCGTGCCCTGCAGTTCAATTCTGACCAGCCATTTGGGGGCCAGTCTTGAAATAGGGGCACAGTCTTCTGACAAAATTCATTCTTCCCTCTATAGAGAAATCATTGCATCTTCAGAATCTCCTTTTGGGTCAACTTTCCATAAAAATTTCACTTCTCTTCTTCTCTTACATTTTCCTTAAAGTTGTGTTGCCTTCTAAAATTACTCAAGTAGTATTTGTTGTTGTAGTTATTCAAAAGAGAGGAGAGTGAAGAAATGAGTAAACTCTTTTGTTTCATCCCGGGTGGGGTAACCCATGGTGGGCGGACGGTCCAGAATGTCTTCCTGTGCTCGCGGGAACACATGCAAACATGCACACGCGTCTAGGAGGGCTTGGGTTATCTTTTCACTTTTTATCCTTTGTTAACCTGGGCTTCCTACTTTTCCTTGAAGACATAGCTTAGGGACTGCCTCCTCCAGGAAGCCCCCCAGGCTCTGAGCACTGATCTTACTTCATTGCAGTCATCTGATTACAAACCGCCCTCCCTGCCAGATTTTGAGTAATGCAAGGGCAGCAGCTGTTTCTATTTCACCGTCTGCACTTGAGCCGGGAGCCCAGGAGGTGCACAGTCAGGGTTCATGGAGTGAACAGGTGGGTAGAGGAGCCATCCCGGGCGAGGAAGCCACATAAACAGAACCTTGCAGGTAAGAGAAGACTTCTCGTTTAAACATTTCCTCTAGACCCTGGGAGGAGAGTCGCAGGGGCCTGGACATGTGGGGACAGAAAGTCACTTAGGGAAACGTGGCCACTGCCACCCTGGGGCTCCCATTCCCTGGCTGATTCTGTCCTGGTGCTGATGCCCTGTGTGGCAGGGCTGATGGGATGGCCATGAGGACCAAGGGTGGGGCTGGGGCCAGGTCCTCCCTCCTCCCCAAGGCCCAGTACAGGCTTAGCCCACTGGAGGTCTTGGGGACAACAGTAAGCAGCCTCAGCCAGGGTTGCAGCAGCACAGGGTTTAGATGTGGGCCTGGCCCAGGTCTCATTATCCTTCCGTGACCCCGACTCCTTCCTCATTAGAGGCCCTGTTTTCTGCAGCTGGGACTTATTAATCCTATCTGCAGATCGTCCAGTTGGTGCCAAGGGACCAGGTCACTGCCAGCTGGAGGAAGTTGAAAGTTCAGCAGGATGTAAAGCTGAGGGGCTGGCTTCATAGCCTGTGTTCTCAGGCGCTGCAAAGAAGAGCATCCCTTGCTCTGAGCAGCTTTCCCGGGTTCACCTTTCCATTCAGGCCAGAGGGCCCTGGCTCTTCTGCAGACAGTAGAGCACTGGACTGACATTTCAGAGGGTTTGCGTTACTGGAAGAGAGTGGCACGGTGTGGATGTGTCTAGGGAAGAGAAGTCAGCATCTTTTGGGGAACCTGTGGAGAAGAAGGGAGAAATTCAGCTTTTCTGTTAGTTTTTATTATGAATGATAAACATTAATAATGCTTGAGTATTAAACGTCTTCATAGCTTTGCAAGAATATACACTTCACCAGCTTCGAAATTAGCATTTTCCCTATTTAATGGAGGCACAAACTGAGTGGCAAAGTGACTGTGGAAAGCCAGGACTTGTTGACTCATCCCTGGTTCCGTGCTGGGCCCTGTGCGGGAGTTGAGACTTGGAGATGAAAGCAGCACAGGCCTAGTCTCAGGGCGCACCTGGTCTGGCGGGGCTTTGAGGTTTACCCGCGAACATGTACAAGTAAGGGTTCCTCTTCGTCTTCCCGCATCCATCATTGTTTCGCAGTCACTCCCTTGGAATTCGGTTCTGAACAAATGCTGACGTGAACTGAGATGGTTTACATGACAGCAGGCTCTGTATCCTTTTCTCTCTCAGCTTCTTGTCTGCCTGTCCACCGAGGCTGACGGTCCTTGATGGCTGGGGCTGTGTTGTGAGTACCTGGAGGTGGTGGGGAGGGTGGTGATGGTGATGGTGATGGTACTGGTGGTGGTATTGTTGCCAGTGGATGCAGCCGGTGTTCCAGGTTCTTGTCCCATCCCAGAAGGAATTCAGAGACAAGATGTACTGGTTAAAAAAAGTAAAGTGAGAATTAATTAAAGGATGAATAGTACACTCTCAAGAGGAGAACGGGCAGGCTCAGGTGAGCGGCTGCCCTGAGTTTCTTTGGCAAGTCGGTTAGTTAGGGTGTAAAAATGAATGGGCAGAATATTCATTGGGGAGGGAAGGGTTTGGGGTCATATTCCCTGATTATCATCCCAACTCCACCTTCCCAAAGGGAGGAGGGATTTTTGTCCTTATTTAGTCTGGATCTGAAGTGTCATAGCGTCGGTGCATGCTGGGTACTTCTAATCTGCAAGGCTAATTTTATTGTAATGAGGTCATAATGAGCAAAAGGTTACATTCAGACACTGGAGATTCCTGCTTTTTCTCACCTATCTTTGTTGGCCTCCAGGCTGCTTATCAGCCCAGAGGTTCCTGCTTTTCTTTCTCTGCCCAGGGACCCCTGGTGCTTACATGATGTGTGGTTTCTTGCATTTGGCCTGTGCCCCTCCTTTCTGCCCAATTCCTGCCATTTGGTCTGTGTCCCCCTTTCTCTGCTCACATCTAGCTATCTGCCTGCTCTAACAGTATTGGTGGTGGTGGTAAGAGTGGTGGTGGTGTTTAGGGTGAGGGTGATGGTGTTAATGATAGTGATGATAATGGTAGTGGTGGTGGTGAGAGTGATGGTGGTGTTGTGTTGCTGGTGGTGAATGATGGTGATGGCGGTGGTGTTTAGGGTGATGGTGATGGCAGTAGTGATGGTGTTAATGGTGATGATGATGATGGTGGTGGGTTGGTGGGGAGGGTGGTGATACTGATGGCGATGATGGTGGTGGTGGTGAGGGTGGTAATGGTGGCTGTGGTGTTTAGGGTGATAGTGATGGTGATGGTAGGGAAGGTGGTGAGGGTGGTGATGGGGATGGTGATGCTAGTGGTGAGGATGGTGGTGAACATGATGTGGTAGTGGTTATGGTGGCGGGGGTGATGATGTTAGGGATAATGGTGGCTGTGGAATTGGTGGTGGTGTAGTAAAACTTAAAACTACAGGTCCATACTAGGCACTCTTGTAAGCACTCTAGCTGTCTGAATCTGTGTGGTTGTAACCACCACTAGGCCCATTCGCCCAGGGAGACACTGGAGGCACAGAGCCGCACAGTTAGTGCGTGCTAAAGTTGGATTCAAACCCTCGTCGGCTGGCTCCAGAGCCACATCAGGATTACCCAGGTGTGATCATGAGACCTCCAGCATCACATCACCTGGGAGCTCTGTGGAAATGCAGACTCATAGGCCCCAACGCAGGGGATCAGCATCACTCAGGGAGGGGCCAGCTAGGAAGTATTCAAGGAACTTGTTCTCATGCACGTTAAAGTTTGAGAGGCGCTGCATTGAACTGCCTCCTAGTCTTGCTCTCAGTGGCTGAGTCAGCTTGCAACCCAGGCTCGTGACTCTGGTCTTGATATTCAGAGTGTCCTGCATGCAGCACAGTGTCACTTTAAACAGGACCTGTGCCTTGTCCCCTGGGCAGATGAAACCATCTAATCCAAAGGTGGTAGTGGGTGGTGGGGGAAGGGAGAGGGGAGGAAGGGTGGGTCTTCTCACTCTTCACTGTATGCTTGAATCCCCTGGGCATCTTGTTAAAATGCAGGTTCTGATTCAGTGGGCCTGGGGTGGTGCCTGTATCTCTTACAGGATCCCAGTGATGCTGGCATTGCTCGCCTGTGGACCCACTTTGAGTGGCAGAGCCCTAGGCAAGAGGTTGTCAGACTTGAACTAGCATCAGTGGCACCTGGAGGGCTAGCTAAACTCAACCCCAAGTTTCAGATTCAGCAAGTCTGGGATGAGCCTGAAATCTTACAATCTAGCTTCCTGGTGATACCAGTGCTCCTGGCCTGGAGGCCACACCTGGAGCAGGCAGGGCCCGAAGCCAGCGACTTCCACTTCGGCTGCACATTAGAATCACCCGAGGACCTTAAAAAACCACTGAGGCCTGGACCTCACTCCGAGATTCAGAATCAGTGGGGCTGATCGGAGGCTGAGCATCGGGAATTCTCAGCCGAGAACTACCTCTCCAGAGTCATTTTTTCTACCCTAATTGCCGGGGGAGGTGAGAATATCATACCATTCTTGTGCCCATCCCAGAAGAGTCTGATTCAGTGGCTAAGTGGGGCCAGGCAGAGGCATGAACAATAAATTCTCCAGGTTTTTCCATTGAGCCATGGGGCTGAGAATGGCTGATCTGGACCAAGAGGTCCTGCCTGTTTCCTCGAGGCTCCTGTGCTGCTGGCCGTGGGCCCTGGGGGCCACTTCGTGCTCTGAGCCTCTCCTTCCTGCTCTGGGTGAAGGGAAGCACCTTGCAGTCAGGGAGGCCTATGCAGTGTGGGTGGGTGGGGAGGGTGTAGCTTAGTGCTAGAGTGCAGGCTTAGCGTGCATGAGGTGCTGGGTTCAATCTCCATTACCTCCACTTGAAATAAATAAACCTAATTACCTACTTACCCCCCAAAAGCAAACAAACAAAAAAATCCAAAAAAAAAAAAAAAAGAAAGAATTAGAGACCTACACAGAGACCCCACTTCTGCTGCTCCCCGCTGGGCTGTGTGACCTCCAGGAACTTAGTTGACCTCTCTTCACGTATAAAACAGGGGAAATAAATTATTTGCTCCGAAGCATTGCGTGAGACAATGTTTATAAGCAGCTTGCATGGTACCTGAACGTGGGAGCCACCCTTAAGATCAGTAGCTACGGACACGTGGGCATTACTGAGTGTCTCATGCAGCAGCTCTCCAGCGGGGTGGGGGGGGTGGGGGCAGGAGAATCACGGGGGTCTTTAGGACCTGGGTCTCTGTGGTCTTCGTTAGCCTTCCAGGGCTTCTGATGCCCAGCAGTGTGAACACCACTGATATCATAATCTGGTGGCTGTTACTAGCTAGTAGTAAGGAGGGCACCCAGACTTCTGGCCTGGGGGACTGTTGGGGTCTTCCCCGGGGTGAGGAACATGGGAGAATCACAGCTGTGAAGGCGGGAGGTGGGGGGCCCAGTTCTGGGCTGCCTAGTGTGAGGTGTCTCTGGGCCAGTGTGGGGAGGTACAGATGGCAGTTGGGGACATGAGTCTGAAATGCATGAGACAGTCCTAGGCTGAATGACTACTGTCTCTCAGGAAAGGCTCTGGTTCTTCAGGACTTAGAGCTTCTTGCATTGTACTGTGACATTAACTGTCAGTCATACGAGTGAGATCCATTTGCGGGATCTGGTGGGATGTGGTGTGCTGTGGACTGGTTCTGGGTCTCACTTACTGTCTGCTTTGTCCCTCAGGCCGTGGCTCTCAACACTCCGATCGCTGCCTCCCCTGTGCGTTGTCAACCCCTGTCCTCACCTTCTTTGCCCTCCCTTCCCCTGACACCCTCTCTGAGGCTGGCTGCCTCTCTGAGACTGTGGTTTCTGGTTTAATTTTTCTGGTCGGGCCTGGTCATGGCTGTACTTGGCAAGCTCTGGGCATGGATGTGGCTCCTTTCAGCCCTGAGGGTTTTGTTTAGTTCACTTGCCTAATGGTTAAAAATAAATCATATATGCTCAACATCACTAATTGTTAGAGAAATGCAAATCAAAACTACGATGAGATGTCACCTCATCCTGGTCAGAATGGTCATCATCAAAAAGTCTACAAATAATAAATGCTGGAGAGGGTGTGGAGAAAAGGGAGCCCTCCTACACTGTTGGTGGGAAAATAAATTGGTGCAGCCTCTTGGGAAAATAGTATGGAGGTTCCTTAAAAAACTAAAAATAGAGTTATGATATGATCCAGAAATCCCACTCCTGGGCATATCTGGAAAGACAAAAACTCTAATTTGAAAAGATACCTGCACCCCAGTGTTCATAGCAGCACTATTTACAATAGCCAAGACATGGGAGTAACCTAAATGTCCATCGACAGATGACTAGATAAAGAAGATGTAATACACGCACACGCACACACGATGGAATACTACTCAGCCATAACCATTGCCATTTGCAACAACATGGATGGACCTAGAGATTATCATACTGAGTGAAGTAAGTCAGACAGAGAAAGACAAATATTATAAGCTATCACTTATATTTGGAATCTAAAAAATAACACAAATTAATTTTTTTACAAAGCAGAAGCAGATTCACAGACAAAGAAAACAAACTTATGGTTACCAAAAGGGAAAGGGGAGGGGGAGGGATAAATTATGAGTTTGGGATTAACAGATATTCACCCCTATATATAAAATAGATACACAACAGGGTCCTACTGTATAGCACAGGGAACTATATTCAATATGTTATAATAACCTATAATGAAAATCTGAGAAACATACATATAACTGAATCACTTTGCTGTACATCTGAAACTAACAAAATATTGTAAATCAACTATACTTTAATTTAAAAACATGTGTGTGTGCGCACACACACACACACAGAGTTGCTAGGGCTGCTGCAAGGAGGTGCCACAAGATGAGCGGCTTAAAGCAGAGACTTATTCTCTAGTGGGTGTGAAGTGTCATCTCACTGTGGTTCTGATTTGCGTTTCCTTAATGCCCAGCGACGTCGAGCATCTTTTCATGTACCTATTGGCCATTTGAATATGTATATTTTCTTTGGAGAAATATCTATCCAAATCTTTTGCCTATTTAAAAAGTGAGATTGTTTGTCTTTTCATTGTTGAATTAAAAGAGTTCTTTATATATTCTGGATATAGGCCCCTTACTGGATATGTGACTGGCAGATATTTTCTCCCGTGGGTTTTATGTTCGTTTTGTTTATGCTGTCTGTATTAGTTTCCAGAGGCTAATGTAATGAAGAATTACAAACTGGATGGCTTGAAGCAACAGAAATTCACGCTCTATAGTTCTGGAGGCCAGAAGTCTGAAGTCAAGGCCTCGGCAGGGCCGTGTTCCCTCTGAAGGCTTGTCCTGCCTCTTCGGCTCTTGCGGCCCCGGGCATTCCCAGGCTTGGGGAGATACCACTCCTAATCTCCGCCACTGTTTCCACATGGCCCTCTTCCCTGTGTGCCTCTGTGGTGTCCGCTTCTCTTCATATAAAGACTTTAGATCTGGAATGACCTCATCTCGAGGTCCTTAACTAATCACGTCTACAAATACCCTATTTCCAAATAAGGTCACATTCTGAGGTGGACGTCAATTGTTGAAGGACAATATTCAAACCACTACAGTGTCCTTCAAATTTTAAAATTTTGGTCAGGTCCAGTTTATTCAATTTTTCTTTGTCATTTGTGCTTTGTGCTATCTTGTCTGAGAAACCATTGCCTGATCCCAGGTCACAGAGGTTTATTCCTTATATGTTTTCTTCTAAGAGTTTTATAGTTTTAGCTATTGCCTTTGGGGTTTTGATCCATTTTGAGTTAATATTTGTGTCTGATGTGAAGTAACTGTCCAGCTCCATTCATTTGCTTGTGAACATCGAGTTGTCCCAGGATCATTAGTTGAAAAAGACTATTCTTTCTTTCTCAGTTTGTCTTGGTACTCTTGTCAAAAATCAAATGACCGTAGATGTAAAGGTTTACTTCTGAATTCTTAATTCTATTCCATTTGTCTCTATGTCTGTCCTTAAGCCAGTATCATGTTACCTTGATTGCTGCAGCTTTGTAATGAGTTTTGAAATCAGGAGGTGTGTGTCCTCAAACTTTGTTCCTTTTGTTTTCAGGGTTTCATGTTGGAATGTGAATTTCAATATGAATTTTAGGATTAACTTCTTAAAGAAGTCAGCTGGGATTTTGATAAGAATTTTGTTCAATCAGTAGGTAAATTTGGGCTTAACCATATTAAGTCTTCTGCTCCATGAACATAGGATGCCTTTCCGTTTATTTGTAATCTTTAATTTCTTTCAACAGTATTTTGTATTTTTCAATCTTGTATTTCTTTTGCTAAATTTACTCCTGAGCATTTTATTGTTTTAGATCTTGTATATTTTAAAAACTTGCCCTAAAAGCAAAATTCCTCACTGGAAGAGACTCCTCTGGTTTGAGAAATGATTCTGTTTTCCTCCTCTGAGTGATGTTTCTTCTGAGGATTTTCCTTCTAAGCCAAGCCCAGGAATTGAGGTCCAGCCCCAGGCATCAGGGGACTATTCCATAAAATCTTAGAAGATCAGGTTGGAAGGAATCTTAGTGACCCCCTGGACCCCTGCTTGGGATATAAATCGCCTGTCGAAGTCCTGAGTTGAACCAAGTAGTTTTTCATTATCCCTCTGTACATGTGTCCATCCATCCATCCATCCATCTACTCTCCCACCCCTTTCACTGGACCAGTGGTTACCCCATGTGGCGCCATGTGCTGAGGGATAGGGAAACTGAGACGGCTTAGACCCAGTCCCTGCCCTCAAGAAGCTCACAGTCTGGTGTGCAAAATTTAGGGTTCACCAAGACAACACAGTGCCGGGATAGAAGGAAGCCCTGAGGGTTGTGGGAGCCCACAGAGGGCTGGGGGTTGGGGAAGTCACCCCACCGCCACCCCACTTCCTCGTCCTTCTTTCCCTCCCCTGCCCTTGGTGGGGATCTTCCACCTTCTAAGAATCCTCTTTCTTCATACAGCCTCCTTCCCCTGCCCCTAAATGGAAATACTTTCTCAACTTACCCTGTTCGTTAGGGCTGTGATGTCAGCGAGTGTCCTGATGTGGGGTTTTCCCCTGGGGAAATGGGGCCACCCTATTTGTGACTGGCTTTACACACACACACACGCACACACACACACGCACACTCACCGGTATAACAGAACTCTCACTACAGCCTCCGTGGCTTGGACGTACCATGGTTTATTGAATGAGTCCCTTATCGTTCCCATCTTTCTGGATTATCCATCCCCTTGTCTGGTTGTTCCCTTAGGAAAGATTCTAGAAGTGAAGCTACTGAGTGAAAGCAATTCATATTGAAATTTTTCACAGAAATTGCCAAATGGCCTCTAGAAAAGTTATGCCAGTTTATACCCACCAAGAGTGACTGAGAATAGCAATTTCACAGAACCTTGCCAACGATGGATATTGCAGATCTTCGCCAGTGTGATAAGTAAGAATGCTCATCCCCAATCCATTCCTTTGATTACAGGGAGGCTGAGCATCTTGTCTGTGTACTGGCTATGTGCTTTTCTTCTTTGGAGGATTACTTCTTCATTATTTATACTAACTTTTCTACTGGTGTGCTGCCTAAAACAATTTTGATCTGTAAAACCCCTTAACTTGATGAGGATATTAACCTGTGTCCCTGGTGTGTTACAGATATTTTCCCCAGTGGTGGTCTGTTGTTTTCGCTTTGTGACGCTTTTCCCTGCCAGAGGTTTAGCCCTGGTGCCTTCTGTGGACGCTCAGACTTTTTGCCTCCTTTAGTATTTCTTTTTTAGGAGATTTCTTTGGTGTTTTTTTGTTTGTTTCATTTCGATTTGTAATCCACCTGAAAGTTGTTTTATGGTGAGGCTCGAGGTAGATACCTGGTTTTATTCGTTCCCTAATAGCTAGTCCTCTATCCCAGTACAATGGTAGTGGACGAGAGTGGATGAGCTGTTCTCTCTCCCCGTTTATGTGAGTTAAATTCCTGTGCCCACACTTGGATCTCCTTTGGGACTTCCTCCTCCATCTCACTGATCTGCTGAGCAGCCCGTTTTATCCCTGAAGAGAGAGACACAAACTCCCAGCTTGACGTTTCCGAAGCAGATTTTCTTTCCTGAACTAACCAGATGGACTTGCCATCTAACTACTTTCTGGAGGCGCCCCAGAGACCCTTCCACTCCAGCCCCTCTGGAGTGTTCTCATCCGTTTTTTCTGCTTAATCATATTTCACCCGTTGCTCCCAAACTAAACCTTCATTGAACCTACAGACATTTGCTTGCTGCCTCCCCCGGCCAGGCCCGGTGTCGGGACAGCCAGATGAGTTCGGCAGGGGGTTTAAAAGCCACGGTTCCCGGTGCTTTTGTTCACTCACCACGAAGCTTCATGGACCTGTGTTCATTTGCAGCCTCTTGGAGATTCCTGCCCGGAAGCCGGTGGGCGGGCAGACGCCACCACCCCAGGGCCATCCCTCTGCTGGACGGTTCCTGGCCTGCAAGTACTTGGTGTTTGAGGTCGTGGGGAGCTGGAACGTGTGTGGGGGAAGGCCAGGGTGTCTGAGCACTCACTCTGTGCTGGGCATTATCTGTCCGCAGGCCTGACAGCATCCCTGTGAAGTAGCCAGTTCTTAACATCCTCACTTTCCAGGCTGAGGGATGGAGACAGTGGGAGCAGAATAACCTGGCCAGGGTCTCTCACAGGGGAAGGGGCGGAGCCAGCCTCCCGCTGGGGCCCTGCCTCATAGCATTGTTCTCTGTTACCGTAGCCCTGGACATGTGGCCCAGATGACTCTTTGGAAGTCGTAGAAGCTGAGTTAGCACTTTTTCTTTCCGGGGAATAAAATGCTCCACAGGACAGCTGAGCCAGCCTAGCGCCGTGGATATAAATGGACGCATCACGGGAAGGGCTGCCCTCACGCAGGCGCACGACGGGAGGCTCCGTGCCTGGTGCTCTCCAGAGGGGCGGACCCCACAGCACAGGGAAAGTGAAAACACAGACAGTTAGCTCCAATTTACACACGAGGAGGTGGAGGCTCGGAGAGGTTAGGTGACGTGTCCACGACAGGACAGGGGGATGGTGGCTGAGCTGGATTTCTGGCCCGAGTTCCTGGCTCTTAGCTGCTGTGATGGTTCATGCTTCTGGCTCATGAATAGGTCAGGACAGTGGTGGATTTTAGTCCAAAAAACAGGGCAAGTCTTAACAATGGAATGTAGGTGCTGAAGTTTTATCTGAAAGTTAGAGAGTTTCTGCACATTTGTGGCTTCCTAAATGTCACAAATTACCTTGTATAGAAATTGGTATTCAGAGAATTTTCAAATGAATCTCACTTGGTTCTCAGGACAGTCCTGTGCAGTGGGCCAGATTCCCATCCCCAATCCCCTTCTGCAGATGAGAGTGACCTGCCTAGGGCATCTGACTCCCTTCCACCCGTGGACCAATTACAGGAACTGCAGGGCTGTAGAGAATTGGCTAAAGGGTGCTGGTTCTCTGAGCTGACAAGTGACAAGAGGACCACCAGCTGTCATGGACAGACCATGTGCCAGGCCGAACATCCGGGCGTGGTGGGGCTGGGATGAACCCGAGTCTGGAACAGAACCACCCTCTGGCACATCCTGCAGCCTCCAGTGATGTAGAGAAATCCTCCAGCCGATGCTGTCGGAAGTTTCCTAGGTGAAGACAGATGAAAGCCTGTCATTTGCATCAGATCTTCAGTTTGCATCTCAGCAGCAAAGGGTGGGATGACCAGGGCGACTGGGGGCTGCAGCTGAAAGTGGAGAACAGATGGCATTGGATTAATTTTTGCAAAGTATAAGAAAGGGAATGCACAGCGATCTGTTAGCTGCCTTGGCATCTAACTTTAATTTTTTTAAAGTCAGAATTACGTACTTAGTTCCCATATTTTAATAAATCTAAGATGACACCAGTGGGGAGACGCATCATTATTTTTGTGCCACAAGGAAAGGGAAGAAACAGTGCTGCCAGCGAAGCCACAGCAGGGCTGGGCTGTGAGACACATTCTGATTCAGAAATGTAAAAAAGTTAAAAAACGTGCACCTCCAATTCAGTGCAATACGAGAGTGTTCACATGTTCACATGCTGGTGGGCCATGTCTGAGGGCTGGCTTCGTGTTGGGTGCAATGCCGTGAAAAGATGTTCACAGTCCCTGCTCCTTACAGGCACACAGAATGGTCAGATATTTAAACATGCTAATGCATCGTTTCAGAATTATTTGTTGGTTGATGAGTTCACTCAGCCACCAAATCTTTCTGGAGCACCAGCTTTGTGCCAGGCACTGTTCTAGGCACCAAGGACCCGCAGTGGACAAAACTACCCTCGGAGCTGACTCTGTGGCAGTAGTCATCCCTGCAGTAATTCTCAAACATTACTGTGCAGGAAACACTACCCTCAAAGATTCTGACTGCCAGGACTGCCTTTTCTTTTCTTTTCTTTCTTTCTTTCTTTTTTTCTTTTTTCTTTTTTTTGCAGCCCTTCATTCCCCCTTTTTTTTCCCTCCAAAAACCAGAATTTTATAACTGGCATAAACATTTCCATTGCATTAAAACCAACAAAATACCTAGAAATAAACCTAACCGAAGAGGTTACCTATACTCTGGAAACCGTAAAACACTGATGAAGGAAACTGAAGATGACACAAAGAAATGGAAAGACAGCTTGTGCTCTTGGATTGGAAGAATCAACATTATCAAAATGGCCATACTACCCAAAGCAACCTACAGATCCAATGTAACCTCTGTCAGAATACCCATGACATCCTTCATAGATCTAGAACAAACAATTCCAAAATTTATATGGAACCATGAAAGACCCCAAATTGCCAAAGCAATCTTTCGTAGGTCTTTTTTTCCCTCTTTCTTCTTTTTGTTCTCTTTTCTTATGGTTTGATGACTAGAGAAGTTCCTTTAACGTTTGTTGTAAAGCTGGTTTGGTGGTGCTGATTTCTTTTAGCTTTTGTTTATCTGTGAAGCTTTTGATTCCTCCATCAAATCTGAATGAGAGCCTTGCTGGATAGAGTATTCTTGGTTGTAAGTTTTTCCCTTTCATTGCTTTAAATATATTATGCCACTCCCTTCTGGCCTGTAGAGTTTCTGCTGAAAAAAATCAGCTGATAACCTTATGGGAATTCCTTTGTATGTTACTTGTTGCTTTTCTCTTGCTAATTTTAATATTTTCTCCTTATCCTTATTTTTTGTCAATTTGATTACTATGTGCCTTGGTTTGTTCCTCTTTGGGTTGATCCTGTATGGTACTCTCTGCACTTCCTGGACTTGGGTGACTGTTTCTTAAGTTAGGGAAGTTTTCGATTATTATCTCTTCAGAAATTTACTCAGGTCCCTTCTCTCTCTCTTCTCTTTCTGGGACCCCTATAGTGTGAATATTAGTGCACTTCATGTTGTCCCAGAGCTCTCTTAAACTATCTTCATTCTTTTTTCTTTTTTCTGTTCTACAGTAGTGATTTCCACTACTCTGCCTTCTAGCTCACTGATCCATTTTTCTGCCTCATTTAGTCTACTCTTGGTTCCTTCTAGTGTGTTATTCATTTCAGCGATTTTATTCTTCAACTCTGGATATTCTTTATATTTTCCAACTTTTTGCTAAAAACTTCACTCTGTGCATCTATACTCCTCTTGAATTCTCTGAACACCTTCTCCATCATTACTTTAAATTCTTGGATAAATTGCCTATCTCCTCATCACTTATTTCTTCTTCTGGGATTTTATCTTGTGCCTTGGCCTGGGAGATATTCCTCTGCCACCTCATATTGTCTGTCTTTGTATTTTTAGGTAGGTTAGTTACATTTCTCAACCTTGGAAAGGTAACCCTCTGTGGGAGATGTCCTGTGTGTCCCAGCAGTACACTCCTCTGTTGTCACCCAAGGGCCAGGATCCAGCCGGTTCCAGTGTAGAGTCTGGCCTGTGTTTGTGGATTCCTTCCACATTCTTTGGGATTAATGTTTTCTTATTTCTAGTATCTGTTCCCCAGTGGATGAGGCTGGACTAGAGGCTTATGCAGGTTTCCTGGCAGGAGGAGCCGGTGCCTGCCCACTACTGGATGAAGCTTGGTCCTAGACCTCTGGTGGGTAAGACCTTGTCTAGAGGAGTCGGTGACTCAGGAAGTCTGCTGATAGGTGGGGCTGTGTTCCCACCCACTATGTTGTTTGGCCTGAGGCTTCCCAGCTCTTAAGCCTGCGGGCTGTTGGGTGGGGCCAAGTCTCGGTGCTAATGATCCAATCAAGATGTCATTCTCCAGGAAAGCTCATGTAGATGAACACTCCCAGAATGTCCCCCACCAGCTTTTATGTCCCTGGATGAGCTGCAGCCGTCCCCTACCTCTCCAGGAGACCCTCAAAAACCAGCAGGCAGATCTGGCCCAGGTTCCTATGAAATCACTGCCTCTGCCTTTGGACATGGTGCACGTGAGATTCTGTGTACGCTTCCCAAGAGAATGAAGTCTCTGTTTCCACCTGTCCCGTGGGGCTCCTGGAGTTAAGCCCCACTGGCCTTCAAAACCAAATGTCCTAGGATCTCTTCCTCCTCCCAGAGCCAGAACCCCGGGCTGTAGAGCCTGACGTGGGGCTTAGAACTCTCTCTCCTGTGCAAGGGCCTCTGCAACTTAATTATTCTTCAGCTTGTGGGTCACCCACCGAGAGGAGTATGGGGCCCAGTTATATCGTGAGCACGCCCCTCCTACCGTCCTGCTGTGGTTTCCTCTTTATGTTTCCAGTTGAAGAAGATCTTTTTGGCTAGGTTTCAGTCTTTTTTTCTGATGGTTGTTTAGCAGTCAGTTGTGGTTTTGTTGTAGTCGAGAGGAAAGGTGAGCTTGTCGTCCCAGACACTGCCTTTCATGAGGTCTGGGTGGGACTCAGGAATCTGCATTTTCACACTCACCCTGGAAGATCTGGGGCAGGAAATGTGAGAAAGAGAACTTCAGTGTTAACAGCTTCATAGCATCCCATTGTACAAATGCTTCATAGCATCCCCTTGTAAATAACACATCCTTGAATATCCCTGCAGCGAAATACTTGAGTCTCATGTGCCTTCTTGAGGGCAAGTCGGGCAGTGGTACTTGGGCTGACTTTTTAAAGTGTGATTCTGCTGTAGTTTTCCCAGCCACTGTTTGCAGCCCTGGTTGGCTGCCTGGGTTCCTTTCCCACTTGTTAGGGCTCTTGTAAGGATTAAATGTGTGCGCTTTGAGCAGGGCTGATAAGCAGTAAGGCTGTGTTATGTGCATCTAGCTGTGGTGGTGGTGGTTGCGATACTGCATTACCAGTGTTGGGGAGGTCCTGTTTTCTCTGCATGGTGCCTGGGCGTGGCAGTGACTCTGGATGGAAGCTCTGGATAAAGCAGCCAAGCATATACGATTTGATGCTGGAGACTCACTTTGTTGTCCCAGATCCAATTTCAACCCATCTCCCCCTTTGTCAGTATTTTCCACCACAGTTATCTGGGTGTGACTCTAGGCTCACATCCCCTCCCTGGCTTCCCGCACTGCCTGAGGATGAACTGTAAATTCCTTACACCCTGGACAAGGCAGGAAGGCCCTTGAGAACTTGGCCCCAGCCCCATCAAATACCCTAACCCTGCCCTGCCCCGTGAGCTCTGTGCTGCTCTGTGGAGAGGAGACCTCCTGTGGGAGATAATGGTTGAACTGGGCCATCATCCCTTGGCCCTTGCGGTATATATTGGAGTTTTCCAGGTGGAGAAGAAAGGAAGGCCTACCTGACTGATGAACTGGTGCACGCACAGGTGTAGCTGTATGTTTGGGGTGGTATTAGTAGATCATTATGGCCCAGTGTGAGGTGTTGGGATGGGGCTGGATAATCAGTAAGCTGAAAAGGTGGTGGCTGTGGGCTGGGTTGGAAGGGGCTCCTCTTGCCAGTCTGCAGAGGCAGGCTGTGCTTCCTGCCCGCGGTGGGCCGAGCACTGCAGGGCTCTTGAAAGTCATGCTAAGTCTCCCCGTGTGCCTTTTCAGTTGCGCCTTTTTTTCTAGGCTGCGACCCACCTCCCCAGTCGTTTTCTATTTCTTTCTTTCGTTTTTTTAAGGCCTGTAAATGTCTGACAAACTCCTTGCCTAGTTGCTAAGGGCGCAGAAGGCATCCCTCCAGTTATTTAGCTCATCTCAGAAAACGGGACTTGGAAGGCAACCAGTCTCTCTTTGGGCTCTTTGTGGTAAATCCCTTCTGGGAATGCAGATGAGACATCTTGCAGGGCTTTTCTGGCAAAAGGGTTTGATGTGAAAGCAACTGAGTTATTAAAATAACTTAGTGGGCTAAAAAAAAAAAACAATGCAGGCAGAGAATGAAGAATTCGGAGCGGTTCTCCCAAACCTAGCCTCTGCACTTCCACCCGTTTGCTTCGCTGCTGTGTCCACTTGGTTTCCCGCTTCGCTCTGCGCCTGTGCCCCTGCCTCCGAGTGGCTGTGTCTCCGAAGCAGCATTTATCAGCTCCAAGGAACAGAAGGTGGCTACCTCCCGCCAAGGGTGGTGGCACTCAGCATGTCAGAGAGGGAGAGGAGATGGGCCTCAGTTATCACTCCTGCTTAACAGCTAGTATTTAGTGAGCACCTGCTGTATACAGGGCACCGGGCTAGACTCTGTGACAAGTTAGATGTGGAATCCAGACTTGCAGAGCTGAAGGGGTCTCGGGAGGGGGTGGTCACACCCTTGGGTGTCTCTCCGTGGGGAATGCACAGCTCTGGGGGAGTGCCGGAAGATTTTAGGCTGCCCTTGGCTGCTTTATTTTAATAGTATTTATTTTACTGTGTATTAGAGGAAATACAAGTAGCTCTTAAGCTTGCGATTTTGTGGATATTGTTGCTTAGAATCAGGCTGAAGCAGTATGTTTTTAAGTCAGTCATTGTAAAGAAAAATATTAAGGAAATAAAAAAAAGCTTAACACTGTGTTAAGTGTTCAAGTTGCAAAAGGGTGTGGGGGAACTTTGTGGGGTTCTCCCCAAAGTTCTCCATCTCGATTGCTAAAACCCTTTGAGCTGCTGTCCCCTTAAAGCTGATTTTTTAAAAACGAAGTACATGTAGTACGTACTTTATGCAGAAGTTACAGCAGCTGCAACTGGACGACAGTGGCACCGTCTAGTCCAAATGTTCATTTTTCAAAGGACAAAATTGAGGGCCAGGGAGAGGAGAGACGTGCCCACGGTCACAGAGTGAGCTGAGGGGAAGACGGCGGTCAGAGCCCGGGTGGGTGGCCCTCAGCTCAAGAGCTCCCTTTCCCACCGCAGACCCACCCTGTGACCAAGGCCTGCGTTCACAGGAGGCTGGGGCGCAGCAAGGGCTGGAGCTAGGCTGCAGTGGTGGGGGAACCTGAGTGCAGGCGACGCGGAGCAGGTGTCGGGGCCAGATGCAGGAAGGCCTGGGTGGGGCTCGATTTGGAGGCTTTGACTGGATTTGCCTGCTCAGTTGTCAAAGAATGTGGGAGTGGTGGATGTACCTGGGTGTGGCTTGTTACCGAAAATCAGATGGTCCTCCGAGGAGCAGGTAGGTGGTACGGGTTATTAGAGTTGCTAAGGAATGCCCTCTTCTGTGAGGAGAGTCTAAAGACCTCCCCATGGCAAGAGTGAAGTCTGAGAAGTTTCCAGATCAAAGAACCAGAGTTTAGGTTAATGGAGGGGTTAAAGAGCCACGTAAACCCTCGCCAGCATCAGAAGTTACGGGTTCTCCATTGGAGGCTGCCTGCATTTTGAGGGCTGACCTAACTCCTGCGATGTCTGGTCTTATCTTTACATTCACAGCGCACAGAGCAGCGGTGGTCAGACCAGGCAGCTTCCTCCAGAGCACATGAATGTGAGGCTTGAGTAAGTTAGGACAGTTCCTCAAAGCTGAAGCGGGGTGTCGTGGCCAGATCTCGAAGATGTTTGGCTTTTTTGTTCCCATTGGTTATGCAGTTTCATTCCAGGTAGAGTCATTGGCTGCTTTCTTCCTACCCACCACTCCTTCATTCTCCCTCCCTCCCTCACGTGGCTCACAGTGTGTCTGGCACAGCGCTGAGGACTGTAGTGGCTGCACGGTAATCACAGTTACATCAGCTAATGTCGAGGGAGCGGCCCAGCACTGTGTTAAGCTTCCACTCACATTATCCCATTTACTCCTCACAGCAACTCTGTGAGTTAGGGACGGTTATCTAACCATCCCGTTTTCCAGATGTGTGTCCCCTGCGCTCCCTAAAGAACAGCCCGTTTCAGGTATAGAACTGGGCATCTTCTGTCTAGAGATGTGGCTGTCTTGCTAAAATGGAGGGACGAATCCTGGGTGGTTTCCTCCCGTTGTGGTCTGGGAAGCTGATTTTAAAGACCTGCATTTTCCGAGGTGCTTTTTTTAAAGATTTTGCTTCCTGCCAGCAGCACCAGGGCCATTTTCTGGGGCCCAGATGGAGTCTGTCGGGTTGCAGGGAGGAAGTCGGGCAGACGCGGATGCAGGTGCTGCCGGCTTCCTGGGCTATTCATCAAGATGGAGAGGCCGTTTCAGGGAACGCTGGCCTCCGAAGCCGAAGCCGGGAGCAGACGCGTGTATCTATTCCTGGACGCAGAAACCACTCAGTTCAGCAAGCTAGGCTGTGTCCCTGCTGTGTCAGGCGCTGGGCAGGGCCCTGGGGACAGAGAAGTGGGTGAGCCGCAGATGCTGCCCTTGAAGTTCAGGGTGCAACAGTCAGGATTTAGGTAGAATGAACCTCGATGGGTGGGTACCACTCCCCAGCCCGTGATCTTGGGCAGGTCACTTAGTTTCTCTGGGTCACAGCTTGCCCCGCTCTGAAATGGGGGTGGGGTGGGGAGAATGACAGCATCAACGCCACGCCAATGACAATGTCAATGTCAAACTCAGGATCACTGAGCACACAGCACGAGCCAGCTCCTGGGAGCTGCTCCTCTCACTCCAGAAGGTTCTGTGCTCTAGGCACCGGGGTAGGGACACTACCTGTCACATTCACCTTTCACCCCAAGTTTGGCAGGGACTCCACAAACTTTGTGACGTGTTGTTGAAAGGATGAAGGCGATGGTGGCCTTGGGGGATTTGGAGCTTAGGGGAGTGGAGACCTGGGACCGCCGGCAGTGGGGAGGGAGGAGGGGCAAGTGGTGTTCCAGGCAAGCAGTGGGAACGGAAGGAGCCGAGGTGCAGAGGATGGGAGGCCGGAGGCCTGGGCAGGGGGTGAGAAGACGGGGTCTGTGAGGAGAGTTGGGAGCGGGCTGGAGAGGTTGGCTGGGGCTGCACTGCAGGTCTTGACTGCCAGCCAGATCCTGTCCCTGAGGTTCTGAGACGGTCTTTTGAGCCTGAATAAGAGGTGTTTGGCCTCGTCTCCTCCAGCCTGGTGGCAGATGAAGGCCTGCTCTGCGCTGGTGGGGAGGTGAGAGGTGCAGCCTGGCCTGCTCGCGGGGCTTATGGCCTGATTGGGAGAAAAGTCTCTGCAGATATAATGAGAACTTGATAGAATTTGGCCTTTATGAGCAGATTTAATTATTGAAGTTTAAGTTAGGTAGTTTTTTTTCTCCCGTTTCTTTAATCTTTGGAAAAGAGATGAAATTAACATTCCTTCCATTTGAGTGCATGTGGGACAAACTGTGATTTACAGTTGGATCTGGATTCAGATTCTGGACTCAGTATTTCTTACCTGGGCAGCCTTGGGCCATGTCACTTGATTTCACTGAAACTCTCTTTTCCTTCCTGTGAAGTGTGAGGGTCACTCTTCAAACATAAGACTTGAGGGTCCAGTGAGACAGCCTGCGTGGAGCTGGGCCTGGACTAAGTCCACTCACCGCTGGTCCTTTGCTTTTGGGAAGAAAGGCTGCCAAGATGCCGTGTATTGAGGTAGGGGTGGGGTGGGATTGTAAATTAATTTTGTTTTCTGAATGCCTCACATTTTTTTCTTGATTAGCATGATTTTACTTTTATAATTAAGAATATGATTTATAATATGCAACAGAATATCACTCAGCCATAAAGAGAATGAAATGTTGCCATTTACAGCAACATGGGTGGACCTAGAGATTATCATATTAAGTGAAGTAAGTCAGAGAAAGACAAATACATGATATCACTTATATGTGGAATTTAAAAAATACAAACAAATCTGTATACAAAACAAACATTCACAGACACAGAAAACAGACTTACAGCTACAAAAGGGAAAAGAGATGGTGGGAGGGATAAATCAGGAGTATGAGGTTAACAGACACAAACTGCTATACAGAAAACTGATCAACAAGGATTTACTGTATAACACAGGGAATAAGACCTTGTAATAGCCTAGAATGGAAAATAATCTGAAAATATATATATAACTGAATCACTTTGCTGTATACCTAAAACTAAGATGATTTTGTAAATCAACTCTACTTCAATTAAAAAAAAAGAATAAAATAAACTGGTTAAAAAAAAAGATTATGACTTATAAAGAAGAGCCCAACAAGCAATCTGCTCAGTTGGGTCTTTGCCTCTGCAGACCCGCCCTGTGCCCACTGGCAGCAGGGATGGGGCTTGTGAGCCCCCTGCCCGTGGTGCGTGGATGCCACGTGCTGCTCCAAAGCCTTGAAACTTCCTGGGCAGCCAGAGGACAGGAGACACTTAGACCCTGGTGCCTCTGCAAAGCCATTTGCTGACATGCTCACATGCCTTTCCTTGAGTCCTGAAGCTTGGCGTCCTCATTTGCTTTGGAAGAAACAAATGCAAAATGGCACCAGTCCTCGGCTCCAGAAAATCTGCTGGGTGTGAGCCAGCACTTGGGACTGTACATAAACCGGCTGCATGGAGCAACTCATGAGGAAGTGCACCTGCCCTGCTCCTGGTCTGAACTTGGTGCATCATAGCCGTCGCATCATTGCACTCTAGCTGGTATTCAACTTGGAATATGTCTGAGTTCAGGTAGCATTTTACATGTTACCCAACCCACAACAGTTCCAGAAAGCTGTCCTGCGGAAGGAAATCCTGCCTGAGTTTCATTCTCTCACTCACTGTTCTCTGAGCATCCACTCAGCACCGGGCACTATAGTAGATCCAGGAGCACAAAGCACTAGACCACAGGTCCTTGCACCTAAGAATGAATATTCAGGGAAGGTAAGCTCTGGCTGGGTAGGGACTTCTGTCTGTTTTGTGGTTCCAGTGATGAGAACCACATCCTTTAGAGCAGAGGCTCAATAAACATTTGTTAACTGAATGAATGTTTGGATGGCAACAAGACAGCAGGCAATGCCAGTCCAGCGTGGCCAGGGTGGCCATGTCAGAAGGAAGCACAGGAGCTGTGGGTGCCCTGAAGCAGAGGATGGACTCTTCTGGAGGAGGAGACTTGTGAGCTGAGGAAAAGATAACGTCCAAACCAAGAGCAGCCCCTCTGGGCAGAGGGAGGCACAGAGGCAGAACCCACACCTGGTGGGACCTGAGAGCTGCCAGGGAGCCCCGTGGAGGGGACTGGGCATCCAGAGAGCTGACGATGTGGCTTCCAAGGAAGTGGAGACAGATGGGTCGAGCTTCATTTGGCCAGTAGGGTCAGTCTGGACCCTGAACCTGGAGGACCACCTGAAGCCATCTAGGCAGAAGAATGACGTCATGGGAACCTGGAGGGCAGCTGGGGCCACCAGAGCCTGGAGAACAGACTGTCATTCAGAGTCCAGCCTTCCTCAGCTGTCAGTTCACTGGGGCATTGCCCAAACATGCTTTCACGTTTCTGTGATTGGCTCGGATGTGTTCTCTGTGCGCAACCGGTCAGTGGTCTCTGTGCGCAACCGGTCAGTGCTTCTTCGTGACTTACCAGTGAGTACTTTTTAAAAGCAGACAGACTGTGAGTTAGGCCTCTTAAATGAATGAATTTTAAGAGTTGGTCCTTTCAAAATTGCCATGCCATTACTTAAATGAGGCAGAGAAGTTTCTCATGTCATTTTCTCACATCACCTCAAGTGTGCAGTGGGAAGAACCCAGACCCAGGGTCAAATCCTGCTCCGTGATGTACTGGCTGTGTGACCGGGGGCACTGCTTCCCTTCTCTGAGATTCCTGAGCTGTGAGCTAGGGGAGGTGGTACCTGCTTCACGGCGAGGTGAGAGTTAAAGGGGATAATGCGTGTCCCGCATGACAGTCCCCGCCCTGCAGAGATGGTGATGCCTGACCCAGTGGCGTCAGGGCTCAGTGTTGTCCATATTGATCAGACTTTTATAATTAAAGCTGGCTTCAGGGAAGAGGTTACCTAGTAACTGGAGGTCGTTTCCTTCACATCTATTGGACTTCCACTTGCACAGAGGGCAGCTGGGTCTGGTGGGCAGGACCAGACTTCAGCAAGAATCAGTCCCGTGTTTGAATCCCATTTCTCCCAAGTATGAGCTGTGTGACTTTCCTGGGTCTGTTTCTAGCCTACGACTGGGCACAGTAATCACTCCCATCTCACTGGGTGTTGGGACAGGTATGAGAGGTCCAAAGCTGAGGGTTAAACTGGAGTCTTCTGATTCCTAGTCTTGTAACCTCAACCTAATGTACCTGGCCTGGGTTTTTGAGGTAACAATTGTGTGTCCTTTTAGGCATTCTGTTTATAGTGATGCTTAAAAGCCAAGAACAACTACAAACAACAGTCAGTGTACATGTTTGTTACATAAATTTTTAAAAGTTAGAATGCGCCGAATACGAGCACAAGCTCAGCATGACCGAGCACCCTGCGTGAGCTCCAGCCGCTGTATCTGGGAGGAAGCCCACCTGCTTGCCTGGGGCAGCCTTTGCCTTGCAGGTGGGGTCGAGTGGGAGAAGACTCTGGGGAAGGCTCCACTTCTGCTGACGTCCAGAGTGGAGCCCCGACCCTGGCACCCAGGCTGCGTGTTGGAATCGCCTTGGAGGCTTTAGAAAAATACCAGTGTCTGCGCCCCACCCGGACCAGTTACATCAGACCCTTCCAGGTCGGGCCCAGGCATGTGTATTTCTAAGAGACCCAGGAGGTGCTGACGTGGAGCCACTAGCGGTTGTGTGAGAGAGCCACCAGGGGTGTGAGGGCTGCCTGGGTCCAGTGCGGGGACAAGACCTGGGCTTCGGAGTCAGACTGCCTGGCGCCTCCTCTTACCAGCTCTGTGACTATGGGCAAGTTCCTTCGCCTCTCTGACCCGCAGGCTCCTCATCAGCCAAATGAGGAAAACAGTGTTCGCAGGGTTGTGAGAGGTGAAGGAGAGACCGCGTGGGGAAAGCCTGGCTTAGTGCCTTGCGTGGGGCAGGCACTTGTGCTGTTGCGGCTGCTTCTCTGGTTAACTGTTAGCAGTCACGCCGGTCTGGTGGGATGCACAAATACACTTGTGTCTTCTGGGCTGCAGCTGGGTGTTTTCTTAGCTGTGTTTTCTCACTGTTCACTGCTAGTATGTAGAAATGCAGTTAATCATTGTGTACTGATCTTGTATTCTGACACCATGCTGAACTTGTTTGTTAGTTCTAATTGTTTTGTGGGGTTTTTTAACAGATTCTTTAGGGTTTTCTATATATAAGTCCATGTCATCTACAAGTAGAGATCGTTTTATGTCGTCTTTTCCAATATGGTTGCCTTTTATTTCTTTTTTTCTGGCCTAATTGCCCTGGATAAACTTATAGTACAATGTTGAATAGAAGTGACAAGAATAGACATCCTTGCCTTGTTCCTGATCTTAGAGGCAAAGCTTTCAGTCTTTCACCATTGAGTATGATGTTAGCTGTAGGTTTTCTGTAGATGCACTTTATTTGTTTGAGAAAGTTCCCTTCTGTTCCTGGTTCATTGAGTTTTTTTATCTTGACTGGGTGATAGATTTTGTCAGATGCCTTTTCTGCATTGAGATGATCATGAGGATTTTGTCCCTTTTTCTATTAATGTAGTAAATTAAATGGATTAGTTTTGGGTATTAAACCAACTTTGCATTCCTGGAATCAATATCATTTGTCTTGGTGTATAGTTCTTCGTATATGTTGCTGGGTTTGTTTTTCCAGTATTTTGCTGAGGAGTTTTGTATCTAGATTTGTAAGGGATATTAGTCTGTAGTTTTCTTTTCTTGTAATGTCTTTGCCTGGTTTTGGTATCGGAGTAACACTGTCCTCATGCAATGAATTGGGAAGTGTTCACTCCTCTTCTGCGTTTTTGAAAGAGTTTAGTATTGATTCTTCTGTAATGTTAGGTAGAATTCACCCATGAAGTCATCGAGGCCTTTCTTTGTATCTAGGTGCAAAGTATGTTTAATGTATACAACAGTTTTCATCTCTTTGCTGTGGCATTACAGTTTTACCTGAATTGGAAAGGAATGGCTGACAGGGCCAGGGCTTTTGAAGGATGAATTTACATCAGATTTGCACTCTTTTAATATAAGGATGCACAGGCAGGGATGGTGGATGTCTTGTCCAAATCAGACCTTTGCCAGCATCATGACAGAGCTCCTTCCTCCCAAGCCCTTCTCCCCATGCCAGGCTCTGTGCCAAGCCTGGGTCAGCATCTCCCCTTTAATCTCATGGGTACTGTGAGGTGGAGGCTGTGGTCCCATGTTCCAGATGAGGAGACTGAGGAGAAGGGAAGATGCTTGTGCAGAACCATCAGCCAGTAAGTAGAGGGGGAGCGGGCTAGCCTGGCCCCAGCCCCGCAGGCCTTCTTTTGTCCCCTGATGACCAGAGAGAGTCACTGTGAGACTATTCTTTTTCTCCTCTATGTGAATAAAAAACAGTTTGTCCCAGAGCAGCATGCATTAGAATCTTCTGGAGGGTTGTTAGAACTCACACTGCTGGGCCCAGCCCCAGTTTCTGATTCAGTAGGTCTGGGCTGGGGCCAAAGACTTTTAATTCCTAACAAGCTCCCAGTTGATGCTGATGCTACTGGTCCAAGGACCACACTTTGAGAACTGTTGTTCTAAGGGAAATGTCCAAATAAAAAAATATTATCCAGGGGCCACAGATTAAATTGTGAGAGGCTAAGTGAGACCTGGATTGGGTACAGGAGGCCTGCCTATTTCTTTTGGAGTGTGAGGTGGTACATGCTGGCCCTGGAGGGGGCCTGTCACTCAGCTCAAGTTCAGAGATAGCCCCAGAAGGAGTCTATGACCCCTGAGCCTCTAACCTTGATGGTGGCAAAAGGGGTCTCCCACTTCCACATTTGATCAAAATTCAAACAAGAGACCACAGAGCCCTTAAGTCTGTTCAGAAAGCATTCAGAACATATCCAAAGGAAAATAAAAATAGAATAATAAAGACTTAACATTTTCTGCAAACTCTACCAGGTGTCAGGCACTGTGCAAAGTGCTTTACATGTGTAAATACATCTAGTCCTCACAGGCGAGAGCTGTTGCATCTACTTTACAAATAAGGCTCAGAGAGGTTAAGTAACTTGCCCAGAGTCACCCAGCCAGGCAGAGCTGTAGTGTGTGTTGAACCTGGTTCTTCCAGAGTCCACCAGGCTGCCTCTAGAAGGCATCAGGGTAGTTTTTCCTCTTTCTGTTGATAGTGTAGTTGGAGACAAGAAGCCACACACACATACAGTGCCAGATCTGGGGGACCAGGATTCCAAGTCAACCTCTATCATTTCCAACTGTGTCACTTAACTTTTCCATCCTCAGCTTCCTCATCTGTAAACAGTGAGGTTAAGTTATTATCTCCAAGGTCATTGAAAACCCTATGATATTATTTGCTACTTAGAAACCTTGGCAATAGTACGGGGGCTATTTAGATGAGTGTGTCTCTTGGTGATTCAGTCTTATGATAACCTCAGCCTTCAGGACTGAGTGCTGATTGCACCAGGCCCTGTGCTAGGAGCTTTCTGTCTTTGTCTTGTGGAATCCTTATGTCAGACTGCGGAAGCCATGAACTTGATCCCTTGCTGACTGCCTCCTAAGTCTGATAGCAGTGACTTTGGATGTCTTTTGAAGATTCAAGATTGTAATGCAAATAGTAACAGTTTGACATGTTAGCTTAAAAAACACCAATAATATGAAACGAACTCAAAGCACACAGCTTCTTAGTATCACCGCGTCTATTTAGAAATTTTATTGTGTGACAAATCAATGTAATGCTAGACTGAGAAAACGCAGAATATGAGAAACTACCGTTATGAAAACCCAGGACTCCCAGGCTGGACCAGCTAACCTAGCCCGTGCAGATCTAAATGATTCCAAGCCCCTTTGAAAGTTTGCAGTGACTGGCCAGTGAACCCACTCCTGGGAAGGGAATAATTCTAAATATTCACAAAAGTGCCTTCAAAAGGAAGTTCAGGGCAGTTCCTCTCAGCAAAGGAGCATCAAAAATAACCCAGTGTCCAAAAATCAGAATGAATGGGCTATATGGCCTTGCCACTCTTCAGAGTCTCATGCAAAATACTTATCTTAGGATGTGCGGTGGAGACAGAAAATGGTCCATGGACACAAGTTTGAAAAATAAGCAAATACTGCACCTAGAAAAACAAGACAGGCCGGGAGGGAGAAATCAAATCGTTACCAGGCTCAGGGTGGGGTCATGGGATGTGAGAGAAATTTCTTCCTCTTCCTCTTCTCCTCCTCCTTCTCCTCCTCCTCCTTCTCCTCCTTCTTCCTCCTCCTCCTCTCCTCCTCCTCCCCTCCCCTTCCTCCCCTCCCCCTCCCCCTTCTTTTTTTTCTGAGTTTTCTCAAGTTCCTTAAGTGAAGTAGAGGTGACTTTTTAAATGATGGGAAAAAAAACTAGTTAGCCCTGTTTCGAAGCATAAGCTCCACTAGATGCCTCGAGGACTGGATGTTCCCCCGCAGAGCCTGGAGTGGTTTCCCCATCAATGCTTCTCCCCTGGGCTCACTCGGTGTTTGCCAAGGTCACCGCGGAGCCGATGGTCAATAGCAGGTCAATAACTGTCCTCAGCACCTGGGTCCTGGAGGACTTTCCATTTGGAGCACAAATAGCTCCCAAGTTTCTCTCCTGGCTTCCATGGGTGAGGGTTGCCAAGACTCCCAGCGAGTTAAGAGGAAGGAGGATGGGGGGATGGGGGGTGAGGGACTCGCAGGCCAGGCACCGGGGAGGGGGTGCCCTCGCCCTAACCTGGCGGAGGGGTCGTGAAGAACACGGTATTTGTTTTGAAAAGGGAGACTTGGGAAGGGTTTTGTGGATATGCCGCTTCTGATGCTGGGAGCTGTTTCTCATTCTACGTGGTGTGATTGGGATGGCCGAGACAGTGGTAAGACACCAGGGCTGAGGGGCTTCACCCATGTGCTCCTCCTGTAAGTGCTTGTGGTTGACTTTGTGACATTACTTATCTTTATTGCAATTCTTATCTAACTACATTTTTCTTGATGCCCAAAGGATACCGACCACCAGATCCGAGACAAGCTCTTCTATCAAGTTGAGCACTTCTAATTGCCTTTTGTATCCAAACATTACATGTTTATGTTGGAAAATCTGGAGAAGACAGATGTAGAAGAGATTAAAAGTCCCTTACTTCCCCAGTCCTCCGAGAACGGTGGGGACAAAGGCCCACAGTGCGGTCGGTTCTGTCATCCCAGCAAGTGGGCTGGTCTCTGACCCAGCAGACAAGTCCGAGAAAGGCCAGTGTGCAAGCCCGCAGTTGACCTGGGGAGACAGGTCTGTCTCACCTGGTGCTGACGAAGCAGGCCCTCGGCACATGCTCCAGTGATGCCCCTTGGCGCAGCCTTTCAGGGGGCAGTTGGGCGATGCCTCCCCGCAGCTGAGCCGCCACTCCCTGGGGGCGTGTGTGCACTAAGGAGTATGTGGGAGGGTGTCTGATAACAGCCCCTCCCCGCAGAGAGAACGGCGAAGAACAGCAGGGAACCACCTGGATGTCCAGTTGAAGAACTGGTGTTCATGTGTGCTCTGCTCCCTCCGTTTTCTTTCTCTCTTTGTGTGTATGAGACAGTTCTCTTAAAAAACTAGGGCAGCATTTTACATGCTGTTCCCATTACTTAGTAAACACACTGCATTGGTTTCCTACGGCTGCTGTGTGAGGGAACCACAGACTGGGCGGCTGAAACGATGGAAATCATTATCTCCACGTTCTGGAGTCTGGAAGTCTGAGGCAGCGACGGAGGGTCTGTTCCAGACTTCTTCCCCAGCTTCTGGGGTGTGATAGCCATTCTTGGGGTTCCTTGGCTTATAGAGGTGTCCCTGACCTCTGCCTCACCGTCCCTCGGGGTTCTCCCCGTGTGAGCCTCTTTACGAGGGCACCAGTCGTACTGGACAAGGGCCCGCCCTGATGACCTCCTGCTCTTACCTCCAGATGAGGTCACATTCTGGGGTCCTGAGGGGTTGAGACTTCAACATGTAGATTTTTTTCAGAAGGGAAAGGAATTTAACCGCTAACATGTATCAAGAACATTTTTCAGTGTTATCTGACACGGTAGTTTTCTATGCTTTTTAGCTGGGATGAAACCCTTTGAATAAATGAAATTTGAAGCCCATGTGAAACCCTCAAACACAGGTTAAAGCTGGGGAGGGGGCGTGGTGCCCAGGCCTCAGAGGAGTCCAGAAGAAAGCAGGGCTGCTGGCCTTTGCTGTTGTATGTGTATGTGTGTATGTGTGCAAACATGTGTGTGTGTGTGTCAGAGTATTAATTATTAACATTAACTACTGGAACAGTTAATAATTAATTGTCCCCACTGTTCCCAGAGGGTTGGGGAAATAAGTGATTTTTTAATCTCATCTTTGTCTTCAAATTTTCCACAATGAATATGTAACACTTATTAATTAATCATTTATACTCATTAATATTAATAATAACAATAATTAATAGATACTTATTAAACATTCATAATAATAATAAAATCATGACTTAATTAACAAGTTAATGCAACTCATGCTGTACTCACAACAACCCAACCCCATGAGGTTTTTCAAAATTGTCAATCGTTTCCTCTCAACTAGTTACATTTCCTACAATTACAAATTAGGGAATGCCTTTGAGCATCTTTGAATTTGACCAATGGTGCTGTTGCAAAATACATTTTAATTGACTATACTAGGGTTTTTGTACAAAATAGTCATGATAGCCATGGAAGATTATACCTTAATCTCTGAGAACTGTTCTTAAGTTTAAGTGTGTAAGGAATAGTTTTAACGAAAGAAGATGTATTGTCCCAGGATCCTTACTAAGAGCAAGCAGAGGGTATTTAAACTGATCTAGCAGTGGAACTAGGTGGGAATATCGGGATCTTTAGTTTCATCACCACTTAGGTCCCACTGAGTGTTGTGAATTCCTGTGGTCGCATCATCTGTTCCGAGAAGCGATTCTGCCCTGGCTCTGTGTCATCTCACTCATTGACTTAGAAAGTGCCCTTCAAAGGACCCTGTTCACTGCTGCACTTTTCAATGAATTAAAATTTATTTCTGTTAAAAAAATTTTTTTTCTCATTTTTCCCAGTGGAGAAACTGAAGCCAGAGAGGGCAGGTAACCTCCCCAGAGACACACAGCTAATGAACAGCATCAAGATTCTAGCTCAGTCTGATGCCAGAGCCGGCCCTTGAGAACCCTCCACTCCACTGCCTTTCTGAGGCTCTAGGATGTTAAGTTCCATCAGTGAAGTGTAGGTGAGGAAGGGTGTATTTGTAGTGAGCATGAACAAACTGTTGGGTTTTCTTCTGTATCACTTAGTGTTACTTTGTGTGTCCATCTTTCATTTTAACCTGGGTTTCTGGGCACCCCTGTTTCTATCTGTGTTCAGTTGCAGATAACAGAAGCCACTCAGTTGGGTTCCTTTTTTTCCTGTCTCTGCATAATGTTTTTTATTTTTATTTTTTTAATTGAAGTATAGTTGATTTACAATGTTGTGTTAGTTTATGGTGTACAGCAGTGTGATTCAAGTATACATATGTATATTCTTTTTCATATTCTTTTTGTTATAAGATAGTGCAAGCTATTGAGCATAGTTCCCTGTGCTATACAGTATGACCTTATTGTTTATCTATTTCATGTGTAGTAGTTTGTATCTGCCAATCTCGAACTCCTAATTTATCCCTCCCTGCTCCTTTCCCCTTTGGTGACCATAAATTTGTTTTCTATGTCTGTGAGTCTGTTTCTATTTTGTAAATAAGTTCATTTGTGTCATTTTTTTAGATTCCACATATAAGTGATATCATACGGTATTTGTCTTTCTCTGACTTACCTCACTTAGTGTGATAATCCCTAGGTTTATCCACGTTGCTGCAAATGGCATTGTGTCATTTTTATGGCTGTGTAATATTCCATTGTATATATACACCACATCTTCTTTATCCAGTCATCAGTTGATGGACATTTAGGTTCCTTCATGTCTTGGCTACTATAAATAGTGCAGCTGTGAACATTGGGGTGCCTGTACATTTTCGAGCTAGAGTTTTCTTTGGGTACATGTGTTGGGCTCCTTTAAACAGATGAGTATAGCATCCCCTTTATACAGAGGGGGAGCAGGTACTGACGACATGCTTGGAAGGTGGAAGAGCAGGGTCTCAGCTGGGCCTCAGGGTGCCACCCCTAGTTGCCCTCTGTGACGCTTGGGGATCAGAAGCACTGTCCCAGGGCCACAGCTGCAAGCAGGGATGGTAGCCAAACCCCAGGAGCCTTGGAGCATCCTACATCTGCCGGGTCCAGCAAATGGACACCTGGCATCAGCATCCAGCTGCCCGTTCATCCTGGGGTCAAACGTTGTGTGAATGAATGATTGAATGAATTGAACAAACGATGGATTGTGAGTCCTGTGTGACAGCCTAGCCCTGAGGGAGCTGAGAAGTGTGAATTTCAGCTTAGTTGGTGGTGGCACGTTTGTCCCCCTGCGGCGTCATCGCCTCAGGGTATGAGAGAGTATGAATGGACCTTGAAAGAACGTTTTGAAGAGCTCCTTTCTCAAATCTTGGAGTAAATCACTGATGTCCCAGGAGCAAAGGATTTGGGCGGTTCCTGTTTGACAGCGCGTGCCCCCTTTTCAGGGGCTGGAGCAGGTGTGATGCAGTGACAAGTCCACAGGGCCAAGCCTTGTGCATTCCCTGAATCCCGGTGAAGACATAAGAAGTGCAGCCTACAGCCGCTCTGACCAGTGATAACAAAGCTCTGTCTCTCAGCCTCTTCAGTGCAGCAGAGCTGGGTGCGCCCCACGGGACAGGCACTGAGAACATGTGCAAAGCATCTGTCCGCTCACGTGGAGGAGGTGGGGCTGCACGGGCTGTGTTCCAGGGCGCAGGGTGTGTTCCAGGCAAGGCCAGTGAGCACCTCCTCCCTCTGAAAGTGTGGGGGCGGGTGGGAGGTGGTGGTGGGGAGACGCTGTTATTCCCCCTCCCCCGGGGAGAGGTGGAGGGGCCACCCCGTGGGAGCAAAGGAGGCCTGGAGGGGGCAGGCTGCAGAGTCAGGCCGGGTCGGATCTCAGCTCTGTACTTCACCTTCTCGAGCCTCAGTTTCCTCCTCTGTGAAAACGGGCGTCGACTGAGTTCTGTGAGCTTGTTGTGGGGACTCAATACAAACCTGTTTAAATGCCTGGTATCTGCTGAGTATCTTCATGAATGGTCACTGTCATTTGGTTTCTGCAGGCTGTGCTCGAGAGCTTTCTGGGTGCAGCCAGGAGCCGCTGCCATGTGGGTTCCGGTCAGCTGGCCAGAGTGGAGGGGGAGCAGACCTGACTTGTTTGTTTCCTGGGCTGGCCATTTCTTGGAAATCTAGAGTCTTTCCCTTAGTTTCAATGTTAACAAGTGCTAAACACCATCAAAAGTAAGGAATAGCAAGCAAGAAAGGGCTAAGTGGAGGGTGGGGGAGGGACAGCAGGGGCCGTTTCTGGCTGTGTGAGCCTGGGCAGTGGCTCGGCCTCTCCGTGCCCCAGCTGTTTCATGTACAAAGTACGCCAGACGAGCCTCCCTCTCAAGACCTTGAGAGGGTTAATGAGATGACTCTGTGCAGACAGTTCGAACATTCTGTTAGGTCCCTAACTGGGGCTTCCCTCATTCCTGCTCCCAGAGGGAGACGTTACCCCTCGGGTGCTGACATAGGACCTTTCAGGAGTGCTTAACTGTTCTCCTGGTTATGATTTGGGTTTAACAGATCAAAATATAGGTTCGTAGATGCCTCTTGGAAGGCAGAGCACTTCTGTTAAGTGTTGAAGGGATGGTCCATTCACTGTGTAATTTCCCCCTCCCACCGTTTCTTAATTCCCACGACACGAGGGGGAATCTGACATCATCTGACGTCTAACATCACCACGGCGTTAGAGGTTAGTCTGCAAACGTCTGTGAGAATTTCCATGAGATCTAGCAGTTGTGTTGAGCAGCGCTTTGGGGAGCAACCAGTGGACCGGGCTTTCAAAGGTTTGTGTCCAAGTCCAGGCAGGCTGTGGCTCTCAGAGCCACATGTTCTCTCTCGTGTAAGTGGGGCCATGAATGATTCTCAGGGGGCTTGATGGTTGATGCGGTGGTATCAGGGGAACTAGGTTATTTTACTCTGTGTTTGCAGTGGCATTTTTGTTAAGGATGGGCCGGGCTGCGCCTGGGAGGTATCCATCCCTGACGTGGGGTGGGTCAGCCCTAGTAGCATCCCACGGCTTGAGGGGAGGGGAGGAGTGGGTCCCAAGGACATTAAGCTGCCCTGCCCCAGCCCCACAGACTCCAAACAGATGGGTCCTACGTCTTGCAGCTCGGTCTGCCCAGGTCCCGCTGTCCTGCTGGGGCAGCTCGGATGTTGCTTCCATCACCAAGCCCCCAGCCGGAAGCCATCTCTTCTGTCTCCGGGTGTCCCCAGCAGGTTATCCCTCATTACCGTTTTCTGATTTGGGCTGTGATTGTTTATGGACACGTCACCCTTCCCTGCCAGACCTGAAGGTCTGGCTGGAGAGGGGATAAGGTTTATCTCTCTGCCCCCAGGCCTTGTGCCGTACCTGGCATTGTTTGTATGCGTGAAGGAAGGCACTGCAGTGTCCCTCGTGTGCACGTGTGAACACCCGTTTCATAGGCACCTGCCAGCTGCTTTTCCCTGGGCCAGGCACTGAGTCAGGCTCTCAGGAAGCTGAGACTAATGCCAAGTCCTCACTGCCGCAGAGTGCCCCCTGTGGTGGGGGACATAGTGCCAAGATGGGGCGGTCAGGGCTGTGAAGAAGGGAAGCCAGGTGTACTATGGATGTGCAGAGGAAGCCTCCCCTCAGTCTGGGGATAGGATGTGGAAACAAAACCTTTACATTTATGAGTATCCAAAGCCTAACAAAGAAGTTGTGAGCAGAGTGACTGTCCCATTCTTCGGGGAGATACTGGTGGTGGTGGGGAGCAGGGCTGAGATCTGCTGTGAAATATTCAGGTACTCACGCTGAGAAGAATTCCTGCTTAGCTAACTTCAAAATTCGAATCGGCATGGGCTTTGTCTTTGTGATTTAATTTAGATCATCAGTATGATTTTTGTGTTATTTGGGGCCACGTTACTTTATAGTGTGCTTCTTGAGTATCGATTTTATAATGCAGCTTGTATCTTGGTGGATGTATTACAGAGCTCTTTAATTCAGAAGTGGTGAGTTGTGCCTTTTTGGTTGTAGGTCAGAGATTGTGTCAACACTGAGAGATGAACAGTGGCTGGGCGTGAACTTGAGCTTTCTTTTCCTTTAGTTGACTATGAATACGCAGAAGTTGGCTCGCTTTGTGCATTTGAATCTTGAAGGTCATTGTTTTCTTGTAGACGACCTGTAGTTGGGCCACACTGACAATGTCTGCCTTTTAATTGGTGCATTTAGACCATTGATACATATTTTTAATTCAGGTGTAATTGACATAAACATTGTAATAGTTTCAAGTGGGCAGCAAATGATTCAATATTTATGTATGTTGCAAAATGATCACCACAGTAAGTCCAGTTATCAATGGTGACCAGGCATAATGATAGAAGTTAGTTTTCTTGTGATGAGAACTTTGAGAGCCACTCTATTAGCAACTTTCAAATATGCAACACAGTATTGTTTACCACAGTCACCGTGCTGTACACTACAGCTCTTAGACCTTTGATGACCAAAGTGATCATTGATGTAGTTGGATTAGCATCTGCCGTATCTGTTGCTGTTTTCCATCTTTTGACCATTTGTTACTGTTTTTGTCTTCTACCCTCTGATTTCTGTGGCTTTAATGGAGTATTTATATGTTGCCATTTTTTTCTCTCCTTTCTGAGTAGGTCAGTTGTATTTCTTTAAAAAAATTTTAGTGGTCACCCTAGAGTTTGCCATACACATTTACAACTAACCCGAGTCCACTTTCAAATAACACCACGTTGCTTCGTGTGTAATGTAAGACCCTTATACCCAAGTATTCCTATTTCCTCCCTCCTGTTCCTTGTAAATTGCTGTCATTCATTTCATTTATCCAGAAGCTATAATCACAGAATATTTATTGCTTTTATCATTTTGAACATTGTTATCTGTTAGATCAATTAAGAATAAGAAAAATAAAAGTTTTAATTTTACCTTTATTTATTCCTTATCCAGCACTCTTCCTTTCTTTATGTAGATCTGTTTCTGACCTATGTCATTTTCCTTCTCTTGGAAGAACTTACTTCAACATTTTTTGCAAGGCTGGCCTACTGGTGACAAGTGTCTTCAGCTTTTGTTTGTTTGAGTTAGTCTTTATTTCTCCTTCATTTTGAAGGGAAATTTTGCAGGGTACAGAGTTTTAGGTTGGAGATTTTTTTCTTCCAGTGATTTAAATATTTCACTCCATTCTCTTCCAGTTTGTGTGGCTTCTGAAGAAAAGTCTGATATAATTCTTATCCCTGCTCCTCTATTTGTAAGATTTTTTTCCTCTGGCTCCTTTCAAGATTTTTCTTTTATCTTTGATTTTCTGAAGCTTTATTGCGATATGCCTGGGTGTGGATCTTCGGGCATGTACTCTGTGTGTTCGCTGAGCTTCCCAGATCTGTGGTTTAGTATCATAATTTTCAGAAATACGCAGACATTACTGCTTCAAATATTTCTTCTCTTCCTTTCGCTTCCTCTCTTCTCCTATTATGCATGTATTACACCTTTTGTAATTATCCCACAGTTCTGGCATATCCTATTCTGTTTATTTCAGTGGTTTTTTTTTTTTTTTAATTTTGCTGTTCGTCTGGAAAGTTTGTATCAATATGTCTTTAAACTGGCTGATTCCTCAGCCATGTCCAGTGTACTGATGAGCCCATCAAAGGCATTCTTCATTTCTGTTACAATGCTTTTGATCTCCAGCATTTTTTTTTTTTGTTTGGCCCTTTCTTAGAATTTCCATCTCGGCTTACATTAGCATCTATTCTTGCATGTTGTCTGCTTTTTCCATCTGTGCCCTTAGCATATTGATCATAGTTATTTTAAAGTCTTAGTCTGATAATTCCATCATCTCTGCCATATCATAGTCTGGTTCTGATGCTTGCTGCCTCTTCAAACTGGGTTTTTTTGCCATCCAGTTTGCCTGGTAGGTTGTTTGTTTGTTTGTTTTTTCCTGTTGTTGTTGTTGTTGTTACTGAAAGCTGGGCAAGGAGTATTTGGCAAAAGGAACCTGAACTGGTTCCCACAGAGGCTTCTGCTCTTGGGTTTCTGTTCTGGTAACGTATTAGTCTCTGTATCTGCCTGTCTGGGAGTGGTTGGCCCTGTGACCTCAGTTCTCTGATGGATATAAAAAGAAGTTGTGATTTTCAGTTTGTTCAGCTTTTTTCTTGTTGTGTGGATGAGAGTGATGACTCCCAAGTTCCTTGCGCACCAGACCAGAAACTGGAAATTTGATTTCATTCTTTCTGTGTTCTCCTTCCCTCCTTTCTTCCCTCCTACTCTTCCTTCCTCCCCTGTTCTTTTCTTCCATCTTTCTTCCCTGCCTTCCTCCTGTGTAGGGCATTTTATTGGGCAAGACTTTGCCAAAGTGGCTACGGGGCAGGTAGCTGCACAGTATGGCCCTAATCGGGTTTCTCTGGGGTTTTTTTGGGCGGTGGCATCCATGAGTTCAGATATGTGCTCTGTGGGTCTTTGACCATGAGTCCTGGTGCTCCAAGTCTGTCGAATTCAGAGAGGCCTCCCTGCCCTGATCTTGGCTGTACTTTACTTCTGTGGGACATAGCAAGATGGACCTGCTAGGACCAGGTGACAAAGGCTGTACAAAGATTCCTGGGCCCTCCTGCGCCATCGAAGTTGGTTTCCTCACAGCGTCTAGCTCTTACTTATGTCAGCTGCAGCCCTCCGCGTGGTCTTGACTTCAGAGGTGACCAGGTTTATTCTGTGACTGGGGTGACAATGACCAGTGACAATGGCAGGTGATGCTGCCAGCAAAAGGAGAGTGTTCTGACCTCCTAATACTTTTCTGGGGATTGAAAAGTGGTGGTTCCTGGAGAAATCCCACTCTCCCCTTCTTACAGCTGTTTTAAGGTATAAAGGACATACGGTGATACTGAAAAGAACAAAGGAGCAGAGTCTGAGAGGAGGGAGCTTTGGGCAGCAGAGGCCGTCAGCATCCCGAGGGCAGAGTGGGGTGCAGCTACTTGATATTGTGGTCCCAAGCCCAGCACGGTGCCTGCACGTAGGAGGTGAGTGGTGAGCTTGTACTGAACAAACGAGGGAGTGATGCCTCCAACTGGCCGAGCTCCTCTCTGCACTGAGCTTTGTTACCCAAGGGCAAGGCCAAGGTCCTTGATGCTTGTACCCTGCCATTTTACCAAGGGCCATGTTTGACTATGTGGGGAGTGGGGACAGCTGCATCTCTGTGTACACACACACACACACACGCACGCACACACACACACACACTCACACGGCAGTTCTTATGAAATGACACTTACCTTCGTGGTTCGGGGATTATTTTTTTACCAAGGACCCAAGAGTCCTTTGTCCCTTGAAGGATCCCTTGTGTCCTTCCGCCTGAACGTTGTAACTGTGTGACGCTTTCACAGCTGAGCAGGCATCCAGGAGGGGTCCTGATGTGGCCAAGCACCTGTGCTGGGCGGGCATTTTGCCTGGTACTGGACAGCCAAGTGAATAAGACGGTTTCAGAAGAACTGATGCTCCAGCCGGGCAGGTGGGCAAGGAGACACAGCAACAGGGCGAGATGGTACAGGGACCTCGCCAGCCATCCGCGGCCATGTCGGGACTTGCCCCTGAGGGCCACAGCAGCTTGACATGTTATTGCTATTTTGATTATTTTCTGGGCACGGATGCTATGCATGCTGACTTGCTTCAGGAGGCTTCCTCTTGCAGCCTTGGGTGGGTGGCCGGGTTCGGAGGGGCAGGGAGACTGTTTTGAAGGCCCCTGGGCTGCAGGTGGCAGGGTGCAGGGAATGGGAAGGACTGCAGAGGGAGTCTGGCAGCTGGCGCCGTGAGGCTGGGCGCTGCCTGAGCGTCCCCTGCCAGGCCCTGCATTCTCTGCCCTGCTGCCCCCAGGGCACAGCACATGCCTCCTTTTTGCTCCGCTTACCCCCTTCCTTCCAGAACAAATAGCTTTTCAGCGAACCTAGTGATGTGGCTTTTTAGTGTGTGTGTGTGTGTGTGTGTGTATGTGTATCTGAGCCTCAGTTTCCCCATCTCTAAATCAGGAAGACAACCTTGGTCCTGCCTGCCCCTGGGGTTGCTCTGTGGCTTGGCCAGGGTGACATGGGCCACCGTGGCAGCTAGTGGATGGGAGTCGGATGGGGCTTGCCTGTGGTGACGCGGGCAGCTCTGGACCCCTCCGAGCCCGGTTGCCTTCGTGGAGGGTAGGCGTGATGGTGCCGTCAGCGTGCGGGCCTGCTGTGAACCCACCGCCTCCGAGCCTGCCGATTCTCTGCTTCCTTCTGTTGTTGGCAACGGGAACTTTGAAGCCCCAGGCCTTCCGAGGAGCCTTCCCAAGACGCCCAGGACCTCTCTCTGGGAATTCTGATATTCAGGCTGGAGAGGCAGGTCTGTGCATCTCAGAAATGCTTCCCCTGGACATTTGGGGTTTTCCTGTCCTCGTCGGAGCTGCCGAGCTGGTGTGTGTGGTGTGTATGATGTGCGCGGTGTTTGGGGGGGTGTTGATGTGTGGTGTTTGGTGTGTGTGTGGTGGTGTGTGTCAGCTTGGGCTGCTGTAACATAATTCTATAGAACGCGTGCTTTAGACAGCAGACACTTACTTCTCACAGTTTCGCAGGCTAGAAGTCCGAGATCAGGTTTTCACACGCGCCCTCTTCCTGGCTTGTAGACGGCTGCCTTCTTGCTGAGTCCTCACAAGGCAGAGACTGTAAAGGCACTAATCTCATGGGGGCTCCACCCTCGTGATCTGATTACTCCCAAAGGCCCACCTCCTAATCCCATTGTAGTGGACATTAGGATTTCAACACACGAATTCTGGGGAGACACGAACCTTCAGTCCTTGGCAGTATGTGTGTGGTGTTTGCTATGTGTGTGTGCTTGTTTCTCTGTGGTGTATGTGTGTGGTGTGTGTATTGTGTGTTTCTGTATGATGTGTGTATATGCTGGGGGGGTGTTTGTGTATATGTGTCTGTGTTTCTCTGCTTATGTGTGTGGCTTGTGGGTTGGGTGTGTGTTTCCGTATAATGTGTGCATTGTGGGGGGGGTGTTTGTGTGGGGTGTGTGATGTGTGTAGAACAGAGTCTGCCCTTCTCCCCATCACAAGAGGGGCCCTCAGATGTTTGTTGGGTACAGAATGTACAGCTTGACCTGGAGAAGGAGTCAGCACACCCTAGGGCCCCATGGCGGTGGAGTCCACAGCTGGGAGAGTTGGCAGCAAGCGACCTGCATCTCAACTCAGCAGGAATGCGTGGCTCTGCGCGCAGGGAGGGGCTCGGGGGGTCTTGGCCCCTGGTGGCCCCTGAGATGGGAGAGTCCTGGTGAGGGGGTCAGCCAGCCCAGGCGGGGGCGCCACCTGCTGATGAGTGACGTCATCAGCCCGGCCGTGGGAGCTGAGGGCACCTCAGTGAGCTGCGGCCTGGCCCGTGGTGTCTGCGTCAGGTGGTACCTGCCCCATGGCCTCTGAAGCACCAGGTAAGCTCTGCTGACCATCCCGTGGGGTCAGGGGAGCAGAGTTCTCCTCTACTCTCTGGGCCCCTACACCCTCTGTGACCCCAGACTGGCTTCTGACCTGCCTGGGCCTCAGTTTCCCCGTCTGTAAAATGAGTCTGTCCCCTGTGGCCATCCCATCCTGCTGTCCTCCTAGTTCTGGAGGTGGGCAAGGCGATGGTCGCCGAGTGCCATCCCGGTGAGGTGAGGACTACAAGGACACCCTTACCTTGCCTGTGGGGCCAAAGAGGGTTCCTGGAAGAGGTGTGGCCCAAGTCGAGTCCTGAGGACAGTTAGGAGGTGGCTGGAGATAGTCCCATCGGTGAGACACGTGCTGAGGACTGCATGGGACAGCAGGCCTGGCTCACAGGGGCCACCACTGGCTCCGGGTGGCTGTGGGGCTAGGTTCAGGACAGAGGGCACTGTCCCCTGCAGGCTGTCCCCTGAAAGAGCGGGGAAGGCCATCCCACTGCTGCTGGGGCCTGGGTGGGGCAGCGTGCAGGCCAGGGGACAGGGGAGGCCACAGTCAGGCAGGACGGGGTGAAGGCTGGCCAGAGCCGTGGCAAGAGGGGACTCCTCTGAGAACTGGTGGGAGGGGACAAGGCTTGGTGGCCGGACACTGAGGGTCAGCAGCCCTGGGGCTAATGTGAGGATTGAGCTGCCACCCAGAGAGCTCAGAACAGGGCCCGGGGTGCCAAGCACTCCCAGATGTGCTGGGGCTGGTGGCTGTTCTGTTGTCATCATTTCTAAGATCCTCCAGCACTGGGCTTCTGGGATCTGTAATGGGATGCAGGGGCCCCAGAAGCCTGGCTGCCAGCGGCCTGCTCCGGGATCAGCGGTGGTGCCAGCCCTGCTCCCACACACCGCCGTGTGCACGGTCCGCTCCGCTTCATGGCTGAAAAGTCCGGGGTGAGGAGAGCAGGGCTGGGGCCCCGCCTTGCCGTGGTTGGCAGCAGGGCTGGGATGGGTGATGGAGCCCTGCTCCTCATTATGGGTCCTCTCTGCAGCCCTTCACCCCTGAGCCCAGAATCTGTGTTAGGAAAACCTAACTCAGTTGACTTGATTTATTACATCTTAGGATCCTTTTTTTTTTTAACTCCCACTGACTATTTTGTACCAACACAGTATATATAAGAGTCTGGACAGCAAGCACCTTATTAATTTGCTGTCATTGGAGAATGAGGTGTCCTAAGAATGTTACTATTTTAGGGGTCACAGTCTTTTTAAGTGTTAAGGGAATTATTATTTTACTCTCCATGTTTGTTTTGGTGGGGGTGTGGTGGAAAATCTTTGCTTTCTAGAAAGATCTTTGCTGTCTTTTCAATTCTCCTGTCTGTGTGTTTGCCTTTTGCAGAATGCTGTCTGCCAGGTTTGTGTTTGCCTTCTGCTCTGGGCTGGGAGAGCGGACAGCTCTGTTCGCTAGCACTGTGTGTAAATCACGAGCCAGCAGGTTCTGAGGGAAGGACAGGAGACTTGCCTAGGGTGTGGGGGGAACTGATTACTGATGTTAAATGCAGCAGGGGAAGAAGCAGGGCTCAGTGCTGAGAAGCTGGTGATCTTAAGTCATTTGACAACTGCTGCGTGTATCCCCTGAGCGTTTTTCCCTTCATGGACCCAGCATATTCGTTTCCTGTGGTGGCCATACAGAACTCCTTAAAACTGAGTGACTTCAAACAACAGAAATTTACTCTCTCATGGTTCTGGAGGCTGAAAGCCCCAAAGCAAAGTGTCGGCTGGGCCACATGCGCTCTGGAGGCTCTGGGAGAGGAGCCTTCTCCTCGCTTTGGGTCGTTGTCAGCGTTCTCGGCTTCTTGGGCTGCAGCCGCCTCACCCGTCTCCCCGCCCTCTTCACATGGCCTTCCCTTCCTCTGTGTGTCTCCTACAAGGGCATGTGTCATTGAATTGAAGGCTCACCCGAATCCCAAATGTCTCATCTCAAGATCTTTAACTTGCTTACATCTGCAAAGACCCTTTTCCCAGGTAAGGGCGCAGGTTCCGGGGAATAGTATGTGAACATATCTTTTGGGGACCACCATTCATTCAGGCCAGTATAGCCATCATCAGCCAAAAGCTGACCGGTATTGCCCGGGACCTGCTGCCCAACCAAAGCTCTGACCCCGCCTCCTTTAGCCTGAGTCCAGTGTCCTAACCCTTTTGCTTGCTTCTAGAACCTTGTCACCAAGAAGCTTTGCTTTAATGAAGGCTGAGAGTTCTGTAGCCACCAGACAAGGCCTTGGTGCTCAGTACTTTGGCTGATAATGGTGATAATGGTTGTGTCAAGGTGAGAGTGAGCCGGACTCAGGCCGAGTCTGGCATATGGTTCAGTCTCAGCAAATGCCCCCCTCCCGAGGGCGTGTCCTGTTGGCTCAGCCCCTGACACATCTCTCACTCAGATCCACCTGTCTCCGGCCATCTCCCGGCCGCGTCTCGTTTGTCTGCAGCCTGAATGCACTTTAGACAATGCAGTGGCAGTAGCAAGGTCTATGTGGTGCTTCCTGTGTGCCGGGCTGTCTCGAAAGGGTAGAGCTGTCATCATCCGCATTTTAGAGATAGGGAAGCCCAGGGCAGAGCCCGCCAGGAGCCTCCCGGCACTCTCGCAGTCCTGCTTAACTCCGTCCAGGGCCAGCAGAACCTCTCACTCTTGGCGTGATGCTCTGTGTCGCCATCGTGAATGTCTGAGGGGTTTTAGAACCGAGACACTTGTATTTCCATTTTGCACTGGGCAGCAGATTCCGTAGCTGGTCTTGACTCTGTCCATGGTCTGCAGGCCCCATGTGGTCTAGCAGTTTCTTCCACTTATCTCCCTGCATTGATTATTTGGGTGATATTCGATAGAATTTCAAATACCCTGTTTACTATTTCTTTACAGCGCCAATCATGATCCAGTTATTTTATGTATTCATTTCCATATTTGTCTCCCTGGCTAGAAAGTTCCATGGTGGCCGGGACCTTGCCTGGTCCTCCGTTGCACCCCAGAGCTAGCACGGGGCCAGTGCTGAGTGTTACTCTGGGGCGCTCCTTCTGGGCTCTGACTCCCCCTCCCGCTGGGGCGCCGAGCAGCGGCATCTCCTTGCTGAGACTGTGGGGCTACTTTGTCAACACTGGGCTGTACCACGGGCTTAGGGGGCCACCGTGAGCTCTAAACAAAAAGCCCCAGCACAGAACGGCCGCCAAGCTCATCTCAGGTAGGAGAGTGGCCTGCTGTTGTTCCCATGGGCGGGGCCTGTGCAGAGGTCAGAGGCTGATGGTAGGGAAGCTATGTGGCCTCTGAGCCTCGGGCCGAATCGGCCGTGGGTGTGCCCCTGGTGAGGAGGCCAAGTTTGACTTGGCCCAGAACTTTGGGTACCTTCCCAAAAAGCCTGGCCAAAGGGGCCTTGGGTCCAGCTGGTCCAGGGGGTCTGATAGAAATGCGGAGTCTGGGACTGGCCCCCGAGGCTTTGCCAGCCACTGCTCTCATGGCCCCCCGAACATTCCTGGGTTTCCGCTCCCATTCCTCATCCTGGCTGTGGCTGGTCGCCATCCCAGGGCCTCACTGAGGAGTGGTCCGTCCGCTGCCTGTATCCAGCCTGCTGTGCTGCCTCGGGCAGGTGCTTTACGTCCTTGAGGCCCAGCACCTCATCTGATACCCTCTCCTCCTAAGCGTCTTCAGCAACCATGGGAGGGGCTGCCAGGGAAGGAAACGGGCCTGCAGGTTATTCTCAGGCCGCTGAGAAACTGTGACAGTGTGATGCCAAGTGGGCTGTGCCCTGATACCATGGCTTCCAGTAGTACCCAGGCCCAGCACGGGTCACCTTGACCTTCTTGAAGATAATTGGAGGCTGGCATTGCTCCTCCTAATAAACTCAGCTTTGTTTTGTTTGGCGAGTGTCTTCATTGGGCCAGGCACCTTGCAAAGCACTTTGAATTCCAGGCCCTATGAAGTCAGTGCTGTGGGTCCCATTAAACAGATGTAAAAACTGAGTCCTAGAGAAGAAGTTCAGTGACTTGCCCAGGACCACCCAGGTGAGGAAGTGTGAGCTGAGATTCAACCCCAGGTCTGCCTCACTCTGAAGGATGGCCCTTTGATGGGGTGACAAGGGCGTCCTGCAGGACGGTCAGCTGTGTCCCGGGGGCGTGGCCCGTGACCTTTTCTCTCGGAGAAGCATCTTTCCCTTACAGGCAGCCCAGAGACAGTCGGGGAGCTGGAGCTGCGTCTGTGCCTGGAGGGGCAGCTGGCCACAATAGCTTCTTTCTCATCTCTTTCCCAGCTAGAGCCAGGTGTTTTTCTGAAACTTGCTCACTCACCTTCCTTTAAGAAAAATGGCATTTTTTTTCCTGTAAAGCAGTGATAGAAATAGAAAACTTGATTTACCTGAAAGAGTATAAAGAGGAAAATAAGTATCACCTGTGGTTGGCTGTACCACTCAGGCCCCTGCTAACATCTGAGAGGCGAGGGGACCTTGTCCTCACCTCTGTGTCCCCAGCAGGTGCTCAAAACGTTGTGACCAAATGAAAAGGGGGAACAAAGGGAGTTCAGAAAACTGAGCTCACAAATCATGTTTGTGCTTTGACTCTGCCTTTTCTTCTCCACGTGGAGTTTGCTGCCACGGCTTTGACGCGATTTACTTAACCCGTCCCTTCGGGCCGAGCATTTGTTGTTGAGAGAACATCCGAGCGTTTATACAGAGGCCGGGGCTGATTTCTGAGAACGGCTGCTGCTGTAAAAGCAGGCAGGTCAGAAGAGAGAGGAATGAATTCTGAATTGTGCTCTAATCAGTCAAATCCAAGCAAATGGAGTTCAGACTTCTCTGAAGATGGAATGCACCTTGCTGGAATTGATCGGTGGGGATGTTGATTGCCCCTGAATAATCCTTCATGGCGGGCAGAGAAACTGCATTCTCTCCTGTTCCAGAGGAGTGTTACTGGCTTTCATTATTGCCTTCCCAAATTTCTAGTCGGACAGACATCCCCAGGGCTAGCAGATCACGCTGGACTTAAGTTCATGGCCCTTGCATGCTTGCAGCTCATCGGATGTGCTGGCGTTGACCAAACCCTGCCCTGCTCCCTGTCCCACACTTCCCCGCCTGGGTCCCTACTCCCACCCTGCAAAGCAGCTCCCACTGAGGCCACTGACCCCACGTTCCTGAATCCAGTGGCTGCTCTTCAGTCTGTCTTGACCTCTCAGGAGCTGCCCCAGTCGACTCCTTCCTCCTTCTAGAAACTCTTTCTTCTCTTAGCTTCCCGGGTTCTCTGTCTTCTCCTACTTACAGGCTGGTTTATGGTTTTCCTTGCTGATTTTGTGTCTTCTCCCCTCCACTCTGGAATTCTCTCTTGTTTTCCTCACTCTGCATCCTCTCCCAAGGCAAATAATCCCAGCACCGCTTTCTAGCTGTGTGGCCTTAGGTAGCTTACTTGACCTCTCTGTGCCTCGATTTCCTCATCACCTCTTGTCAACCAGCACAACCATACGAGGCAGGTGCTGGTGCCCAGTGTTAGAGACAAGCATACTGAGGCACGCCGAGGTTAAGCACCTCTCCAGGTGCTGCAAGGATTGTATACTCCCTGGCTCTCACTGGGGGACTCAGCACTTCATGGGTGCCTCGTAACTGTCTGTTGTCATTCCCTCATTCTCACACTCACTCAACAGTGTTTACAGAGTGCTTCCTGCATACTGGGCCCTGTTCCAGGCACGGGGGACATAGCTAGGAACTCAACAGACACAGGCCCTGCTTGCTTGAAACTCACATCCTGGTGTAGGGGAAACAGACATGAAATAAGTAAATGTGCGTTTGTCTTATGGAAAGCAGTAAGAAGGCAGAGCAAGGGGGAAGGGGGACCAGATCAGGCTTACAGCGCAGTGCAGCCTGGGGTTAGCTGAGCTCAGGGCTGGGGGCTGGGGGCTGGGGGCTGGGGGCTGGGTTCAGTCCTGGCTCACCACCTCCTGCTGTGGGCCCTGACCCAGGTACTACTGTTTCCTCTTTTTGGCTGTGTGACCATCACCGGTGCTTAACCTCGGCGTGCCTCAGTATGCTTGTCTCTAACACTGGGCACCAGCACCTGCCTCGTATGGTTGTGCTGGTTGACAAGAGGTGACAGAGCTGTGGCGTCCAGTACACAGTGCTACTGGCCGTCACTCGGGCCTGATTTTAATGGCGTTGGCTTTGCCACTGTGCAGGGTGGGAGGGCAGCCCTACCACATGGAAGATCTGGGGTGCCTCAGGGGAATGTGGGTGCTAGAGGGGTCGTTAGCTTATCAGGGCACCCCACTGGCCAGGTGACCAGCTTTGGCCTGGCCAGGCGGGCACAGAGGCCTGAAGGACTGCAGGATGCTGTGCTTGGCTGTCAACCCCTCCAGGGGCCTTCCCTCCTCCCCCAGGCTGGCCTGGGCGCCTCTGCTGGGCCCAAAGCTAGCAGCTCAGGGTGAACCGTTCTGTACTAGTCCCCAGGGAGGGGAAAAGGGAGGAAACCCTGACCTTTATGGAGTCTAAAAGCCCAGTTTTCAGGGTGTGGTCCTTGGACCCTGCTCCAGACTCATCTAGGTGTGCAGATGGGACACCCAGATTCCCCAGCACCCCCACACCCACACGCTGAGCTTTGAGCTCTGTGCTCCCCCAGGGACCTTCCTTTTGAAACAAGCGCCCCAGTGACTGGGCTCTATGGTTGCTTAGGTGGTGTAGTCTCATCTTGATGAGGGCAGGACTGGACTGGACGGAGCCACTCAGTGAGGAGTGGTCACCTGGCAGCCTCTCCTGGGAGCTAGTGAGACGTGTAAATCCGATTCCGAGGTGTGGGCCCCTGGACTCCACCTTAGCAGGCTTCCAAGCGATTCTGATGCAGCCCCCGTTGGAGAAGCATTAGGTCATCCTTAGAGTGAGCGGTGCCTGGCTTGGGGAGGGGGCCGCAGCAGATGCTGACCGCCATTGTGTTTGAGTGCCCCAAGCAGGGGGACACCAGCCCCTGTCTCTGCTGACCTGGCTTCCTTCCTCCCCCAGGGTCCCAAGTGATGGTGGTTTACACGGAGGCGGAGCTGAGCCCTGCGAGACTGGTTAGCACGGTGGAGGAGCTGGTAGCGGCACCTGCTGGCTGGTGGGCGTGAACCCGGGATCTCAGCGTCTCAACTGAGGGGAAGCATGTCTAAGAAAGGCCGGAGCAAGGGCGAGAAGCCCGAGATGGAGGTGGACGCCGTGCAAATGGCAAACGAGGAGCTGCGGGCCAAGCTGACCAGCATTCAGATCGAGTTCCAGCAGGAAAAGAGCAAGGTGGGAGGGGTGCGGGCCTCGGGCTCAGATAGGGGTGGGCTGTCACTTCCCGGTGGGCAGATTGTCCCTGGGGTGTGAGTGGACGGTGTGTTCCGGGGCTGGGGTGGGCTTGGGCGGGCTTGGGCACTGCATCTCTCTGGGCCCCAGCCTGCCCCTCGTTAAAATGGGTATTACATCAGCGGCGGTACAGATACAGGTACGTCCTGACCCCCCCACCCCGCCTGGTTCTGATCTTGGACCATCCACTTCACCCTCGGGGATGTAATCTCCCTCATCTGCAAGACGGGATCCTGATAGTACCACCTGATGGGCCTGCGCTCAGGAGTGAGGACGTCAGTACGTGTACATGGACGGTTTTGCTTTCGGCGGGCAGGTGTGAGCTTTGGTCAGTCCAGGGCCTGGTTGGGTGCCAATCAAAATGCACGCATCATGGGCAGCCAATCGCAGGAGAGGAGCCCAGCCTTTAATCGTGCAGACCTGGCTTCAAACCTCACCTTGGCCCCTGACTGGCTTCACCATCTTGGATCAGTGACATAAAGTCTCTGAATCTCTACTTTCTCACCCGTAACGTAGCACTATAATAACTGCCCAGTTTAAGTTTGTTGTAAAGATCTTAGGTAATGGATACCAAAAAAGGCCGTTGACGTCTGGTGCCTTGTTGTTGGTGTGGTTCTGACCGGGGTGCTTTTGAGGGAAAAGCAGGTGGGGTGGTGGGTGCTCTGTGAGCTCAGAGAGGATCCATGTGAGGAGAGAAGGGGGTGGTGCGGGAGGCTTGCTTCCTCATGGCCCGGCTGAGGCTCTGACCTGGCTGGGGAGGAGGAGGTTATACCCCGAGCCCTGCAGGTGCCCTCCGGCCCTGCCCACAGCACCTGGTGGAGGGAGGGACTGCGCGCGGGATTGCGGCCCGTGTCTGGTGAGTGCTAGGACTCTGGCAGCAGCTGCAGTGCTGAGTGGGGTCCAGCTCCCCAGTGGGGAGAGGGCTGGGGCTTTTGGCCTTGGCTCTGACCCTAGCTCAAGAGACCACACGGAGAGCAGAGGCCGAGTCCTCTATCTGGGGCAATGAAGGCTGGACTCTTGGAGCCTGGGGACAGATGTGCCCGCTCCTATCCCCAGACACTCAGAATTCCAGGCCTAGTGCAGCCAGTGTCTTTCAGCACAGCTACACCCCTTGCCCAGCTCAGGAAGGATTCACCTGCCAGGATCCCCTGGGGTTGTCAGCTGCACAGCTGGGCCTGGAGGAGCCCACCAGGCAGTAGTGACAGCAGCTGTGGTTATGAGGGGAAGCCACACAGCCAGCATCATTCATCTCCACACCCCCCCCCATTACCTAACTTGCCTTGAGGTCTTTGGGCAAGCCAGATAAGCGGCCTTATAGCTCAGTTTCCCCATCTGTTAATGTGTCTGCCTCCCTAGGTTGTCTAAGGAACGAGTGAGACAGTCACATACAGGGCCTGGGTACCTCCCGTCCCCTGCAGTCACTCCGCAGTCGGCCGACATTTATGTGTCTGCTGCGCGGGCTGCCCCAGGTGCCTTAGAGGGCCTCCTGACCCTTGCAGCGACCTGTGAGGTCAGATGTGGCTTTTCCCACTTTACAGGTGAGCAAACTGAGGGTGGGAAAGGAGAGGCAACTTACCCGGAGGATCACCTTGCTGGGGCCACCGTAACAAAGTACCATAGCCTGTGGGCTTCAACAACTGAGATTTATTTCCTCCCAGTCCCGGAGGCTGGAAGTCCGAAATCAAGGTGTCGGCAGGCCTGGTTCCTGCTGAGGCCTCTCTGCTGGGCTTGCAGACGGCCGTCTTCTCCCTGTGTGCTCACATGGTCTTCTCTGTGTGGGTGTGGTCCTCATCTCGTGTTAAAAAGGCACCAGTTTTATTGGATCAGGGCCCACCCTCATGATCTCATTTAGCTTAATGACCTTTTTTAAGACTCTCTCTCCAAACAGTCACACTCTGAGGTTCTGGGGTTTGGGACTTCCACATAGGAATCTGGGGCAGGGGGGACACAATTCAGCCCATAACAGCAGGTCAGCACAGTTGTAGGTGTTGACGGGGGGTTGGAAGCCAGGCCTGAGGGAACCCCAGCCTATGCTTCCGTGTCCCCAAGCGCCTCCTGCCTCCACGTGCCCTCGCTGCCCGTTTTCTCAATCCAGCCACCCCATGGTCCTTCTGGTAGGCTCCTCCAGGTCACCACTGGAATAGTTTCTGTTCTTGGAGAATTCAGCAGTGTGCTTATTGGCTGGTATGAGAAACATAAACTTTCCAGTTGCATTATGCTCTCATATTATCTGTGGTCGATGCTGCATTTGCAGTGTTGTTACTTTAGCAGAGGAACCTTGTTGAACACTGTAGAATGAGGGGATGTGGGGAAGGTACCTGTTGGTTGATCCATACATACACTGAACCCCCTGCACCTGTGCTCCAGGCCTGGGCTGGGTGTTTGGAGGTGACTAAGGCAGGCTGGGGACTCAGATGCTCAGGGAGCTAGCCAGATGACAGTACTTGGAATGTTACACCAGAGATTTTAGGAAGCCATGCAATGCGAGAGGGGCCTGAGAAGGCTTTGCAGAAGGGTATTGGAACCGGCTCTGAAGGATTTCCCTAGCTAGCGAGAAAGGGAGCAGGGTTCACACCATCCCAAGGGTACAGCATCCTCAGTGCCAATCAGGGTGCCAAGGCCACTGGGGCAGAGTCCCTGACTTGTTGAGGCCCACAGTCTGGCGTGTTTCGGGGCAGAGAGGGCAGTGGTCAGCACAGGGGCCCAAGCTAAGCTGAGCGTTCCAGCTACTGCCCATCACCCACCAGCTGGGGATTCATCTGTTCTTGCAGTGACCAGCCCACGCTGCTCTGCAGCTACACTGGGCCAGGGACTAGCATGGCTACAGAAATGAGTTGGGTCCCATCCTGCCCTCCACGGGCTGCTGGTGGGTGGGCCAGGAGGGTTGGAATTTGGGTGTAATCTGTGTGGTTAATGGAGAAAATCACGTGGGGCTTCAGGAGCCCAGTGGAGGCCCTGACCCAGTCGAGGAAGGCTTCTGGGCCCTCCCGGGGAACAGAGGGAGGGTGAAGGCCCAGGGACCAGGCAGAGGGAGCAGCTCGTATAGGAGCCGGGCCCCCCTGGGGAAGGCAGGTGCTCATGGCTGAGGTGGTGGATGCTGTCATTCCTTATTTACAAACCTGCCAGCCCCTTCCTCCTCTCATTCTTTGCTTCACTCAGTCCACAGCTAATTATTGAGCACCTCCTGTGTGCCATACTCTGCCCCAGAAACTGTGCTGCTCTGGAGATCCAGTCCTCCTCCCGGAGCTTGTCGCCAAGAGGGGGAGTAGGGAGCGTTCAAATGCCGGGACATTAACGTGTAATATCTATTCTGTAGTGAAAAGTGCCAAGAAAGTAAAGCAGGAGAAGCAAGTGGAGAGCAGTGGGGCTGGAGTAGGGGTGGCTCTTTTGGGGGGTGGCCGGCAGCAAAGAGGTGCTGAATGGAGTGGGGAGGGCAGACCCTGCAGAGAGACCTGGCTGCGAGCGTTCCGGGCAGAGGGATTAGCTCGGGAACAGGCCTGGCGGTGGGAAGGCGTATGTGTGTCTGAGGTGCAGCAGGTAGCGGCGTGGCCCCAGCCGAGCGGTCAGAGAGGAGGACCGGAGAGCCGTCAGCCGGGGTCAGTCCTGCGGGCTGGGGAGGACAGGCTTGTGTGCTGAATGCCACAAAGCTCTTGAGGGTTTCCTTTTTCGTTGCTTTCTTTTGTATTTTTTTATTTACATCAATATGAATACTTGTTTTATACTCCGGATTATAACCCAAAACTACTTTATTTTGTTGCTCCAATGGTTCTAGCTTTGGCTGCTGAGATCTCTTTCAGTTGGCTCCTGGGTCCTTTTGACATGTTCCATCATTGTGGCATTTATTATTAATTTATTCTTGCGCACATCCTTGCTTTCTGGCACTGTAAGATGCTCCAGGCTCATCTTGTATATCGCCTGCCCCAGTCCTAGAGCCAATCATTTCTGTAAGGAATTCTTTCCTTTTATTGGAGAATGGTGTTTAGAAGCCAATACCTGGGCACTGGGTGTGCTCAACACTGCTGGAATGGCTTTGCTTCTAGGCTGAGCTGACAGAGCAAGGATGTGTATATAAGCTGTGTATATACACATATCTAAAATATTTCTAAATGTCACATCTGTGTCTATATTCAGTTAAACATGTATTCTTACTAATGTCCCCAGTGCTAATCCAGTACCGCCTGGATCCTCTGGCCTCCTCCCCTTGCTGATCTGTGTCCTCCCTCCAGTGAGAGCCTGACCCCACCATCCACTATCCACATAGTTAGTTATTCAACACTCCACTTATACAGTGGCTTCAGAATAGTTAACCTGCACCCCGTGGATTGGAAGGGCAGTGGAGGGAAACCATCTAGTGTGTGCTTTCTGAGGCCTGTGCTGGCTGCCAAGGAGGACTAAGGGGCAAGTAGGGTGGAGGTGAGCATGGCGATTATCAGTGAGGAGGTGACTGCCGTAGTCTGGCAGAGGGCTGCTGCTGCCAGCTTGGACCAGGGTGGTCACAGAGAGCAGAGACAAGTGGTTAAGGCCTGGAAACAAAGACCTAGCACTGATGGATCGGATGAGGAGCCGTGGAAAGAGCCCAGTGGAGGCTGATTTCGCTATACCTGTTGGGGCACTTGGTGATGCTGGCTCTGATGAGTTCCCCACGCCAGTCCCCTCCCAGTTAGGTGCATTCCCTTTCTCTGTCATTTTGCTCTTGCTACAAGTGCTAAGGCACGGCTGGCAGGGCCCCTCTCTCTTGCTGGACCTCTGGACTTGGGGAGCAGCTTGGAGGCATCTGGTGAGTTAAATGCCACATGACCTTTGTAGACCTGCTCAGCTCAATGGAGTAAGGAGGGGGTTGGGGTTCTGTGCACACCAGGAGCTGCCCCAGCCTCGCTGTGCTGCACTTGGGTCACGGCGCCCGGGCTCAGTCCTCGGCTTTTCTGGGCAGAGCTGGTGGGACTCAGCAGTGTCTTCTCCCCGGGCCGATCCACTGTTAGCATCCCTGCCCTACACACCGGGTTGCCTGGCCTATCTCAGCTGGCCCCCTCTGCCCCTCCCAGGGACAGGCCCAGCCTCTCTCAGGCTGCCCTGAACACACCTTGGGCCCCCTGTCCACAACCTTCCCTCCTTTACTACCTGTGACCAAACCTCCCTTTTTCTGCTCACCGACTTTCAGCTTCCCTCCCCCAGTAATCTTTTAAGGGGCAGCTGTTGATAGCCCTGCTTCACAGGAAAGGATCAGGAAGCTCTGGGAGGCTGTATTGTCAGGGTTCTTCAGAGAGAAACAGAACCAGTAGGAGAGAGATGGGGGGGCATGGTTTCCAACACGTTGGTCACATGGTGATGGAGGTTGACGAATCTGAAATCTGCAGGGCCCACAGGCTGGAAATTCTAGTGAAAGCTGATCTCTCAGTCCAGAGGCAGAATTCCTTCCTCGTTGTGGGGACCTCAGTCTCTTCTCTTAAGGCCTTCACCTGACTGGGTGAGGCCCACCCACGTTTATGGAGGGTGACCTACTTTACTCAAGATCTAGTTTCAGTGTTAATAACATCCTTAAAAATACCTTCACAGCAACATCCAGATTGTTGTTTGGCCGAACGACCTGGCACCAGGGCCCTGACCAGTCGACACGGAACATTAACCACCTCGAGGTTAAGTAATTTGCCGAGGGAAATGCACTCGTCAGCACTGATTCAGAATCCGACAAGATCCCATCCTTCTGACTTCAAATCACTGTCAGCATTAACCCAGAAAGTCAGGACAGTGTTGCCTCCTCAGAAGAGGATGCCAGGAGCTTTTAGTTCTTCCCCAGGGAAACCATGTTAAATATTTGAAGTTCTGGCTTCCTGGCACTCCGTCCCTCAGGAAAGGAGTCCAGTTCCAGCACGCGGGTGAGATGGGCCGACCCATCACCCAAGGACTGACCACCAGCCCTTGTTTTATTTCTGTAAGTGTTTGACGTCAGGAGACATTGATCTTATGTCTTTGGCCAGTTTTATTTGCTTCTTTCCCCGCTGTTGTAAGTAAGGATTTGTCAGCCCAGGTGACACTGTAAAACTCCTCACCTAGAATTAATTTCACCAGGTTGGTGTGCTGTAGATGGTGTGGTCTGTTGCCACTTTCCACGGAAGCAGCTTGTTCGTGAGAAACAGATTTATTTCAGTTCTTTGGAGATTGGTGTCATTTAGAAAATGAATGGACTGCAAGGGGCGCCTGTGGAAAGTGTGTAATTGTGTGATATTTTTAATGAAAAGATCGAATAAAGCATTTTGGAGTGTTTGAGGAAACACTCTCTTGGCATATTTTACAAATAATGTTTTAAGTTGTTTGCTGATTAGATGAATCCATTCAAGTGGGGTTGGCAGCCTGCATCTGCAGGACACCAGCTCTAGGGCCAGGCACCTAGGGGCAAGCCAGGCTCTGCCCCTTGGCAGCCCCTCGGCAGCCCCTCACCCTAGGCAGGTCACCAGAGCATCTCTGAGTGTCAGGGGCATTGCAGTAAAACAGTACCTCCCTCCCTGGGGCTGAGAGGTTCAGGTGAAGGATGAACCGGAGCCCCCAACCCAGGCAGGGTAGCCACTCAACAACGATGCACCTCCACTCCTGGTCCTCTCTGCCTCCACCTGCTCCGTCTCCTCTAACTCCAGAGTCCAAGGCATGGGCACTGGAAACGATGATGGTGGTGACCACTATGGTGATGGTGATGGTGGTGGTGATGATGATGGTGATAATGGTGATTTAGTTTAGAAATTGTTTTGCTTTGGTGAGAGAGCTGATTTCTGCAGGGCATATTTTGCAACTGATAAATCGTCCTTCCTCATAAATCTCCAAGTAGGAAGGGATGTTGAAGTCTGACTCTCCTCTCCAACACCTTCAGATGTTTTTCCACTGCTGAGAGATCTCAACAGAATAGTAGGAAAGAGGCTGGGTGGGGCTGATGGAGGTGGCGCGAGGGGGAATTGGAGTGTGGGGACCCGGGGAGGGTCTCAGGGGTCTGTCACACACGAAGGGGCATGGGAGGCGGCAACGGACATGGCCGGCTCCCCCAGCCCTGACCCTGACCTTGAGCCTGACGGACTCCCTCCCCCGCTCTGGCTGCAGGTGGGTAAGCTGCGCGAGCGGCTGCAGGAGGCCAAGCTGGAGCGGGAGCAGGAGCAGAGGCGGCACACGGCCTACATCTCGGAGCTCAAGGCCAAGCTGCACGAGGAGAAGACCAAGGAGCTGCAGGCGCTGCGCGAGGTGCTCATCCGCCAGCACGAGCAGGAGGCGGCGCGCACGGCCAAGATCAAGGAGGGCGAGCTGCAGCGGCTGCAGGCCACGCTGAACGTGCTTCGCGACGGCGCGGCCGACAAGGTCAAGACGGCGCTGCTGGCAGAGGCGCGCGAAGAGGCGCGCAGGGCCTTCGACGGCGAGCGCCTGCGGCTGCAGCAGGAGATCCTGGAGCTCAAGGCGGCGCGCAAGCAGGCGGAGGAGGCGCTCAGCAACTGCATGCAGGCGGACAAGACCAAGGCCGCCGACCTGCGCGCCGCCTACCAGGCGCACCAGGACGAGGTGCACCGCATCAAGCGCGAGTGCGAGCGCGACATCCGCAGGCTGGTATGTGCGCGGCACCCCTGCCCGGTCCCGGCAGGGACCCTGTCCTTCCGCACACGCGCATCGCACCCAGCCCCCCGCACACATGCGCCCAGTCCCTCCCGCACGCCTGCATCCTGTCTCTCTGCTACGCATGCGCCAGTCCTCTCCACCAGCACGTGCTCCGTCCTCCTGGCTTGGAGTAGTAAAAGCCGAGTTTCGGGCACCCACTGTGCTCCGGTCATGGTTCTAGGCCCTGGGGTTCCAACCAAATCCCTGCTGTCCTGGGTGCGGAATGGAGGCTTTGACAGGTCTCTCCTGCCTGTGGGAGACACCGAAAGAGATTTAACCACTGGAGGCAGAAGCACCAGGTGTCCTTTTGAAGTCCCTGTCCAGCTGTACAGCTCCAGACTGGTCGCCAGGCAGTGACAGGGCATCAGTTCCCGTCTTAACAGTGCAATACCAAGAATGGCAGAAGAGATATGCTGATTTCATATTTCTAATTTATAGAAGATCTAAGCATATCCCAATGCTGACTTCTCAGAAGCAGTCTCCCGCCCCTTTTTGGCTTGTGTGTGTGGAGGCCCTGCTATCCCATGAAAGGAAGAGAAGGCTTTGGAGAAGGTCTCTCCTGGGTGTGAATACAGGTTCCCTCACTTGTTAGCTGTGTGACCCCAATCAAGTTGCTTACTGTCTCTGAGCCTCAGGTGCCTCATCTACAAAATGGGGGTAATCACGTATCTCCAGCGTCACGAGGATTGAGTTAACTAAAGCATCTAAGATCAGCTCATAGTGTCTGTAATGGCAGACCTGGAGAACATGTTCCTGTGTTACAGGAAATATACATTTAAGGTAAATAAAATGAGGGAAAAACAAATATTTGTACAAGAGATTGACTGAGCTTAATTTAAAATGTACCAAGGATTTGGTGTCTGTTTCCATTTCAGTGCCAAACAGCAGTAGTCCCCGGCCAGGTGTTCTCAGTGCGTGTGGCCCACGTGGGGGAACAGAGCGAAAAGAATAAGCGTCCGTTTGTCCCGTTGTCCTCCCATTTGATAAACGGCCCTGCTCAGACAGGCCTCTTGGCAGCATGCTCAGAAGGTAGCCTGCATTTCATTTCTTTGTCAGCTGGATTGGATTAGAAATGCAAGAAGGCTTCCAGGCTTCCGCTCACACATTTAACATGCCTCTTGAAGAAACAACCAAGAGGAAGAAGCAGTTATGGTCAATGTGGGGTGGTTGGACTCATTCCTTAGACCAGTTACGATTAGGTCTGGGAGGACTACCCCCACCCCCATACACAGGGGCTTAAAATCTGGAAGTTATTCTTCTTCCATGTGCAAAGTCTGGAAAGGGCTCCACAGAGTAGAGCAGGCCACACACGCCTCTCAGCTTTCCCTTCAGAGGGGACTCTGGGATGTGGTCCTCATGGCCCCTCATTCCATGGGGTGCCAGCCATCACACCTTCATCCCAAGTTGGCAGTAGGAGGGCAGATGAAGGAGGGTGTGGTCTTCATTTTAAAAAATGCTTTTCTTTTTGGAGGTTCTGAACCCTTCCACTTCCACCTCATTGGCCGGAAGTTACTCGCTCGGCCTCACCCAGCTGCAAGGGGCGCTGGGAACTGCAGTGCTCCTCCTGAGTGCACAGCAGCTCCTGATACCTCCCGGTGTGGCGCTCTGCTGGGTTCCTAGGGCTGCCGTGACAGATCGCCACAAACTCCATGGCTTAAAACAACAGGAATTTGTTCTCTCACTGTTCTGGAGTCTGGAAGCCTGAAATCAAGGTGTCAGCAGGGCTGTGCCCCTCTGGAGCCTCCAGAGAATGCTCCTTTCTTGCCTCTTCCAGCTTCGGGTGGTTGCTGGGAGTCCTTGGCATCCCTCGGCTTAGCGCTGCATCACTCCTGCCTCTGCCTCCATGTGGCCTGCTCCTCCTCACGTTTCTGTGTCTTGTCCCCTTCCTATAAGGACACCAGTTGGTGCATCTAGGGCCCACCCCAATGTGGAATGACCTCATCTTAACTTCCATCTTAGTTACATCTTTGAAGACCCTATTTCTAATAGGATCACATTCTGCTTTTCCGAGTAGACGTGAAATTTGGGGGGAACACCATTCACCCAACTACAGGTATCAGGGAGAACAGGGAGACTGGATCGTGGGGTCGCAGCTTGTTTTCATTCTTTGATTCCCCCAAACTTCGCAGTGAAGCAGAGCTCACAAAATTACTCATGAATTGGTGGGTTTGTTGGCAGCTGGCTAAGCTGAGGTTTTCACTGAGACAAGTGTCCTGATCGATGTGACTGCTGAGAAGTGATTAGATTCCATGCCTGTGAGGGAGAGCATGGCGAGGGCTTTGGAGAGGCTGACCTGAGTCTGAATCGTGGTTCTGCTGCTGACTAGGCTGTGGGCATATTCACCTCTCTGGGTCTCAGGCTTACCTATAAAATGGGGTAAATAATGTCTACATGGAGGGTCTTTTGAAGACTGAGAGAGAACGTGTCTCTTAGTATGTACGTAGTCCTGAGCTCACACTAGCATGTAAGAAGTGATCGCCATCATCCCCAACTCTGCATCATCTGTTAGAATTTTATGGGCACAAGTGATAGAAATTCTGCCTTCAACCGGCTTGAATCGTGAGTCTATCGGCTCTCATAACTGAAGTAGCGGGATTACCTTCCGACACAGCTCCGGTGGCACTAATGACATCTCCTGGCCCCGGGTTTCTCAGGCTCTTCTCTGCCCCTGCTGTGTCATTCTTGGGCTCTGGGCTCTCAGCACGCTGGTGGGATGCCACTGCTGTGCCGGGCCCAATATCCTCACAGGAAACAGCTCAGAGAAAGTGAGAGAAGCTCTTTCTTAGCTCCTAAGGAGAAATAGGAGGGTCCTAGCAACACCCACTTCAGGCTGTTGGCTCTGATTGGGTATCCATCCCTGAAACAATGACTATTAGGGGGTGGAGCCATTGGGTGGTATGAGCCAATTAGGGCCTGCCCTGGGAATTTAAAGTGGTTTCAGCCCCACCCCTCTCCTGAACCACATGGTGAGACTGGGAGTGTGGGAGAAGGGGAGACATATGCAAGGAGGCAACCCAGGAATGTCCAGTACACTCAGGTGATGGGGTTTGGGGAAGCTCTGGAGGCTCGGTGTCAGAGGTTCAGGCTTCATCAGGGTCCTGAGGTCCTGAGGGCAGGGGGCAGATGGCTAAGACCCCAGCCTGGGAGTCGGATCAAAGTTGACAAATGGTGAGAGTGCTTGCTGTGAGCTCCAAGAGCTGACAGGTATCCTCACCCCTGGAACCTCAGGACTCTGGCCGAGGAAGTGTAGCAACCTAGAGAATGTTGGCTCCAGAACCTATTCTGCTTTGTGCTTCCGTTCCTGGGCGCCATCTCCACTAGCGAGACTGCTTTCCAGGAACGTTTCCCATGTGATGAGGTGGAAGCCCTCTGCTCATTTAGTGGGATAAGTGGGGACTTGATGCTCATCTAGGCTGAGAATTTGGATCTCCAGACGTGTCTTGCTTGTGACGCTGCTGCTTTTTGTGGGAGGAGTTAGTGCACTGTGGTGGCAGGGGCTGTGCTTCGGGGCTCCAGTGCAAAGCCCGGAGTGTGCAGCCGGGATGCTGAGGGGACAGACTGGAACCCTACCTGTTAACTTGGAGCACCCCTAACTGGTACCACTGATTCCTCTTGCTTTGCTTTTTTCTCGTAGCACTAATGCTCTGATCTCTGCCAGTGTTGACTTATTTATTACGTTTTCTGCTACTTCCCCTCTAGAATGGAAGCTCTGAGGGCAGGGACACTGATCTGTTTCTCTCACCAGTGTTTCACAGCACCTGTTGATGGTGCTCAATTCAGTCTATTTGTTGAGTTAATGAAAGCATGTATAAGTGGTTTAAATTAATGAACTCCTTTCACATAGTTCTTATTACTTCTGGATTGAAATCTGCAGTGGCAACAATGTTTTCCAGATCATTAAGGATTCTTCCCTACAGTGGGGAGATGCTCCCACCCATTCAGAGCGGGTTTAGCCGAAGCAGGGAGCTGTGGTGAACCGCCACCAGGGGGAGCAGTGGACACGTTCTGCAGCTGCTGAAGGAAGCTCACCCTTGGCGGGAGCTCCAGGACACTACCATGGGGGGAGGTTGGGGGTGCAGAGAGAAGGGGAGCATCCTTTTTTCTTCCAAAGAAAGGCAACTCAAAGAGCTTGTCAGAACGGTGGGACTTTGTTGAAAACCTCAGTCTGGAGTTTGGGGGTACCCTTTTCCTCCTTCCATAATCTGTTATATTTTATCAGTGTTTCATGGTCTGCTGTTTAAATAAGACAGCCTTCTGTTAGCCAGCAGCTAAAGTTGATTAATGGTGCCAACTAACATTGATTGTGTGTATCAGTTTCCTGGGGCTGCCTCGACAAATGACCATACACTCAGTGGCTTAAAACAACAGAAATTTATTCTCTCATAGTTCCGGACACTGGAGGTTCAAAATCAAGATGTTGGTAGGGCCATGCCCCACTGAATACTCTCAGGGAGGATCCTTCCTTGTCTTCCAGCTTCTGGGGGCTCCAAGCTTTCCTGGGCTTGTGGCCACATCCCTCCCATCTCTGCCTCCTCCTTCTGTGGCCTCTCCTGTGTTCCTCCTCTTCTTCTGACTGTGTTAAAACATTGAGGTTAGGTTAACTGGTTAGAGCCAACTAAGTCGAAGATGGCAGAATACTTGACTTCCAGGAGACCTTGAGCTTCACTGCAGGCTCACTGTAATACATTAGCTGCTAAATGGCCCTCCCACAGCCACCATGACGGTTCTGAGGCTGGCCATAAAAAGTGAAGAGTGGGCAGTTGCCCAATTCTGGGACATCTTCCTTTCCCCAAAATAGCTGGAATAATTCTCCCACTTGTTAGCATATGAAGCCACCAAGTGCATAAAAATGAACAACCCCAAATCCCAGGGCCTCTCACCTCTCGCCTCTCTGGCCTTCTAAGATGGCCCGCTCTGTGTCTGCTGAGTGTGCACCTCCCTGAATAAGTCTGCTTTCACTCTACTCTGGCTCACTCTTGAATTCGTTCCCACGGGAAGCCAAGGACCCTCACTTGGCAGGGCACATCCCAGAGGCTTGCCTGAGACCTGGGACGTAACCATCCTCTCTCCTCTCATTTTCCTGCAACTTTCTCCCCGGGTATCTATGTCCCTTCTCCCCTTATAAGGACGCCAGTCGTTAGGCCCAACCTATTCCAGTGTAACCTCATCTTAACTAATTATATCTGCCAAGACCCAAGTTCCAAATGAGATCAGAGTCTCAGGTTGTAGGAAGGACATGGATTTGGGGGTGCAGGGCACCCCAGTACAGCACCCTTCCTCTGGCAGTTTCCCAGCTATTGGCTTTGCATCCAGAAACAATTGAAGTGGACAGCCAGCTACTAAAGCTTCCTCTTCCATAAGCTTCTTTTGTTTGGTTTCCTCTAGGGACTGTGGGGTGAGTCTGGGCTGGGGTGCACTGGGGCTCACGCTGAGGCTCGTGAGAGGACCAGGGGCCTTGGAGGCCCCAGCAGAGATGTCAGGCAACCAGTGGGTTCTCTGTGGGTGCCTGAGAGATGTCAGGGCCAGGGGAGGAGGCTGGAGTGTCAGCTGCACATGGTGGAGTTAGTGTCATGGGTGAGGACGCGGCCGCCTGGGGCAAGGACACAGACTGGGAAGAGGGCCAAGCCTTGGAAACTACGAATTTGAATGGCGACCAGGGCGAGGCAAGTCTGTAAAGAAGATGGAAACTGAGAAGTCCCGTGGAGGGCAAGAGGGAGTGGGCAACAGGGTCAGATGCTGGTGAGGAGGAGAGAGGACAGAAAGGTGTCCAGTGGGTTTGAGGGCCAGGAGAGTGCTGGAGACCTTAGCAAGAGCTGTTCGCTGGCAGGGTGAGGAGGCGGCCAGTTAGGCGTGAGAGACAAGAGAATGACCAACTCTAAGGAAACTGAGAGCTGCAGGGGCAGGGGCAGTGGTGGCTGGAGGGGCCTGGGGGGTCAGGATTTGACTTTATTTCATTAAGGTGGAAGAGACCCAAGCATAGGTCAGTTTTGATGGTAAGTATCTGGTTGACTATAGAAGTAGTTGGACCCACAGCTCTGTGCTCCTCTGTTCAGGAGCGGTGACGGGGAGCAGGGCCTGGGCTGTGCACTGTGGCCACTCTGTGTCCCGAGGCACTGAGTTTGGCTGCCCCGGGTCCATGGAGCTGCTGAACCTTTCCCCGGGCCTGAGGCCAGCGACGGGGAGCTTCCCCTGGTCAACGAGCCCCAACGACTGGCTGCTGATTCTTTCCCTTTGCAGATGGATGAGATCAAGGGGAAAGATCGTGTGATTCTGGCCTTGGAGAAGGAACTTGGCGTGCAGACTGGGCAGACCCAGAAGCTGCTTCTTCAGAAAGAGGCTTTGGATGAGCAGTTGGTTCAGGTCAGAGAGGCTGAGCGGTACCACAGTAGTCCAAAGAGAGAGCTCCCGCCTGGCATCGGGGACATGGCCGAGCTCATGGGCGTCCAGGTGAGGGGCTCGTGCAGGCGCTGGGGCCTCAGAGCCTACCACCCACCCGTCCTTCCTTCTACTGGTCATTCTTCCAGTCAGCTGCCCACTCTCTGTTCTCCCTCCTTCCCTCCCTCCCATCCGCCTGTCCATCCTTCCTTCCCTCACTGACCCCTTCCTCCCCACATGTGCTTACATTCACTATGTGCCAGGCCCAGTGCTAGGCACGGGAGTACAGAGGTGAGGGTCGGGCTACTTTCGCCTCCTGTGGTCTTAGGGCTCAGCTGAAAACAACGACATGAAGACAGGAGTGCGGAGTATCGAGGAGGAGCACAGCCAGGGGCCCAGTCCGGACAGGGCGTGACCTAAAGGCCCCGCCCGTGAGGGGGAGCCAGGCCAGCAGCGGGGCATCTGGGCCACGCTTGGTACTTAGCAGAGGAGGCCCAAGCTGCATTCATTCATTCATTCATTCACTAGATGGTTAAGTGTCTGTCTCCAGGAAGGTCCCCAGAGACATGCAGATGTTAGGGAGCCACTGGAGGGTTTGAGACCTCATCGCCTTTGAGATGAAGCCTTTCCACCTGCTGCTTGACACGGGGGAGCCCCAGCGCGGCGTCCGGTCCCTCTAACAAGGAGCCCACCTTTGTCCTGAGAGTTTTCTGAGAAGGGTCCGTGGAGCGCTTTGACTCAGTTAAGCTTCAAAGTGCACTTACATTTTGATTCTTTTTTAGGATCAACATATGGACGAGCGAGATGTGCGCCGATTTCAGCTGAAAATTGCTGAGCTGAATTCGGTGATACGGAAGCTGGAAGACAGAAATACCCTGTTGGCAGACGAGAGGAACGAACTGGTAACCAGCCCCCAGAGACAGATGGTGCCTGTGGGGTGCAGGGAGGTGGCCCCGGGGCCACAAGCCACACCTTAAACAGGGAGTTCACGCAGAGGCCTTTCCTCGCCTTTCCTTCTAATTTCTCTCTGATTAAAAACCGAACACACGCTCGTTGAAGAAGCCTGTTGTTTCTGCAGGGATTTATCCCGAGCAAGCAATCAGGGAAGCTCAGTGAGGGGTTTGAAGAGCTTGTTCATTGCAGTGATGATTAGTAGCAACCGAAACCAGACCAGAACGCAGCGGAGCCCCAGTTGTTCAATACTCAGTATTGGTCACAGTCATTGTGGGACATTTATGCAGTGAGCTGCATGCAGTCGTTAAGAATCATGTTATAGGTCATATTTAATTGCCATAGACATTTGTGCACCATAAATTAAATGATAAAAACTGTTTACAGAACAAAAATACGTTGTAATCATCCTGGATACTGGAAGTTTTTTTAGGTGGTGTGATTATAGATAATCTTAATTTTTTCTTATCTTTTTACTTTCCTTTGCAAAAAAACTTCTAATTTTAAAAATAACTTGCACTTCCAGTTAAAAAAAATAAATAAAGCAAAAATAGCAATTTATTGAATATGTTTAAATTTGCTGGGTAAACAGCTAGACTAATTTTTATGTAGTGGTAGTCAGTACATAAACTTCTCGACAAATACCTCATAATATTTCTCTTTATTCTAAATTTTATTATGAAAGTAAGTATCTATATATTTGAAAACATGGGAGATGAAGTGTTAAGAATGTCACCGCTTCACAATTTTAGCAGCATCAGAATAAATTCATTTCCTTCCAGTATTTTCAAAGACATATTTTTATATAGCCTTCATCAGACTGAACATCTAATATTATGTCTCCACTTTTCACTTAAATTTTCATGAGCTTAAAAAAAATCCCTTATGGGAGGCAAAATAGTTTACTAAGTGGATTAGAAAAAAATACGGTTTGCTGGAAACAATTCAGACCTTGTGAAGTGTTTAAAGTGAGAACGGAAAAGTTTGCCAGCACTTGGATCTTAAAATCACGAGGTAACTACTGTTAGCAGTTTGAGGTGGTTCTTAACGTGGTTTTAATGCTTCTGCAAACATTTCGACACCCACTGAGGGATCTTTTTTGTCGTTTCGCGGTTACAAGCGGGCTGTTTTCCCTACGTATGGCTGTTCTGCAACCTGCTTTTCCCGCGTGGGTGATCAGCGGCGGCGCTCCCCACCAGTGCCTGAAGACGCCCCTTGGTCTTTTGAACAGCTGCGTTGCGCTCTGCTGTGTGGACAAACCCTGGTTTATTTACCTGTTCCTCTGCTGCTGAATAGTTAGGCCGTTTCAGGTTTCTTTTCTGTTAGAAACAAGGCCACACAGAAGACGCATTTCTGTCTTTACTCACCTGAACCTTTATGTCTGTGGGGTGTGTTTCTAGAGCTAGAATGTTCAAGTCCAGGTACGTTTTACATTTTCATGGCTGCCGTCAGTGTTGGATCTTAACTTGCACAGCCTGGTGACCAAAAGCTGGGCTCTGCCGTCGGTCCCTTGTGTTTGACTCTTGGTTCTGGCACTTTCTGCTTGACCTTGCACACGTCACCTCACCTCCTAGTGGTCAGGTTCTTTGTCTACGAAGTGAAAAGGGGATGCGGATGGGCCCCCTCCTTGGGTCGTGGTGAGAGTTAGACGAGCGAAGATGCCTGAAAGGGCTTAAGTAACATCGTTTTGGACTCCTGGCGGGTGCTCGATGTGTGCAGCGGTTCTTGTGGTTGTCTTGATACTGATGAATCTTCAAGTCGTTTCTAATTTTCATCCGTTAAAATAACCCTGCAAAGAATATCACTCTGCATTTAGTTCTGAGGCTCAGCAGGGAGCCTGCATTTGGAAGCCAGGCATCCGTGGCTCTTTTGGGTTTGTGCACCACCCAGGAAATGTGGTCCCAGCGGTGGCAGCTCCAGTCTCGAAAGAGGCCAGGCAGGATCTCCACTGGCCTCCGCGGTTGACATCAGCCACCCATCGAGTCTTAAAGCTGCCCCGCCCTCTGTCTGTCTGAGCACAGCTGAAACGCTCCCGAGAGACGGAGGTCCAGCTGAAGCCCCTGGTGGAGAAGAACAAGCGAATGAACAAGAAGAATGAGGACCTGCTGCACAGCATCCAGAGGATGGAGGAGAAGATCAAAAACCTTACGAGGGAGAACGTGGAGATGGTAAGTCCCTGGCCCCGGAATCCTTGCCTCTGCCTGGGGTTCTCCATCCCTGACCTTCGCCCTCCTCGTTCTCTGGGGCCACCTCCCACCTGCCTCCCTGGGCAGCCGGGTAAGCAGTCTCGGTGTTCCCCCGTCCCTCGTGCCCTCCGTTCTTCAGAGTTCACAGCACCGTGGGCATCCATGCTTGATGGAGAGCGCCAGGTCATCGGACAATGGGTCTGCGCCCCTGCTCTGCCATCTACACCCCAGGGTCCTGAGGCTCAGCCTTCATTCTCTCCAAGCCTCAGCTTTCTCATCCGTGAAATGGGAATGAAAATATCAGTTCTATGGGGTTATGGAAAGGAGGGAGTGATGTCATAGAAAGTTCTCCCAGAAAACCCATCTCACTGGGGAGGCTCGGGATGTGAAAGCCATTAGGACCTTGCTCTAAGTGCTTTGCATAAGGGCCTTTTATTTGCTCCAAAAAGAATAATTGGTCTTTGTGGCCAGGATGGTGTCTTGTAGTTGATGGTTTAAGGAATGCTCTGAGGTTCATTGTCCAAGGCGGTGTCAGTCATGCGCATTTGACAGCTGAGAAGACTGAGGCTCTGGGAGACAGGACGCCCTCCTCCCTGTCTCCTGACAGGTCCAGGTGTTAGTGTGTGTCATTGCCCTGTGTGCTGCGCTCTCCTCCCCGAGCGTCCAAGCTGTCCAGGCTTGGTGCAGACCTCCACCTCTCCCCTAGAATGCCTGCCCAGCCCTTCCCATCAGCAGTGCGTACAGTCAACCGTACCTCGGGCCTGTCTGGTCTACAGCTATCTGCTCCTCCAGTGTGGGGACAGGTGGCCGCCATCCCTACCTCCATCCTTCCAACTCGTATCCCCAAGCCCATGCTCGTGCCCGGATGTGCATGATGGGTCCTGGACAAGCGTTGCGGGTGAGCAGCCCTGCAGTGCCCTCTCCCTTGGCTGCAGAAGGAGAAGCTGTCAGCCCAGGCGTCCCTGAAGCGGCACACTTCCTTGAACGACCTCAGCCTGACGAGGGACGAGCAGGAGATCGAGTTCCTGCGGCTGCAAGTGCTGGAGCAGCAGCACGTCATTGACGACCTCTCACTGGTGCGTCTGTGCGGGTGACGGCCCTCCAGGGGGCGCCACGCGACACCGGGCTGCAGGGCGATGCTGCAGAAGGGGGCGGGTCTCATGGAGCTCCTCCTGGTGATGGGCACCGCGCTGCTTTATTCTGCCAGAAAGCGGCTTCCACATCGTTTACTGCTGTGACATCACTGGTACCTGGGAGCAGTTTCCATGGCTACTCTTTTTCTCAAATCCTATCCCTAGTTTGCTGCCATTAAGAAGCAGCATCATCGCTTCTCGGCCTTTTGGCTAAGAGCAAGTGTAGTACTGTTCTTACCCATTTAATGTCTGATATGTCCTCTATCCGAGGACAGTATATTAAACAGATGTTTGGAGCAGAGAGTTGGAGTAGGCGCTGGCTCCACCCACTCCACGCATCAACCTGGTATTGCAGTACGTCCAGGAACGGTGCACCCCCTCTAGGGGAATGATACTGATGCATTAAAGTAGATGTGTGTTTAAAAAAATAGAAGCAGCAGTTTTAAGAAAGTCTTCTGACCTGTACAGAGTGAGCACGATCTTTCCCCCAAAAGTCTAATTTTTTTTAGCTTAGTTGTTACAGACTGTGAACTCGAATACCTGAACCTTATAATCAGACCAGATTTTGAAGGACTTGCTGAGACTGTGTGTGTGTGTGTGTTTGTGTGTGTGAAGATTAAGGGAGGTATGAGTATATTTTAAGTAGGTGGAGGGTTACATCCAGAGAATTCTGCAGCTCTCTGTGGAATGAGCTTAGGCACCTGTAAGGGAGCATCTGTAGTGAGCTTTAGCTGCGTCTTAGAAGCAGAGTGTGTTCTTGCCCAAGGGGTTATGTGATGGTTCTATCCGTGGATCTTTAAAAAGTAGGAATGGCAGGGATCAAAATTCTCAAAAAGGCTTTGACCATAATTGTCGAATTCACTTTGCTTGACTAGCTCTATCTCTTTACTCCTTCCTTCCATCTTTCCACCCATCCATCTCTCCTCCCTCCCATCCTTTCATCCATCTTCCCATCCTCCCTCCTTCCCTCCATCCCTCTATCCCTTCTTCCTTCCATCCTGCCTTCATTCCATCCATCCATCTATCCATCAATCCTTCCATTCATGTTTGCTTCATGACACTAAAGACTTTATGCAGCTTAAGATAAAAAAAACCACACTCAAAAATGATGATAAAGTTGAAAGAGGAAAAATAAACAGATAAGTCTGGAAAAAATAAACATGGCAGCATCAGTCAAGATCAGGAGGGACACTGGGGTGGACCACATGGGCTGCAGCCAAGGAGCAGGTTTGTCTTTGGGTTTCCTGGCAGCCGAAGAGAACAGAAGCATTTGATTAGAAAGGAGAGAATTGGCTGGTTTTATCTGGGGCAGCATGCTGCCACTCCAGCTACTGCTCTCTAGGTGCCATTTCTTCTGACAGGAGCCACCAGCCATCTGCAAGACAAGTTCTAGCCCATATAGCAAGGGAAGAATCTGAGAATCAGAGAAAAAAGATGTGTCACCTGGCCAGGAGGAGGCCCCAAGAGGATTTGGCCCCAGTTCTGTCTGAGATCAAATCTGCAGCCTTTTTCATTTTCTGCTGTGATCAGTGACAGAGCAGATACCTGGTCAACACTGCTTAAAGCCTTAAAGCTTCCGGCCCCAAAGGCAGACGGGCTGGAGTTTTACAAGACTGGCAGATCTTGGCATTTTTCTCTGGGATGGTCTAAGCCCAGTTAACGGTGTGGCTCTGCAGCGATTAGTTCTGAGAAGCAGCCGTCCCTTGGATGCTCAGAACCTGGACTTAGCCCACGCCCAGTGCAGGCAGGCACGGCAGGGCTGTAAGTCACACCCTCTGAGAGCGCACTGGGTTGGTGGGTGTGATGGGAGGCGAGCTGGAAAAGCGAACAGTTGTGTTTCCTTCTAGGAGAGAGAACGGCTCTTGCGCTCCAAACGACAACGTGGGAAGGGCCTGAAGCCACCCAAGGTGAGCCTGCGGTGCTGCGGCTGCGCTGCTCTGTCTCCGTGCCAGGGTCTGCAGGGCCAGTGGTCCAGGGGGAGGGGGAGGGGACACCCCCACCGTGGAGGGGCCCTGAAGGCAGAGATACTTGCATCTCCGCGTGTTTGATGGTGAAAAATCTGTTATTGCCGTCTCTCAAAGCAACATAAATAACCAGGCCGTGGACTTGGTTCTTGTAATTTATTCATGGAAAACTTACAGATGATTTCTGTTTTTAGGACACAGGCGCTGCTTGCCCAAAATTAAAACCATAAATACTTAGACCTTTAGAAGGATTTAAAGGACACTTGGTCTTGGTTTATAACATCTTTTATCCTGTTTTGAAAAATCAGGAGCCTTTGGTTCTTTTGGAATGATGCAGAGTGCATTCTTTTTGGAAAATGGGGGTTTGCCCATTTTTTTAGAGATAATTTCCAAATGTCCAGTGAGGAGAGCAGAGCTGGGCTTGGAAAACTCAGATGCCCACAGGGCCCAAGCTGGGATGTAAAAGAGCGAATTGGGGCAGGTAGAAAAAAGGACTTGGTGTGCATTTAAACCCATAAACATTTTTCACTTCCACGAAGATGTGGGCCTGTTCTCCTTTTTAGTGAATCAGACGGCCCTATAACTATAGAGAGATGGTTGTAGAGAAATATTTTTCTTCTGTAAAGAAAACAGCAATGCAGATGTGATACCAAATGATCACAGACATACGGCTTTGGTGTTAGGGTCACAGTAGGGAGAGGTGGGGACTGTGGAAAACTGAGCCCAGAATATCAGTTGCGACTAGAAAGTGAGCTGGGTGCTGTCGGATATTCCAGTACTTCGAGAGAAGTGGAGAGCCCCACGTGTTAGTTTCCTGCGGCTTCTGAAACCAAGCACCACAGAATGGGTGGCTTGGAACAGCTGAAATGTGTCATCTCACGGTTTTGGAGTCTAGAAGTCTGAAATTAAGGTGTTGGCAGCATCATGCTCCGTCTGAAACCTGTAGAAGAATCCTTTCCTACCTCATCTTAGCTTCTGGTGACTTACTGGCAATCTTTGGCCTTGTCTTTAAGCTGTGTAACTACAGTCTCTGCTTTCCTTGTCACATGCCATTTTCCCTATGTGTCTCTGTCACTACACGGCCATCTTCTTCACCGGTCACGTTGGATTAGGGGTCCAACATACTCCAGTATGCCCTCCTATTAACAACTGTCACAGTGACCATATTTGCAAATGATGCCACATTCTAAAGCATTGGGGGGCTAGGACTCCAACAGATCTTTTTGGGGGAGACTCGGTTTAACCCGTAACACCTTTATGTAAAATCCAAGGATTTTCAATGTTGGTGAAAATGTTTATAGTACACTCTAAATGAGTGAGCCAAATAAAATCGATCTGTGGACCAAATTTGGACACTCGGTTAAATAGCTGTTTTATACCATCTCATTTAATCCTCGTAGCAACCCTGTTGAGGTCAGCGTTGCTTTTTCCATTTTGCAGTTACAGGAAGCATATAGATATAAAATACGGAAATGAGTCAAAGAGATAAAGTAAATTGACAAGGCTGACATCCTAACTCAAGTCTGGGGCTCCAGGGTCCAAACTTGTACGGAGTCAAGTTGAACGAGGCACAGGTCTCTACACGCTGACATTAGAGACTCAGAAATGGGAAGTGGTTTGGCGGAACTTGGTTATTTTTAAATGCATTTTTCTATTAGGAAGTAAGATAACCACATTGTAAGACTATCTGGGAAATAAGTGGTCCATGGCAGCAGTACCTTCCAGGGCAATCAGTCAATCACTGTTGGCATTTTAATGGACTCCTTCCCCCTCCTCCGCCCCGAGTCCTTGCTCTGCTTCCATTTGTTTTTAATAATGTAACTGTAATTATGGACTGCACTTTTGCACCCTGGTTTTTTTCACTTAACATTATACTATACAGCATTTATCTATGTTATGATGCTGTCACCATAAATATAAATTTCTGTGGCTACATAATCCATCGAGTGGATGGGCCATAAATTTGTGCACCATCCTGTGTCTGCTGGGTGTGTTTGGCCCCAGCTCCACACAGCTGTGCATAATGGTGCAGTAAACACCTCTCTGCCGCCACGCACAGCTCTCCATGGGCCGGTCCTGCTGGAGTCCCTGGGCGCCGGACATTTCATTCAGTGACCACTCATCCCCTGTTGTTGGACTTCCTGCTTCTGTAAGTGTCACCCCAGTGAACTCCTTTTGGCCAGAAAGCTGTGTCCGTAGTCTGGATCACTCCCATGGGTGGATTCCCAGAGATCAAAATGTGGGTTAGAGGGTGTGGAGGCTTTGATCAAGAACATTCGCTCCCCCCGCCCCTTCACTTTGTAGAAGAGTTACATCATTTCACAGAGTTGCCAGGAACGTACGTGATGCCATTTTTCATCACAGGACATAGATTTAAAAAGCAGCATCCGAAAGTGTTTGGTCTGTGGCATGAGCTGGACGTGCTGTGGTGTCACATACCTCATAAAGCGTCTAAGGGGGGTTTTGGGGAAACCCACTTTTGAGCTGTGACTGTATTTTTCAAACCTTTACCAGAACGCCTGGAATAAGAAAAATTGTTTCCCCTCTTCCTGATTTCTGAATGTGTTTATGGGAAGAGGACTTTACAAAGGCCTGGAATGGACTTAGGAGCTCCTAGGCTTGAGTGTACAGCGGGCAGGGAGGGAAGGGGCTGTGTCCTACTCCTGTGTCCTGGTCACTGCCTGGCACAGACTAGGTGGCCTTAAATGGTCGTTGACTGAATAAGCAACTGGGAACATGCATTTGCCTGATCCTGGGTCAGCCCAGAAGGCTGACGATGCTCAGTCACTGTAATTATAATAGTTTGACGCCACTAGAGGGTGGATCCTGGGAACCGCTGTGGGAAATTTCCTGGCCTGGCTCAGGGTCTTTCCTACTTACTGTGACCCTTCAGCGTCTTTCTGTTTCTCAAGATTCAGTGTACAACTGCTCCCCTGTGTTTCTACTTAATCCTGGCTTGCCTGGGGCTGGGTGGGGTGGCTGGGTTCATCGGGCAGGTGTTCCTTTTAATTCTTATTTTTTAATTGAAGTGTAGTCTCTTTACAATGTTAGTTTCAGGTGTATAGCAAAACAATTCAGTTATACACACACACACACACACACACACACACACACATACACATATATACATACATATATATTTTTTCAGTTTCTTTTTCATTACAGCTCATTATAAGAAATTGAACATAGTTCCCTGTGCTATACAGTAGGTCCTTGTTGTTTATCTGTTTTATATATAGTAATGTGTATCTGTTAATCCCAAACTCCTAATTTATCCCTCTCCTCTCCTTCCCTTTTGGTAACCATAGTTTGTTTTCCACGTCCATGAGTCTATTTCTGGTTTGTCAATAAAATTTGTATCTTTTCGTTTTAGATTCCACATATAAGTGACATCATATGGTATTTGTCTTTCTCTGTCTGGCTTAACTTCACTTAGTATGATCATCCCTAGGTCCATCCATGTTGCTGCAAATGGCAGTATCTTGTTCTTCTTTATGACTGAGTAATATTCCATTGTGTATATATACGTGTGTATATATGTGTGTGTGTGTTTGTGTGTGTATATACACACACCACATCTACTTTATCATCTGTCATCCGTGGGGCAGGGTTTTCGTCCCCCAGGGCTGCCTCTCAGGCCTGGGCATCTTCCCTTCCCTGTCTCCCACTGACCACAAGGATTCACTACTTTCTTTCTCCCCTTAAATGCCTCTATCTCACTGTCTCTTATGCATCTGTGCACTTTGCCACTTTGCCACTTTGCCAGAGTCTTTGCTTGACAGAATGTCATGGTGAATGCACTGAAGGATCCAGCACTTCCGGAAGTCTGACAGCCGTCCCTGCTGTCTGGCTATGACAAGCCTCCCTGGACTCGGCGGCTCCCCCAGAGGGGATCCTGCAATTCCACACCCACAGCCCAGCTGCTGCAGATGTGCCGAGGGCAGAGCAGGGATGTCAGCCCTCATCTTCCAGGGGGGCCACCACAGCCCCAAGGGCTGCTGACCTGTTTCAGGGGGCTTCTGGGGACAAGACTGGTGTTGACTGTCCCTGCTGGGAGACACTGCTAGTTCAGCCCCAGTGGGGGTTGCAGGAGAAGGACCCTGAGTCGTTCCTCAGGCCCTGTCCGGGGAGAGGGGCTTGCCCTGTGGAAGGTCTGATCAGGACCTAACTGGACACATGGCAGGAGGTGTCGGGTCAGCCATTGGAGCGTGCGGCCTGGCAGCACAGAGTTGTGTCCTAGGAGACCTTGAGCACACGAACAACGGCTGAACCTAATACAGTTGGTTCACGTGCCTTGAGGGTGGGGCTGGTTTCTTGAGTGAGGCTGGGAAGCTGTAGCCTGGAGCAGTGTGGCAGTCGGACTCGGCTCCTAGATGTGTGTCCTTGAACTCTGGGAACGTCTGTTTCCTGGTTCTTAGAATGAACATCACATCCGTGAGATGAAATGAAGCTTCTGGCTCCACGCCTGCCGTGTAGTCAAGGATCAATCAGTTATAGTTTGTCTTTCTCCCTTCGTCTTAAATCAGCAGCTTTCCTTTGGAGTTCCTGTTAAATGCAGATTCACAGGCCTTGCCCCTCCCTTCCCCCTCCCCTACTCTAATTCATGTACCCTGGTCTTAGAGACAGTATCTAGTAGCAGTGAGGTGACATCTCAATGCACTTTAGGTGGCAGCCATCCTTCGAGGGGGGGCTGGGAAACATCCAAGCGCTACCGGAGAATAGACCCTTCCTTAGGCTCAAGCATCTGTTCTGTGGTCCCCTCTCCCAAGTGGACCATGGACCTTGGCTCTCCTGTCACCAGGAAGCAGGTGACTCCTGAGGAGCTTCTGGCCGGCCCCTCCTGGTCAGTGGCTCTGGCATCCATTCTGATAGGACACCTGAGGCCTAACCAAACTTGACCCTGTGCCCCCGAGGCCAAGCCTGTAGCCTAATGGAGGGGAGGACGGGGCGCCGCAGCAGCCCTGGAACAAGCCGGCTGCCGTGCCTGGGCCTGGCGGGGTGCCGAGGGGTTTTCATCATGTGCACACCTTTCCCGTATTTCAGTAGCCAAAGGATTCGTTTTTTCTTTCTGATTGTTTCCACTTGACTTTGTTCTTAGACAGCCCCTCCCCAGGGCTCTATTGTCAGCCTTCAAGCATGGGAAGGGCCAGATCCTGCCTCATTTGTTCGGGTACCTGCAGCTCCTAGCACAGCGCTCACCCCACACGGTGGGGCTCAGTCACACTGGTGAGGTGAGCTGTTCATCATCTCAGCCCTGCCGGTCTGCGGGGCTCTGCGTGGCCGCGTGCAGTGGAGGACTTCGGCTGCGTGTTTCATTTCCTGGAAGTGTCATGAGCTTGTTCCTTTCAGGCTGGGCAGTCACCTGTCACCTGTTCCTTCCTCCACAACCTGGCCAGGTGGGCAGCTGAGCTCCGCATCAGAAGCTCATGAGGCCCCAGTCGCTGCTCTGAGTGCCGCCTGCTGGGTTTGTGGGACCCTCTGGTAAAGGACTCGAGAGATTTGGGTTCTGGAGATAGAATATGGGGCCAATTTCAAAGATGCAGGGCCACACTCGGGCAGCTGAGTAGCACACAGTCTACACTGTCCCAACCTGGGGCAGTGATGCAGGTTGCTGGGCCCTGGGGGCAGGAGAGAGAGCAGAGCTGGGGCGTGACCTGGCTACAGAGCCTGCCCAGGGCATCTCATTTGGCATAGCAAGGACCACGGGGACATCCAGGCCGCACCCAAAGACTTAGAAATAGACAGAAAGTGATGGTGGTTCTAGGCACTGTGTTTAAGTGAGACAGGAAACCCCAACACCCAGAGTGAGCATTGGGGGGAGCCTCAGTCTTGGGGTGGGGGGCTGGCTGGAAGGCAGGCCTGTAGCTCCTGGCCTCCTGCCTGGTGTTAGGAGGGGACCCCAGACCCAGGGGGGAGGGGATTAAGGCACAGGCTCCCTGATTCCAGGCGCACCCTGCTAGGCCTCTGCTTCCTCATCTGTCTCCACCACCTTCCTCTGAGCCCCCATCTGCTGTCCAGGGATCATTGCCGCAGCTCCCTGGCTGCTCCCCTGCTGCCAGCATCTTCCCTCCCCTCCAGAGCTGTGAGAATGATCTTTTTAAGGCACAAGTCAGACCGTGCCACCTTCTTCCTAGGAATCTTCCAGTGGCTCCCTATTTCTTGGGGGATGAATTTGGGGCTCCCTGGCCAGGCCCTCAAGGGGATCCAGCCCTGCTCACCTCCTGCCTGGGGCCTGCAGCAGCTGGTGTCCACAGTGGGCTGGGTGGTGAAGGCCAGGATCCTTCTCACCATCATCTGTGGGGCTTCTAATGGGCACAGCCGAGTGTCAAATGACAGGTGAGAGGGGTGCCTCCGTTTCTAAGGAACTTCAGGCAACAGTGGGTCTAAGTACGTCCAGGAAGCAACCCTGCTGGACGTGTCTTGTGGTTTGCACATGCCAGGCAAAGGCTGCCTTTGGTTTTTCTTGAGGGTCCAGGTACAGAGCAGCTCACAGAGAAATCAGCCTTTAGTCTCGTCCCAGAACTCAATAGTTTGATGGCTTGATGGCTTTATGGCTTGATTTCTAGGATTATCTCTTTCTCTCCCCCATTAGCCAAGATTTCTTCTCTTGCTAATGTCGAAAACTCAAAGTCATTTAAGCGAAGAAAAGAATTTATGCAACTGAGATGTCTAGGGGGGCAGGTTTCAGGCATGGCGGGATCTAGATGCTCACACAGTATTGCCAGGAACCGGTCTATCTTCATCTTTCAACTGTGCTTTCCTCTGGGCTGGCCTCTTTCTCAAGCAGGCTCTCCTACTGCAGTGGCCCTAACAGCCTTAGCAGCTTCCGACTGGCATTACACCTGCCTAGCAACCTCTGTGGCTGGAGAGCATCTCTCTTTCTCAGTGGTTCCAGCAAAAGTCCCAGGGCTGGTGCTTCTTGACTCACCCTGGTCACAGGCCCATCCCTGAACCAGTCCCAACTCTGCCTGGGCGACACCTCATTGGGAAACATGACTTAAAGGCTTAGCACTAACTTGCATAGTGGGACACAGTTACATATCATGGCTACTTTGGAAGGAGCGGAGTCTCAAGTATTGAGTTGAAATACGTATGTACTTGGCTGTATATGTTTATTCTTTTGTGAATTCTTCTTTGCCTTTTAGTGTTGCTTTACTACCTTTAAAAATACAGTTTTACTTTTTTATGGTAAAACTTACCCTTTTTTTCTCTCCACTATGAGGGGTTTTACTTTTGATTTCATGCCTAGAAAAGCTTCTCAGTGCCCTCGTAGGTGCCAGATGGTTGGGGGACTGGATACCATTCCAGCTGCCGTTTTCCTGTTGAATAATGGTTTGTTTCAGAATGTGTAAGGGTAAAACAAATGCTTACGGAAGGATTGCTGAGAACCAGTGAGGCTAGCTGGCCCAGCATGCACACAGGTGGGCAGGGATCACCAGAGAAATTTCCTAAGCACACGAAGCGGGAGGTGCCTCCCTGCTTTGGGCTCTGGTCCTGAAGAAAGCTTCCATCACCACGCGGTTGCTAGTGCTGCTCCCAGGGGGCCTTGCGACCGTCCAGGGACCAGGCCCGTGGAATGGCCCTGACAACGGGGCGGCTCGGGGAGCCTGCGTTCTGGGAGGAAGGCCCCCAGAGAATACGCCAGTGCAGAGGCTGTCCTCTGTGACTGATGAGCCCAGGCCCGGCCCCTGGAAACCGGCTCCTCTCAACCCACAGATCTGCCCCAGAGCTGGCTTGCCTTTTAATACGGGCACACCTTCTGGAGTGTCCCTGTTCTCAGAACTCAGCGGCAGAGAATCGGCAGGAAGAGAGCGGGCTGCACGAGGGAGAGGAAAACCCCTGGGAGGGGCTTGGTGCTTGCCCCTGGAACTCCAGGGGGGCTTGGGGATTGATGCCGAGGATGTGGCTTTTGGCTCCCTGGACACGCACGGGCTAGCGGGCACCAAGAGCCCTCCCCACCATGGAGTACATCCTCTTCGTGCTGTACTTCTCCTTTTTCCTCTGTCTCTGCACCCTGGTGTGCCTGTACTTTTCCGGCTGCCAAGAGATGACCTATAAGCATGAAGGTAAGCGGCTGGCTATGGGGACGGTCGTGGTTACGTGACTTGGATGCCCCTTCCTGTGACAGCGATTGCTGGGAAGGACCCGGGTGAAGAAAGGGGCAGCTGAGAGAGCCTGGAGTCAGCTGAGGGTTTCTGTGGGATGCTTCCCCCGCCCCGTTTCCTCTCCATCCCATGTGATCTGCTAAGAACGAACACCTCTATCTACCCAACATGTTAATGGCAAAGAAATGTTTACTTTTCAGTCATTTTTGCTGAAATCGCACTTTAAGTATTTGGATGCGTTTGTAAAAAGGTGTCAGCAAGGCAAGACTTCAGTGGTAAGGAAAATGGAAGCCTGGAGGGGTGCGCCCATGTGTAGAAGACACTCCTGGAATGAGCAAAGATGGACGTTTGTGCTCGTGAATTTCCTCTCCTTAGGAAATTCCCCAGGAGGTTTTGAATGGTGGAGGCTCTGAAAATGCGACAGCTTCTTTCATGCTTGGCATTTTTAAAAGCCCATTAGGAGCCAAGCATTTGAGAACCAGTATTTCCGGGGGATCCTCTCATTCCGTGGAGACCAGTGTGTTATTTCATGTCTATGAAAATACAGTATAAGGCAGTATTGCTTTGTCTCCAAAGAAGACAGCCACCAGGTTTTCACTTGCAACCTTGAAATGTCTTTTTTATCTTGTTTTTTATGAGTAAGGTCATAAATAGATAGGGTACATTTTGGCTTCCGGCGCAGAACACTTAAAGACAGCAACCCTCGAGGACCCACCCAACCCGTGTGTCTTACAATGCGGCACAGGCTTTGCTCTGTACTGCCAGCCTCTTTACACGATAAAACCCCCTCTAAAAGCAGACAAGCAAACAGGCAAACAAAAAACTCATCCAGCCCACATGCTGTGCAAGGGGCAGGCAGGGTCGCCGTCCACTCACTGCTGCCCTGGAAACGGGGCGTGCTGTATGGATATCTGTGGATTCATCTCCTTTGTGGCTGTAGGGTTACAACTTGAATGCCCTTTGGTGTCTGCTCCCGCCCAGAGCTGCTTGCTCCTCCCTCACTGCAGCTGCTTCCTTGGGCTCTTGGGCTCTGAGACCGCATCATACTTCAGGGGGCTCCACTTGGGTCTGGGGATTGGCTGTTTACAAAGGTGCAGCTCCACTTTAAATGCGTTGGGTTTTGACAGAGGACCAACACGACATGACTCTTGTTTCAAAATCATCACCCTGACCGCCAGGTTATGGAACAAGGGCAAGAGGGGGAAGGGCAGTGGGGGCTGGTTTTTTAAATTTCATTGAAAGATGATGGTGGCTTGGACCAGGATGGAAGCACTGGAAGGGTTGAGGATGGAGCCAGCAGCCCTGTATTAGGGCTCAATAATTGAGTACTTAGCTAGCAGTCCCTCAAAGTTTCAAAAGTCATCCTAGGTACTGGAACTGAGTCATCGTCCCCAAGAATGGCCCACGATGCCTGCTAGTGGGTGACCACTGCTCGGCATCCCGTCCTGGTCATGTGGAGCCTGTGTCTTGATGTTCCCTGGGGCTCACTGGTGGGCCGTGAAGGGCATCCCGGCAGCCGCTCTCTGGCACTCCGCAGTAGCAAACAGACCTGTCCCCAGAGGCCTCACAATTAGCAGTGTTTACAAGAAGTAAGGTCAGCTGACTGGCTGCCCAGAGAAACAAGGAGCCTGGGGCCGGGGTGAATGCGTGTGGGCAGAGGCGCTGAGCGTGGGAGATGCGTCCGCCATCTGAGGTCTTGGCCCCGGCTCCCCAGAGAGGGGTCGTCTGGACTGCTGTTGACACCTGAACTCAGCGGAGCTTCTCCTCTGGAGGAGGGATTTGAGTATATAAGTGTCTCCAGCCTCCACTCAGAAGGAAATGCCTTTGACTTTGATGGCACCCAGTAGGGCCTTACATTCCTACCTGGCGGACTCCCTGGGTGCCCAGCCAGGTGGCAGCCTGGCTGACACTGCTGCAGGAATGTGGGGAAAGGGTGTCACTTGCAGACTTAAAACTGTCTGTGCGTCAGCAAGTTCGCTTGGCACTGAGTTCATTAGCAGAGACGCTCATTTAACAAGCGATATTTCCTGAGTGTGTCGGACCCTGGGCCACTGTGGGGAACACAAGAGCCTAAATCCTTGCCCTCATGGAGCAAAATCCCTGACCTCCTGGGGCTTACACTCTGGAGGAGGGAGACACATAACAAACATGCAAGCAGAACTGGTGACGAGTGCTGTGGAGAAAGATGAAGGGAGGAGGACAGAGCGGTGGGTGGGGGTGGTTTAGTGGGGTTTTGACAAGATGGTCAGGGACACCTTTCTGGATCGGGCTGCACTTGTGAGAAGACTTGGGGGAAGTCGTGTGTGTTCCGGGAAGAGCATCTCAGATGCTGGCGTTTACCCCAGTGCGGTGCAGAGCCGCTGGGTTTTGAGCAAAGGACCAGCACGACATGACTGTTGTTTGAAAATCGTCGCTCTGACCGCCAGGTTACAGGACAAGGGCAGGAGGGGGAAGGACAGTAGGAGGCAGTTTTTTAAATTTCAGTGAGAGATGATGGTGGCTTGGACCAGAGTGGCGGCGCTGGTTCACGAGGGGTTGGATTCTGGGTTGAAGCTGGAGCCAACAGGATTTCTCCCAGAGAGGCCTGAGAGAATGAGGAGCACGGGGGGGCTCAGTTTTGGGCCTGAGCAACTGAAAAGGATGGAGCTGCTGGAAGCAACACATGTTAGATGATGGGAGCAGCAGGTTTGGGGGTTAAGTCGGCGACCACTAGCCTCGCCCCGCCATGGAGCTGTGGAGGAGGCAGCTGAGTCAGGAGTTCCAGGGCGGTGCATTCCCACCCATATTAAATAAACAAAAATGTATTTTTTTCTAGTTTCACGATGTTTATTGATAGGTACAAGTATATAAAATCAGGGCATGGACAGGACTTGTTAAGTAGACTTCGTTTCAGTTCTGTAACAAGAGGGACCAATTCAAATTCTCAGCAGGGGTGAGAGGGGCTCTGGGAGAAGCCGGTTTGGACCAACCGGTGGGAGCCTGGGGCTTGGCTCTGGATTTCGTTACCTTCTTTCTTCATGGTGAAGTGTATTCACTGATTGTAAAAACAAATACAGATCTTTCTCAGGGGCTATTTTGGGGGAAAAGCCTGTGTTCCTAGGACACAGGATGTTGATCTGGTGATTGGGGTCGATGTCTGCAGCCCCAGGGGACAGAAGCTCTTTGTGGCAGGGACCAGGCCTGGTTTTGATTTAGTCACAGCTCCCAGACCCCACCCAGCATCTGACCCGTGGAAGGCGCTCAGTCGGTGTTTGCTGAATGAATGAGTGAGTGAAGCCCCGTCTCCTGTGACATTTGGGGTGGGAGAAGTCCTGGGGAGAGTAACAGGGAGGCCAGCAGACAAAGCATTGAAATGATCTCTGTGAGTATATGCGGATCCACTGGACTATTCCTTCTGATTTTTGTAAATGTTCCAAGTTTTCTATAATAAAAAGTTAAACTTTTGCCTCTTGAGGCGCGTCTGGTGAGGACGCCCCTTGCTTGCCCAGCCAGTCAGAGCCCCGGGTTCCACCTGTAGACACCCTGCCCCTTTCCCCTTTCCCTGTGTCTGGTGTCCAGAATCTCATGGGGTCCCGTCCTCTCTACTCCGAACAGCAAGGATACCACTCACTGTGTTACTGCGCCAGGCCCGGCACTCGGTGACCTCACTTTGTGCTTGCAGATGGGTGGGGGTTCTGTGTCTGTCTGATGGAGAAGGAAGCGGATGCTCAGAGGGGCTGACTGACTTGCGACAGGTCATCAGTTCCTGAGCCTGGAGCTAGGGTCGGGCCAGCACACTCTGGCAACCCTCCATCCTCCGACCGCCTTTGGCCGCCTCCTTCCCACTAAGCGATCACAGACCCCACCACCCGCCTCCTGGGACGCCTGGTGGCCCAGATGCTCATCGTAGCCCCTTCTGCCCTGGGACGAGGGGGCGAGGGGTCTGGGCATTTCTGAGTCCCTTCTTCATGTCCTGCGAATTGCCTTTTACAGAAGCATGTTGTGGAGACATTTTTTGGATTTGATGAGGAGTCTGTGGACTCGGAAACACTGTCAGAAACGTCCTGCAACACAGACAGAACAGACAGGGCTCCGGCCACGCCCGAGGAGGACTTGGATGACGTAAGCGGACCTCACCCTGGGGATGCTGGCAGGCAGCCTCTAGCTTCTGGCCTCTGGCAGCTGCAGGCGTCACTCCCTCACTGCGAGACTTAAACCTGCAGGACCGTGTAATCACAGCCCACCGTGTCCAGGGAGGGCGAGCCCCACTTCCGTGGGATCTAAGAATGGTAACAGGGGCGCCACCCTTCCCTTGCCCAGCACGGATCTCATAGAGGAGACCTGCAGCCGCTGCGGTGTTGCTTCCCCTTTGTCATTAAAACTGCCACGTGGCATCTGTCCCTTGTTCCCCTGAGCTCACACACGCCTGTGCACACACACACACCCCGTCACCTATATTTGTTCCCCTGAGCTCACACACGCCTGTGCACACACACACACCCCGTCACCTGTATTCGTTCCCCTGAGCTCACACACGCCTGTGCACACACACACACCCCGTCACCTGTATTCGTTCCCCTGAGCTCACACACGCCTGTGCACACACACACACCCCGTCACCTGTATTCGTTCCCCTGAGCTCACACACGCCTGTGCACACACACACACCTCGTCACCCACGTGCATACAGAGGGCGCATCATTGCAGGAACGGGTCCAGGCAGCACTGAGGAGGGCGAAGAGCAGAGCACAGCCCACCTGGAGCCTCTCACCCCGCTCAGCACCTGCTGCTTTCCTGACCCACCAGCTCCACACATCCGGGTTCATGACCACAGCCCTCCAGGAACTAGAGTCACAGAGGAGTGAGAGTGGCTTTACTCCCCTGCCCCGCCCCCGCCAGCGGAAGCACTCTGGAAACCCACCTCAAACGTGATCATGTCAGACAAATGCTTTTGGGTTTGCTTTTCTCACCAAGAATAGGTAACAGGCGTCTTTCAGCACCAAACACCGCATTCGCCGTCATCCTCTGTCAGGGTCTGCGTGTGCATTTACCTCGGGGACCCCGATGAAGGGCATGATGTCGATGCCAGCTCTTCACAGTGATGCGCTTTGGGTGGTGGTGTCCTTCGGAGCTGGCTGGGGCGGTGGCAGGGGTGCCGTCACAAGGAGGTGTTCACGGTGCTGTGGTCGGGCTGGCTTGCCCTTGCTCCCTGGCCCACGAGTCGAGCGGTTCCCAGGGCCCACGGAGCTCCTAGGAAGGGCGCTGACTGCAAAGACAGCGTCTTCTCCCGAGCCCTCCACTCCAGAGATCTAGTTAGGTCCCCGCCGTGACCGGTTGGTTACATAATTGGCAGCAGCAGCTGTGAGATCCGGATGTTTGCTTTTGTCTCGCTGGACTCGGGCACTGGAATTCACATCAAGTCACGTGCTTCATCGTGTTTTTCTTTTCCATGACGTTAAGACGACAACCCGGGAGGAGGCTGACCTGAGGTTCTGCCAGCTGACCAGGGAGTACCAGGCCCTGCAGCGAGCCTATGCCCTGCTTCAGGAGCAGGTCGGGGGGACGCTGGATGCCGAGCGGGAGGCCCGGGTAGGTGTGGTGGGTGGGGCGGGCGGCGAGGGGCCGGGTGGCAGGTGGCACGTGGCCTTTCCAGCATCGGGATTCTGTAGGGGGCTGGGGGACGCACCACAGTCTCCCGCCCGGGAGATGTTCCAGCATTGGGCAGACCCCACGGAAACTATCTTCCCATCCTCGGCGTGACAGCAGAAGTTGCAGAAGATACACTGCTGCTCTGACACGTGCCGTGTGGGCCGTCCATTTGCAAGAATGATTTCAGAATTAAAGACCCAGTGAAGAAATTAGACTTTAACTCCTCTCCCTCCTGGCTGGGAAACGCCCGAGAATACCCCTGGGGAGCCCTGGCAGGGACCGTGGGGGTGCTCCCAGCCCACCAGGCACGCCGGTCCCTGCAGTCACCCAGGTCTGAGCCTCGCTAGCCCTCGTGCTGGGCCGAGCTCTGCCTTCCGGTAGCGTCCACTCACTGGCCGTTACCCCGCCTTCAGGAGTCGCATAGACCGGGCCTGCTGGCCCTTCCTTCTGAAGGCGAGGGGAACTCCTGGGAGCGCACCCCTCAGGCCAGTGTTTCACCCCCACAACAGCCCCACAGGGCAGGAGGTGGCGGATGCGGCTGGGGTGGGGCGGGCCTTGTGCTACAGCAGAGTCCAGCCCGTACCCTGGACATCGGACAAGGTGCACTGCTTGAACTTGGTTTGAGCTGAAGCCTGTGGTTTTTATTGAAAATGTTATCTACTTGCCACATTTTAAAGTCAAGAGATTTCACATAGAAATCGAGATTCCTGGGGCTGGGGGTAGGGGTAGGGGAGGGTACAGCTCTGTGGTAGAGCACGTGCTTGGCATGCACAAATTCTTGGGTTCAATCCCCGATACCTCTATTTTTTTTTTAAATTGGAAAATAAAAACAAACAACATAAATATCTTTTCTTATAAAAAAAAAAAAAAACCCAGATTCCTGGCTTCTCAGAACATCTATAAGCACCAGGCTTCCTGTTCCACATAGTTGCCTTTGGCTACAACGGCTGAGTGGCCGTCCCGCTGAGATAGGACACACGCCTCCAGTCTGCCACAGTCCCCACCCCTCCCTGTTGTCCCACACCCAGTCAGCTTCCCTTATGTACAACACCCGCTTGGCCCTTGGGGTACTTTGGCTTCCAGCCCTGGCTGTAGGTGATGAGGGCCCACGAGAGGCGCTGAGCAAGGGTGTTGCTGGTGTCAGTGATGCAGCTGCTGAACTTGGCCAGGAAGCTGGGCTGCACCTGGCAGGTCTGGCTCACTCACCCCGGTGACGAAGCTTCAGTGGCCTCATCTCTAAAATCAAGGGGGAATAACACTGATGGCCTCTCAAGGCCTTGCAGTCCTTAACCATGTCGCACATGTAGGTGACAGAGGCCCCTACCTGTAAGCAGGCAGGCCAGGTTGAACGTGTGCACCTAAGAGGGACCCATTCCTCAGATACGGAGGCAGTACAGTCCTGTCCCCCACTCCGTCTCCATCATAGGCGACCTGTTCACCTCCTGATCTTTTTATTCCAGACTCGGGAACAGCTCCAGGCCGATCTGCTGAGGTGTCAGGCCAAGATCGAGGATCTGGAGAAGTTACTGGTTGAGAAGGGACAGGTGAGCAGAAACGGTCACGCGCCCTGCGGCTCCTTGCCTTCCTATCCCCTTGGCAGTGCCGCTGGGGCATGTCCTGTGGGTCCGCATGGTTTACTCTGGAGACAGGAGGGAAAAAAACACTGGCAGAGCCCAGGCGAGAATGTCCCAGCTAACATGCCTCTTTAACAAGTTTTTAAAAAATCAACCGTGTTATGAGAGCCTAACTTGGCTTTTTCTTTGTTTACCACATGCACAAGGATAGGAGACAGTTCCAGGAGGCAGGTGGCCACCACGGCCTATTCTGAGTTGAATCTGGCAGAAAAGCTGCTGTTGCCAACGAGGATGCAGGCGTGGGGCTGGACAAGTCCCTGCAGCCGCCCTGAGCGAGCGCAGAGGCGGCCTCCGGGCTCCGTGCTGTGGCTGTCACAGGGAGACCTGGGCCCCTGAGCATCTTAGCTTGGAATTACCTCCATGCGTGAATTCTCTGAATTTGAGTTTTCTGAGTTCATTGACAGTGGGCCACGTGAGAGAGGCAAAGCCTGGGCGCAGACCCATCTCTGGGGGTGGGGAGTCCTGAGGGCTCCAGGGGGGCCAGCCTCTCAGAGGCTAGCATGTCAGAGCCACGCCAACCCAAGGGTCGGTGCGGGCGGGCCACGCTCTCCACGTCAGTGGCTCCCTGTGGAGAGACCCCCAGGACTTCTCAGTGCCTTACCACGAGGTTCAGGTCCTGCTCAGTGTGCTGCCTGTCCTCCTGTAGGCGGAGGGGCTCCGCTCCATGTGGTCACTCAGGGTCCAGCGCTGGAGGCAGCGCCATCTTGTACCGGTCTGTCCACAGTGCGTCCTCCTCGGCAGGGGACAGGAGAAGCCGCTCTCTGCCTCAGCACTTTTCTTTGGCCTAAACAGTCGCATGGCCCTGCCTACCGCAAAGGTGCCAAGGAGTGTGTGGGCAGTTGGAGTGTCTGGTGGCACCACTGCCCCAGCCCCCGGGCAGGAGGTGATCTGAGGGGGTCGGGCGCGGGCAACCAGAGGCCCTGTGGTGGAGCACAGGGAGCAGGAGGCGAGTGTTAAGGGAAGGCGTTGTGAGAGGTTCCAGGTGGGTTAACGGGGACCCGGGAGGAGCTGCAGAACGGATGGCTTAGCCTGACTCTGACTGGTGTCCAGTCAGTGGCATGAGGGCTTGGGTTGTGACCAGGGTTCAAATTGAGGCTGCTGGCTAGTAGCCAGAATCAACAGGGGGCAGGTGAGTGACCAGCCCTCAGGAACTGGTGGTCACATAACCCTGGTCCAGAATTTTCCACGGAGGCAGGAGAGCAGGGAAGAGCCCATGCTCTGCAGCCGGCCCCCCTGCTCAGATGCTGCCCTGCCACTGACCTGCTGCACAACCTCAGGCAATTTCCACGATCTTTTGTGCCTCAGTTTCCTTGTCTTTAAAATGGAGCCAGCAATAGTACTTAACATACTGGGGAAGAGGGCTCAGGGAGGTTCAGCAGCAGCTGGGATGGAGTCCGGCTGACAGATGAGGCTGTTTTCAGACTCCTGTTCTAACCCGCCGTTGACCTCAGCCTCCCTCTTCCAGGCTGGGCTCGTGGTCTACAGTTAAGTTAACCTCCCATCTGAGGGTGCTGAGCCCTGTTTGTGGGCCTGGGCTCCCCTCAGCTCCTGCCAAAGGACAAAACAAAGCCATTCCTTCAGCGAGCACTTCCCAGAGCGCTTGCCCTGCGCCAGGCTTGGTGCTCGGTGTGCAAAACGACATATGAGTTACTGTCACCGCCCACCAAACCCCCTCAGGCTTAGTTGTTCACAACAACAAACTATCTGCTTGCAGTTCTATGGATCAGCGGTTTGGGTTGGGTTCAGCTGGTAGTTCTTCAGCTGCTCTCATCTGGGGTCGTTCTGAAGGCTGCAGTGTCAGTAGAGTGACTGCAGCTCGGTGGCCCCCAGTGGCCTCACTCTCCTTTCTGAGCACTGGTGCCAGGTCTTGGCCAGATCTCTCCTCATGGTCCTCTCCTCCTCAAGGAAGCTGCGCTGGCTTCTTTTTCTGGGGGCCTGGGGGTGAACAGAAGGAAAGGCAAGCCCCAAAGCACAAGTACACACCACACCTCTGCTGCCGTCCCCTTGCTAACACCCCAGTCACCCAAGCACATCACAGCCGAGCCCAGCCTCGCGGTTGCAGGAAGAGACGTCGTGTCTCCTTGGGAGGAGCTGCAGGGTCATGTTGCAAAGGGGCACAGAGATGGGAGATGTTGCAAACCACTTGCCACAGGAAAAAGGATGAATGGAACACAGCTCTGTCTTCCCAGGGACTCAGCCCGTGGGGCCAACCCAGGGATGACGCAGGGTGGTCAGTGTTGGCGAGGAGAGAAGAAGGAAGAAAGTTCCCTCATTTATCCATTCATCCGTCCCCCGTGTCTGCTGCCCCCGGCTGTGTGCCGGGCACCGTGTGGGCGCTGGGGATGCCAGTGTGAAGATAGACTTAGCACCTTGCACTTGTGGAACTTTCCAGGCAGGACTCAGCCAGGCAGAGAGATGTGGTTCGGGCACCAGAGCCAGACGGAGAAGGGTGAGCAGGAGTGCGTCCCTGTAAGGACACAGGTTGGGGTGTGGGCAGACCCTCGGGCGTGGCCTGGACGCTGGCCCCCGGGTTGCGCGAACAGCCAGGGGAGGGTGCGCGGTGCCACCTCGGTCCCACTGCAGCTGGTGTTCGGTCCGCAGTGCTGAGGAGCCCCCGTGCCTCTGGGGAGTGGGAGCCGTGGAGGAGGGTGCTTCACAAGCCTGCCGTTTCTCTCTTTCATGTTTAAGGGTTTAAGGGTTTATGGGACGGTGAGGTCCTTCTAACCGCTGTCCTTTCCTCACGCTTTTTCCTACAAAGTTTCATGTTGAGCGGTCTGTCCCACAGACGCTCACTTTGTTACTGAGCCGTCTGTTTGCGTCAGTGAGCGTGAACATGTTTAGTGCTTTCCCTTAGGATTCCAAATGGGTTGAGGAGAAGCAGCTGCTCATCAGAACAAACCAAGACTTGCTGGAAAAGGTATGTCGCATAAACACCTGGACCCCCTCCCAGAGAATCTTGGCACCCACAGCCCCCAGGGACCTCAGAGGCCCACTCTGGCCACATGGGTCTCACCCGCGCCCTTCCTGGTGGCCCCAGGGGCCTAGCCAGCCCTCAGAGGAGGGACATCTTCCTCAGGTTGAATCAGGGACTGACTCCAGGGGTCTCCGGCCTGGTCCTGGTCCTGTCCTCTGGGGCAGGGCCCGCAGAGCTGGTTTAGGCCGCCCTGCAGACACTCTGGGGCCTGCCCGTCCTGTCCTTCCGGGGCCCCTGCAAACCTGGTAGGGGCCACCATCCCCCTGGGGCCCCTGCAGACGTCGTGGGGGCCGCCTGTCTTCCTGATACAGGCCCCCAGGCTGCCTCTGCCGTGGCCTTGGGTTCCAGGTCCCCTCCCCCTCCCGGTGGAGGTGAGAGGACAGGCCCCACCTCGGTTGGTCGTGGTCCAGTTCATGGACTGGAGGCATGGCGCAGGCGGAGCTGAGCCTGTCCCTCCCTCTCCGTCATGGAACTTTCTGGTCATGGGACTTTCCAAGGAGTCAGCTTGGGGAGTAGATCTGATGCTTTGGGACAAGACCTTAGCTTTATTTTTTTCTTATTGGTGAACAGTTAGTGGGTTTTTGTTTGTTTGGTTTTGGGTTTGTTTTTGGTTTGGGGTTTTTTTGGTACATTTACTGAGTTGTGCAACCATCACCACAGTGCAATTTTGGGAACATTCTCAGCCTCCCAGAAAGAGCCCTCGGGCCCATTTATAGTCAGTCCCCATCCTTCACGCCTGAGCCTCAGCAACCTCCTTTCCGTCCGGATAGCTTTGCTTTTCCTGCACCTCCCACACTGGTGGGATCGGACCTGGGTTAGGCCTCAGCTTCTAAGCATCCTAGGACATGCCAGCTGGACGAGCCTGGCCTCACCCCTTGGGAGGGGGCCTCGGTCCTGTCCCAGCTCTGCACTGACCCACTGTGTGGCCTTTCACCGTCCCATCTTTCCATGGGCATTGGGACAGGACTGGTCACTGTCCTGCGAGTCGGCCTGGTGCATCCGGAGAGATTTCCATCCTTGGTCCTGCTCACTACATTCTGGAAGGCACGGAAAAGTCTCTCACTGTTTCCAAATATCCCCCTGGGGGGCAGTGCCACCCCAGTAGTGATAGGGAGGAGGGAGCAATGGTGCCCATGACCCACCAAGGCCCTGGTTTCCATGCAGTCTTAGTCCTTGCTGCCCTGGTCCTCCTTGGACAAGCCTGAGGCACTAAGCAGTTAGGTAACTGGCCCAGGGTCTCCCAGTGGGTTCGGGATCCAGGCAACCCCCCTTCCCAGACCTGTGCTTTCGGGACATCTGCGACCACCCTCACCGGAGCCCTCTGGGGAGCACAAGGCACGTACGCCTTCCTAGTGCAGCTGGCCGGACTCTGGCTGGGCTGATTCTGCGGGTCTGGGCCGGAGGAGCTCGGATGGGCTGGAGGTCGCTCTGACTTCCCCCACGACTGACCTCAAGGAAGGGACTCGATCGCTCTGTGCCTCAGTTTCCACACCATTTGTGTGCTCAGTAAACATCTGAAGGGGCCCCCCGCTGGGCCAGGCTGGGGGCCGCAGGGGGGAGCCGGCAGGCCTCCGTCTGCGCCCTCCCCGGCCTCTGCAGCAGAAAGGGCGGCCGTGCCTGCCCTGCACAGCCGCTGCGGAGCCTCCCCTCCCTGCCCTCCCTCTGGTCGTGGTCCCTGTTCCCTCAGGCCAGCGCTCAGGGGGTCCGTGATGGAGGGGCGTGTTCTCATGGCCCCTGGTGAGGGAGTGGTTCTCCCCTCTGTTAACCTGCAGGTATTTCTGCTCTAGATTTACAGGCTGGAAATGGAAGAGAACCAGCTGAAGAACGAAATGCAAGATGCAAAGGATCAGAACGAGCTGTTAGAATTCCGAGTGCTAGAACTCGAAGTAAGAGACTCTATCTGTTGTAAACTCTCAAACGGAGCAGACATTCTCTTTGAGCCCAAACTGAAATTCATGTAAAGTCCCAGATGTTTTCAAGCATGTGTAAGGGGACGTGTGACACTTTCTTTCTTTTCTTTTCTTTTTTTTTTTTTCAAATCTGTATGTTCAGAATAATTTCACTGCCTTAATATGTTCTGGAGAGAATGCTCACCGAAGTCTTTGGACATGTACCAGAGCTAATATATTTATTGCCTACGGCTTGTTTTGCACTTAATAAAATAATTTGTTTTTGCAATATTTTGCCTTTTTTATTTGTGTTTCATTTCCATAACTACTTCTTTCCTGCATGCATAGTCACCTGGTATGCATTCTGCAAACTTGGACAGAAGCACCGTTGCAATTAATAGCACACCTTTTTAAGTGACCCTGCATGCATGAATCTCACCTTTTGAAAGAGCGGGGTCTGACCTGGCCCGCAGCTGACTCTATAATGTGTTTACTGCTAGTTTGGCCCTTTTTCTATTTGCCAAGGTAAACACAGGTAAGTGAGCAGGGGGAAAGGAGATAACTTGCATAGGCAGTTAAGCTTGTAACGTTGCTCCAACCCTTTGATCCAGTGAATGCAGAGCCGGGCACCGCAGCAGCGTTGGACTAAAACAATTACTGTTGGTAACTCAAACCGCAACTCAGAACTACTCTTTAGCGAGAAGGGAGGTTGACCATTGTTCACGGGTAGAAATCGTGTTCCAGAACCTGCAGTGCCTTTCCCATTACCGAGTCGGATCCGGAGTGAGGGTATTGACGCTTTCATTGCTTCCAGCCAAAATCTTGCCTTGGGTGTGTTACTGTATTGCCTTCACAATCCTTTTTTTTTGTTTTTGTTTGTTTCCATTTAAAACATCATCGACAGGTTAAACAGCACTGAGTCTGTGGCCGGTTCTCTAAGCAGCTGTGGTGACTTGGTCCTGCTCTCCCTCCGCTGAAGCCTTTGCATGTACAGAGCCGTCAGTAAAAGCGAGCTCCTTGGCCAGCGTTGGTGCTTCTCTGATTCTGTTTTCTTCTCCCGGCTTCAGTTGAAATTCTGTTTGCACTGGAACTTCCCATCTTGTCCTTTGTTGTGTTGGCCCGAATGTCTCAGACCCACGTCTTGCCTGAACGTGACCTGAGTCCTTGGTTCACTCAGCAGAAGTGGCGGCTACGGGAGGTCGTGGTTAACACGTCCGCGGCTGTTAGAAAATCTCCCACAGCTCTTTGCTGCAGCACATTTTTCTCGTCAGAATTCCATAAGCATTGGTCCATTCACTAGAATGTTCTTTGTCTCCATCATCCTTCGGAGCCATTTGAAACTAGTTTTCTGACTTTCGTTCATAAAAAAATAAGAGCTTTCTTTTGTTCCCCTCCATGTAAGTATTTCATGTAGGAAAGGCATCTGTTGTACAGAACCGGGATGAATTCTGTTGTTCTTGTCTAATAAGGGAGATAAGGTTTTCTCTCTAAACTGGTTAGCCAGACTGGGGCTCCGTGGGAATTAATTGAATGGATGGCTCCGCCCTTCCTCTCCCCTTTAGCCTTGTCCCAGAGCGTCTGCTTAGGACCTGCCATCTGAACTAGTGCCCATCTGGGTTACATATCTTAGTTGAATGGCTAAGGAAGCCCATGGGTTCAGCTGCCAGAGTCTTCAGGTGGCGGTCCGACGCACGCTTACTTAACTTACCGTAATTTTGTGAAAATAAAAGCAGTTTGATTTCAGAGTATGATTTGGAAAGGTCTCCTCTGCTGGCCAACCTGTCCATGGCTCAGGGTTTAAAGGCAACTCTGTGTAGGAAGCACCTTGGAGACCAGAGCACTGTTCTGCTGCTATACTTTATTTCTGTAAGTGACTGGTCCTTTCAAAAAGTGTATCTCTTACTTGATTAATAAGTACCGTTTCTGGGAAAATGATTGTTTTCCTTCCTTAGTAACTGAGATCTGACTATGAGTCTAGGGCAGAGATAGAATGATCACTGGTGTATTAGTGGGGTTCCAAAAAAAAATTGTGAACCAAATCAGATGATTATATGGAAAAAAATGGGAAGCCAGGGTCTGGGTCCTGGCCCTGCCGCTCACTCGTGTGGGACCTCGGTTGGTCTCTGTCTACAAAACAGAAGCAGTAACGGCTGCCTCGTGGGGTTGCATGAGGATTAAATGAGATAACGATGTCTATTGGAATTCCACGCCCTTGCTCTTACTGCGTATTTAACGATGATTGTGCGACTTCCTGGGCTTCCATCTGCAGCAGGTCAACTCAGACACTCTGCTAACATCGCTTCTCAGCTGATTAGGTTAAGAAGTAACCCCGTTTCCACAGGAGATGCGCTGCAGTGCAGACAGGCCACAGCGTCTCCATCACGACGAGGAGACGGTAGTCTGAATGTGCGCTTTCTTGCAACACCTTTGCCCACCGGAATTCATTGGGTTTTGCTGAGTAACATGGGAAAATGGCAAGTGGTAAATAACCCAATAAAGTTCTGTTTTTAAACCAAATCTTTTCCCCAGGAGAGAGAGCGGAGGTCGCCAGCATTTAACCTCCAAATCAGCACCTTCCCCGAGAACAACAGCAGCGCCCTCCAGCTGTTCTGTCACCAGGAAGGAGTGAAGGTAGCGTGCTTGGGGGGTGCCCCCGCTACACCACGGCCAAGGGCCCCCTCCAGGGCCAGGCTCAGCTGTGAAGGGGATGGTGTCCTGGTGCCAGGGACAGGATTGATTTTTACCTAGATGCCCCCGTCCCCACCGTATTTTGAAAGTCAGAGTTCATTACTCTAGTGGGTCACCAGATGTCACTCTGCTTGTACCCCTGTTCAGCCTTGAGTGCACACCCCAGCCCGGCCACTTCTGAGCTCTGGCCCGTAGCCACTCTGAGCCTCAGTCTCTTTGTCTGGGCGTTCTAAGTGGCAACACCCACACCACTAACTTAGATCATGAATGTGAAGCACTCAGTACAGTGCCCGAAGCGCGGTGAGTGTTCTGGAGGCGGGAGCTGTGGTGGTTCTAACAGCTGAGTCTTTGCTGTGTCCCTGGGGTCCTCCTAGGCCCGTGGGCACAGAGAGGCCCTTCTGACCCATGGGATTCCATGAGCCTTTCCAGAAAGCCGTGTTTGTGCTGGATAAAACTCAGTCCATATGTATCAGTTACCAGCCTGCCCGCCCTGCCCTCCGGGAAGGAACTAAGAGTAACACTCGGCCCAGCCTTAGGTCCTAAGAGACAAGAAAGGGAGAGGTGTTTTATCCAGGAGTGAGGACCATGGCCCTAGAGGTTGGTGTGGATGGTCTTTGTAGCTCACACAACATGAACGTTGGCCATCTTTTCCAGGATGTGAATATTTCTGAACTTATGAAGAAATTAGATATCCTTGGCGATAATGGGGTAACTATGAGCGATCGGTTTCTGGTTTCGTGTCCTTGTTTTGAGCCGGGTGTACTCTGTGTGGCTTTTGTTTCGTTTTGTTTTAATTTCTTCCTAATTTAAGAGATCTACTAAGTACAATGTAAGGCTTTTGTATGGCCATGTTCCTGGGTTGGGTGGCTGGGTCCACGTTCGGCAGAAGTGGGATTCTGAACTTAGGGCATCCGGATAGCCTGTGAGTGATGACGGGGGAAGCGCGCAAAGATGGATCCCCAGAGAGCCACGGGGTCACTCGAGGTTTCTGAAATCAGAAAGGGACACTTTTGCCTTCTTAAAAGATTGACTTGAGGGAGGCCCTGTTTCTAAAAGGCTCCGCGCCACCGTGTGAGACGTCCCCAACCAGAGGGCGAGGGCGGGTCCTCAGACGTGTCACAGCCGGCCCACCAGTGAGTGGGGCTGACCCCGGGGAGGCCGTCCGGAGAGCAGCTCTCCGAGGCGTGTAGGGCTGACTGTCTGCACGTGATGTGGGATCCCTGTCAAACGCCCTTGCCCATTTTTGTGTTTTAGAATTTGAGAAATGAAGAGCAGGTTGCAATAATCCAGGCTGGAACTGTGCTTGCCCTGTGTGAAAAGGTAGAGCCCGGCGGCATTTCTGTCCGTACACCTTGTCCAAGCTTCCCGGCACCATACAAGAAACTGTACATTGGCGTCTCGCTGTCCTGGAAGCATGCCTTCTGGTCCGTCTGCGTCTGCATGCGCACGTGCACGCCTTTTCGTTTTCTGATCGAAAGTCACTCCCGCTGATGGTAGAAAACAGAGACCACAGAAGGAAATAAACCACCCCCACCCAGCCCCCCGAGGAAACCCTTCTGTGACAGTTGGTGTATTTCCTTCCGGCTTTTTTCCCACACCCTTTTTCAAAACTTAGTTGAAATCATACTTGACTTGAGTTTTGAATCCTGCTTAGTAAGCTCCCAGCACGGGATTCGGTGGCCCTGCACCTTCCACCCACAGCTCTACCCTCAGTTAATGATTCTTCCGCTGTCAGATACTGAGGGCATTTCCAACATCAGTTTTCCTACTCAGCATCGTGCAGTGATGAACATCTTTACCCGTCAGTTACTCCCCACATTTTAAGGCACTTCCACAGGATAGATTCTAGGCGTGGAACCACTGGGCCGACGGGTAAGAGTTTTTCAGAGCTTTGATGCTGTCAAATGGTTTCCAGAAAAGTGGTGCCAACGTCCCCGCTACCTGAGTGTTACCGCTGCTGGCTTCTCGTTCAACGTGGCTTATCACCACTGAGAACTCTGCCGATGTGATAGGCAAAGATTATGTGACATCATGTTTTCATTTATCTGAGCACTAGCGATGAAGTTTTTGTGTGTATCATCCATTTTCTTCTTCCTTGTGAGTTGTAATTACATTTCTTTGGACCGTTTTCCATCGAGTTTGTTTGTTATTCATTCATGCATTAATTCAGCCATGCAGTCATCTATTCACTTATTTAATACGTATTTCTTATGACTATGGTTTTTCTCACTGACTTCCCTGCGTGCCTTACATCCTAAAGATAGTAACTTTTGCTGTATTTATTAAAAATACATTCCTGGTTTGCCTTTGACATTAATTTAGGATATTTTAGACATACACAACTTTTTAATACAGATCTTTCTCTTTTAAAGCACAAGAGTTAAACTTTAAAATGTTATTTTTATAATGGTGAGGTCATAACAATCTTAATTAGGGTTCCTTCCAGAATCTTTGGAAGGACATTTAGAATGTAAGTATTCTTCCCCAGGCACCTGTCCGTCCTCCCCAGTCACGTACAAGGCATTAAATGTTGGTAACAGACTTACAGCGAAGCCTTGCTGAGGTCACACAGGTGGTCGTGGCGACTCCCACAGCACTGTCACCTGGCTGAGTCTGCATCCTCAGGTGAACAGCGTTGGGGGGCGGGGGGCGGGGATGATGATGTCACACCTGGCTGGCTGGCAGCTCCTCAGACGCTGGTGACTGCAGGTGTTAGGCATGTGGTGTGCGTCCTGTAAACATCCCTCTCACTGACAGAGCCGAATGTGCCTGTAGCCTCCCGGTGGGGATGGGGTGTCACGTAGCGTGTCCAGCAAAGGCTTTCAGTTTATTCAGCGTTCACTCCGACATTCACTGAGAATGAGCCTCTGAGAGCCCAGTGCCCGGTCCACCCCGGAGGATGTGGCCATGTTGGACCCAGGGTTCCCTCCTTATCCTCCAGAAGCCCCTCCCAGTCTAGACCCCCTCGAAGTCCCTGCGCCCCGAAATGGAGAGCTGTGAGCCCTGCGGGCTAGAATCGGGACCCCAGGAAATGACATTTTTAAGTGGAACTGAGAACTGCTGCTAAGCACCTGGGGCAGGCGGGACTCCCAGAGGTGTCTGATCAGTGCTCGTGGGTGGTGAGCAGAGCAGGCACCACCAGTGACTTGGGGCGGGGCGCTGGGGTCTCCCTCTCTCCAACCCCCAGAGCCTCCTGGAGGGCGGCAGACTGTAGGGAGTTCCCAGCCCCGCCAGGCACCAAGTTCTCCCACCCTGTGCCTTCCCAATTCGCTCGTCTGCCACCCAGCAAACAGCAAGTGACCCAGACCCACAGCCTTGGGCCCCACCCCAGGGCTCCCCTTCTCAACCATCGTGCAAGATTAGAGGCACATCTCCCTTGTACACTGAGGACACGGGGCCTGCCTGGCGCATGGCTGCTACCTGCTTTGGCCCTGTCTCCCCCCTCGCCCACCTACACCAGCTCCTGCCAGCTGCCGCCCATCTGCCGCTGACCGCAGAGCCCCGCCAAGCTGCTTTGCCTGGCACCACGCTCTGTGCCCTAAACGCTGCGAGTCGTGCCAGCCACCCTCGCCTGCCAGCCACCCCCAACATCCTGCAAGGGTGATGGCATTTAGAGGCCCCGACTCTGTGCCAGGTGAGAGGGGCCCAGTCCACTCCGTGGGGACTGGACTTAGACCAGTGTTTGCTCATTTTCTCAGGGACACTAGCTCTGCCACGTGTCTGTGAACGGAGGTCCAGTGTTTGGGAGGTGCTGTATCTCCCCCCTGGAGAGAGCTGGGTGCTAAGAATGCACCCCAAAAAGAAAACTGGGTCAGCAGGACCCACTGGGAGCAGTGAGGGGACCGTGAGAGTGTCTAACTGTCCAGGTTGCCCGGGACACAGGGGTTTCCCAGGATGTGGGGATTTCATTGCCGAAAAGGGGACAGCCCCAGGCAAACAGGGCCTCGTTGGTCACCTTAGAATGATGAGTGCTGAAGAAAAGCTCTCAGCAACGTCCTCAGTCAGCCCCCTCCCCCAAGGAGACCTCATTTAAAAGTTGCTGTCCACACTGGCGTCGGACCAAACTGAGGTCAGCTTCAGCTTTCTGTTCGGAAGCACAAAGCCCCTTTCGTAGCCTGTGAATGAATGTGACTCAGACTAGTGAGCGGGTCACGTGGTGTTTTGTTCCTGGATGATCTTGCTGCCAGTGGCATCTTGCCTTCCTCCCATCACCACCCGGGAAGCCCTGTTCTGTCTGGAAGGTTCGGGCAAACACGCTGTCTGGTCTCAGCGCCCGCTAGACCCGTGTCTGGTTAGTGATGTCCAAGCTCAGAGAGCACACGGCGCACAAGCTGTCGGGAGAGGCTTGAAAACAGGACATCGGAGGGTTTACGGGGGATTGCAAGCCAGGCCTCTTCTCCCTCGAGTTCAAGATCAATCAGAAAGATGGGAGTTTTTAAAACTCCCCGCTCTCACTGGTATCAACAGATTAGAGAACGTGGCTTAGGCACAGGGCAAGCTTTCTGATGGCTGGCCTGGAATCAAGGCCTTGGGACCCTTCTCTAAAGGAGACTTGGGTCTCAGGGGAGAGATGTGCCCCCGCCCCCAGCTCTGGGATCAGGGCCCTGTACCTGGGGCTGGTGCGACCAGGCCAGGGGTCCCACGGCCGCGCTTCCCATGGATGTCCTCCTCCCCCTGCCCCAAGGGCTGACTCACTTCTCCCCTGAGGGCTTGCAGGGAGGCAGGAGCACTGTCCCCACCTCCCTCCCTCCTGAAGGGTGGCCCAGCCGTGAGTATTCAGATTCTCACCCTGGAGTGAGGCCTGTAAGTCTGGCTGGACTCTGATGCAGAGTCCGTGACCTCACATGCCCGGAGGCCCCGCAGTTTCCACCCTCATTTCACTCTCCCGCTAGCTGACGAGGACTTGTCGCGTTTTTCCTTTACATGCGTGATATGCATAGCAAATCTTTTTTTTTAAATAATAAGGAAAAACTGGACACCGTGTTCTACAAAAGACACTGGTTCTAAGAGCCACTTATGATGATTCAAAACTGGATTTTTTTTGTTTTATTTTATTCACTTTATGACTGCTTGCACTAGGGCAGTAAAAATGAAAATGTCTTCATTTCTTGTCAAAAAATACGCTTGCTATTTCTAAGACCCTGCACGCCCTCCCAGCGATGTCCAAGGACACGCTGCTTTGGTGACTGGCTCTGGCCGCTCTTGAGGGCCACGCCCTTAGTGGGAGCCTCTACGGTCGTAGCTTTATCAGGTCTTGTTCCCTCTGTGGAGTCAGCACACACCCCACAGACCTCCACATCCTCTCTCCTTCAGCAAAGGTCTAGTAGGCGCTCACTTCATGCCAGGCCCTCCCTATGCTGGGTGAGGACATTTAACAGAACACGTCCCACATAGTGGGATGAAAGAAACAGACAATAGCATCTGTCAGGTGAGTTCTGCGACAGGAACAAGTAGACATGGGGATCCATGGAGGTCACCTGACCCCATGGACTCAGGAAGCAGTGTGGGCTTCCAGGAGGAGGGGACAGCTAACTCAGGCCCAAAGGCTAAGTAGCTGTTAGCTTAGTAAAGGCCTGGGGCTAAGGCTGGGGATGGGAGAGGTGGTGATGTTCCGAGCAGAGAGAGCAGCACGTGCGAAGGCCCTGAGGTGAAAGAAGGCTTAGCTGGTGGCCCAGCTGTGGTCAGGAATGATGAGGTCTCCTCGGGGGCTTTATGCAGGAACAGGGAGTTTCCACAGTTAGATGTGTGTTTTTAAGAGAACACACGGGCTGGTGGGCAAGGAGGGATGTGGGGGTCAGATGTGAGCCTGGAGACTGAGAGGGGGCCTGCGCTAGGTGATGGCCATGGAGTGCGGAGGGTGGGTTTTTGAAAATGGGAGGAGATAGAATCCACATTTGGGAAGTGAAGGGGGAGGAGTCATGGTCAAGTTGAGATGGGCTTCTTCCCAACAGAGGGAAGCCAGTGAGCCCTCGCTCAGGGCTCTTGTGGCATCAGGGTGTCGGGGGGAGATCTGGGCTGCAGAGGTCATTTCAGAGACAGTTCAGAGAGGGAGGGAGCATAGGGGAGGGTGGGCCCCCTAGGGGAGTGTGGAGGAGAGGGGAAGGCCAAGGACAGGGGCTCCGAGAGCCAAGGGCCGAGAGTCCCGGGTGGTGGGGGAAGAGGGAGACACAGGAAGAGGAAGGGGGTGAGCACGTGGCAGGCGAGGGGGCTGGGGCATCAGGAAGGCTGGTGGCAGGGAGGCCCCACAGCAGGGAAGTCAGGTCGTCTGTTGTCTTTAGCAACGAGAAGTTTGAACGTGCACATTTATGTATGTTGTTGAACCTGATATCCCCGGACACCCCTAAAACATTCCCCACAGGGCGTAACCCAGGCACATGTCTCAGGTGGGCCCCTCGTAAAGACACCTACGTGCCCACACCCTGAGAAACAGCTGCCTGCCTCCTGCCCAAACCTGAGAACAGGCAGCCAGACCCGCCCCCGGCAGGGGCCCACGCACATGCAATCAGTACCCTCCTGCCCTGGACTCAGCATGCCTGGGGGCTCTCAGGCCATCATCACCCACTGCATGGCCGGACCTCCCCTCATGCATGTGCCCCAGAGTGCACTGGGCTGCTCAGACACCCCCAGGGGGCTGCAGGGGTGCAGTCTTGTGGGCTGGGTCTGGAATCCCCACTTCCCACCTGTGTGACCTTGGGCAAGTGACTTAACTCCGCTGTCGTTCTTCACCTACAAAATGGGGTGATGCTGCCTCCTCCGGGGGGTGGTGGTGAGGGCGACCAGATGAGGTCCCAGGCATGAAGCCACCAGCACAGTGCTGGGCAGAATCGAAGCAGGGAGGCTCGCCTGCCCGGCTGTGGGGACCCCAGAGGCACAAACCTACCTTCCACACTCATGTCCCCTACACACTGAATCAGGCATCCCCACCACACACACCCGCAGCCTCCGTACATACAGATTCACCTGGGTGTACATACACATGCGTGTGTACCCATGATCCCCGTGCAAACATCTGTCAGAACCAAAACATCTGTCCAGACTATGAAATTCCATTTCAAGGACCACCCTGGGATGCGGCGGGACCCTCCCCGGGCCAGGAGGCTCCTGGAGGAGGGCCCCTGCACGCTTGGCCCCACGGGCACTGCTGCTCACAAGCTGCGCCCTCTGTCCCCGCTGTCTTCCAGTGGCTGAAGCAGATAGAGGGGACGGAGGCAGCCCTGACCCAGAAGATGCTAGACCTGGAGAAGGAGAAGGTAAAGGATGTGACACCCCGGGGGGGAGGGGGTTGGGCAGAGTTCAGAGAATTCACTTCCGGGGGAGGCTCTGTGCATATTTCGTATTGATTTGCATGCATTTCTAAATTTTGCTTTGTCTTACTTGCTGTTCTGTGTAATTATTATCCATTCATTCAGTCATTCACTTGATACATATTTTTGGAGCCCCTGCTATCCCGGACACTATGCCAGAATTAAGGGTTCAGTCGTGAAGAGTGGGTCCCTGCCTTGCGGGTCTAGTCCGCAAGCCGGTGGGGACCTGTGCTCACAGCCACCAGCCACGATGCGGCATGGGAACACTGGGAGGGACACGCCGATGAGACGGAGGCACTTGGCCCGGGGGTTTTGGAGATGCCTGGACGGGGCTCCCGTCTTCTCTGTGCCCCTTACTGGCCATGGGAGTTGGGGAGCGACACCCTGGATCTTAACTTCCTCATTGCTAGATATGGGTTCCCAAATCCGCCTCGCCGGGCTGCAGGGATGAGACGCTGGACTCACAGCCTGTTTGTGCGCAGGGCTTGGCACGTGCGGGTCCCTGATAAACAGCACTGGCAACTCACCCCCGGGGCTGTGAGCCTATAGCAGGGTCCAGGGATCCGTTTTACCCGACCTGGGGATGTCAGAGAAGGCTTCCCAGAAGAGATGGTTCCCAGGCCTTTGAAGACCAATTCAAGTTTTCTAAGTAGAGATGAGAGGTGATGGAGCAAGGAAGGACCACAAAGTGTGGAAGTGTTACCGCCTGGGGTTCTTGGCTTCCTTAATCGATAGAAATTGATAAGAGGCCAGATGATGAACCAGGCAAGGCTTTACTGGGGCTCATGCTGCAGCACCAGGGAGCGAGAACAAGTAACAGGGGCCCGTGCTGGCTCCCTGAGTAGGGGGCGAGCTGGTCCCTTAAATGCGGTGAAGGTTGGGGCGGGTCCACGGGTCAGGGCAGCGGGGTGGCTGAGGTGGTCTGCCCACCCCCTTGGTGGTCCTGTGCGCAAGGATCGCTGTGCAGGACCTGCTTTTGCTCCTGACACCTCAGAAATGGCAGCTGGGTTTTGGTCTTTTTGTGTCTTGTTCATGATTTGCCCTAACTGCGCAGGCACGTGGTTATTTTAAGTCCTTTGTAGTTTATTTGTGTTTTGTTGTTCCTTCCATGGTGTGAGCACTGCAGCCCCGGGTCCCAGGTCCCAGGTCCCAGCCTGTCTCAGAAGCAGCGTGTGGTGTGGAGAGAGCCTTGGACTGCATCACCAGGCCTGGGTTTCTAGTCCCTCCTCTGTCACTTGGGAACTGTGGCATCTAGGGCCAGGCACTGGTCCTCCCTGGCCTTCTGTTTCCTCCTCCATAAAATCAAGTGGCTGCAACAGCTGACCTCTAACCCTGAAACCCTCCAATCAGTAATAGAAAGCGATCTGCATTCTGGGGAGAGTATGCCTTCGGGGACTGAGTGGCCAGGAGGCCGAGGGAAGGAGGCGTACAGCAGGGAGTCTAACCGGGACGGGGGTGCCGCTCTGGGGAGGAAGAGCGCATCTGAGAACTATTGAGAAAAAGGTCTTCAGGCGGCCCCCAGGATGTGACAAGAGGAATCGAGAAGGATTCCTGCAATCAGGGCTTGGGAACCAAGTCAGAAGGGGTCCCTTCACTGCAGTCGGGCACCCAAGAGGAAGGGAAGCTGGGCTGAGTCAGGACAGGCTGGATGAAGTTTCCCGGGCTGGTGAGGGCGATGCGTGCAGGGAGAGCAGGGCAGACCTGGCATCCCTTCTCACCTGCGCACCTGGCGGTTCCCCCCTTCAGTGCGACAGTCACTCTCTAGCAAGTGTGAGTGGGTCGGCTCGGAAGGGCTGCGGGGTGACGGGCTCTCGCGCTGATCTGACCTCGGGCGCCTCCTCTTTTCCAGGACCTGTTCAGCAGGCAGAAGGGCTACCTGGAGGAGGAGCTGGACTACAGGAAGCAAGCCCTTGACCAGGCTTACCTGGTAGGACCGGAAGTGGGTTGGACTAGAGGCTGCTCTTCCCTTCGGGGCCGAGGCCGCGTCTGGGGTCCTCGCAGGGCTGCGTGGGCACAGCCCCAGCCCCATCCGCAGAGTCGCAACTGGAATGACCGTACAGATACGTTGTCGAGTTTTCTAAACCAGTCATGAGTTTTCAAAAATATTTCCTTAGCTGGATGGCTTCTTTAGACATGCTGATTCAGTTCTAGTAATCATTCCAGATGAATGAAAAGAAACTTTTTTCTTATTAATATTTATTTATGCTTAAAAACCAAAGCAAGTTTTACCATAAAGAGCAAAAAGAGACAGTCACAAAGGAACACAGAGGCAAAGCAGTGAGCAGAGGTCGGGTGATGGGTGATCAGAACAGAACTGGCTTGCTGTGAGGTCCTGTGGAACATCGCGCCTGGGCACGGAGCTGGCTCCCGGCTTCCTGAGGACTAAGCTGAGGGATCACGTTCGGGCTCATAGGTCACACGGCTTTGAGGACGCTCAAGGCTGAGTGGTTCTGGCACTGAGGGAAGTTCCCCCTTGGAGGGGGACTGACATAACGGGAGAGGGGGCATTTCTAGGACATCCCCACAGCAGAGAGGCTTTGAAGTTCTTTGCTGCTCTTTGTGCAAAGCCTGGGGCAAACCTTTGCCCAGATCGTTTGCAGTTACAACCATTTTACAGAGTGGGTTTGTACCTAAGTCAATAACCAAAAGTCACCTTCCAACCCCCACTTCCATGCAGACAGAGAGCAGGTGGCTGGGCTTAGCATGGGTGGGAGATTCTGGGAGTCAAGGCTGGCCCCCTTCACCATCACCCTTGGCCCTTCGTGTCCAGGCTCTTGGCTTGAATCCCCAGGGCTGGGAGTTCCACGTGGACCCCTGGCTGTGTTTCCCAGGGACGACCACTGGGTCAGGAGAGGGGAAGCCTGTGCCTGCTGGCCAAAGTTGATCCCGGCCTGCCGGACCCAGAATTCCTCTGGGGAGTTAGCACAGCTGGACAAAGGCAGAGGAGGCTGCAAAGAGCAGGCGGCCACAGCCGCAGAGGGCCGCCCGCGTTGGCCCCCTGCCTCCAGCTGCCTCCTGCCTCTTCCTGGCAACTTCCATCAAAAGTGGTGCTTGGTCTCCAGCATCCTGGGAAGAGAAGGAGCCATTCCAGCAAGGGTTGCGGGTGGGAGTTAGGGAGGCAGAGAAGGAGGGGATTCTCTTTTTGTCCCTAAATATTCCTATCGGGTCACTATGCTGAAGTGTCTTGTCATAAAGTTGAAAAGAAATAACTTCCTCTCATGATCAAAACTCTGAACTTTCACAAGGGTCCCTCCCGTGGCCACTGATCTCTCATGTGCTTTGCTGACCAGGGAGGTCTTGCTTTCCCGGGGGAGGCAGCAAGGAGAACACTGCCTGTTTCCTTCAGGTTGAAATGGCATTCCTACCCAGATAGCTGAACGCCAAGTGCCTGCAGTTTGAGACATTTCCCCACTATATTCATGATAAAAGGGGAGACTTGTTCCTCAGGTCGGGGCAAGGATAAAATCAAAACCAGCTGAATCACATTTTAGGGGCGGTCACGACTACTTGTTGCCCTGACCCCCTCTGTTACAGAGTAGGGCATCTTGAGTGAATGATGTAGGACATGGACTCAAAGCTGTGTGCACGGGGCTGAAAGGGGCTCCCTCAACCCCCTACGACCACCCCCGTGACTTCTGGCCCCACACACCTCCCCTCCCTGCCCGAGACCCCACGCCCCCTTGGCTTCCCTCGGCTGCAGGGTCCCAGTGGTTACTGTTCACCCCTCTGTGACCTCCCACTGTCTGTGTGATTTGGGCCACTCAGAAAATCCAGGAGCTGGAGGCCACTCTGTACAACGCGCTGCAGCAGGAGCCGGGGCGGAGGGCCAGCGAGGCGCTGAGCGAGGGCCAGCGGGAGGACCTGCAGGCGGCTGTGGAGAAGGTGCGCAGGCAGATCCTGCGGCAAAGCCGGGAGTTCGACAGCCAGATCCTGCGGGAGCGCATGGAGATGCTGCAGCAGGCCCAGCAGGTAGAGGCGGGGCCGTGGAGGTAGGGGCGGGACCTGGCGGGCAGGGGCGGGGCCGTGGAGGTAGGGGTGGGAGCTGGCGGGTAGGGGCGGGGCCAGGGAGGTAAGGGCTGGACCTGGCAGTTAGGGGCAGGGTCTTGGCAGATAGGGGCGGGGCCCCAGCAGGATGGAGATGGAGAATTTGCAGTGATGATGATGAGCATTATAGGGAGATCCAGGAAGGGGCATTTGCAGGGAAGAGGTGGGTGGGGGAGAGGTGGGGGGCAAAAAAGGAGGGACTTATGGCCAGTTACCATCAAACGAGATCTTGCACAGGGCTACAGGCATGGGGTGTTTGCATCCAAAGACACTGTCACTGAACCATCTCAGTTATGGTCACACATTGCTAGTGAAGTCACCTGAGGTGGCCCCAGCCGACGGTGGGTGGGGAGCCCAAACACGGAACAGATCCTGACCATTTAGTGTGGCTGGGGTCTGCAGTCAGTGGGCACAAAGTGTGGAGGGGTGAGGGGGTGGGGGTCCCTTCCCAGGGGAGGGCCCAGCTGAGCCAAGTTTTGAGGATAAATAGAAGCCAGGCGGGCGTCAGGGGAGCAGCATTTCAGACAGCAGCACAGCAGTGCAGTCACCGCTGGGGTAGCAGTGGTTGAAAACACAGACCCTGGGACCAGGCAGCCTAGCTTAGAACCCTGTCCTCCCACTTATTAGCTGTGTGGCCTTGGACCAGTGACTTAATCTCTCTGGGCCTCACATTCTTCTTGGGGATGGTAATGATACCTGCTTATTTCAGTGAACTAGTCCGTGTGAAGTGCTCTCAGCAGGGCAGGCGGCTGTTATTACTGCCCCGTGAGTGTAGACTGTGAGCGGGTGTCTCAGGAACAGGGCCCGCGGGGCCCTGAGCTGGGGCCTGATTTAGCTCATGCCCAGCCCTGGGCCTTGTTTTCGAGACTTGCTGACTAAATGTGAATGAAGGGGTTGATTTCGCATTCCACAAATCCAGCTGAAAGCAGACCATTTGTGTATTTGAACCAAAAAGTCATTACTCACCTGAGGCTCCAGATTTCATGAAGGTGCTGGTTACAGTCTAAGTCTGAACGTATGATGGGCCAGCGAGCACACCCTGAAGACCAAGGGCAACGCCGCGTGTGGCCATGCCGCACGGGAAAACACCGTGACCCACAGGCTAAGAGAAATGGGGAAAGGGACTCAAGTGATTTTTTTAAGAAAAGAAAAAAGCAGGAAGTTGGGGAAGGTATAGGGTGTAGCTCAGTGGTAGAGCACGTGCTTAGCATACATGAGGTCCCGGGTTCAATCCCTAGTACTTCCATTAAAAAAACTAAATAAATAAACCTAATGCCTCCCACCACCCCCCAAAAAAAACAACAAACCCAAAAAAGAGAATTTAAAGGCCATATTTTTAGGTGGAGGGTGGATATAGCTCAGTGGTAGAGCACGTGCCTAGCATGCACAAGGTCCTGGGTTCAATCCCCGGTACCTCCATTAAAAACAAACAAACAAACTTAATTACATCTCCCCTACAAGATAATATTTTTAAAAGGACTGAAAGCAAGCCATGTGGCCTGCGTGGGCAGCTGGAGGACTGGCTTCCCTTAGAGAAGAAAGTCATTTAAAATACAGGGGTTTCTGAGTGTTTGTGTAAGATCGCAGGGACAAATCACTTCCTCATATACTCCCCTTGGCCTGTCCGGTCCATTGCACGTACCTGCACGGGGAAAGGTGATTAAGAGCTCGACCCAGCTCTGGAAATGGCTTTTCCTTTATCTCGGCATCATTTTCAGATTAGTTGAGAATTCTACTGAAGGTCAATGGTAGACACCCTTCCTCCCCTTGTATAGGGAGGCTGCCCTCACTCTTACTGAATTGCACTGGTATCAGCCGGTATTGGATGATACATCGTTCTGAGGCATTGATGAGACGTGCAGGTCGATTACTGAGCGCCTGGTGCCGGGAGGTGGCCGGTGGAAGGGGGTCTCCTTTTTCATAATAACACACATAGATGTCAACACTCAGGGCAGCCTCCTGTTCTGTCCAACCCTGGCTGCTGAGTGTGGTCCATGGATGTCAGCTGGGGGCTGGCCCCACCCCAGACCTACTGAATCCTGTTACTGCCTTTAACAGGATTCCCAGGTGACTTCTGTGCAAGTTAAAGTTGTCAAATGTTAGTTAGTCTTAGAGAGACACAGCTGTGATTTACAAATGGGTCTAAGTGTCTGCCAAAACCAAACACCACAGACGGCGTGGCTTCGACAGCAGAGGCTGGATGTCTAAAGTCAAGCCCCTGGCTGTTTCGGTTGCTGGTGAGGGCTCTCTTCCCGGCTTGCAGATGGCCGCCTTCTCTCTGTGACCCCAGGTGGTAAGGTGAACGGAGAGGGGCTAGAGCAGGGCGAAGACGGAGGGAGAGAGAGAACATCCTTTTCTTATAAGACCACCAATCCTACCAGGTGAGGGCCCAACCCTGTGACCTCATTTAACCTTATAACCCTGTCTCCAAATACAGTCACACTGGGGGTTAGGGCTTCGATACAGAACTGGGGGGGCGGGGGGTGCAATTCAGTCCATAGCAAGGTCCCATGACTTGTTTGGCTTTGTAAGGAAATGAGTTTGCATTCATTTTGCATGGATTTGCTTAAACCCTCAGATGTGGGTGCCACTATGACCCCCAATTTACAGATAAGGAAACCAAGGCCGTAGGGGTTGAATCACTTACCCAAGGCCACACATCTGAGAGCAGAAGTATTTTTCACGTCTCTTCTGTGCCAGTCCATCCTCTGCTTTGCTGCCCAGCGTGACCTTTCCAAAATCTACATCTCATCATCTCCCTGCTTAAAACCCTTCACTAGCTCCCAGGACACCCCCAGATCTTCAGGCTTCTCATTGGGACATTCCAGACTCTCTGAGCTCTGCTCCCCAACCCTGCACCCCAGCTGAGGGCAGACACCATTCCTTCCGCCTGAAGTTTCCTTCCCTCTTCTGCACCTGGAAAACCGCCACGCGCTGGGCTCTGTGCCTCCTCTGGGCCCCCCAGCCCGCACCTCAGCTGCTTACACTCCTTATTTCTCTGCTGTGCGACCTTCCCTGGACACCCAGATAAGACAGCACCCCATCCCTTCCCTGCCCCTGCCTGCCTTTCTCCACAACACCTGTGCTCATCCAGTGCACCGTCTGTGTATTTGCGTAACGCCATAGTCTGAGTCTGATTGGACCACAGACTCCGCGAGGCCCCGGGCCAGCTGAGGCATGTTCGATGAGTGGGTGGGTATGCCCACAGTGATGGTTCTCAGAGTGAAGTCCCTGGACCAGTAGTGTCTGCATCACCCGGGAATCAGGAAATACAGCCTCTCAGGCTCCACCCCAGAACTGCTGAGTCAGAAACCCTGGAGCGGGGCCCCGGGGACCAGCAAGGCCTTCAGGTGATGCCGACCTGAGTTTGAGGAATCAATGCATAGGAGGCTTCCTGGGGCCCGATGAGGGGTCCACATGCTTAGTTCTGGCTGACCGGAATTGCCTGCCCTTCAGCCTGACAGTGTCCCCCAAGGAGTGAGGTCTCCACCTGCATCAGGTCTGGCGAGGCTGCAGCCAGCTGGGCAGCTGCCCGGGGTACCAGCCCTTGAAGGGTGACGAAGTGCTATTGGACACACGGCAAACTGGACAAGGGCACACTTGCCAGCCCCTGCCCCCCGCCCCCGGGTGGAATGCTGTGCGGAACTGGATGGAACGGACTGATAAGCCGCCGAGGGTGGGTGTGAACCCCAGAGGACACTGGCCAAGTAGGTGACCAACTGTCCCTGTTTGCCCAGGACTGAGGGGTTTCTCCAGACTCTGGACTTTCAGGGCTAAAACCAGGAATGTCCCGGGCAAACTGGGACAGTTGGTCATCCTAAACCAAGAGCTAAGGGGGCTTCTAAGAATCTGGGTGGACGCTGCAGGCATGCCTACTGCCGGCACTCACTTCCTCGGTCTCAGCTCCCAGGCTCCCGGTAAATAAATCTTGAACAAGTACATCATTTGATGCTACTTCGAATCCACGATCTTCATTAGCCGCCCAGAGCACCTCCGTGTCTTGGTCTAGCCTTGACGTTCGGGCTTTATGAAGACCCTGTCCAAGGATACACATTGCATACTTCCACTGCTATGCACGTCAAGAACAGGGGACACCTACCTCTAGTGATGGAGGTCAGAACGGCATCCCGTGGGGCCTGCGGGAGCCTCCTGGGTGCTGGGGAGGCCTTGCTCTTGATCCAGGGGGTGGAGAGACGGGCCTGCCCGTGGACAAAACTTGGCCGAGCTGCCCACTTAGTATTTGTATGCACTGCTTGTGGGCTGCCCTGCGGTAAACAATGAAGCATAGGGTTGGAACCTGGAAATTTTACTTTTTTTGATGCAGAACCTAATGTGTTTCAGAGAATCCGAGAACTGGAGGGTAAGCTGGAGGCCCAGAGGCGCCACCTAAAAGAGCTGGAGGAAAAGGTAGGCGGTGCGAGCGCGGGCCACAGGGCTTCTTGCCAGGAGCCACTAGCCTGAAGTAGTTTCCTTCCTCCAGTCAGTTTCATGAAGCCCAGAGAATCGGCTCTGTGTCCAGCCCTCTCTTCTCTGCTCGTTCCTCCCAAAGAGGCCTCCAAGAGATGAGGAGCCTGTCAGTACTCTTCTAGGGAGCAAAGGACGGCCCGGGATCAGCTTCAGGTTGGGGGAGGAGGAGGGTGTCCTTTATTTTCGTAAAAGACCTTCCACTGAACCCCTCTGACACTACCTCGCCAGGAAGGATGAGGTGACCTCCTTTTGTGAGCGATAATCCGATCATAGACATTGGTTACCTCCCATGGACTTAAATGACGTGTCTGCCAAACCTTAAATGACATACACGCCAAAAATTAGCAAGTGTTCTTGGAAGGGTCTTCCCTCCCAGTAGAAAGTGAGACTGGCCTGTCACATGTGGACACCCTGCCCCGGTGTCTCCCTAGTTATTACCATCTTACAGGCGAGAAACCTGAGCCTGAGAAAGACTCAGACACTTGCCCACGCTCTCACAGCTGGGAAGGGAGAGTTGGATCTCCAGGCAGGTCACAGCCACCTCGCCATTGCCGTCCCCCCGCCCCCGCGCTCTTGGTCCAGACCAGGGGGTTCATGTGTGCGCATCTTCGTGGCACTTACCACTTTCTGTCCACCCGCCCGGTGAGCACGGCTTCCTTGAGCTCAGGGGCCAGCTTTTACTCATCTCTGACTCCAAGATAGTTCTTGCCACAGAATAGGGCCCATCAAATGTTTGCAGGACAAGTAATAGATGAGTAGAGAGAAGACCCACAATTGCACACTTCATATCACAGAGGTAAGCTCACACGTGGGAACGGGTGAAGGGCTTTGACCCCATCTGGGGGTGTCCATTGGGGATGTGCCCCAGGAAGCTTGAAGGGTGATGTGCCGTCACCCCGAAGAAAAAGAGAAAGGGCATTTCTGAGCTTCAGGTGCCTGGGGCTGGTCTTTGGAGGGAGGACATCGACTCATTCTGTGGACAAAGCGGCTCCAAAGCCACGAAAGTCTCCAGAAGGCAGTCTCGGGGCTGTGTACACGTGGGATGACAGCCTGCTCTGTCCTGGGGGGAATCAAACACAAGGGTTCAGAGACGTAGGACAGCTCTTCAGATGCTGCACCAGCTTTAGAAGCTTCCTCCCCTTTCTATCCTGAGGGTCGGTTTTTATTCAGGTTAAAGCGTCTTCCCATCTGTACCTGGAGCCTCGGGCCTCGCAGCCTGCACCACTGGCAGGGTCCTCAGAGGGGCAGCAGAGGGGCAGGGCTGCAGGATCTGCCCTGGGGATTGGGCGGGGCCGCTGCCAGTGCCCTGGAAACCCCGTGGGAATTCCATTTACGCAGATTCCTAGAGTCCCCAGCTGGCAGGTGCCCCCCACCAGCTTCCAGGGCTGTTTTGAGGGGCCAAGGGTGTCTCAAATATTTTTCAAGGAGTTCCCCTTGGGCACTGCTGGCTTGGGCTCATGGAAAAAGAACTCCAACCACCACAGAGAGGAGTAAGGAGCTTTCCCTGCCCCACCCCACGGGGTGGTCTTGGCAAGGCCTTCCCCCTCCCGGGCCTCAGAGTCCCATGTAGCTAGGTGATTCTTCTAGTGATTCGACAATCTGTTTACAATTTGGTGGCTGTTTGGATTTTCATTTTTAAAATAATAAGTTAGGGGAGCTGTTACTTTATTTTGGGCGCGGGACGGAGGGGCGGGGAGAATTACTTTCAAAAGCCCCAGATACGGCTCAGACAGGTTTCACCTACTCACCAGCAGTTCTTTTTGAACAAAGCAAGTCATCGGTAAGCTAAGGGAAGGCCTCGGCTTTCAGACAGGCCTGTGTCCTTTCTCATTACTTTCAGGCCACTCTTCTGCTACTGGTTTTTTCTTTTTAAAGTAGGCTGATCAAGTGGCATAAAACGACTGTAACCAGGGGCTCCCCTGGGAGAGTGGGCAGGGATGGCGTAGGGGGAGGGGTCCTGTTTGTCCGCAGGCTGGACTGGAGGATGTGGGGCCTGGCCGGGATCTTCCCTGACCCTGGTGCGCATGTCACGGGAGCCATCAGCCACCACCATCGGAGGGCCCTTCCCCTGGGTGCACCGTCCTGCCCGGGTTCTTCAAGAAAGCCACACCTCAACACCAAAACAGCCCGGTCCGCCGCGTACATGCCCCCGTCTGCGTTAGCCGGATGTTTGGGCTGGGTGTAGGGGTGGACCCGCCCGGGGCGTGGAGCTCCGCGGGGTCGGCTTCTCAGGTGAACCAGCCCCCAAAGCCCGCGCACATCCCACGCTTCTTTCCGAGCCCGACCCCCGTGCCGCGCTCTTGTGCGATGCTGTCACTGAGTTCCATACCTCATATCTCACATCTTCTTTTCTTTTCTTTTTCCCCCCTCCTCATTTTCTTTTGGTCTTATGTTATAGTTTTTGTTCCTTTTTTTGTTTTTCTCACTAGCATTCATTCTGTGGCCTTGATGACTTCCGTGAGCCGAGCACTCGGGTGGGTATCCTTTCACCTTCACTGGTCAAAATGATGATTTTTCTAAAAAATGAGATTTCCTCCCAGCTCTGACTGGAACGTTCCTTGAGAGATGGGGCACCGGGGAAGGTGGCCTTGTGGGGGACCGCTCAGCTTCAGGCTCCCTGGGCATCACTGGGGGTCCCCGGCGAGGTCCACCCCGGGAGAAAGATCAGGGAGCTGCCTGTGACTAAGAATGGACAGTAGGGACCTTGTGTCCCCTGTTGTGTTTGATCTTGAGAGGGGGGTTATTTTTTTCCCCAAAGGTTCTTTGTATTTTGGCTGTATTGGCTGTGGGCCAGTAAATTCGCCATAGGGTCCAGACCGGAGTGGGCCTGTGGGGTCAGGGGTCTGCAGGAGCTGCGGGCTGGCGGGCAAGTCCATGAGCTGCATACAAAATGCCCCAGAAGCTTGTACAAAGGGCCCAAGCGCCCTGCCTTGCCCCTCCCCCCGCCCTTGGCCCCATGTCTGGCTTTGATGCCGGCTGGTCCTGCTCTGGTCATTGGGCCCTGCGTGTCTCATCCTGAGTTCCTGCTCTGGCACCCAGCCCCTCCCCAGTTCTCCCAGTTCTGAGTGCCCATCATGGCCTGAGGTGTTGAGATCAGCCCCTGAATTCAGCCCAAGTGAGGGCCCTGTGTGCTCTGGGGGTGACCGCAGCCCACTGGCCACCCAGACCCCCAGGCTGAGCTCCCATGCTTGACTGATATCCTTGTGGACGTCCTGAGCCTGACCCCTGCACACGGGGGCTTTTCTTGGATCCTCGGTGCCCCAGTCCTAGGACAGCACTTGGCACATGGTCGACATTCATTCGGTGCTAGTGCAGCAAATAAAGGAATGACCACAGGGCTCATCAGACTGGAGGTTGCAGGGTGGGTGCCGGAGGATGGGTGATCTGAACCTGTTTCCTCTTTCCCTGGATTGTCCGGGGAGGTCACTCTGTGGGCTCAGCTGGAGAGGTCAGGACAGTGATGGGGACAGGTGAGGGCAGATAAGCCAGGGGCTTCTCCAACCATTTTAACCCTTGGTTCTTGTGTCATTTCCAATTATTTTTTAATTTTCCAGGATAGAAAAAGAGTTTATGGAATAAACTGAGTCCTATGGCAACCCCCACCCCGTTCAAACCAAAATTCAGCAGCAAAACAAGCTATTCCAAGCCCAGAGACTGAAACCAGAATTCATGGATACTTGATGACAGCTCAAAGAGGCACACTTAGGATCTCTGGCTGGGCTGAGCTGTGGGAGCTCTGCAGGGGCAATGGGGAATTTGTCAAGCTCAGGGCCACCTCCGAGTCCCCACTGTGGCACCTTCAAGAGCCCAAGGGGCAGAGACCTGAACACCAGGAAACCAAGTGCAATTACTAGAAACTGAATGAGTGGAAAGCCACTGCACTGTCTGGGGACAGGTCTGCATCCTTGTCCCCGCATGGCATGCCTCCCCTGGCCAGGGTGTGCGTGCCTGGCTAGACACTGACTATGTACATATGTCTCCACGAACTGTGCCCTGTGCAACCTGGGGTCTGTCAGCCAGAGTGACTTGCAAACGTCCTGCGATCTGAACCCAAAGTCAAGCCCGTCATCAAAACCCTCCAGATCCGTGTGCAGCTGGATTTGGCAGCTGGCGGCCAGAGAGAGAGGGCTGGAGCCTCACCCACTGTGGAAGGTGGACCCCAGGACCTCAGATTTACACGGGAGAAGCCCTGGGCTCCCTCACTCTTGTGGGGGTGACACCGTGAATGGCCCAGAGCCTGACTGTGCCTGGGGCCATGTACAACGAGGACTGAGAAGTGGACACACACCCCCTTTTAGACCACGCTGTCTTGCATCTGGGTTGTAATTTGCAAGGGGCCGGCAAGGAAGGAATGCTGGGCTGTGGAATGACCCCTGGAGCACCTGCGGGGAATGAGGCTCCTTCTGCAGCAGTCTGAGACCAGCTCCCCTGTCTCACAGCCACGGAGAAGGAGGCAGTCCTTCCTGATCTCAGGAGACTGGCCTCTGAACCAAGCCTCCCAGGAGAACAAATGGGGCGCAGCCGCCAAGGAGGGCAGGACACCAGCTGGTGGGAGTCCAGCCCAGGAGGGAACCCCGGAGAACAGAAGTTACTTTTTTACTTATTGTTGCTGTTGTTATTCTAGGGTGAGCAGTTGGGTGCGGGAGCATCGTCAGGGGAAGGCGCCTGGGCATACAACTGTCCTCCCCCAACCTTTTGGAAGCAAGACTTTTGGAATCAAAATAGATCAAGTGAAATAGAAGGTAGTGAATGTGAAGGAAAGGATAGCTGCGTCAGTCGGAAGAAGAAGCCAAAGGCAAAGACGGATTGATCCCAAGGATGGGAAGATTCACTGCTCTGTGTTTGTTGGGCTGCAGAAGCAATTCTAGTGAGAAAAACCCATGGGAAGATGAAAATGACTGAAATTCAGGCCCGAAGGAATCAAGGGAGGAGGGAATCCAACAGAAAAGCTGACAGTTCTCAGAAGGACAAATCCAAGGATGAAGAAGGACGTGGAGCTCAGTGCAGAAGGGGCACCCAGCCAGATGGGGAGGGATGTCCAGACCAAACCAAAAGATTATGGGGCTCTATGCAAACATGCACCCGAGACAGATGAGAAGTGACCGTTCTCTTTTAAAATCTAAACCCAAAGCACCGCCACACCAGCCCCCATGACTTTCCCACATTTGGTAACCAAAAGCAAATGAACTGATGTCTTGGCTTCAAAAAAGGAGGCATCTGAGCCTCCAGGTAGCACTGGGAACGTAGAACCACGCAGTCAGTGAAAATGAAAAGCACACCTGCTTTCTCTGGGCCCAAGAAGCACAAGGAAGCCTTGCTTTGCTGACTCCGCAGGCAGAAGTCTGGGAGGCACTTGAAGGTCTCTGGGAAGCTGTTCCCACAACACAAAGTGTTCATCCTCTCCCTGTGGTAGGAGCGTGGTCCTCACGCCCTCCTGCCCGACGTCTGTCCACTCTGCCCTCCCACTCAGACAATGGGATGCGAATGGCGGTGGCTTAGAAAACAGACCCATCCGGGTCCACTTTCAGACAGCTACTTCCCTGCAGTGGACGCCGGCCAAGTACTTGCCGCTCCAAGTCTTAATATCTTCATCTGTGGAATGGGGTGATAGTCCCCATGCCCACCTCACAAGAGGTCTCGTGGGGCGCAGCTGGACAGTTAGACCCACAAGACTCTCAGACACTGGCAGGAGGCGCGGCAGGCAGCATCAGTGCATCGCTGTGGGAGTCGTCCTCAGCGGAGACCATCCAGCCCCCTGGAGATGCTCAGGTGTGAGGGAGTGGGTGCGGGGGCTGCCCCAGCTTAGAAACCCAAAGTCCCCAGTAGGAGCCAGTATTTCTTGTGGCAGCCCCAGGCATGGCTTCCAAGGTTTCGGCAAGGGACAGGCCTGGTCACAGGAGCCACTGTACCCCCGGCGGCCCACCAGACGTGAGCTCACGCACTGATGCGTCCCCCACAGCGTGGGGTGCCCAGGCCAGCTCACCGCTCAGGGCAGAGGTTGAGGCTGTTGCCTAGTGACGCAGTCAGCTCCCAGGCAGGTGTGGTTTCCAGGGGAGAAGAGCTGCAGGCTCAGCTGAACTGGCCCTTTCTCACGGAAAGTGGGGCTGGGGCCACCCTTGACCCCCACCCTCCTCACAGAGCTACCGGAGGGATGAAGGGAACTCGGGCTGACTTCCTAACCGGTGATGCTACTCTCTGGCTCTGAGCTGTTCCCGGCTCCTCATCCTCACTTCCTCCCCTCCCCCCCCCGCCCTCACTCCTCCCCTTCCCCACCCTCCCCCTCCTCCCCCTCCCCTCCTCTCTTCACCCTTCCCCTCCACCTTTCACTCCTCACCCCTCTCCTCCCCTCCCAACTCACCCCTCACCCTTCACCCCTCCCCTCACTCCTTCCCCCTCCCCCTCCCTCCCCTACCTCCCTCTCCCCTCCCTTCCCCCCTCTCCCCTCCTACCTTCCTCCCCACCTCCCCCTGTCATCTCTCTGGGGCTGCCATCACACCTTAAGTGGCCCCAGAGCCCCGCTCTCGGCCAGGTTCTGCGTCCTTCCTGTGACCCCCCTCAGCCTTGAAGAACCTCACCTCACCGAGGTGCTGAGGGTGCAAGGCCCTGTCCTTACACCTGCTCCGGGCGGCCACGTGTCCCCTTCCCCAGGTCTCCAGCCCTGAGAAGCCTGCAGGGGTGATAATCCACGGGCAGGCCTTTCCCGTCCTTCTCCCTCAGAGCCTGAAGGCTCGTTTCAGATGAACCCCACAGACTAGTTACTTATCCAAAAAGAGTCTGAAGACCCATCCCCAGGCAGAGGCCCCGGGGCTCAGATGCCCTTGGCCTGTCCCGGAGGGAGGAGGGAGCATGCGCCTTCCCTCCGGCTGCTCCCATCAAAGGGGCTAGAATCCCTGCTTCCCCCTCCTTGCAGGTCTGGCAGTGGTCTTCCAGGTGGCCCCTCTGCCGCCGTCAGCCGTCAGTCAACCCTCCTCCTGGAGGATGCGCCTGGTGGCGGTCATCCCTGGGGGCTCACCGCGCCAGACACAGGACCCGGCCCTTGAGAGCCAAGTGACGCAGGACGGCAGGGAGGGGGCTGCCGTTTGCCTCATTTCCTGAGGGCCTTAACTGTCTGAGATCTCAGCACGGAAGAGGCAGAGCTGCACACGGCCCGGGCAGGCAACCTGGAACCGCATGGCGTTGCCTCTGCCCACCTCCGAACAGCCTGCCCGCTGCAGCCAGAGTGCTTTGCCCGCGGCAGCTCACCGACCCCCCAGCAGCTGTTGACCTTGGTGCTATTTTTACCCCCCTGCCCTTTTATGATTGGTTAAGTGATTTGGCCAGGATTCCATCTGGGAAGTGCCTGAGATCTGAGCTGCCCCATGCACCCCCTCTGAGCCAGTCCCCACCCTGCTGCCTCTGACCACTCTGTGTCTGTTGCCCCCTGAGCCACCCTACCCCGTGGCCACTATCAGGGAAATAGACTTGAAGACACAATCTTCCCCCAACCCAGACAACCTGTCCCCAAAGGTAGACAAGAAAGATAACAGTTTCATTATCTAATGAGCATCAAACCAGAATGCAATGTGCATCACAGGCCATCCGCCTAGAGATTTGCAAAGATGGAAAGGAATCTCACCCATGATTAGCCAGGGCATTCGTACCGGTCCTTGTGATACACTACAATTTGTTCTCAGATAAGAGAACTTGGCTGCACCATTTGTGACACACAGGTCACCTGAAAGCCACCGGGCCATTGGGGTGACCCTTTGTGTGTATTAATTTTTCTATAAAGGAAAATGGGAATTTCAGTTTCTCCTATCTTTATGACAGGAGGTAATTTTGCAGCTTGGAGCCAGAGGACCACAAAATTGGGATCCTCCCCTCCCACGGAAACTGGGAGATAGGCTTTTGTTTTCCATGGATGTTTACATTCCAAAGAGATGGTTCCCAGGACACTCAGAAAGACATTCCTGGGTCAGAAAACCTGCAAAAGTCTTCTTTAGCTTTTCAAAGGATTTGCAGATATTTCAAAGAGATTAGGAAAGAACTACGTTTTCCAAAGTAAATGCTCTAAGGAAAGGGCAGGGCGAGTCTCTTCCATCATGTCTAACAGGGAGAATGAAGTCTCTTCGTTTCCACTTCTGTTTGTCCCTGCACCACTCTGCACCAGGCCAATTTATTGCACTGGCTCCTCCTCCATGGCCAGTTGCCTCGGCTCTGGCTCCTGCACCCCTACCGTGCTCCAGCCTCAAAGTAAGATCTGATCAGGCCCCTCCCTGGCTCTAAACACTCCAGGACCCCCTACTGCCCCAAAAGGGATGCCACAGCCCACATCCCGGAGCTCAAAGCCCACGGGGATACAGCCCCAAGCCACCTTCTGTCCTGGGTCTTCATTTCCCCCTTCGGTATGTGCCCTGGGTGAGCCCAACCCGACCGCCCCACTCCCTTCGCCTTGCCTGACTCTGCCCTGGGGCTTTGGTTCTGAGGCTCTTCCTGCCTGGAGAAGCCTTCTGCCCACCCCAGCCAGCTGTGATTCCAAGGCCATCTACCCGGCCTCAGAGTCCCTCCTGCCTACCCCCGCTGTGGGATGTGTTTCCTCCTGTTTGCGGTCTTAGTTCATTCCTGACCCCTCGATTTTTGGTTCAGACCAGGATTTGAATCCTAACTCTGCCACTTCCCATCTGTGGGGCCGGGGACACCTTCCAGAACCCCTGTTTCATCACCTGTAAAATGGTTATGACAACGGCCACCTCATAGGGCTTCCAGGAGGACTGGACTAGATAAGGTGAGGTGACCCAGTGCCAGGCTAGTTCCCCTTTCTCTTCCCTTAGAGAAGTCCAGGCCTGTGGTAAACGTTCGCTGCACGCAGAGAGGGGGTTAGAACTCCATCCATTCCAGGGCGAAAGCCTGCGCGTCGCTGCCGAGAACGTAGGACACGCGGGTGGTCCTGCCGGGAAATCTCATCTTCCCTCTTTGTACATATTGTGACATTTTTCATTCTAAGTGACTCTTCCACTTGGGGTGAGTGCTGGCATGCTGCTTGTAAAACGAGAGGCTCTCATTCATATTGTATGACGTTTGTGCAGGTGAAACCCGAGTCCCCCACTCATAAATAATCCACTGTTCTTGCCCTCCTCAAAGGATATTTTCCTGCGCAATCTGAAGGCATTGCAGCCACCTCGAAATCTCCAGAAGGTCTGTGTTGCAAACTCACTCAATTGTATTAAGTCTTGGTCCATGAACTATGTATGGGATGGAGCCAACGGCTAAAGGACGGACTGAAAAAAGTTTCAGCTACATTGTCAGAGCCCCCAGCAGCGATGGGTTTGATGTAATGAACGTTGATGTGAAGATTGACACGTCCTGGATCTTCCAGGACGCAGACGATAGCGACGAGGAGCAGGGATGTCTTCCAGAAGGAGTAGCCCGAAGCCCAGACCTCCATACGGGAAGGCTCAGGAAGCAGCTGGAATCCTCTGAGCAGAAGTTGTTGGCAGCCGTAGACAAGTACGTGATGTCAGAGTCTGGGCTGAGGAGCAGGTAAATATGCCATTTGGACCTCTTCCTTGCGCACGTAACACGTCCTGGGGTGTCAGGATCGTGTTAGAATGGTGGGTTGAATCGTTTCTACGGCCGGGGCTGCAGGCGAACCTATGGTACATAAGCTGCCCGTCACAGTCCCTGGCCCTCAGTGCCCTCTCTGTCTTTCCTGTCCTCCGCTCTGTGTCACAGGGGCTGAGCCTGTTTCCCAGGCTCCCTTGCTTGCTGGCTTCCAGCTGGGTCCAGCCAGTGGGAGGCACAGAAGGGAGGAGGAAGGGAGAAGCCAGGGTACTGTCCCCTCTCTTCTGCACCGGGTGACGTCTCCAACCAGGGCTGCAAACCAGTCGTGCTTTCAGCTTCCTCTGTGGTCCTGCTCCTGGACCCCAGTATCACCACCTCCTCTCTGCGTGTCCTTCCAGCCCGAGGGGAAGAAGTGGCTCCCAGCAGGAGCTAATCCTGGGTCACCTGTCACCTCTGTCTGGCCTCTCAGCTCTTCTGTCATCTGTGAGGCAGATTCCCTGTGTTTGATTCTCACTGCTGAACCCCCTGGCGTGCACTCTGTCTCCCTGATGGAACCGACATGGTCCAGGGCATTTGAATCCAGGTCTTTGTCCAAAGCCCGGGCTCTTTTTTGATACCTAGGCCAGCAGAATGAGGTGGGGCCTTGCCTGTATGTCAAAGGAGAAGCCCAGCATGGAAATGCAGTAGCGTTATGGCTCGGGGCGGACAGGTTTACCGATCTCCCAGCAGCCACGTGTCTTGGATTTATCTGGGCCTTCACCTTTTTTTTTTTTTTTTTTTTTGGTATTTTCCTTCATTTTAATAAAGGCAAGTCATCCAATGTGTATTTACATGAGCTTTCCTTTTTTTCTCCTCTTTGTAAAACTTTTCACGTGAGGAAATTCACGTATCAGAAACATTCTTTTGTTACTGTGTGTATCAGTCTGCGTGATTGTCCATTCACCCACCCAGCCATCCATTCACTGGTTCACCGTACGACCTGCACTTACCTCCCAAGTGTCACACACCGTCGTGCGAGTCCTCTAGGGCTGCCAGAACAAAACCCCACAGACTGAGGGGCTTAAACGACGGACATTTGTTTTCTCACCATCCTGGAGGCTCGACGTCCAAGACCAAGGCGTGGACAGGGCTGGTTCCTTCTGAGACCTCTCTCCTGGGCTCGACGTTGTCTGCCTTCTGTCCGTGTCTTCACACCGGCTTGCTCTGTGCCCGCCTGTGCCCTAACCTCCCCTCTTAGAAGGACAGCAGCTGTGTTGGATTAGGGCCCGCCCTAATGATCTCATTTTAACTTAATTACCTTTGTGAAGACCCTGTCTTCAAATACAGTCACCTGCTAGAGGAACTGGGGTTAGGACTTCAACATATGTATTTAAGTGGGACATATGCAGCCCGTAATATAAGTCCTGGGAGTTGAAAGCGGAGGAAGGCGGGGCCCCAGCCCTTGAGAGAGAACACTTTATAACCCACACATGGTTGTACATGGCAATGAAAACCAGAAGGTCACCAGGCCTGGGAAAGATGGGTAGGAGACCCCTCCATGTAAGGGAGAGACAGACAGCCCGGGGGGACCATGAGTGGTGAGGAGGAGGGGCCGCTGTGGCTGGGGCCTGGGCTGAGGCCATCCTGGAGGGGGAAATGGGAGCTGTGTCCTCCGTTCTCTGAAGCGGGGAATGCGCCATCCTGCAGAAGTGGGGCTCCTGAAGGGGAGGCCGAAACTGTGGCAGGGGTGGGACAAAAAGGGGTTAAGGCTTATAACAGGGTTCAGTGCTGCCCTCCCACCCAGGCCCCCCTCATTGTTCCCTGGGACCCTATGACACACAGCATGATACAATCCCCTTTTCCAGAAGAGGAAACTGAGGCTGGGTGGACAAAATATATCATTCAGGGTCACTGAAGCCAGGGTCTGAACGCACAATTGTGAGTACAGATTTTAGGCTAATTTCACCACAAGTGTGGTCTTGTTTGCGTACAGTGAAAGGTTGGTAGTGTCCATTGGATTTCACCTCAGTGAAAGAGTTAAAATTTAAAAATATTTATTGCAAAATGAATGCAACAGCATTGTTAGAAATCTGAGAAAGAGAACCCCACTCCCACCTTCACCCGCAGTATCGTTGTTGCGAATTAATTTCTCATCTAAATGCAACAAAATTAATAATGATAGCTTGACCCGTATTTAACAGACAAGCCTTTTAAAAATACTGAAAACGAAGTAATAGCGTTAGCCTCAATTTCTAGGTGGGAAAGTCAAGGTGCTGGCTCGTGAAGTGACTTCATGGTCACACACTCAGCCACGTGGGGCACTGGGACTCGACCCCAGGCAGCCTGCCCTGCAGCGGTCCCTGCAGCCGTGAGGCCCTGATTTACCCTGGTAGGTGCTCCCCGATGGAGTCTCCTAGTTCAGAGCACTCTCTGCAGCTCTGTATGTAATAGATTCTTTTTCACTTGTCATTAATCAGTGAAAAAAAATGGTACTTAGTTGTCTAGTTCTTATTAGCGAGTGCATTGCTTTCCTGTGGCTTTTAAGATAAATTGCTACAAACTTAGGGCCTAAAAGGAGTGCACATTCATTTCCTTCCTTTCCTGGAGGCAGATGTTCTAAAGCAGCCTCACTGGACTACAATCATGCTATGCAGAGGGCTGTGCTCTCTCCAGAGGCTGGAGGGGAAATCTGTGTCTGCCTTTTCCAGCATCTACAGCTGCGTTCCTTGGCTTCTGGCCCCTCCCATCTTCAGGCCAGCAGTGTGCAGCATCTTGCTTCGGTGGATCACATGCCCTCTCCTTCTGTGTCAGATCTCCCTCTGCCTCTCATAAGGACAGTCGTAAATTGCAGTGAGGCCCACGCAGATAATCCAAGATCATCTCCTCCATCTCAAGGTCTTTACTTTCACATCTATAGTTTCTTGTGCATGTTCAGGGAACATTCCTAGGTTCCAGGGAAATGAGTCATTTTCTGCTTAGTTTAAGAATAGAGATCACACCAGAATTCAATATTGTCTCAGACTTGATGTTTCAGCTTGGTCTGAAAATCTGAGAAGAGAGACTTGTCTTTTCCCATTCAGATATCAGCCTATTTTATAATCAGTCGGAAGGTGCTCCTCCCAAGTCTCTGACTGATTAACACGGGGCCACTCCCCGGTTCAGTTTGGAAGGAACTTGATTTGAATCTCCACAAGAGGGCACACTCCCTTCTGTCACTTTAGAGACTCTCTCCCAGGGACTCAAAAGGAGAGTAGGAGAGGGGACTCTTGGCCTTATTAGTAACAGTGTATCATTTTATTTAATCATCACAGGAGCCTTCTGAACCAGGTGCAATTACCTTTATTTTACAGATGAAGATACTGAGGGTCATAGTGGTGAATGAGCCCAGTTAAGGCCTCAGTAGACCAGTAGGCAGCTGTTCCCTCCAGCTTCCATCACTTTCTAAGGATAAGAAGGTCTTCAGGTGGCTTAGCCATTCCTAACAGTTAGGTGACTTCCAACCTCTCAATTTTGTAAATAATTCAGAGATGAATTCTTTTACTTGCAGAAACCTTTCTCTGCATTTCAATTGTTTCCTTAGAAGAGATTTGCAAGAATGTAGCTCAAATGGGAGGCAGCAGAACACAGGGCTAAATCGTGAGTTTGGGAGGCAGGCAGCCTGGACTCTATAATGCTGTGTGACCTTAGGCAAGTTGCCCAGCCTCTCTGATCCTCCGTTTCCTAGTTTCCTCGTATGTGAAGTAAGGGGAAGGGAACCCACCTGCAGGCTGAGAATGCGAGGATTCAGTGAGACAGCGCAGATGTTTGGTTCAGGCTCAGTTCTTTGCTGGTATGACCCAAAGATGGGATTACTGATTTAGGGGTGAGGTCGCTGTTAAGATTCCTTAAGCCTGGTGCCTTATTATTCAAAAGAGGTCTCTGAATTATTTTAGATCATCTTTTAAAAGACATGGATGAATGTTTTACAAAATGCCATGTTGTCAGAATATCCAATTGGCCAAATAACAGAAGAAAAAAAAAAGGTTGACTCTGGCATCTGTGAAAACCTCAGGCCATGTTTATAGCATCCTGAGTAAGCGCCTTCCTGCTTCAATGCTGCAGAATTCAGGAGCTGGAGCTGTCGGAGAGGAAACTTCTCCAGAAAGTGGACCAGCTGAGCGGCCACGTGTTCCAGGAGAGAAGCGCCTCTGTCCGGGCCCAGGAGAAGCTGGAGGCGCTGCAGGGGGAGCTCGCCAGCCAGGTACGCAGTCCCTCCACCTTCTTCCCAGCACTTGCTTCTTGTCCCAGCAGAGCCTCCCCAGACGTTCGGACGTGGCAGCAGCTACCACGGAACAGACAGCAGGGCAGGCCTGGGAGACCCCAGCCAGGAGGGGTGAGAGGGGTCCTCATTCTAACAGTGCAAGCCAGGGCTGCTGGACCTGGGGCAGAGTCACGTGGCCTCCCTGGGCCTCAGCTGCCCCATCTGTAAAATGGGGTCCCCATCTTGCCCTGCTTGCCCCACAGGGCTCTGACCAGGATCCCTGGCAACAGAGGGCGCTCTGAGCGGACTGCAGGGCTGTGCATTCGCTGGGGGCTCTGAGCAGAGGTTCCTTTCTGTCCAACTGGTGCCTGACATCAGGCGTGCCAACTCTGGCCCGAGGACAATGAGATGACTGAGGAGCTGGCTTGCTGGTGGGGACACAGATAGGAAACAAGTCACTCCCAGACTGGATGCTGGGTGACACGAGGGACATGCAGGCACAGTGTGTGTGTGCTTGTGGATGGAAGGCTACAGAGAACCGGGCCATGTGAATTGGGCTTTGCGGGAAGGGCTTTTGAGGATAGATAAGAGCTGGGGCAAAGCACAGAGGTGTGGAAGAGCATACTGGGACCAGGGCAGAGGGTGTGCTGGGCAGAGGGAGTTGGTGAGGCAGAAGAGGTCCCGGGAGGACAGATCGCCAGGGCCACGGCATGAACTGAATTCTGGAAGCCAGGTAGAGTAGGACATAGGGGAACCTTAGCAGGAGAGGCTCAAAGTCAAGATTTGGGGGATCTCACCTAATTGCATGGGAAAGAGATAGTGGAGGTGGTGGTGGGGGGGTGGGGTGGGGAATAGGGCCAAGTCAGAGTGCTGTCAGAGAGGAAGTGGCTGGTTAAGGAGGCAGGTTCTAGAAGCAGATGCCTGGAGCCAAACTCCAGCGCTGTCACTCACTAGCTGTGTAACCTAGGCCAAGTGACTTAACCTCTCTGGGCCTCAGTTTCCTCATCTGTGAAATGAGAATGATACAGTACCAACTCCCTTAAATGGCTGTGTAAGTGAGTTAACGATGTACAACACTCACAACAGAAGGCACTGACACAACACTAGCTGCTTTCATGTCAGTCTTTATTGACGCCTTCCAGGGGAGAGGTGACGACGGCGGAAGGGGAGGCATGTCTAGGAAATACTGCCGACTTGGCAGGCAGCTTCATGCCTGCACCAGTACCCAAAGATCCCAGGAGTCATCGTGTTTCAGTAAATTGCTATTTACGGTGCAGCACAACGATCCTCAAATTGCAGGCTGACTCTTGTCAGTGGGTTGTGCAATCAGTTCCATAATTCACAGCCAGTATTTAAAAATGGAAATCAACTAGGAAGTGTAGAAGGGCGCCACATACCAAGGGGAATGCTGTTTGGTGAAACGTCTGTTTCGGTTGTCCACATGTGCATGTGTATAATGGTGTATGGTCTTAAAATGTGTTTCTGACTGTGAGAAGCAGTCCAAAAAATTTGAAAAATACCAGATCAGCTATTTAATAGGATGGAAGTGGAGCGTGGAAAGATAAGAAGTTTAATTGAATTGAAGTGAGTCTGTGAGATGTCAGGGAGATGTGCAGGTGACATTTTCTCCCTTTACATGGAATTTCCAGTACAGAAAATCAAGCTCATTTCTGCTTAGTTCACAGTATCATCATCAGTGTCCCAAAAAGAGTTTTTAACCCGAGATACAGTGATGTTATGTGGGGTCCCACCCTTAAGAGTGTCATCTCTCTGTGGCAAATCTCGTAATAAATATTTTTTGAGTCATGCTTTATATACATGTAGGATTTCCCGGGTGAAAAGACACAGACTTGCAATCACGAGAGGTTCACAGTGTGATGGGGAGACAGAGGATGAGGGTGACAAGCAAGGGGGATGCTGTCAGGGAACTCAAGGCACTGCAGCACCTGCAGTCCTGATGCCCATATGCATCTCTTTATTGCATTCTTACGTAATCCGTATGTTCCTGGGAATGTCTTGTCATGAAACCCTATTTCCAGATGAGGGGCAGAGGCTCAGAGTGGTGAGGGGGCTGTTCAACCAGCCCAGACCTCTAACCCTAAATCTCTCACCAGAGTTATTGGTATTTCGGAGCCAGTTTTGTAGGACTGCATGAACTCTGCGCTTCGCACCCGATATTTGCCAAATGGCAATTTTGCCCTGTTGTCATCAATATTTGCAGTTGCCTACAAAGACGCCTCGTTTCTGTGGTGACCTGTGGCTTCCTGAAAGGTGATAAAGGCAGACCCCTCCACGTGCTGAGCATCACCAATTCCGGGAGTCACACCTTTGGGCAGACCCTGAGCAATTCTCCTCGCAGGGATCTAACACCAATTATATCTGCCCTATGTGCCCCACCCCAACCCCACGCCAATACACACTGTCCAACAAAGCCTTCCAAGTGGCTCCCGAGTCCCCTCTTTCATGTTTGCTCCTGATTGTGGTTTTTTTTTTTTTTAATGTTTTTTAATTGAAATGTAGTAATTTACAATGTGAGTTTCAGGTGTACAGCAAAGCAATTCAGTTATACACATACTACATATATATCTTTTCTTTTCAGATTCTTTTCCATTGCAGGTTATTACAAGGTATTGAATATAATTCTTTGTGCTATACAGTAGGTCCTTGTTGTTTATCTGTTTTATATATAGTACTGTGGAATCTAAAAAAAAAAAAAAAGATACAAATTCTATTTACAGACCAGAAACAGACTCATGGACATAGAAAACAAACTTTGGTTACCACATGGGAAAGGGTGGGGGAGGGATAAATTCAGAGTTTGGGACTAACAGACACACAGTGCTTGTTTGCTTTGTCTTCTGCAAGCTTTCATGTCCATGACCGAGCAGCAGCGGCAGGCACTAGCAATTGAAGGAGAGCTTAACATGGAGGCAGTTCCACTCATTTGTATAAATTAATTCTGAAAATTAGGCAGGGATGCCCTTCTCTGCAGTGGGTGGATCACCCCAGTCCAGCCCACAGCTCCTGGGTGGGGAGAAGGGAAGATATAAAAGCAGAGAGATGTGTACTCCCGCCAGGCAGGGGGTGAAGTGGAAAGAGAAAAAAACCTTGAATCACACGCATGGAGGTTCGGTGACTTTTAGCCGTGTAACATTATTCAAGTCACTTCTGAGTAGCTCCACGGGGCGCGTTCACAGTAAGCAACAGCTGCTGTGACACCCGTGGGCCTGTCTCACCAACCAGAAGTCATGGTCTGCTGACCCTTACTGGGCCAGGCATTAGCCGTTTACGCATGGGGAAATGGAGAGGTCTGGGAAGTTCTGGATTGAAAGTGGGGACACTCAGGAGGTTCCAGGTGGCAGCTCTTTACAAACTGGTGTGAGGGTATTCGGTATTGGAACCACTGGCGCCGCCCTCCCAGAGTGCACCAGCCGATCCCGATCCTGCCTGCTGCGCAGTTTCCTTCTGTTATCAAGTGTTCTGCTCACCCCACGACAGGCCAGTATATCAGGAGATGAGGTGTTGGGGCAAGGAAAAACGACTTTATTTGGAAAGCCAGCAGACTGAGAGGATGGCAGACTAATGTCTTGGAGAACCATGCTGCCCAAGTCAGAATTAAGGCTTATTTTATACTACAAAAAGGGGAGGGGGTGTGTTGGTTGTTGCAAACTTCTTGCTGTAGGAGTTCTTTGTTCTTGTAGCTGTCCACGTGGGTCAGGTCATGGCATCCCTGTAAAACCTCTTACAAAGCAAACGTTATTTTCTATTCTGCAACTTGTTATCTTTATATAATTGCAAAAGTGTTAATATCCTTAAAGATCAGAGCCTTGAGAATGGCTCGCCTGTATATTTCAGGCTAAAGGCAACATTGTTTTACAAAAGGTGCAGAGCCAGCAAGGCTAAGCCTAGAAAACAGGGCACAGGGTTTAAAACCAAAGGAACAGATCTAATACGGAGTCAGATTTGTTCTTTTCTATTACACTTACAAGGACTCAGGTAGCTCACGGGTGTGCAGGGTCCCCACTAGAGTGAGGTGAGTGAGGCACTCGCCTCCTGGGCAAAATTTAAGGGGGCGCCAGAAAAGTCATAGAGATAAATTGTATTTTGAAGCAACGTTTCAATGCAAACATTTATGCAAAAAAAAAAAAAAAAAAGCACACGGAACAAAAGACCGAAGTTGAAAGTAAGGTCAGGCTCAGTGTGGATGCCAGGGTGTCCCCGGGCGGGCTTCCTGACGCCCTCATCCACCGCCAACCTGTAGGTGCGAGAGAAGGAGCACGCGGCCCGGCGGCAGCGGTGGCGGCTGCGGCGGCTGCGAGAGCGGCTGCGGCGCAAGGACGAGGCGCTGGGGCGGCAGGCGGCGGCCCTGGAGCGCTGCCGGCGGATCCAGCGGCGCCAGCTGCGCCTGGTGCGCGGGCAGGAGCGCATCCTGCGGGCGCAGGTGCAGCGGCTGGAGCTGGACGTGCGGCGCCTCTGCCACGCCGCGGGCCTCCTGCTGGCCGAGCTGGACGCCTCGGCCCCGGGCAGCCCACTACCACCGGGCCCGGCCGGCCGCCCTGGCGTCCCCGAAGAAGCCGCGGAGCTGCGCGCCCTGCGGGCGAGGGCCGAGCGCGACGAGCGCGAGCGGGACGAGGCGGCGCGCCGGCTGCGGGAGCAGCGCGCCACCGAGCGCCGGCTCCGCGGGCAGCTGGAGGAGCTGCGCTGCAGCATCTACGGACTGCAGCTGTCGGAGATCGGCCTGCAGGGCCAGGTGGAGGACCTCGCCCAGCAAAACAGGCGCCTGCGAGAGGAGCTGGGAGCCCAGGCCCCCGGGGAGAGAGCTCTCAGCACTGCTGGTCACGGTAGCCTGGTAAGTGGCTGCGACCCAGGGCACGAGTGATTTCCCGCTTTTCTGTAACTTTCTGGTACAGCCACTTGGTCAAGACGTGGACTCCATTTCCCAGTCGTCCTCTTCATCCACCCACGCAACCCACCAGCCCATCCATCTGTCCCTCATTCCACCCGCTCACCCATCCACCCATCTACCCAGCCAGCCGTAACCATCCACCCAAACCTCTCCCAGCCACCTCAATGCCCATCTGTCCCCCTACTCACCCACCCATCCACCTGTCCACCCGCTTGTCTACCCACACTCCATCATCACATTCACCCCACCATCTGCTTGTCCATCTCTCCATCCAGCCATTCTCCGGGCAGCCAACCAGCTACCCTTCATCCCTCATCATCTGTTCCCTCCTGTCTGTCCATCTGTCCAACATTTAGCGGGTCCCTGCCTGTGCCAGGCCCTTGCTAGATGCCCTCCTCCACGTGCAGTATTACATAACTGTCCTGTGCTGGTGACTTCTTCCCTGATCCACCCCATCCTGGGAGAGCAACCACACTTTCCCGCTTCCCACTCAGCTCCAAACGTGATGACGGTCGCCAGTGTGGTGGTGCTGTACAGGCATCCTCATTCCTTTAGACTGTGAACCCCTTGAGGGCAGGCCCTGGTCAGATGGGTTCTGTAGCCTCCGCCCCAGCAGCAGGACACAGGAGGTCCCCAGGGCTGTGCCGTAGAGAGCACGCAGGGTTGGATCCTTTTCTGGTTTTCCTATTTGCTACTTCTGTGACCCTGAGCAAGTTTCTTAAGCTCTGGGGCGAGGGCAGGCTGGACACATTTATTCATCTGACTGATGGGAGAACAAAAACTTACTTTTAAAATACTCCTGCTGTGTGTTTGGCACCCTCTGATGTTTTCAAAGGCATCATTTCATTTCATGCTCATGCAGACCATGAAGCAGGTACTGTTAGTAACCACACTCCTCAGAGAATGAGGCTGAGGCTCAGAGAGGCAGTGCACTGACCTGTTGTCACACAGCTAGGAAGAGGTGGAACTGGAATTTAATCTAAATTGGATGTGAGTCCAGAGTGCTTCGTTTCTCCTGCAGCAGGCTGCCTCCCTGTCAAGAGAAAGTTAACTCAGCTCCCTCCAAGAGGTCACAATCCCTGCCACTCCCTACTGGGTCAATTGACATTTAAGGAAAAATCAGGGAGCCACCTTAGCCCCAAAGAAGATTGCTCATTTTAAAAAAAATCAAATTTATCTTTGGACCTGGCTAATCTATTTCAAATTAACTGGAAATTTAAATGCTCTGCATTTTCTCAGGATAATGGAGTGTACCTGCCTAGACCCTTTTAATAATGAGTTTATCTGTGGTCACATTTTATCTGTTTAGAGCTTCATCCTACTAATGTCATTTCTACAAGCCCTGTTCCTTCTTTCTCCGTTTTATGCATCAGATAAAAGGAAAACAGTGTGCATTTCATATTGGCACCGTACTGTAATTTTGGAAAATAAATTGTGTAGAGATGGAGATTGTCGTTTAGAATCCTTAATCCTGTAATTTTCCTACATGTAAGACTTTAATTCAGCCTGTTGGCTTAAGTCCTGATTGTCCCAGTCTCTCCATCTTCCCTTGCTCTTTCTTTTATCTGAGAAAAAGGGTGGTTACCTAAATATTTCAGAGATGCTGCTGACGTTTTGTACACTTCATGTTCTCTCATTTAATCCTTAGAACAGCCTTGCAAGCCAGGTGCTGTTATCCCACTGAATAGATGGAGAAATGGGGCTCTGGGTGGTTAGGTGACTTGACCACAGGCACCCAGCTCTGAAGCATCAGGGCTGCTGCCCTTACCTCGAGATGCTGGAGCAGAGCTGGTTCTTGAGGAGTCTGGGGCATTAGATAACTTGTGTGTGATCAGTTACAAGCCCCTTGTCCACATGCATCTGTGACCTTCTCCATGTTTCGCGCCTCATCATTGAAAAGTCCCACTGCCCCAGGAGGATGGCAGCTCACATGGAGCCCGTGCCCTCAAGACTTTGCTGGAGGCTGCTGTGCATGGTCAAAATCCTCTCAGAAACTCCTTAAATTGCCCATAAAGTGTGGTTCCCAGCTAGTTCTGCCTCTAGCATTGGGAGAAGCCAACCCATCATCAGCTGAGTAGCAGAGGAAGCAGGGGCTGCTGTGTAGGGGCCTGTGGAAGAGAAAATGCTGATCCTTGAGCACTGGAGCCACGCGCACGGGGGTGAGATGCTCCCACTTTAAGTGACAGGTGGGACCCGAAGTGGACAGAGGCAGTGTCGATTCCAGCACGGCTCTGCCTCTTACCAGCTGAGATACCGTCAGGCAGGTTACTAAACATTTCTGGCCTCAGTGTTCCCAGCTGTGAAGTGGGAACAACACTGAGACTTGCCTTGAGTGTGATTATGAGGATGAGATGAGAAAGTACAGGGAGGGCTCTTAGCACAGTGCCTGGCACCCGTAAGTGACCAACCAGGTTTGGCTCCTGCCACGTCATTGTCACTGTCCCCGTCATCCGATTCACCATCGTCTCTTCCTGGGCTCGCCTCATCCCGTGGGAGGCTGGGTAGACTCACCCACACTGCTTACAGGATGGTTTCCTCTATCTTGGCTTTTCGTGTGTTTGTCCCAGGGCTTACCCTTGACTGGAGAAGGTTAAATGTGACTGTGATTTGTCTCCTCTGATCTGCGGAGGTGCTGGTGGAAACATAGGCTGACGGGGCCCCGGAGTGGACGGGGCCTGTGGTCACTAACTCCTCCGTGATGGGCCGAGGGGGACTCAGAGCACTGTAGTGGCTTTCTGGGCAGGGCCATCCCCAGGTGTAGTTCTCCTGGCCCAAGGGCTGGGAACTGCTGCCTAGTTTCAGAGGTCAGAGGTCAGCCTGCAGGGGGCAGGTGAGGTGGGTGAGGCCCAGCCTGGTGACCTCAGTGGTGAACAGCACAGTGATTACACATGTATACTCTTTTTCATATTCTTTTTCATTACACGTTATGACAAGATATTGAATGTAGTTCCTTGTTCTCTACCCTTCTTACACTGTTAGTAGGAATATAATTTGGAGCAGCCACTGTGGAAGACAGTATGGAGATTCCTTAAAAAACAAAAAAATAGAGTTAGTGTATGATCCAGCAATCCCACTCCTGGGCATATATCTGGAAAAAACTAATTTGAAAAGATACATGCACCCCAGTGTTCATAGCAGCACTGTTTACAACAGCCAAGATGTGGAAGCACCTAAATGTCCATTGACAGGTGACTGGATAAAGAAGTTGTGGTATATATACACAATGGAATATTACTCAGCCATTAAAAATGAAATAATGCCATTTGCAGCATGACCTCACCTTAATTTACATCTGCAGAGGCCCTATTTCCAAATAAGGTCATGGTCACAGGTACTGGTCGTGGGGTGGGCCGTTTGGACTTGAACATACCTTGCAGGGGACTCAGTTCAGCCCCCAAACATGCAGTCATGTGGTCAGTGATGGGTATGTTCTCGCCGCCTCCTCCTTGGCGTCCTTCGGGTGCTATTCCCTCTTCTGGCCTCCCAGGGCCTGGGTTCCACCCCGTCTGTGCCCCTGTGAACTTGGGACGTCCTTGAGCCCCTGCGGATTGTGCTGGGTGAGGGGGTAGCAGCCCTCGCTATCTCATGAGTGTGTCAGAGCGAAAACCCGATGAGAGTGAATGTCAAAGCCCTTTAAAGATGGAACAAATGTCTGGTACCATTTCGGCAGAAAATGTCACAGGACAGTCGCCAACTCTGGCTTTTAGCAATCTTAAATGGCGGCCTGCGAGCCGCCCTGGGAGAGTGCTGTCAGCAAGGGCTCACTTTGGCTGTCAGTGTCCATTTCATCGTTTCCTCGTGGTTTGTGCGTCTCTTGCGTGTCTTGCTCTCACTTCTGGGAGGCAGGCTCCCACCTCCTTGCTAACGATCCCTCCCAGGGGGCTCGGCACCAGGGAGACCTGCTTCTTGCTGCAGCCAGACGTTGGCAGTCCTCCCAGGTGGAGACAGGCAGGGCCGAGTCCCCCCAGCTGGTGGGGCCCGGAGCCTTGCTAGTCACTTCTGTGCTTCAATTCCTTACTGAGCAAATAGAGACTTCCGTACTGCGGGGGTTTCCTGGGGCTGCCCTAGCAGAGGCCCACAAACTGTGTGGTTTAAACAACAGTCCTCCAGGATCAAGGCGTTGGCAGGGTGCTTCCTTCCGAGGCCTCTGAGGGAGGGTCAGTTCCGGGCCTCTCTCCTTGGCTCGTGGACGGCCGTCTTCTCCCTGTGTCTCTGCTCATTGACTTGCTTCTAGCATGTCCATCTCTGTCCAAACGTCTCCTTTTTATGAGGACGCCAGTCATGCTGGCTTAGGGCCCACCCTCTTGACCTCATTGTGACTTAATTAATTATGTCTGCCATGACTGCTTCCAAATCAGGTCCTGCTCTGAGCTACTGAGGGGTGGTGGCTGGGACTGCAGCTTAGGAGTTTTTGGGGACATGACTGCACCCACCACAAGCACCCCCTGCATGCACTGCTGTGAGGCCCCGTGAGACAGTGCAGCTGTCAGTTTCCGGTTCCTTGCTGTGCTTCTTTGCCAGGTTCGTGGGAGCACAAGGGATCCCTGTGTTTATTGGGGTGTCTTTGCATCAGGCACTCTCCCCAGGCTCTACGTCTGTTGTCCACTCATTTTGTCCCTCAGCGACCTTTGAGGGCGGCACTATTTTATCCGTTTTACACGTGAGGAAGTGGAGGCATGGAGAGTCCCAGGGTCCTGCAGATTTGCAGTGGTGGGGCAGGATTTGCACCCCAGCAGGCTGACCCCAAGATGGGCTGGTGAATACCATCATCAGTGGGTCCAGGTTCAGCATTTAACAATTGCTCACTCAGTACAATGAGGTGTGCTCGGGCGTGAGCCGGGCACCGGGGCTGGGAAGTAAGACAGGACCCCTGCCGGTGCAGGATGATGAGACTGAGGCGGCGGGGAGGGGGATGAGGGTGGAGACAGAGGAAGGGGGAAGGGGCCTGACAGCCTGTGGGTCACTGTTGGGGACCCTGTGTTTGGAATGAGGAATGGAACCAGGGCCATGGGGTTTGTCAGAGTCTTCCAGGCTGTCTTCCTCTCAGAGGGCACTGACAGCCCTGACTCTGAGCATCTTGGAGTCACAAAGGGCCACCTTGAGAGGAAGACATCCGCCTGAGGGGGCCCTGGGGAGACATAAAGTACCAGCCAGTCACCAGCTCCTGGGGGAGCATAGCCTTTTAAAATTAAAATGCTAGAACCTATTGATAACAACACTGCAACGCCAGGTGGTGCCCTTCAGGGTCTTGGTCCCGTCCGTGGCCGTGGCCGTGCACGTGTGAAATCATACTCAGAGTTCTGAGAGCGTTGCACGCATGCGTGATTTCCCAAGCCTGAGGGTGCATTTCCAAAGGGGTGGGGCCTAGAGGGGTTAAAAACCACGGGCAAGCGGTCTTAAATGCCTTTCCCTGGACAACGGTGGTGACCCCCGAATGACCTTCCTTCATAAACCCCCAGTGGCTCCATTGTCTTGGGACCCAGCCCCACTTCCTAACCTCTGCATTTGAGCCCCTGCTGCTCCAGCCCGCTGCCCCAGGCTCACTGCCCACCCACCCTGGGCTCCTGCAGGCCCCTGAATATGCCAGCCTCCTCCAACCTGTTCACCTTCCGTGTATCTAGGAGCTCCTACAACCTGTTCCCCGTGGCCGCTTGGTAACCCTGTTACTGTCTGTCCATTGGGTAAGAATGTCACTTCCTCCATGAGGTCTCTCCTGACCTCACGTCAGCTCTTCCCCTCTTCAGTGCCCCCATTGTGACATGCACCCCTCACAGCTGTGCCTTCCTCCTCATCACCACCTGGGGTCCATTCAGCCCTAAGTCGCAGCCCCGCCACAGGCTGCGGAACGCTAGGTGGGCGGGTGACTCAGTGAGTAAGTGGCCGCAAGAAGGTATTTCCTCCACTGCCTGTGGGGAATGGAAGCTTCCAGCTGAAGGGAGCACTTCAAGATGGGAATGCTGGGAAGTGAGGTATAGAAATTGGGAACCCAGAGGGAAGTGAGCCCCATACAGAAAACCATCACAGATCATTATTAGGGTGCCTCCACCCAAACCGGCCCCTTGGTTACATCTGATGGGCTCTGGTGTCGTGGTGTAAATTATGATGAGAGTAATCATTATGAGAAGATATTTTATTTGCTTCATATTCGCAAAGCACTTTCCCAGATAGGATCTCATTTGATGCCGGGAGGTAGCCAGGCAGGGATCAGCGTTTTTGTCCCCAGCCCCACAGAAGGGGCACATGCTTGCCTGGGATCACACAGTTCACAGTGCCTAGAGCCAGGTGCTTGGAGCCCCTAAGGGATGACCACCGCAAGAGCAAACTCCTGACCTGGGGAGGGGTTTGGGGAGGGGGGTTCTGCTCAGGATCACAGGAAAAAGAAAATTTAAAAGGACTGTGGTTCGCAAGGTAAGCCGGGCTTACCTGCAGATGTGTCCAAATGCTTTTCAGCAAGTGGGCACTGTGCACCGTGCACGTCCCAGGCACCGTGCCGGGCACTGGGGCTGGAGGGCTGACCAGGCTCTTCAAAAGCTTACAGGGGAGACAGACACAAGAGCAGAAACGGCACTTCGGGCAATGACTGCTACAGCAGGGGACAGCCGGGGAGCTGTGGCCTGGCCTAGAGGGTAACAAGAAAACGTACGAAGAGATTAAAAGTCGTACACTTAATAATATCAGTGTCAGGCAGTCATCCCAGAGCTGAGGTCACGCCCCCGGGGACAGCGGCACCAGGAATGCTGGATGCTCTGGCCAGCCTCTGCGCCCCAGCAGTGTGAGTAGAGCGACCCCTGGTGGCAGATACAAGAATCTTCATTGTTCCCTGAGTCCAGGCAGCCCCCGCCTACTCAGAGCTTGCACCTGCAGAAGTGCCTGTCACACAGCTGTCACTCACTCCGGCAGTGGCAGCGAGCAAGAACTTTAAAACATAGTGTCAACAGTGTCAAAAAACAAAACATAGGCAAAATCCAAGAACATAAGAATAATATAAAAGGAAATAGAAATGGCCAGTGATCTTACCAAAAAATGTCAGTTCCATTACTTATAAAATAAGTACAAATCAGCAAAACCTCAAGATTCCATTTTATTCTAAATACTTGTCAAATTTTAAAAGTATCTCAGCACTGTTTGTAGTTGGTAAAACTTGGAAACAACGTACCTGTCTGATCAGAGGGACCCGACCTGGTGAGTGAAGGCGTTCCTCACGTCAGAGATTAGTGGGCAGCCCCCAAATGGCACGTTGCAGAAGAACGTGCAGGAGACATGCTCCTTTGAGACCATCACGTGAAAAATGCACAAAGCAAAAAGTCAACATTTTGGAGAAACAGACTTTTGAAAGAATTTAAATGTCTATGGATAGAAAAGAGCCTGGCGGGATTTGTTCTAACTCATTCATAATATTTGTTTTTGGCTCACGGTATTCCTTGTTTTCTTCTTTTTTATTATTTTTCAAGATAATTACACGTTTAAACTAAAGCCACGTAAAGCTACAGGCAAATGCTCCTGCGAGTGTTGAAAAGCAGGAAGGGTTGACAAGACTGAGCAGAGAGGGGCAGGAAGCGGGGGAGAAGGCCCGGGTCAAGTTCGGAGACCTGCATTCTGGTCCTGTTCTCCCACCACGTGTGCTGTGCAACCTCAGACAAGTCACTCTCCCTCTCTGAGGATGGCTTTCATCACTTGTGAAATGAAGGGGGTACACATCATCGTCCAGGAAGCCCTCCACTGGATGGCACCGCCTCGAGGCAGGGGTCTGTGCGCGTGTTACCCATGGCTGCATCCCCAGCCCCAGAGCGGTGCCTGCCACGTAGTAGGTGTTCAGTAAGAATGAGCTGAACTGAACTGAAGTCAGTTGGAACGAAATTCAAATGGAAATGAACAGCACAGCGATGGCGGCCTTCGGCACTGCCCTCCGCCTCCCTGCCTCCGTCTGTTCCTTTCTCTTGCTTGTCTTGTGTTTTTGAATTTCTGTCTCTCCCTTTCTCTATCATAGTCCGTCTCTCTTCTTTCTTCCTCGTGGACCTCCTCTCTCTTCTCTGCTACCTTCTCTCCCTCTCCTTCATCTCCTTGTCTCCACCTCGTTCCAATGGTGATTTTAGGCTGTTGACAAAAATGTATAATTCTGATCAAGTGAGAAGCCAATGGATAAACCCCAGAGGCACCCAAAGTGCTGTGGGCGGAGGCCCCTGTGGCGGGCAGGCCGGGCAGGTCTGGGTGGGAGCAGAAGGCTGGGCCCAGGCCTCTCTGGCTTTAACTGGTCTGGGCTGAAGCTCTGTTCTGGTGCTTGTTAAAAGCTTCTGGGTGATTCTAAGGTGTGGCCAGGGTGGAGACCCCTGGTCTATGACGAGAACTGGACAAGACACAAACCGTCACATGGGAACCAGAGGGTCACAAACTTGGGGCGTGAGGAGGAGGCGCTGTGGGAGGGAAGGGGCTTCATTCCGGGGCGGGGGGAGGTCAGGGAAGGCCTCAGCAAGGATTTGGCCTTTAAGCTGAGCCTGGCGGGGAGCAGGTGGGCCAGGCAGAGGGGCAGGGGAGAGAGGTGTAGGCGGCAGGCACTAGGGGTGCCAGGCCCCAGTGCAGGAGGGAGAGGGGTCCCCTTGGGGAGCAGAGATGGGGGTAGTGAGGCCCAGGGCGGGGGGAAGGGGTTCTATCTTTCAGGCCAGTGGGAAGCTGGAAGGGCTGGAAACAGGAGAGCAACCCCCAGCCCAGTTTCCATTTCAGTGCGATTGTTTGGATGCTGAGTGGGGTGTGGAGGCAGGGCGAGTGCCAGGTGCGGGGAGGGAGGGCTTTGCCAGCAAACAGCCGGCGGCCAATACCCAACCCAGGAGGATGCTCCAGGCAGGCAGGAGGAACAGCATACGCGGAGGTGCGGAGAAAGGCTGGGACCCGGGTGGGGACCCTGTGTCACAGGAGGCCCTGTGAGCAGAAACCAGGATGAGGGGCATCAGGGCCACAGTGGCCGCCCTGGAAGGGCCCCCGCGCCGGATTTCAGCACAGGAGCCGGCCCTGGGGCCTGCAGGGAGCCGGGGGTGCTGGCAGGCCAGAGAGTGCATTTTAAGGGGGTGTCGCTGGCCGCTGCGGGCAGGCTGGAGAGGAAGCAGGAGGCCCAGTTGGGGGTCGATGTGGGCTCTGCTGAGAACAGGTGAGGGCGTGGGGCACAGATGAGGGGGGCGGGGCATTACCTGCTCATTTCTGTTCCTCTCTTCCCTGGAACAGCACCTGACGCAGAGTAGGAGCCTAATGAATGCTTGCTGAGTCTGCAGCGTCTGCCTCCCTGCAGGTCTATCCATCTGGGTCTCAAACATTACTAAGCACCTAGTGCGGGGCAGGCTAGGATGAGGGCGCAGACAGAATGGAGGCCAGTATCCTTCCTGCAGGGCCTCAGGTGTGCTGGGGGGCCAGCTGGGAAGTGATCAGCACCCGTTAGAACCGGGCAGTGGAACCTGTGAGAGACCCACCCCCGGCCCCTAGTGGACAGCGGTTGGAGCTGAGATTTTCTGCCCCCCGCCACGACTTTGGTGCAGTAGGCGTGGTCAAGGTGCTGCCTCTAACATGCTTCATGGGGCGGGCAAACTCGGGGCTCCTTGCTGTACCCCTTCTTGCCTTTTGGGGTGAGGCCCAGGGAAGAGAAGTGCCACCCAGACACCTGGCTGTGGCATTAGGGGCTTGTGGACAGTTGAGGGGCAGGACCACCCGGAGGCCCGGGGCAGGCACCACCTCTGTGGGTGGACACAGATGGAACTTCGGCTCAGGAAGGAGAGGGGACTGGTGCCTTTGGTGCCCCCTTGGGAGCCCAGAGGAATCCTGGCTGCACAGACAAGCTCCTCATCTGCTAAATGGCGCCCGGGTGCTAATAGGGGGCAGTTTGGCTGGCAGAACCGAGAACACAGGACCAGATCATGTGCCCTCTGCTGTCCTCATCCAGAGAGGGGATCTGACTCCTTCCTGGGGTCCTTGGGAGGGACCTGTGGGGATGAAGTTGGAGGGAGCCACAACCAAGGGCACTGACAGCTTTCTTGACTTCTTGTGTCTCCCTCAAGGATGCGCTGGGCCGTGTTCAGGATGGATCGCTTCTCCTGCCGAGGGAGGATGCGCTGGGCGCCTGCGGAAGCCACAGCCGGCAGACCTCCCCCGACTCTGACGGGGCCCCTCCACCAAGGGGCTCAGCAGGTGTGTGGAACTGGGGTTAGCAGAGCCCTGTGCAGACACCCACTGACAGGGGCCAGCTCTCTGACGACATCCTGATGTTGGGGGCGGTGGGGTAGTTCCTGCTTTGCAGGCAGGAAGCTGAGGGTCAGAGAGGTAGTGTCGCTTGCTCAGTGCCACACAGCTGGGAGGGGTGGGGTCAGAGCCTGCAGTGTCCACAACAAGGTCCTTGATTTAGGCTCACTCCCTCAGCTCCCAGAAGAGGGCCAGCCAGGAGACACACGTGCCAGCATCACAGCAGGGATGTCCCCGGGGGATTTGTCTTTGCAGAAGACTGTGTGATGACCGGAAGCTGTTCCATCCCCCGCCCCCACCCAGTGACAGCTCAGCTGTGAGATGGCTGTGAGGTCTGGGGAGCTTTTGGGGCTTAGAAGCCCCTTGTCCCTAAGTTGTCTCTGATGGGAACAAATGCATCTGATAACAGTCTCAGGTACAGCTTCCAGGATCCCTGTTGCAAAAGCCACTGACTCGGGGAGCCCCAAGACCACAGCGTCCAACTGGGTGTCTGGTTTACATACAGACTTCCAAGGCCAAGTGCGGTTTACAGATGGGGGGTCATTTATACCCAGCGGTGCTGCTGACCAGCAAAGCTGACCTTTCCCCTCCATCCCATTTCTGGGGAGCAGAGCTGACAAGTCCAACAAGGTTAAATTTGTCCTCGGGGAAGGGGGCGGGGCCTGTCTGGCGAAGCCTGGGCATCAGCTCCTCCATCCACGTGCTGACTGTGAGGGGGTGGGGACCAGGAATTGTGACCCTGTGTAACCATGAAGCTGTGGGGCTGAGGGAGGTGTCACGGCTTTTGTCGCCTGTGTGGGCTTTGTGATCAGCGGAGGTGGCTTCCAGACCTGACTCTGGTGCTCATCAGTGAGCAGTCATCCCCATCTCCCAGCCTGGGTTCCTCACCTGACAGGGCAAGTGACCATCAGGCCACCTTTCGAGGCTCAAAGGCCTTGAACCTTGGAGAAGTGATGTCTAGTCCCAGCAGCAGGTGGCAGTGCTGGTGGCCGTCGTGGGATAGCTCCTACGAGGGTCTCTTTAACCCTTGGGTCCTGTCTCTTCCCAGGCCAGCCCTCCGAGGGGTCCTGCACCTGGGGCTGCATCGAGGCTGGACAAGGCCCCCCTGCTTTGATGCCAGGCCCGGAGACCACAGACGAGCTCCCAGGAGACTTTGCAGGATCTGACTGTGGACAGGTGAGGCCAGAGGCTTTCTGTGTGTCCGAGGCACCAGTTGGGTCTGATCAGCCCTACTGTGTGTGCTGCACAGTGTGGCTACCACTCAGGAGGTGGGAGAAGGAGGTAAAGAAGCTTGGGGTTTGGAAGAACGTTCTGGAAATAATTGAGAGGGAGATCTGAGGAGATGGAACGGAAGGCCTTGAGCTCTGAGTGGGGTGTGCAGGAAGGGAGCCCCAGCTGTGTGCCTGGGCCCAGCTGCCCTGCAGCCAAGACCTCACAGCACTGAAGGGGACCGGAATCCTGTCTTCATAGCCCACACTGCACCACGCTGTCCCCTAAGGGTCAGGAGCCTGGTTCCAACCAGCCCTGATGTGGGTCTGTGGTTCTAAAGAGAGAGGCCTTACTTCAGTCCTTCCCCTCTGGCTCTGGGCGGCCTGGTGTGCGGTGTCACACCCAAGTGCAGACAGAGCTGAGAACATGCCCCTGGGGTGGTGGAGGGACGACGTTAGACAGTCAGGAAACCAGGATGGGCAGCAGAAGAGCAGGCCACCTGGGCAGACCCGCCAGGTACAGGCGATGAGAGCAGAGTGGCCGGGGGTGGGGGGCTGCGGTCACGTGGCCCGAGGGCGCTCGGTGAGCCTGGACGGAGCCAAGCGCCACCTCCCAGGCCTCACCCGGCCTGGGTCTGTTCTGTGAGCTGGGCCAGTCCTTCTCTCTGGATAAATGCATTGAATAAGTGAATATGAAAATATGTTCAAAAGTATCTATAAAACGCCTCCTGTGTGCCCGGGACTGTTCCTGGCCCGGGTGCCTGCCGCCAGGAGCGGAGTCTACCCAGCACTGTCCCCTAGAGCCTTCCACGGCGCTGCAGATACCCTGCATCTGCGTCGTCCAGTAGAGCAGCTGTGAATCGCCCACGGCTTCTGGGTGCTTGAAATGAGGCTGGTGTGCCCGCAGAACTGAGTGTTAACTTTAATTGCTTCAAGTGTGAAGAGCCATGTGGCCCGTGGCTACCATACTGGGCGGTGCAGGGCCACGGGGGAGTCAGACGGCACTCACACATACGCAGAGTGAAGTGAGCAAGGGAGGTAAAGAGGGAGATGAAGCGGGGTGAATGGGCAGAGAGTGGCGGAAGTAGCCAGGGAGGCCTTTCTGAGTTTGAACTGAGATGTTAATGAAGCAAGAGTGTGAGCCATGTATCTGGGGGAAGGATACTCTGGGCAGCAGGAAGAGCAGGTGCAAAGGCCCTGGGGTGGTAACCAGCTTGGTGTGTTAGGAAGGCCAATGTGACTGGATGAGATGAGGTCAGAGAGGTGGGGAGAGGCTGTAGGGGGAAGGGGCTGCTTCACACTTCATCTTCTCTTCCCATCCCCAGTTTACTCCAGCTGAGCCCAACTTGGGTGAACAGACTCTTCTTCTCATCTGTGGCTGCCCCCCAGGGCAGTGGGTGGACGGCTCACTCCTCCCCGTGGAGCCGGCCTGGATGTCAGAGCAGAAACTAGCAGCCGCCCCAGCCCAGGAGTCCCTTCTGGTGCAGACGTCCACACGCCCTCCCTGGGGGCAGGCTGGGGACCCAGCTCCCCTGCCGCTGCCACTGCCACTGCTGCTCCTGGAAGCTTCCACAGAAGGACAGCAAGCCCAGCAGGGCCTGGAGGCCAGGCCCCCGCCTGCCCCCTCAGCTTCAGGACACCCCAGCCGGGATCATCACCGGGCAAGGAGCCACGATGCCTCCCTCTGCCAGGAGTCCCCATGTATTTCAAGTCACCGATTTCCCAGGAGAGGGCCCAGGGATCTAAAAGACCTTTGGAAGGAGGGAGGAGGAGCCCCAGGGTGGAGACCAGAGATGCAGGGGCTGAGGATTTGGGGCAGGAAGGAGGAAGACCTCAGTGACAGGTGCCAGCCATGTCAGGAAAGCTGTGAGAACCTGAGCCTGCAGGATGGTGTTGGGACCCCAGAGAGCTCGCAGAATGAGAACGGGGGTCCAGAACCGCAGCCCCCGCCGGAGGCTCTACTGCCTCTTCTGCAGCGGGCGGCCTCGGTGTCAGCGCAGGGTCCTGAATCCCTGGGCAGGAGGGGGCAGGGGGAAGGGCGTGTCTGGGGCTTGCGAGAAGGAGGGCTGTCATCATCCTTATCAGAGGAGGAGGCCCCGGAAGCCGCCTTCTCCAGCGCTCCGGGCACCAACAGGCCACCTCCCAAAGGTGCTCAGCCCCTTGCTGAGCAGGGCAGAGCCATCAGGAGAGTTCAGGGCAAGGAGAAAATCCACGTGTGGTCTGCAAATGCTCTGCTTCTGCCAGAGGACAGCCCTGAGGACAGCCCTGAGGACGAGGGACAGGAAGAGGAGGAGGAGAAGGTGTTGCATCTGGAAGGGTCCCGCTCGGGCCACAGGGATGTCCCGGAGGAGTCTGGCTCCGAGGACTGTGAGGTCCAGGAGACGCGTTTCTTACTGGACGAGGGAGGTTTGTTACCATCTCCAGGACTGGCCTTATTGCCAGAGGGGGCGGGACCCACCAGTCACCTCTGGGCTCCAAACGGAGCACACGATGGGATGGTGCTCAGGTTGGAGGAATTTGAAAAGGAGATGGAGGCTTGTTTCCAGCAACTCTCCATCCTGATGCGTGGGAGTGGGGGACGTGGGTGGAACACTTCATCATTGGCGGGAGAGAACTGGAGCTTTGCTCGAAGATGGCCCGGCTGCCGGGAGCACGCTTACCCTCAGCAGGCTTTGGCAAACCAGAGTACGGATACTTGGTTTGCCAACAACGCAAACCCCAGAAAGCGTAGTGAAGATGCTAAGCTGGGAAAGACGGAGGCCCTGGGAACCAGCCAAGTTCTTCCTGGGCTGGTGCCTGATCTGGTCGACTTGAGCCCAGGCCCCCCCGAGGGGCCCTCCGAGCTGGGTCAGTCTGGGCTCCCTCAGCAGCCGAGAACCCTCAAGGGGGTGAGAAGAAGGTTTCGTTGGCTCATTTCTGGATTGAAGAAAGAGAGTAGCAAAGTTTTACATGATAACGCCAAACTTCAGGGAGATCAGGAGAGATGCCACAGAAAACTGCGTATCCTGGAAAAAGAGAGGGAGAGAAATGCGAAAAAAATATCTGCACTTGAGCAGGATAAGAGTGTGCTGCTAGGAGACATCGCTCACTTACGGAGGGAGCTGGACCAGCACGTGCAGGTCATTTCGGACCTTGAAGACTGCAATGGGAAAAGTTACTGCAAAATTTCTGAACTTGAAGAGGAAAACCAAAGACTGAAAAGAGACCTGGGGCAGCTCCAGAAAGCCATGTCTGCGAGCATCAGAAAATCCAAAGGCGGGATGGGGTGCATCACCCTGGAAAACCGGGAGCTCAGTGCGCTGACTTCGGAGCTCGGAGTCAGTTACAAAGAGCTGATAAAGGATGTAGTTCTGGGAATAGAAGACATGATCCGGGCCTTCAGGGCAGAGAACGAACACCTCCTACGCAGGATCCGAGTCCTGGAGGGAGAAGTCACTTCAGGGAGCAGCACAGATGGGGGGCGTTTGGTGGGAGCAGAGGCGTGTCCCCAAGGAAAAAGCACAGTGGTGGTGGACAAGGTGAACGCTGGAGAAAACGGGGTGCAGGTGACTCAGCTTTCAGAGCAACTGACTCTAAGGGTCCCTGGGCCACCCTCGGAGCAGGAAATGGGTCTGGCTGGAGGGTGGACGGGAACTTGCTCAGGCCTGGAGAATTCTAGATGCAGTTCTGAATCTACTGCTCCATCACTGGTCTGGGGAGATGCTCCAGGGTCCAGCGCCCCGCAGGGAAACACTGGTGAGGAAGGAGTGAAGGAGGCGCATTTGGAGAAAGAGGATAAGGGACCATCGTGTTCTGCAGACAGAGGGCGAGCTCTGAGGTCCCCACCCCATGGCCCCCAGGTAGGTTGATTCTGCATAGCTGTTTAATCATCTTGCTAACTTTCTACCACACCCTTTACTCACATGTCCTCCAGCAACCCTGGGAGGAACAGTCACCATCCGCATTTACCAGATGAGAAAACGTAGGCACAGAGAAGTTAAGTGGTTTGCCCTGAATCACACAGTAGGAGGAGTGGAGCCTGGACTCCACCTGGGCAGTCAGAGTCCGTGTCTTTATTCTTCCCTATGACAGGATGTGAGTCTGCCCCCTGCCTAGGCTGTTTTGGTATCTGGTGGGGCATGGAGGGGGTGTTTACACTTCAAGATCAGAGCTTGTATTTTCAGACCGAGGGTTTTTCAAGCAGCTCAAGGCATAATTCTGCACATTCTTTCTAAAAATTAATTTTTATTGAGATATAATTGACATTGAACGCTGTGTAAGTTAAAGGTGTACAATGTGTTGATTTGATGGGTTTATATATTACAGTCTGGTTACCACCACAGCTTCAGCCAAAGCCTCTATCACTCTGGGTGTTGGGTCTTGAAAGGAGAGAGCAGCGGGCTTTGGAACTCAGTCAAACAGGGTTCAAACCCGGTTCTGCTCTTACGGCATCGGAGACTTCTCTGAGTCGTCTTCCTCGTCTGTGAACAATACTGGACCTCCCGGGCCCCTAAGCTCGTGGCAGTCTCATGATGGTCTTGACTGTCTGTAGGACGTTTAGTATCGAGCCCTTCGCATACCTTCATATCCATTCTTGCTGCCTCTCTGCCTCTGTCTCTCTGTCTCTTCCTTTCTAATTTTATCAGTCATTTCACAGGGTCATCTTCTGGTTTTGTTGCTTTTCTTTACTGTATGTCTGTGTTTTATGTCATTGGTAGCTGCTAACATCTTCATTATTTCCTTTCTTCCACTTTCTTTTGGTTTAACTGGCTGTTCTTTATCTTCTTGGGTTGAAAGTTTGGATCATAGATTTTCAACTGTTATTCTTTTGTGATCTACGCATTTAAATCTAGACATTTCTCTCTAAGCACTGTTTCAACTGCATCCCACACAGTTTGATACACTGTACTTTTTGTGTCTGTTCAGTTCAAAGTAACTTCTCATTTCTATTGTGATTTTTTCCTTGGCCCATGGGTTATTTACAAGTGTGTTGCTGAATTTCCAAGCGTCTGTGGAGTTTTTAGTTAGATGTTTGCTATTTATTTGTAGTTTTATTCATTGTTATCAGAAAATATATATTATATTATTTTAATCTTTTAGAATTTGTTGAGATTTGTTTTCTTGACCAGGTTATGGTCTATTTTGGTAAATATCCTATGTGTCCTTGTAAAATGAATGTTCTGTGGTTGCTGAGTATTAATTAGGCCAAGCTGGTTAATTGTGCTGATCAAATCTTCTGTATCTTTACTGATGTGTTGTCTATTTGTTTTGTCATCTTTTGAAATCTCCAACTCTGTGTATATTTGTTTCTTTCTTCTTTTTTGTTATGTTAGTTTTGATTCATACATTTTGAAATGATTTATGAGATATACCCAGCTTTAAGGCTATGATGTATTCCTGATGAAATCGACTCCTTTGTGATGATGAAATGTCTCTCGTTACCTTTCACACGTCTTGCCCTACAGTCGACTTTTTTTTCTGATATTAATGTAGTCATATCAGTTTTTTCCATAAATATTTTCGTGGTATACAACTTTCTTACACCATCTATCTTTTTTATTTTAACCTATCAGTATCTTTATATTTAAAGTATGTTTCTTAGAAATGACATATGGGTTTTTTTTTTTTTTAACTTAGTTCAGTTTGACATCCTCTGTCTTTTAGTTTGAGTGTTTGGTCCATTTACATTTCATATACATAATGGTGTAATTGGCTTTATGTTTACCCTCTTGCTGTTTCTTCTATTTATCTCTTCTGTTCTGTTTTCTTTTCTTCCTTTGTTTTTGGTATTAGTAAACTATATTCTATTATTCTATTTTCTTCCCTGTTAGCTTATTTTGTTATACATTTTAGTGTCATTCTTTTAGTGGTTATCCTAGAAATTTCAAAATGTATCTATTAATTATTAAACTTTACTTTAAATTAGTATTTTCCATGTCTCAAATAATGCAAAAATCTTTTAATGGTTTAACTCCATTTATTCTTTTTCTCTTTTTTATTGTTTATTTTTATCAACTGTGTTACTTCTATGTAATATATGCCCTACAAGGTGTTGTTATTATTGTCATTTGAAACAGTCAACAATCTTTTATATTTACTCAAATCTTTCTACATTCTTGTGCTGTTTACTTCTTCTGCTTCTTTGGATCTGTTTTTACATCTGCCTGAAGAAATTTGCTATTTCTTATAGTGAGGGTCTGCTGGTGGTGAATTCTCTCAAATTTTTTTTTATTGAAAACAATTTTTCACCTCCACTTTAAAAGATTTTTTTCCTCTGGATTCAGAATTTTAGGCAGATACACTCCTGTCTTTTGACACTTTAAAGGTCTCATTCCATTGTCTTCTGGCTCCCAAAGTTTCTGTTCAGAAACTGAATAATTTGTCTTTTTTTTTTTCCCTGAAAGAAATGTATCATTTTATCTCAGACTATTTTAAGCACCTGCTTTTAACCTTTGGATTTTGGCAGTTACACTATGATGTGCTTACCTGGGCTTTTATGTGTTCACCCTGCTTGGTTTTTCTGAACTTCTTGAAACTGTAGAATCATGTCTTTAATCAGATTTGGAAAATTCTTGGCCATTATTTCTTCAGATATTTTGTTCTGGTCTATTTTTCTCTCCTTTTAAAGACCCGGATTTTAAAAAATTGTATCTCACATATTTTGAAACTATTCTATTTTTTCCTTTTTTTTATGCCTCAGTTTGAATTTTCTGTTGACCTTTTAGTTCACTAATCCCATGTTCTGCTGAATCCTGTTTTCTAATAAATCCATCCAATTTATTGTATTTTGCGGTTTTAGAAGATCCATTTTATCCTTTTTAAAAAAAGATTCTAATTCTCTATTGCAGTGCTCCATCTTTTCATTCCTTTTGTCTATCTTTTCCTGTGTTAAAAAAATCTGTACGATCAGTCATTTTGAAGGCCTTGTCTGCTCACCCCAATATCTGGATCATCTCTGGGTCTGTTTCTACTGACTGTTTGATTTCTTGGTTCAAGTCTCATTCTCCTGCTTCTTCCTGTGACTAGGACTTTTTATGTTAATGTTGGGCGTTGTGTAGAACATGGTGTAGAGATTCCTGGTTGTTAGCTTCCTCCAAAGAATGTTGAATGAGTTTTGTTCCAGTGAGTAGCTGAATGATCAGCAGACTGTGTTATTCCTGTGCAGGCCAGTTACAGTGTTCCCCTCGGTCCCAGGGCTCAATTTTTCTCCTAATGTGTGGTCCTTCTTCTAGGGCACGGCCTTTCAGTGGTACCCGCTGAGTCCCCAGAGCATTCACCAAAGACTCTCCACTTTGGCTCGGGCGGAACACTGCCATCTTTGTAGCAGTGTGTGACCCCTGAAATCTCTTTAGTATTGACCTCCCAGCTGCTGCTCTCTGCTAAGCCTCAGAGTCTTGCACTATACTTCACTGCTTATGATTTAACCAAGGACCCAAGGATATTTCTAGGACAGCATCTGGATTTCTCCTCTGCAGCTCTCTTCCCCCTGGTACTTTGTCTCACCAACCTCAGCTGTCATGGCATCCCTGAGCCCCAGTCTTCTATGCCGATTCCACCTAGCAGGACCACCACATTCAGCTTGGGGTCTAGCTCCCTGAACCACGGAAAATGTTCCAGGGGGAAATCCAGGGGGATGTGGCGCTTTCCTTGTTGTGCATCCTTTCCCTCAAGGACTGTAGCCCTGCGTCAGCTGCCAGTCAGTGCCTGCAAAGCATCGTTTTTATACATTTCCCTCAGATCCTATAGTTCTCAAATCCCAGCCGCTGAGACCTGGTAGGAACTGGAACTCTGAGGAGGTGAATATCGAGCTGAGGGTTTCAAGGTTTGAAAGGAACAGTAGATGAAGAACATTCCAGGCAAGGGGAGAAGCAAGTGGCCCAGACTCTGAGGCAAGAATGAGCCTGGCTTGTTGAAAAAGCGGAAAGTAGTCAGTGTGGCTGGAACACGGTGGGCAAGGCTGGGGCATCGTATGAGATGAGGCTGGAAAAGTTGTCATGAGAAAGATCACAGGAGGCCTTACAGGCGCTGGTTAGGGTCATCTCTCAGTGCCGCAGGAAACTGTTCGCGGATTTTAAGCAGGAGAACAACATGATTAATTTTTTTTGTAAGAAGATCACTGTCTGCTGTAAGGAGAAGGGGCAGGTGGGCACAGGGCGGACAGTCAAGAGGATTTTGCCGAGAGATGATACCAGAGGGGAGGAACTTGGAATTTGGATAAAAAGAAAAGGGGGGGGGATTCCAGAGAAAAGCTAGAATTGGAAGCAATGGAATTGGTTGGCGGCTAGAGGGTAGAGGGTGAGGAAAGCTTCCCCTTCCCTTCATCCCAAGTCACAAACCTGGTCATGTTTTTATTTGGCGTAAAACCCTTCTATGTCTTCCTCCTGAGCTTGGTATGAAGTCCAAATTCCTTCTGGTGAGTTCTAATCTGGCCCCTTGAGAGCTTCAGCTGTTGCTTTATATTTTCCTCAGTCCCTACACGCCTAGACCCTCGGCCCGCCCCTCCCGGCACCCCGGCTTTCTCCTGGGGGCTGCCGCCATCCTCAAGGTCTCACGTTAGGGCATCTCCTCCCCCCCACCCCAGGATGGGTTCAGTGCGGAGGCAGCTCCTGCACATCTCTCCCCAGCTCTGCACTCAGTGATGCCATTTGGTACCTTGCCGTGGCCTTGATGGTGCACACACCACGGAAATAGCAAACGCTGCACGTTCATGTGCCCCTCCCTCCCCGGAGAGTGGGCATTGTACATTCGCCGCCACCTCGCTGGTGTGATGGGCGCCTCTGATGTGGTGCCTCTCTTAGGCCCCTGCAGCCCCCTGGCTTCCCCTTACCATGCTGTGTTGTATGGCCTTTGTCTGCATCAATCTCTTCCACCAGACAGAGCGCCCTGAGGGCCGCATTCACCATGGCTCCCAGCCCAAGTGCGTGGCTGGAGCATGTGTTTCTGATGTCTGCTAGGGAGCAAGTGGGTCAAGGGGTCGTTCGCAGGGGTCGCTGGGCAGCGCAGTCCCAGGTGACAGGCAGGGTCCGCCTCCACCCCACACTCTCATTCTCTTTAGAATGCGCAGTGGATGCTCTCTTTGGATCCTCGAGATGAAGCCCAAGTCACTGCAGAGGAGGGAGGTGGCAAAGGAGCCGAACTTTCCAGAAAGGCTAAGTTGTTTTGCAACTCTGTTTGGAGCTGGTTGTCTGGAACCGTTCGGAGCACCCATCTGTTCTTGACAGGGCCCAGCCTGTGAATCTCAGGCCCACGCACTGTGAATTTCTGTTAATTAAAAAAGTCGCATTCTGCCATCATATTCCCGGCTAACAAGGGAGAGGCCTGACAGCCAGTCACGCTGATTCTGCCCTCCCGCCCTCGCCTCCCTCTTCCCTCTTCTCTCCAAGCAGAGCGGCCTGGGCTCCCCTCCTGGCAGCTCACGCCCAGGTCAGGAACACGTGGAAGGGATGATCTTTGCGGGCCTTCAGTTCCCAGGGTGGCTGCTTTAAACGAAAGGTAGACCGCCGTGACCAGGAGCACGGGCGCCTTGAGAAGCCCCCGCGTCTCCGGGTCCCCGCCTTGTGGCAGCGGGAGCTCGCACTCCTCACGGCCCTGCTCCTTCCCAGGGCCACCCGAGGAGTTTGAGTCAAGAGCTCAGTGATGACGCGGAAATTCCGCCTCTGGTGGTCTCAGGGGACAAGCCAGAGGTGTGCCAGGCATTTATGGGTGAGGGTCTCCATCACAGCCCCAATGGCAGCAGCAAAATGTCAGCATAGTCTGAGTGTTCAGAGCGCCACAGAGCGCTGCATGTGTGCTGGCGGCGGCGTGTTCGACATTATTTAATGACATCGGAAAATGCCCGTGACGTGGTACTAGGGGAGGAAAGCAGAATGCGGAAGATGTGTATGGCATGTAAGTGACACAGAGAAAAACAGACACAAGGGTGTGCGTATATGTACACACACACACACACGCCTGTGTTTACATATGCACATAAGGTATTTTAAAAATTTTAAAGTCTGGAACCACTGGGGCAAGAGCACCACTACCATTTGGCCAAACTCCCCACGGTGATAAATCAGTCTCTTCCTTCTTACCTTCTGCCCGCCCAGAAATGCCCTGCTGATGTTCACATGAAACCCGCTCATGTTTGACCCAAGAAGAGCGAGAGGCTATTTTGTACTGATTTAAGAAAAGTGTGTGGGGGAAATGCAGTTACGTTTTATATAAATACATGAAACATGAATGTCATGAGCATCTCACAGTTGGATTTGAACACTAAATTTCATTCATTATACTGTGTTTCAGTATAATGGGGACTGACACCTATTCAAACAGACTCTGAAATATCATGCTATTTTGCATATTTTTCACATGCGAAAAACAATATTCTTTTGAAAATAACATTCGAGAATGTTATTCTGTGATTCCCTGGACCCTCCCCAACCCCCCCACTCAAGAAACCCAGCACGGGCCACACACGCATATGCACACGTGGGTAACAGCAGAGCCGAAAGACTGAACATGTGAGAGAAGCTGTGGGTAATAATGTTCATGCTGGCTAATAGTTTTTGGAGTCATCTCTGTTACTTTATTTTGTACAATTTATTTGCTATGAGAAAACGTAAGCGGGAAAAAAGTTAAGAAGGAAAATGGGTACTGTCTGTTGGCAAAGGCAAAGTACTTGAAAGATAACCTAAGCGTTTCATCCAAATCTGCTCCAGGAGCCGGAGGCTGAGGCCTCCGAGGAGGACCTCAGGCTGAGCATCAGGCAGCTCCGTCACCAGGCGCTGACCCTGCGGTGCCAGCTCAGGGACCAGGGCTCGGCGCCCCGGCCGCTGCCGGCCTCCCGCGGTGAGGTCGCCTGTCTCCGGGGCCAGGTAAGCGGAGCCCGCCAGCAAGTTAATCTTCCCTCACTCCAGGGAGTTCCGAGCTTAGGAAAAAGAACTAGGTAAGCTCTCACTGACCATTCTCAGCAGTCTGAACTTGTTCATCAGATTCCTAAAGTGCAGAACAGTACAGGAAGAAAAGCTTCTCGTCCGTCCCACCAGCTGTGTAATATACTGTAGTTTTGCCCAATGTCCTCACTGGAGGAAACTGGGCAAAGTATCCAAAGCATCTCTCTGTATTATTTTTTACAACTGTTTGTAAATCTAAAATTGTCTCAATCTTTAAAAAATGCAAAACAATAGTCTTTTTCTCCCTCTCAACCCCAACCCCTGCTGACTTCCATTTTTTTCAACCCCATCTACCCACATTCAGCACCTGTGTGTGTTCGTATGTGAAATCACATTGTGCAGAAATATTCTGCATCCTAATATTGTCACTGAATGAAAGATCTGGGTGATGTTCCATATCAACACACGCACGCTGGGTATTAAACTCTTGCACATTATTTTTCAAGAGGCCAAACCGTATGTTTTAAGCAATTCTTTGCATATAGAAACCCAAATTGTTTTTGTTGCTTTGCTTTACAAACAAGGCTTCAGCGAACATTTCTCTGCCTGTGTCTTGGAATATGTTCCCACTACATGGGTAAAGGGTAAAATCCCAGTGAAAGAATGACGAGGTCAAAGGCTATGTGCCTAATTAACTTTGAAGATGACGGCAAACGACCTCCAAAATGGCTGCATCATTTATGCTTCCGGCAGGAATAAACGAGTGTATGTGATTGCCCACAACTTGTTACCCTGAACCACACTTTACATTTTTTTCACAAGTTAATGGACGAAAATATACCATCAACATTTTCGATATGATTTCTGACTCCTGTCTTACGCATTCTTTGCATAATGGAACACACTACACATAGAATTGATGCCCTCCATCCGTGTTTCATAGCTTTTATGTCCATTAGTTTTGGGCTGTGGAGTATCTATGGGGTGGATGTGATTTTGGTTCTCTTAGTGTTGTATCTTTCTGTAAATTTATGTATCATTGTTTATATACAATAGTTCAGAGAACTGGGATCACTGGTTCAGACAGAGGAAATAGTGTTCATTCTTAATACATATGGCAAATTTGCTTTCCAAAGTATTGGTACCCACTTCCAAAGCCAAGGCAATAAATGAGGGTATATTTGTCACTCTGCCCTTAACTAATTTGGGTGGTCTGTCACCAATTTTTGTCCTGTCTGTCACTGATCTGTGAAAAATATAACTCCAGTTACACACGTTAGACCTTTTTTTTTTTTTTTACCATATCCAATGTTTTTATGTCTTTTTTAAAAAATAATTTTCATTTTTTTGTCTTTCTCTTCATCAGTTTGGATATTTTTTCTAGTCAGTCTTCCAGTTAAATAATGTTCTTTGGTGAGTTGAATTTGCTCTAAAACTCATTATTTTAGTTCTTAATTTTAGGAGTTGTATTTTACTGTCCTAGAAGTTACATTTGATTAATGTTTTATAGTTTCCAGATATCTGATGAAATTCTTTTTTTAATTGAAATATAGTTGATTTACAATGTTGTGTGAGTTTCTGATGTACAGCAAAGTGATTCAGTTTTATGTATATATACATATATATATTTTCAGATTCTTTTTCATTATAGGTTATTACAAGATGTTGAACATAGTTCCTTGTGCTATACAGTAGGTCCTTGTTGTTTATCTATTTTATATACAGTAGTTTGTATCTGCTAATCCTAAACTCCTAATTTATCCCTCCCCTTCTTACCTGTTTCTGTTTTGTAAATAAGTTTATTTGTACTATTTTTTAGATTCCACATGGAAGTGATATGTGATATTTATCTTTCTCTCTCTGACTTCCTTCACTTACTATGATTATCTCTAGGTCCATCTGTGTTGCTGCAAATAGCAGTATTTCATTCTTTTCTATGGCTGAGTAGTATTCCATTATATATATATATATATATATATATATATATATATATATATATATATATATATATATATATATACACACATACACCATTTTATACACACACACACACATGCACCCCCTACATCTTTATCTAGTCATCTGTCTGATGAACTTCTTGTTATGTAATTATTAAGTTACTTCCAGGTCTGTCTCTGGCTCCACTTTCTGCTTCACTAGCAGTGTGTGAAGGTCCCAACTTGACGTTCTCACTGACATTTGCTACTGTCTGTCTTTTTGTTGCCAACCATCCTAGTGGGTATGAAGTGGCATCTCGCTGTGATTTTGAGTTGTGTTTCCTTAATGGCTAATAGAGTTGAGCATCTTTTCATGTGTTTATTTGCAGTTCATCCGTCTTCTTTGGAGAGATGCCTGCTCAGATCCTCTGTCCGTTTTGTAACTGGGTTGTTGATTTTGCTGTTGCTGAGTTGTAAGAGTTTGCTCTGTGTTCCGGATGCAGTTCCTTTATTAGATACAGGATTTGCAAACATCTTCTCCCATTCTGTTGTCTTTTCACTTTCTTCTCGTTTGTTTTTTAGCTGCAAATGCCCCAGTACGCAGCTCACAGCAACGCATTCATGCTGTTTCTTTTTTTATATATATATTTTAACACCTTTACTGTGGCATGGTTCTTGTACAGTAAACTGCACATATTTCAGATTCACAATCTGGTGAATTTTGATAGATGTACACACCCATGAAACCGCCACCGCAGTCAAGACAGCTAACATTTCCGTCACTCCCCAGGAGGTGCAATTTTTGAATTCCCAGTTTATCCCTTCCCACACGACATATTCATGCTATTTCTTGGACTGAAGTAGACAGAAGATTTCATCCAAGCCTGCAGATATTACTGTGCGTCTTTTGAATGTAAGACAGTCTACGTGGAGCTGGCATTTTGCTCTTCGGCTATGTCCAGAAACATGTGCCAGAATAGATTTATAGAAATGTTCATTAAAGCCTTGTTTATGAAGCAAAGAAACAGAAACAATCTACGTTTTCATAAACAAAGAATTGGTTAAATCAATTTTGTTCCAGCCTCATGATTAAATAATATGCAAGATTCTAGAAGAATGCGATCAGTTTGTCTATATTAACATGGAATTACCACCACAGCTTTATGGTAAGTGACAAGAGCGAGCTGTGAGACAGTTTGTCTAGGGTAGTTTCATGTGCGTGCATACACACATATGCTTTCTGATCACGGGTAGCAGGGCTGAAAACAGTGTAGAGGTCAAAGGAAGTCCGGGGGACAGGAAGAAGGGCTTTTATCTATACAGCTTTCTTGTACTGACTACAGAGAGAACCAGAGAGTGGGTGAGGAGCCACAGAACACCCGCCTTACAGCAGCGTATGACTGTGGGTCAGGGGTTCGGGCAGGACTCGGCTGGGCGATTCCGCCCACAGAGCAGCAGCGGGGATCATTGCTGGTATTCAGCTGGGTGCTGGGCTGGGCTGGACAGTCCAAGGTGGCTTCACTCACGTGCCTGCCCCAGAGAATAATAATGGTTTACATTTCCTGAGGCTTGACCGATGCCAGTTGTTCTAAGACTTTACAGGAATCAATTCACAGAGTCCTCAGACCATCCTCACCATTGGGCGGGCACTAATATTACCCCCACTTTGCAGAAGAGAAAACTGGGGTCAAGAGAGACATGACTTGCACAAGGTCACGGTGCAAGTGAGTAGCTGGGCTGGGGTGGGACCCAGGGCATCTGGCTAGCGGAGCTGTAGGTTTAACACCGCGCCAACAAACTCTGGCACTTCCGCATGGGGAATCGGCAAGGCTTCCTTCCTGGAGGAAGAGGCAACGGGGCAATCTGGCAGGGCTCATTCTCCAGTGCTCAGAGCATCCGCCCTCCCTGATCCAGCAGAGCAGCTGCTGGGAAAGGCCCCTGTTCCCATTGAGAACTCTGGTAGGGGAAGAGGGGACGAAAGCCAACCTCTCTGAGCGCAGTTCACCGCGGAAGCGCTGGGCTGGGTGAACGATGGTTCTCAAAAATGTTGCTTCTCTTTCAGCTTCAGACGAACTTCAGAAAAAGCACCACGAGGCAAATTTGGCTGTGACGCCTTTGAAGGTAATGTGTGTGTGAAATCAATCTGAAGTGTCTGTTTCAGAAGAAAGGAGAGCTTAGCACTTTCCCCACTACGATGTAGCCCATCTCTATCATATAAAAACACTGGAAAGAAGAATGAGACAGATTTCACCCTGAGTTCCCATTTGCATTCAGCGTTTTCATGTATTTTCTTCCAGTGCATTTTACATGTGTCTGAGCTCCCACTGTTCCCGTGTGTCTGTGCCCCGCTTTCCCCGCTTAAGTGTGTAACCGACGTAAGAGCTGTCCTGCCTTTGCCAGCCTTGGAAGCTGCTGTCCGGCTGGAGTGTAAAGCATGAGACACCCCAGTTCATAAACCGCCAGATCCTCGGGGGTGTTCGCGTCAGTCTGTCCGTCTTCCCTCTGTCCTCCCCTCCCTCCCTCTCTCTTTTGCATTACTGTGTGTATGTATATGGGGGGGTTATATTGTGTATATATATATATACACACACACACACACACAATATATAGTGTATATATATACACACACACACACATTATTGTGTATAAATACTATGATGCACATTTTTTATTAGAAAAGGTTCCCCACATTTCAAGACGTTTCTTGAAGACAGATCCCCAGAAGTGGCAGCACAGGCTCACAGGCTCCGACACGCTAGTCAGACGTGTAGTCTGGTTGAGATGAGATGTTTACTCTCAAATGTGGCACCTGGACTTGGGCGGTGGACCTGGAGGGGCTGCCCTTTCTACTCTCCAGGCACGGTGGGCCAGGAGCTCGCTGGGCTGGGGGCTGGAAGGACGTGGTTGAGCCCCGGGACCCCGCTGACTCGGCGAGTGCACCCAGCCTGAAATAACGGGAATTCCCTCCTGGCCGCTCTCACGGCCTCTTCTGGCCGTCCACAGATGGCATGGGCGGAGAGGCGGAGAAAAGTGTAAAACTCTCGAAAATGGGAGGCTTCCCGCGCTCCTCTGAGGGCCTCGTCAGTTGCTACGCACCATTCGCTTAAATGAGGCCCACAGTCCCTTGTAAACTACCAAGTGCTTCACACCTGCAAGATGGAAATAAAAACACGGCACCAGCACTGCATCACTCGCACGTGGGAAGGCCTGCCACAGAGGAGGTAGGACTGGACGGGGAGGAGCCTCAGCGACCTGGGCTCGGAATCCAGCCCCTCCTCCGGGTCGTGATTCACCTCTGGTGCCTCGGTTTTCCCAACAGCAGACAGGAATGGTGGCTCCTGACCTGGCTCAGGGGGCATGGTGAGGACTCTGATGGCGCTGACCGCCCTCGGCTGCGGGCCTGCTCTACGTGCCTCCCCCACGACGCAGTTTCCGAGCACGTCAGGGAGGGGAACATGGACCCCACTCTGTGGATGAGGAGACCGAGGCTCAGAGAGGTGAAGTGCCTCGCCCGTAGTCACACAGAGCTACCCGGTCGCAGGGCCAAGACTTGAACCCAGCTCTGTCTGATGCCAAAGGCTGCAACCTTCCCATCGGCCACACTGTCTCTCTCAGAGCCCAGTGGAGTCACTGTCACCATCAACAATGGCCTCTTTCTCTGGGGAAACCATTCATAGTCAGCTGATGCTGCCTGAAGGGATGAGACCCTGATGTTTTGGGGTGTGATCCAGGGGTCCCAGGGAGCCCAGCCTCCTGTCCTGCCTGCCTGCAGCACTGGGCACCTGCTACACTGCCTAGAAACTGAAGCGCAAACGTCCCTGATCCTCTGGGACGAGCTTGGAGGGGAGTTCTGGCAGGAAGACCTCATCACCTCCTTCTCCAATGGAGCAGGAGGTGACGAGAGTCTGTGAGTCCCTCCGGACATGCTTCCCTCCATGCGGAGACCTGGGAAGTCATTTCACAGCAGAAGGGTCATGCACTCAGGTGGTTCACGTAACAAGTGCCTCCCCAGGGGCGTGCTGTGCCCAGCCATGGCACAGGGATGGAGCCGGGGATCCAGGGGAGTGTCAGCCTTGACCTTGAGAAGCCCCCAGACTATGTGGGGGACAGACCTGCAAATACAAAGATTAACTGCTGGGAAAGAGGCAGCTGGGGCCTGGGCGCAGAGGGGCTGAAGCCCTGAGCATCAGGAAGGCGGTGCCCAGGCCGGCCTCTGAGCAGATCTGCACAAGGCTTTTCTGTGCTTGGGACATGTAGGAGATGCAAAGGAGCGATGAGGAAGTTCCTGGGTGTCAGGGGTCGGAGTGGGCCAGCATGGCTGGAACAGGGGGCATGAGAAGGAGGGTTGTCATGATGGGGCCAGACAGGCTCACGGACCGGGCCAGTCTAAGACCTTTGATGCATGAGGGCCCCACTGGGCCAGCCCTGTGGGAGTGTTTGCCTGCACCGTCTCCTTTTGTCCTGGTGCCCTTAACCGCACCCATTGTACAGATGAGCAAGTCGAGGGGTAGGGAGGAGCTTGGTCTCATAGCTGGTCGAAGGTGGGGCTGAAGTCCACTCTGCTGACCCACCCAGGGGGCATCCAGACAGCAGTAGGGGAGCCCCCAGAGGTGGGCAGCAGTGCGGCTGCTTGTTTTCAAAGCCAGCTGTGGCTTCTGGGTGGAGGGAGGGATTGCAGGGAGGAGGCTGAGCTAAGACAGGGCTGGTGATGTGGAGCCGGGAGCCGATGCCCCAGCCCCGCTGTCCCAGCTCAGTCATCCGGCCCCTGAGGGAGCCCTGCAACCATGAACCCACCTGACTGCATCTTTGCTTCCACCCTTTCAGGCCAAGCTGGCTTCTCTGGTCCAGAAATGCCTGGAGAGGAACCACCTGATCACACACCTGCTGTGGGAGCTGCACAGACATGGGGCGGTGAATCACCTGCTCTCCGAGATGGCGCGCAGCATGGTGAACGACACGGCCCTGGCCGAGTACGCGGCCACCTTCCTGGCTCCTAGGGTCCCAGAGGTAGATCCCCACAGACAGCCCTACTCTTCTTCCCATGGGGACTATGGGCTCATCCACCTGCCCACCTACCTGCCTGACCTGCAGTGTCCCTCCCTCCCTCCCTCTGTCCACTGACCTTGCCTGAAACACACCCTGGACAACCTGTGCTCAGGGCTGGCCTAGGGAGGTGATCTGGCCTTCCTTAACCTATAAAAGTGCTCACAACACACACGATGCATGAGACAGACACATACAGTGATTTCCATTCAGTGTCAAACAAGCACCATGACAACGGTTTCACCAGATGGTTCTTTCATGTGTGCCTCAGGCCCTTAGCACTTGCCACTTCCTCTGGCAGGATTCTTGTCTGCCCTGCAGCCACCCATCCATCCTTCAGGGCCCAGTTCACATGTGACCTTGCCTAGGAGCCTGCCCTGGGTCCCACAGACCACAGGGGTTAGCCATACGCCCCTCTGTCTTTCATTGTACGTGGATATGTGTGACATGGCACATAGGAGGGTCTCCCTTCTGCTGTTGGGAGAGTTTTGTCAGCGCCTCTTTGCTGGAGCCATAGTCATTTCATAACCATCTCTGTCTCCCTAGTGCCTGGCACGGAAAAGCCGCTCAGGGAATATTTGTTAAATGAATGAAGTAATAAACTAAACAAATGAGGATCTCCTCTGCTAATGAGCAACAAAAGAGGAGACAGAGGCTCAGAGAGGTTGCGAGACTCACTCAAGGTCACACAGCTCCCAGGTAACACAAGTGGTGAGGGATGCCAGTTCTGACCCAGGTTTGATAAAGATACTCCCGGGTCTCTGCCTGGCTCTGAACAGCACCTGGGCATCTGAGTGCACACAGCCCTCGCGGGTGCTGAGCTGAGCCTGCTCGCGCTCACAGACACACACACTCACACATGGGCGAACAACCCCGTTACTGGGGAGCAGCCAGCAGCGCCTGCACTGGATTAGCTCAGTTCCTGATGGTGCGAGAGTGAAATGCAGCTGCTGCTGTGGACACAGGCGGCCCTGTTTTCCAGAATCACTCAATTGGCCTCACGGGCTCCCACTGTTGGCAGTGTAGCACCAGATCTGCGCCTTCCTCCTCTACCTTCCCAGCCCGGCCTCTGCAGGCCGACCCTCTCTGTCCCTTCTTTGCCCCACAGCCTTCAGAGTCGCAGGTGTCCTGTGGTCCAAAGCACCACACAGCCAAAGATGTGGAAACCTAGAGAAAAGGGACTGCTCAGGGCCACAGCAACTTGGTTCAGAGACAGAATTTGGATCTAGATTCCCAGACTCCCAGTCCAGTGCTTGTCCCTTTGCCTGAGGGCTTCAGGCCTCTTCAGAGGCAGAATAAGGATGGGGAGAGAGGTCAGCACCTCGTCTAGGGATCTGGCATAGTCCCTGCGTGTAAGCTGAGGCAGGACTGAAAGCAAAGTTCCAGGGAAGTTGTTGGATGCAGCAGGTGTCACCTGGGTGGGGGACTGGCTGTATTCTGAGATGGTGCCATCATTGTAGTGAGAGCTCTACCCTCCAAGGGCTGCTCTTCGTCTTGCAGGCTCTGAAACTAGAACCAATTTGTTCACTGGGATTGGACAGGCTGACTCACATTGACCAAATTCACAGAGACTGAGGTATAAACTTGAACACTAACTGGTTAATTTCCTCTGAGAACCAGAACTTTGGGCAGACTCTTTATACTGAAATGATGGATGGAAAGCTATCAGTAGAGCCTCTCTTGATACTGGAATTATCTGGAAAGTCAAGTCCATTCATTCATTTGTTCATTTGTAAGTCAATAAACGTTTAGTCAGAAGGTTATTTGGGAGCCTGAAATAAGAACAGAGAGGGTTAATGGTCTCATCTGCCTGATGCATTCATTTCCCATAGAGATGTGTTCCTGGGCCTGGACATGCCTCCTTTCGGCTAGGGTGTCCCCGCCCCAGACTTTATGAAAGGCCACGGCCAGTTATGAGCTTCCATTCCCTCCTTTTAAGGTGACTTTGAATCTGCTGTGACCCATTTTTGCATTATTTTACAATTCAGTTCCACCACCTGGGAGGCGGCTCGCTGTGCCCTCCACAAATCACAAAAGCCTGGCTCTGCATTTTATTCCACAAATATTTATTAAGCACCTGTTGCCTCGAGCCAGGCATGGTGCCAGGCGCTGGGGAGAAATGGTGAACCAGACTGGCCAAAATGTACAAGAAGACGAGGGAAATAATCGTCATAAGTTACAATGAGGAGAAAGGACTTAGGCAGAGATTGACTATTCTGCTGGGTAGTTGTGTGTCTTTGAGCAAGACCTGAATTACTCTGAGCCTCAGTTTGCTTGTCCGTAAAATGGGAACAGTACAGCCCACCTGGCAGAATTGACATGGGGATGGACCAAGATAACTTGTAGAGCCCCTTGTGCAGGGATGTCCCACGGGGTAGGAACCTGGGCCTGGTGTGGGCAGCTGTCAAGGCAATGGGGGAGTTCTGACATCCAGGAGCCCTGGGTTCAAATCTTAGCTCTGTCGCTGCCTAGCTCTGTGGCCTTAGGAGAGGCCACTTCCATGTACCACTTACCATGGTGCTTTATGTAAGAGACTCAGGTAGTCCTCCTGTGGGGAAGATGCCATCATTAGCCCCCTTTCCAGATGAGAAAACTGAGGCTCAAAGAGGTTATAAGTCATGCCCAAAGTCACACATCTGTAAGTGGCTTTCTAGCTCAGCATTTGATATATGAGGTCACCTGGCCGAAGCAGAGCGGGATCGGAACCTGGCAGTAGGATTCTGCGCAGTCCTGGCTACTGGGACCCCCGTGCGGCGTGGTGGGGACCGTGGGCGGTGGCAGGAGATCTGGCACATGCACACTGGGCCCTCAGTGAGTCAGTCCCTCTTGTCACTGGAGGGCCAGTCCTCAGTGTGCGGATATAAGGCAGTGAAAAAATAACCCGGTGATGTGTTTAACAAACGAAGAGGGCTCCAGGCTGGCCGGAGGGAGGGGGTTCCTGAGTGGAGGAGTTTCGAGAGGCTGGACGGGAGGGTCACGAACACCTGGCTGCCAGTGGGGGTGTTTGCACTTGGTTCTTCAGTGAGTGCGGAGCAGCTGAAGGGGTTGGAACAGGCCAGATGTGCTTTGGGAGGATGAACCCACGGGCGTGTGGGCTATACTGAGCTGCAGAGTCTGCAGCCGGATGGCTTGGCCGTGAACTCTCAGGGCCCAGGCTGCTGAGCGGAGCTCTGGGGACACGGAGACCCTCGTGGCAGTGGTGGCAGCTCCTCCCGCTGGCAGGCGGGCAGGAAGTGGGTTTTACGGGTGCCGATTCTTGTCTCAGAGAACACAGATGGAGTTCCCGATGGAGACACTGGCTCTGGCTCAGAGCCCGGGAGGGCTGCCCGGCTGGGCAGACACTGATGGGCTCGGGTGGGATGAGCCACAGTGGAGAGGGCGGGTCCTGGGAGCCCTGAGGCTGGCGTGCCTGCGAGTGAGGCCTTACGGAAACACCTCTGGGAGGCCCACATTCTCAGGCTCTGCTTGGGAGGGGGCTCACACCAACCACAGATATCTGAGGGGGGACGGGGTGTGGGCTGCGGGGGGGCCCACCAGGACAGGCGGCCTGGCCCGTTCATTAATTCACCGGAAGCGGTGATGACGGCTGAGACTCACAGAGCCTTCCCTGAGCCAGCACTTTCCATGGTTCACTCACTTCATTCTCCCAACATCCCACTTTGTCAAGGAGGAGACTGAGGTTTAGAGTCATCAAAGAGCTGGTCCACACAGGAGGAGGGCAGGCTGGGGTTCAGAGCCAGGGTCCATCTGAGCTCCCAAAGCTCCCTTTCAGGAAGACGGTGCACATGCCCACAGTGGTGGCTTGGGGTCAGTGTCCAGCTTCCAACGACTTCCTTTTCTCACCCTGGTTGGGTGGGTGATGTCAGGAGGGGAGGGTATAGCTTAGTGGTAGAGTGTGTGCTTAGCATGCATGAGGTCCTGGGTTCAATTCTCCGTACCTCCATTAAAAAACAAAAAACTTAATAATAAAGAAACAAATAAACAGACCTAGTTACCTCCCCCTTCCCCACAGAAAGGAAGGAAGGAAAGAGAGGAAAGAAGGAAAGAAAGGAAGGAAGGAAGGAAGGAAGGAAAGAAGGAAGGAAGGAAGGAAGGAAGGGAGGAAGGAAGGAAGGAAGGAAGGAAGGGAGGAGGGAAGAAAGACAAACTACAGCAGCCTGGGCGGCTTAAACAGGAAGCATTGCTTTCTCAGAGCTCTGGAGACTAGAAGTCAGAGATCCAGGCGCCGGCACGGATGGATTGTGTGCGTGGCCACCTTCACGCTGTGTCCTCACGTGGCGGGCAGAAAAACCAGCGCTCTCACACCGCTTCTCATAATGGCAGTTTCCACCTGAGGACTCTTCCCCAAGACCCCACCTCCAAATGCCTTCCCATGGAGGCTAAGTTTTCAGCCTATGAGTTTTGGGGACACAGACATTCAGTGCACACCACTAAGCGACAAGGACAGACACGTGGTAGGATGGGGGCTGCCCAGCCCTTGGAGCTGCCATCTTCCTCAGCCGTTGTACTGCCCACCCCTTGGTGTCTGGGCCACCACTGTCCATGGGTCAGTCTTGCATCCACCCTGGCATGCTTCCTGCAGCTCTGCTGGTTCTCTCCAGCCCGGGCGCTGGTCCTGAAGCAGAGGGACTCCATGAGGTCAGCCGGGCCAGCTTCGCCGGTGTCTTTCGTCCGGGAACACTGGGTCTTGCCGCCTCCCTGGCTTTGGCTGAGACGGGAGCAAGGGGAAGGCAGGTTCCTTCCTTTCTTAGGTTCCTAAAGCCTCTCTGGGGGTTCTCAGTTCCACCCCATCCCCCAAACTGGCTTGACTGGGCGGGTCTCAGGGCATCTTCTCAGGGCCCCTTGGCTTCCTCCCCCACCCCCAGCCCCAGGGCACCTATTTTTTCTGGATTTCACAGGACATAGACTGTTGTCATTCCCAAGCCAAGAATGAGAAGACTTCTTTGTTGCTTGTACGTGGGTGTCATCCCCTCCTTGGAGGCAGATGCCTGGGCGCCCCAGGGAGGTAGAACAGGGGTGCCCTCCTGTCTGTGGCTGTGTGCCTGGCCGACCTCCGCCGGGGTCTGGCCTGGGTCAGCTCAGCAAGTGGAAGACCCATCGGAGAAGTGGATGGGTTGGCCCTGCACTTCCTGGGACGTGAGCTCCAGTCCTCTCTCCAGGCATGGAGATTCACCTGGCAGGTCAAGACACCCCAGATCCCGCAGACCTGCCCCCTGTGGCCCTGGTGCTCAGCCTTCGCCTCTCCAAGCTGCCCACTCTCTCATGCCTTGGTTGCAAGGGGTGGGAAGTGCAGACCTCTTGTAAGGCCCTGGGAGGGTTGAACAAGACCCGACATCAAATGCCCATCACGGCGCCATCGCATAAAAGCACTCAAAGGAGATGTAGGGTCCCTTTGGGCAAAACCAAAGTGTTGCTCTGCTGGGGGAGGTCAGGGTCTTGTGTGCCAGCACCAGAGGGTCATCCAGACCCCAGCCTTGGAGACACGCACACGACCTGGCCAGGAAGCTGCCAGTTCCACTCCCTCTTGCCCTGCTTTTTTCTCTTTGCTCCACGTCCCAGAAACACCTCGCTCTCCTCTGAGTATTGGCCCACAAGCTGTCTCTTTGGGCCTTCGGGAACGGACTCTCATCCTGCAGGGAGCAGTGAGACTGAGGGCCCTGAACTCCCTTAATTCATCAAACCAGCAACCCCAGGTCTGCACCTCTAAGGACCTGGGCAATTATTTTCTTTTTATCTCCCGCCTTTTAGGAAGTTTTGAGTATTCCCCCAAATGTTTACCTGGGGAGAGAGACGGGGGTGTGGGGTGCGTAGGGCGAGCCTTTGCCCTTTTGCTACTCTGTGGGGAGCGTTTAGTAAACATTCGTTCTCATTCCGTTCTGACAAAACCCTATAAGGAGTATATTAGTAGCCCCACTCTGCAGATGGAGAGGTCAGGGCTCAGAGAACTCAACTGATTTGGCCAAGGCCACGGAACCAGTAAGTGTCAGAGCCAGGACTCAACCGGAGACTGCCTGGCTCCGAGCCTCTCCAGGCTGACAGGATAAAAGAGGCGCAGGAAGGCGGGGAAAGAGCTCTAGATCTCAGATCACTTGCTGAATTCAGTGCCCCCAGGAGTCAGTTTGGTGCCCATGAGGCTACTTTGTGGATACAAAAGTCAACGAAACCTCATTTTCAAGTTGAAGGAGTCTGCACCTAATAAGACAGGCTCTAAACCTGGGTGCAGACAAAAGCGTTCATCTGAGGCATAGCCATGAGCAGAGAGAGGGAGACTGACTAGGGGGCATCTTCCTGGAAGAGGAAGCACCCAAACTGGGCCTTGAAGGATAAAAAAAGAATTTTAATAGCTGGAAGGATGGAGTGAAGGCCCTCTAGGCTGAGAGCCCTGCATGTGCAAAGGCCCTGGGGTCTGAAGGGTCATGGTACTTGAAGACACACAGTTTTAGGGGATACAAATGAAGTGCTCTGAGAACAGTTAGCACAGTAAGAGAACAGGCACTGGGCCTGATACAGAAGGCTCCCAGTAAGTGGTGGTGGGATTGGAGTAGCATTGGAAGATGGTTGGGCCATAATCCATGCCCTTGCTCTGGATTAGTCATTCCATTTTAGAGGGACAGTCACAGAGGCCAGGTGTCACAGTGCAGCGTGTAGGGGCTATGGGAGAGGCAGGTGGAATCAGGGAAGACTTCACAGAGGTAGGGGCGGGCACTTGATTTAGGTATTGACGTATACATAAAAGCTCACTGGAGAAGGAGAAGGAGAGAGCGTTCTTGCAGGCAGGGAGGTGGCTGGTGCAAATACTTAAAGGACACAGTGGAGATGGGGGGAAAGGTATCAAAAGGATCCTGCATTAAGGGCCCCTTCCTCACCAGAAAACCCAACAGGCAGAAAGACCTGGGCTGCTGCTCTGGAATCAACTCTGACTTGCCTTGAAGATTCAGCTGTTGCTCTTCTTGAACCAATTGGGGGTCACCAGGCGGAGCAGCTAAGTTCCCACTGCCGCCCCACCTCTTCCAGACATGCACTGTGGGGTACAGGAGGACAACCAGCCCACACTGGGTGCAGAGAATTCCTCTTGAAAGCTCTGCCGTCCAGCTGTCTCATTCTTCCCGGCTTCCCAGCTCTTTGAACAGCAGTTTTAAAAACACATTTATCAATCTCTGTCTGGAGATTCAATTTGGAGTAAAGAAAATGGAAGCTTTTCCTCGTGCCCGTATTCCCTAGGAGCAAATCCTGGACTCCTCTGAGGATTGTGGGTGGAGGAAGGAGGGGTCCTGCCTGCATTTTCGCACACCGGGGGAGGAGCGGATCTGGTCCTAGAATACACTTTCTGCAGGAGTGGTGGGGGCAGCTTTTTCCAGCTGTAGTCATCTGTGTAAGGCTTTCCCTCCTGTGTCATGCAGAGTAAATGCTGAGATGTCTTTTCTTCCAGACAAGCCACCACCTGGACGTCGACTCTGAGAAGACAGCAGTTGTAAGAGGTCAGTGCGATTTTCATTTGGGAATAGCCTGCGTGCTCAGACACAGTCCAGGCCAGCAGGACAATCTGACAGGTGGATGAGGGTAGGAAAACAACCACGGTCAAGTGCAGACGACTAAAGGGACCAGACCCCGCCGTCTCGCCCTCTCTTCCCCGCGTGGCTCTGCCTGTTCACTTCCCTACGTAAGGACCACGCATTAGCAAAATACTGCCGCTGCAGAAGTGGCCAAGCTCACAGCCCGGTAGTTTCACTCCTGGAAATTTATCCTAAGTAAATAATTCTATGTGTGGAAAAGCCCAGTGGACAAGTGTATTCATGCCGGGGTATTTGTAATAGTGAAAAATCGTGGGGAAAACTCCGGTATTGTTAATTACCGTGTGTCCACTGAGTATGAAATACCGGCCGCTAAAACGATGCTGAGACGCGCCACGTGGTCGCATAGAAATGGTGGCATTCTACTAAATTAAAAAAAGGGTAGGAAGTGGAATGCATTGGGTGGCTGTGATGATAGACTGCAAGTGAACGTCTGTGGGTGAATGGCAACTTGGGCTCGAAGATAAATTCAAATACACCATGGTTATTTAGTTGGTAACCTCCTTAGATGGGGGATTTTGTTGTTGGTGTTGTTCTAGTATTTTTATTGTTAAAAAGAAAACTAAGATGCTCTCTGGCCAGCCAGAGTTTCCCTGGGCCTTGTTTTATCAGGCAGAGTACTGTCAGCATGGGGGGTGCTGGGGGGCCCAAGGATTTACTTAGGGCTATGTTGACGTCAGGTGCTCAGAGTAAAAGTGAAGAAAGCATGGACGGCATTACCGTTAGGTGACTGAGCCGCTCTTGATAATCGCTCATTGGCGACTCTTACGACCAGATTCTGCTCTTACTAGCTGTATGGTCTTGAATGGGTTCATTAACCTCTCTGAGCCCCAGACCCTCCTCTTTAAAAGGAAGATAACTCGACCTTTTTCAGAAGCGTTAGTTCTTGGCACGTTGCCAGACGCCAACAGACAAGAAGAGAGACCTGTCCTCAGTTTCTTGCTGGGTAGGATGGGCCTGCCCTCCTGCACCTTCATCTCCTATCTCCACAGTCTGGGTTGGTTTCTGTTTTCACAGTTGGAGGTGCATAAAAAGAGGCTGGTCCTGCTTCTGCCACTAATTTGTGCAAGTCTTCTCCCTTCTCTGGGCTCAGCTTCCTCACTTTTAAAAGAAGGAAATGCACTAGATTGATTTAGTTACTTACTCATTTAGCATTTCTGGGAGGCTGCCTTGTGCCAGACCCCGGGTAGGTGTTGGACTTACAAAGATGTGTCGCCCTGCAGAGGTGGTGGTCCTTGTGCTGAAGGAGCTTGCAGCCGTGTGATGGAAGGTGAAGCAGGCAGTTTTCTAAGGTACCCCAAGACCATGATAGTACCATCAGAGGGGTGTGGATGTGGCACTCAGAGAGTTCAGAGGCATCCAAGAGGGCCTCTGTCGTGGGTTGAGGGGATCAGGGAATGAAAGAGAATGAAAAAGGCTCAGAGACTTGTTGATTTTTAGAGTAGATTTCCGGGTTGAGGCTTGACTGAGAATATTCTCTTCTAGTTCAGAAGTACCTCCTGAATCCCGAAATGGACAGTGTCCTCCAAAGACCTTTGCATTCAGAGTCCTGGCCTATTCCTGAGACTGAGTGGCCAGTACAGACAGCTCGACTGGATTCTTTGAAGGTGAGAGGACATCAGTCACTTAATTTCTTAAGTAAACATTTTTACTGAAAGTACAACACGCATACAGAAAAGGATACACTAGAAAGTGTACAGCTCAGTGAATTGTTATGAAGTGAAACACACCCATAAAGCCACCACCAGGTCAAGAACTAGAAAATGACCAACACCACAAAGCTCCCTGCTGGTTCCCCCTTCTAGTCTCTTTTTATTATGTTTTTTAATTTTGTGGTTTTGTCAAACTGCGTCCTCTGTGTCTGGTAATTTTTCACCGAGTGCTAGACATCATGCATGAAAACTTGAAGACAGAATCTGAGGTTCTGTTTGAGTGTTTTCATCCAGACAGAACTTCCTCTGTTTCTCACATCAGAACTGATTCAGAGATGAGTTTAGTACTTATGAGACCTGCTTTATTTCTCGCTCACTCTTACTCCTAGGGCACAGCCTTTCCAGGTCCCCAGCAAAAGCCTGTAATGTTTATCAGTGACCTTCCCCTGGCCCCAGCCCTCCCCATGAGGCTGTCAAAAATTCTGCTTAGCTTTCCACCTCTCAGCTGCCTCCCTCACACATGAGTTCTGCCTTCACTTGGAGGGGAGATACAGCCTTCAGTTCTGCACCAGCTCCTCTTGGCTTCTTTCCTGTTTCAAATCTAAGTCCCACAAATCCTCACAGTCTTTGTAGCTCTCAGATGCTTTTCAGTAGCTGTTTTGCTATATTTTGTCCAACTGTCCTACTTGCACTTACTGGAGGTTTGGTCCAAAATGTCCTAATCAGTTGGACCCAGAGCAGCACTCTGTTTTCCCAGAGAAAACCTATTTTACTTATGAGATTTGGAGTCTGCCAGGCCTGAGCTCAAATCTCAGCTGTAATTCTGGTAATGCGGGGCGGATTACTTACTATGTCTGTGCGTCAGTCTCCTCATCTGTAAAATGGGGATAATGCCGCCTACTGCTGTTGTGAGGATAAAATCAGGTAAGCAGAGTTGAATACATGTCTGGGACATAAGAGATGCTCAAGGGGAATAAAAGCAGCCATCGCTCAGGGGGAAACTGATCTTATTCTTAGCATTTTATCTCAACCTTTTATTATTGGTTTTCTTCTGCCTTTTATTCCTGTGGCTTCTCACCTGCCTTCATGCTTATATGAATTCTTTTAATCTAACAAATGGAGTTGATATTTACCTCTCAGGGTCTTTGGATCAATTCAATGAAATCGTGCACATCATGTAATTACCATCCCGCCTGATGCAAGGTGATGTTCAGTGAATGACAGCCATTGTTACTGACCTTCTTAAGCTTTTTTTTTTTTCTGGTGGGTGACTTTCATTTCGAATTACTTGTCTACAGGCTTATTGCTTAGTAATGAGAACTTCTTTCCAGCTTTGATCTTTTTCTAGGGAAATTACGTCTGACCTTTGATCTTTGACCTACCTTATCACAAAGCAGGTAGAAGGCATTTTAGGCACAGGGAGCAATGCCTGCAAAGGCAGAGGGTCCAGCTCCCCCGAAGCCCTGGGGGAATGGCAAGCAATTAAACGCGGCTGTAGCATAAAGGGGAGAGGAGTCTAGGAGATCTTGATGGCGGGGTTGACAAGAACAAGCTGAGGAAGAAAACCCCACCCCCATTTCTTGAATGTTCCCTGTGTGCAGTGCATCAGTTTATCCGGCACTCACAGTGGGCGCACCAGCTGGACCTGGGCGTCAGCCCTGCTTCACCTAGGAGAGAAGATGAGCTCCCGAGGAGGCGACCAGCTAACCCAGGTCACACGGCTCGTGAGAGGCAGGGTTGGGCTTCCAACCCGAGCAGCCTGGCCCTAGGGCTGGCGCTTGGTCATTACGTGTCCAGATAGTGCTGGCCTTCCGGGGAGCAGGGGGTGCGGATAAGAGCTGTCTCTCCTGCCCCCCTTGGCGTTCCAATCTGGAGTTTAATGTGAAACAAAAACCCTCCAACGTCTGCTCTCAGGGCTACTGGCCAGAAACTCACAGCAAAGCTTTTCAGGAAACCGTAGGAGTGTCAGCTGAATGAATGGATGAACTGAAGAGCCTCTTAATCTTATGGTTCTGAGTTTCTCAAGTGTTCTTCAACCTTCTTCGAAGTTCTCACCACAGTGTAGACGCCACTGGATCAGAACTCTCTCTATTGGACATACTTTCAAGCCCACAGGATACTTTTGGTTCTTTATAACGAGATGGCAGAAGGGTCAGTTTAAGTGTCCTTTATTCCCATGCTTTAACAGTTCCTGGCCCAGAGGAGGCCTTGGAGGGTGAATTTGGATAAATAATGAGGAGGTGGGAGGGGGCCGGTGGGCTGTTCTCCAGAAGGTCATGCAGTCACCTCGTCCTCATCCCAACTTTGCGTCTCGCCCGCGGCCTTGGTTCTGTCCGGTCGTGACTGGCATTCAGGAGCCGAGCTCTCTGGCCTGCAGAAAAACAGATTGCAAGCCATCTATCTGGGCTGGCTTTGGGTAAGAGCTTCCTGCGGTGAAAATGAACTCTTTAAACAACTACACCAGCGGGTTAGTGACCTATAAGCAAAATGAGGTCATTTTTGAAGGGCAGTAACTAACTTTATCACATGTCACCATCATTTTATGGTTGAGCTTAGAGAAAAAAAAAAAAAAGAAGGGAGCATGAGGTTGGCATCCAGCAGACATTGATCTCCTTTTCACGGGAAGGTCACCTTCTCTTGTCACCGTGAACAACAAAATTGATAGAGGACATCACTCTGTGGGGAGACCATCAGTGACTGTCAGGCCTTTCGATGACATGGGGCTCGAGCCTCCACCTCCCCAGTCTCCGCTTCACACAGCGTTGATGGCCTGTGTCTCCGCGAACTATAATAGAAGGTGCTGGGCACAGAAAGTTCTAAGTGTTCGTATTGCTGCCGTCTCTTCCTTGGGTAGAACGGGGGATGGGAGGGGTTTGTGGACGTAGAGAAGTGGAGACCATCTCCTTGTCCTCCTCCCTCCAGTTTCCCGGGCCCTCGGGAACGACGCCTGACCCTGGAATTTGCCTGGCTGCAGTCCCTGGGGAACCAGGGCTCCCTCTACAAGGTCTGCAGGAACGAGGCGGAATGACCTGCCCTGTCCTCCAAGCCAACGCCCTCCCGCCATCCCCCGAACTCCTGAGCCCCGAGAGGATCCTGACTTTGCACCAAGAGCTTAGACAAAGCATCAGCCGCAGTTCCCAGGTCAATAAATCACCGCTGGAGTTATAAATTGAGTAAGACCACTCACTCTCCGGGGCCATTTCACAGACGCCATAAATATTTGAAGCAAAACTTTCAGAGAGCGTTTTAAGAAATTGGTAGCAATCAAAACCCTGATTCAGTGGCCAGCGGCTTTGCCTGTGGCGCTGGGATCTGTGTTGGTTGTCAGAGCTCTGGAGAAATACTGGACTTGCAAATTCTTAGGAGTCTGGCTTTGCCAATGTCAAGGCAGCAAAGGGCATATTTCCTGCACCAAAACCTATTGAGCGACTGGCCTGGAGGTTCTCAACTGGGCGTGATACCCCACCCCTACCCCACCCCAGGGGAAAACCTGGCAACATCCGGAAACATTTTTATTGTCACAACTGGGAAGCTGCTACTGGCATCTAGAGGCCAGGGAAGCTGCTAAACACTTTTCAGTGCCCAGGACAGCCTCCTAGAACAAAGAGTCATCCGGTCCAAATGTCAGCAGTGCAGGGGGTGGGGAGGCCCTGGGCTGATCTAATAGCTCCTAACTTTGTCAGCCACGGAGAACTGTTTCGTTATTTTCTTGCCCCTGGGGTCACTCCAATTTGCGTCTACCGATGAAATGCTTGATTTAAATAATTATATATTGTACAGTTTTAAACATGAAAACGAATCCAAACTTTCAGATAAGTTCATTCATTCAACAGACATTTATGGACGTTTCATATACACCAGGCAACATGATACTTAGGGAGAACGAGGTGAATCCACATTGGTCCCTGCCCGGGGGGCTCACGGGGCAACAGGAGAGATGAATGTGTAGACAGCTCACAGCGCAGCTGTGGTTAAGTGTGCGTGACAAGGCAGACAAAGGGAAGGGCCAGTTCTGCTTGACTTTGGGGAATGGGAGGTCATTCAGGAAGAAACAGCTGAGCAGAGTCCCTAGACCCAACCAGGTGTTCAGCACCTGGGTGAGGGGGGGAAGGGTGTTGTAGTCACAGGGAACGGCAAATGCAAAGGCTCTGAGGCATGAAACTGAATTTAGGCCTTGCCCCCAGAGGGGGAGTGCGGAGAAGCCCTTTGCCAAGCAAAGAGTCACTGCTTCAGCCCCAATCGGAACAGGACCCTCCCCTGACCCAGGTGTGGGACCCAAATGTGGGAGAAGAGCACCTCCATCCTGAGGGCCCAGGAAGAGAGTCAAAGGGCCTTGGGCTGCGTGCGCCCAGACCCTGTCCCCAGGCTCACCCATCAGAGACATCATCTCCCTCCTCGGGAGGGGCAGGTGACGAGCTAGCGGGAAGGTCAGAGTTACCGTCCTGATTTCATTCCCTCTTGGGAGCGGTTGTCATGTAAGGGCGAGGAAGGACCAGAACAAGAAACCGAGGGCTCCCGGGGCAGTAGGCAAAGGATATTGATTTTATTTTACTGGATTTTAACTTTTTATGTTGCTGTGGAAAGTGCGGAGAGTTCCCACACCCTCACCCAGCTTCCCTCAGTGTGAACACCTTATTATGTACCGAATCGTAGTGCAGTGATGAAATGAATGGATTTATTTTGAGGAAAACCGGGGAGCTGCAGAGCCGTCAGAACAGCACACCAGTGAGGGAGCATCTGCTCGTCAAGCAGCTATCGTCTTCTTTAGCCCGCAGCATGTGTGATGGGTCACCAAGTCCACGATTCCTTTGGTTTCTCAATGGACCTGCCCATTCATTTGTTCCGTAAGCATTTAATTTAACCATCATGTGCTCGCCAGGTCCCGAGTAGGTGCTGGGAAATGGAACTAAAGTAGATGCCCACGTCCGACCTCTGGGACCTCCTGGAAACCCTGCAGCCCCATCACCGCTGCCCAAGGAGGCCCCAGATTGGAAACCACTGTTGTCATCACTTTTCCCAGTTCAACCCATAACTGCCTATCATTCGGTGCCCTTTGGAGCTGGTCGGTATGTTGGTTTGCTCTCCCCTCTATTGGCCTCTTCCCCCCTTCTATCTGGGAAGACGCCTTTAGCTTTGAGCGTTGGGAAGACACTAAAGACGTCTTTGGACCGGTGACGCTGGGTGAGCAGCAGCTGGCCGCGGGGCCGAGCCCGCCCCAGGCAGTCAAGGCCATTTCTGGTCTCCAGACACTCCCGCCAGGTTCAGACATCTCGTCTTGTCACTTAAGTGTTCCCTCAGGCCTCTGCTGACAGTGTGGGCCTCAGCAGAGAGGCGACCCGCAAATCCATTTAAAGGAGCCACCGCGATCTGTGCAGCGTAACCGGATGATTCAATAATAAATTACGTTCTGCAGCCAGGAGCTACGTATTAACCCGAGCCGTGAATCTGCCTGCGGCTGGCACCTTGGATCTCTTCGAGCTGGGCCGTTGCTTTGTGCTGTGATTCCTTCTGGTGGAAACTTTGTGATGGTGGATGGTGGACTGGCATTGTCCTGATCTCAGCTGTGCACTGCAGCCCTAGGAAGGGGCCCCGTGTTCCCCTGCCGCCCCCTCGGTGGGCCTGATGCAGCCAGGGCTCGACCTGTCAGATGTTCCCAGGCTGGGGACAGGACGTGCTCAGGCAACCGAGTGGGATCTGGCAGGAACCTGGCCTGCAGGAGGGGGCTGGGGCCACCCCATGTGCCAGGAACGCCCCCGTGAGTGACCCGAGGCCTCTGGAGACCAGCCAGATGGGCCAGCCCAGCCGCTGCAGCAGAAAACAATTTGTCAGATGGGCTGTCAGCAAGCAGCAGTGGTGGCCCTCTTGGAGGTGCCTGGCTGAGCATGCAAAGCGGAGCCCTGGACACAGCGAGGTAAATGCTGCGAGCCCGGTGGTTCAAGTGCTGAGCACAGTCTCTCCCTGTGCCTGATTCACTGCCAGGCTCTTCTGGGAGGCATCTTCCTAGTGTGACAAAGCAGTCTGTCCAGCAGATATTTCCTGAGCACCTGCCTAGGCAGGTGAGGGGCTGGGGGCTGGGTCTCAGGGATCTCACTCCAGGTCCCCATCCTCCAGGCTCCTGGGGGGACAGATTGTGCAGATGGACCGAGACTAAGGGGCAGGGGCAGGGTGTGGAGGAGAATGCTGGGTCCAGGGGCACAGAGCAGTGGCTGACCAACGAGGGAGGAGTCAGGGAGGGCTTCCTGGGGGAAGTGCCAGCCGAAGTGGGCCTAGGAGATGAGCAGGGCCCAGCCAGGGACGGAGGCTTTGTGGGCAGGGGCAACGCATGGGAAAAGGCCCAGGGCAGGGCCAGGGGTAAGAAACAGGGGTGGACACACATGTCTTTCTATAATCCCCCAGTGGAAGGTGTTGCTTTTTTGAAATCCTACTGCGACTTTCTTGTTCCACTGAACCTGCGTTTTTAGTGGAGGGAAGACATTTTCCTGCTTCAAAATTCAGAAAGCACAGAGGTCCACGCAGTGCAGATTTCCTTCCCACCCTCTTCCCGGTTCCCGTCCCCAGAGACGAACGTGACCCCAGGTTTCTTAGGCTCCTCACCGCTGGAAAGCCAACGCAAAGAGAGGTGGGTGTTGGTAAAAAGGAGAGTTTGCTTTATTCCAGATGTCCGCATCCAGAGGAGGGGGTGGGGAGCCGACTCCTGTCCACGGGCCAGCTCCCCCCTCTGCCAGTCAGTGGGCAAGAGCTCTTAAAGGGGAGTCTCAGGGGGCACAGGCGGAGGGAGGGGGCCACGTGCAGAACTGCGCGGTCGGCTCTGACGGTCGTCTTGAAGTGAGCCGTGCGGGGGCCTGATCAGCGTCATCTTGTTCATTTTAAGCCCAGCTCCAGGGTCGGTTTGTTCCCACTTCCTGGAGGCTAGTTCTTGGAATTGTGGCAGCGTCTGTCATGGCTACAGTCTGGTCATCTTGTAGTTACTTTCTTCCGCCTGGTGGGGGTTTCAGGCCCAACACGACGGCTCAGAGGAGAAGGCTCAGGGCGTGACCTATAGCCCTTGACGGGGAGCTAAAGGTCCTCGACTTTGTTTAATGACTAAACTATTATTTTGTTTTGCTTGACTATTTTCCTTTGTTTCGCTATTTCCTTATTTCTCTAATTAAACTTATACTTTGAAGTTTTTCTACAGCAGGAGTCCAGCGGAGGGCGTGGGAGGGGGGAGTCTGTCCTGGGAAGGCCCTGCAGGGTCCTGCTCCATTTCACTTCCAGGGGCGCCCTGTATATGCCGAGCCCTCACCCACTGGCTCCCACACACCCCTCCTTCACCCAGGCGGAGGCGTGCCACTCTCTGCCCTGTGCTCTGCTTTTTACAGTCCATGCATCTCCGTGATCAGTTCCCATCAGAACATGAATTTTTCATTCAGTTTGTAAACATTGCACTGTTTCCCACTGTGTGGATTTTACCAGCCCCCTTTCAATGAACGGTCTGTGTTGTTTCTGATCATTTGCTGTTAGAACCAGTGCTGTCTGAAGATGCTTGTACAGACATCTCGTCCCCCATGTGTGACTTCGCCTGTGGGCAGATGCCTAGAAGAGGGATCGCTGGGTCAGGGTAGGGAAGCCTTTGTCACTCTGAGAGCCCTGCCCACCCCCACGCCCCTCCCCCTTTGAGGTTGTCCGGATTTCACTCCCCCTTGCGATGCTTGGGGGGGGTCCCTGCCATCTTGCTCCCTAAGATGTGCTGATTCAGCTCAGTGTTTACTTTTTGGGCCCCTGCCGTGGGCTGGCCTGGTTTGAGGTGATGAACTAGACAGATGGGGCCCTGCTCACAGAAGGAGCGGATACATCAGAGTTGGGACAAGGGAGTCAGTGAACAGGCACTCCCTTCCTGACCCCAGCGAGGGACCATCTGTTTTTCCATCCCGCAGGCACTGACCTCTTGTGCAGGAGGGTGATGCATGGACCTGAGTGACTGCCATGTAGGGAAGCTGGGATCTGGCCACCAGGGACGCACCGCTGATAAGGCTCTGAGGAATATGGAGGCCAGTGGGGAGCAGAGAAGGTGGCATTGGGGCTGAGTCATGAAGGGCGTCCTGAGAGTGGGGGTGGTGGTCTGGGTGGAGGCCGGTCAGGAAAGGACTTAGGGCTCTGAGCTAAGCTCCATGCCACGCACGCCCCAGCTCTGGTCTCCTCCTGGGGTGGAAGCCCGGCTGGGGCAGAGGAAGCTGGAGCGGGGCTGGCAGGGGCCAGGGGACAGGAGCGTGGGTAGACGGCCCCATGTGGCAGCCGGTACCTACGTGGATGGACTGTGGGCCTTGAACACAGAGACCTGCCTTCACATCCCAGCTCCATCACTCTCCACCTGTGGGCCTTGAGCCAAGGCCCCTGACAGTTTGGTTTCCTCCTGTAAAAATGGCAGTAACAGTATCATAACGTCGCCGGGACAAGCGCCTGCCCACGGCCCTCCCAGCCCAGGTGCATGTCCCCTCTTCCTCCCCCCTAATGCTGGCAGGCAGATGGCCCGGGAGCTGAGCACACACGCCCTGCCTGGGTTTGGACTATGGCTCACCTCACCCCTCTGTGCCTCAGTTTTCTGATGTGTACAATGCGGATGCCTGTGGCTTAGGGTGACTGTGAGGCGTGAGTGAGTGAGTGAAGCACTAGAAAGAGGCCCGGGGACACGGAGAGCTCTGTGGGAACGCTGCTGTTGTTTTAAAAACTGAAATGAACAGGAATGGGCGAGTGGAGGTGTTAAGGCGAGGGCGCGGGTCGCTGGTGCTGCAGATGGAGCCTGTGCTTGGGCGCTTGGGATGGAAGAGGCTCGCTGAGGAGGCGGGTGTGAGAGAGGTTAGGAGAACGTGACGGTGCTGCTCGGGGTCTGTGTGTGCTGATGCCGTCCAGTTCGTCCAGGACCGTAAGGAGCCTGCAGAGAGATTTTCTTCATGAGCTGAGCACTCACAGCCACAGGAGCGCAGTCCCCGACCCTCCCCGCCCAGCTCGAGCCCCTACCATCCCCTCCAGGGCCTTTGGTCCTACTCCACGGTCCCCCTCTTCCCGGAAAGCCTCTCCCCGGGTTTGAGAGTGTCTTTGTCCAGGCTCCTTGGGCTCAGTGCTATCACTCGCTCTTTACAGAAGGAAAAGCATATTGAGGCCCTGGCTTTGCCGTAAGTTTTCTTGGCGCAAAGCTGTCAGAACCAGCACAGGCCAGCCTTGCTCCTAAGCCTTTCGCCTGCTGCACTGCCCAGCTCCGGGAGGCTCCTCACGTGGATTACTGCCAAGAGCTAGTCCCCCTCCCAAGCGCATCCCCTCCCCTCCCTGCTCTCCCTCCCAGTCCCACCATGCTGCATCCCTCCCTGACGCAGGCACATCAATTCTCCCCTTTGCTATAAATCTCAGCCAAACGCTCCCTAGGGCCCGCAAGCCCTCCAGGGCTCAGCTCCAAGACTAGCAGCTCTGTCGGTCGGCGGTCGGCGGCTGAGAGTAATTTAGCAACAGGAAGCAGGTGTGAGGCTGGAGGGGGAGGGGAGTTGAGGGGGCGGGGCTTGGCTCTCACTGCCTCCAGCTGCTGCAGTCAATTCCTCCATCCCTATCGCTAGGATTGGGGCATCCTGGTGTTTGCATCACACTGGACCAGACCCCAGAATCAGTATCCCCTACCACACACACACACACACACACACACACACGCACACACACACACGCACACGCACACGAGGGGAGGACTGAAGGCAGAAGCTAAAGGATTAAGTCCCCGTGGCCTCTAGTAGACAACTTCCTATTGCTACTAACGGCTTATTCATCAAATAAACACCAACTACTTCAGGCCTACTGTGTGCTGGCGCTGTCCTGAGCTAGATCAGAAGAGCGGAATCAGAGCACACCTGCTGGGGGTGGGGGTGGAGGGAGTGGGATCCATGGCCAAACAGCAGGAGCTAAACTGTCAACCTCCCCACTCTCCCAGGGCTGCTGTTGTTCATGTTGTGTACTGAACAAAGTGTATGGTGGAAATCCTCCTGCTTTCTCCTTGCCAAGAGACTGTGCCTGTCTGGAGAAGGTGGTGCCTCTTACAGGTTCACACCGGTCTGCAGGCTACAACCACCTGGCATGGGCATCTTTTTGTGATTTGGAGGAGTCGGGGAGCCCCCGAGGTCTTCCCAGTCTGGCCCTCCAACTTGTGAAGTGCTGGAGGGCCATGTCCCACCCCCATGCACCTTTGAGCCTAACCCAGGAGCCCGAGCTGTCCCCGAGCCTGGCCTGGGAGCATCCCTGGGCAGAGTGGTTGTTTCTGCTCACCAGTGTGATTAAGATACTGGTTTCCACCAAGGCCGTGGCCTTCTGCCTTTTCCCCCCAAATAATCTGAGCTGTGCGTCCAGGTCCTGTCCTGGGAATGCACTGCTGCTGTATCCCAGCCCCAGGCTGAGGGGAGAGGAGGAGCACTAGGCAAGGAAGCCACAGGGCTGCTGCTTAGTGGCTGTGTGTCTCTGGGCAAGTCACTTAACCTCTCTGAGTTAATCAGCTGTAGCTTTAAAAATCACCACATAACAAACCAGCCCAAACATCCATTCTCACACTCTCAGATCTGAGGTAGACGGCAGTTCGCTGGCCAGGCTGGGCTCAGCAGGGAGGCCCTGCTTTAGACTGAGGATTGGGTTCAGGCCTGTCCCAGCCGTCACCACGTTCTCTTTGGAATTCTTGGAGTTCATTCTCAGACCAAGTAGACCTGGTCCTCTGGTGGACAGAGCATGTGATGCCTCTTTTTTTTTCAGTGTTTTTTTTTTAATTGACATGTAGTTGATTTACAATGTTGTGTTAGTTTCTGGTGTACAACACGGTGATTCAGTTATAGATATGTAGATTCTTTTTCATTATAGGTTATTACAAGATATTGAACATAGTTCTCTGTGCTATACAGTAGGACCTCATTGTTTATCTGTTTTATATATAACAGTTTGTATCTGCAAATCTCAAACTCCCAATTTATCGCTCCACCTCTCCTTCCCCTTTGGTAACTATAAATTAGTTTTGTATGTCTGTGAGTCTGTTTCTGCTTTGTAAATAAGTTCATTTGTCTCACTTTTTAGATTCCACATAGAAGTGATACCATATTTGTCTCTTTGTCTGACTTTACTTAGTATGATCATCTCTAGGTCCATCTGTGTTGCTGCAAATGACATAATTTCATTATTTTTTATGCCTGAGTAGTACTCTGCGATGTCTCTTAATGCCTGGACCCAGAACAGTCAAAATTCCATGGGCCAAAATCAGTCACGTGAGCAGGGTGACCATCAGTGCGGGGGGGAGGCGCCCTCCTCCGGCCGCTCCCCTGTGTTACAAGGTCATGCGGTAAGAGGAGGGAGACTGGTCGGACCAATCCCTCCTGTGACACCCTCATCGCGGGGCCTGAGCGTGCTCCACGTGGGACAGCAGCCAAGATGGGAAGTGACCACACTTGCAAAGGGTGCCCTTCCAAGAGAGGCATGCAGTAGCTTTCCGCTCCCTCTACTGCCCTCCTTTGCCCTTCCTTGAGTATCTTTATATTGGTACAAAATATTTCCAAGCAAGGCCAGAATTCACGACGGAAAATTCACACGCCTTTAGTGGAGGAAGGGGCCAAGGGCCGTGGTGCATAAAACAGTCATCCTTACGGTAAAAGCACCCAGCTGGAGGGCCTGCTCATTTTGTGTCTCCTCTGACCGTCTCCTTTCTTCCCGCACTGCCTCTCTGAAACGCTTGGCTTCCCTTCTGACTTTTCCAAACACATCTGAACCCAGACATCCAGGAAAAGAATGACTGGATTAAGTCAGTCCTCAAAGGAGCCAGGTCGTATTTTTTTCTTCAGGAAGTTTGGAATATTTTCCCCAAAGTGCCCTTAAGGAAGGGAAGTGGAGTGAGAAGGGATGGCTTCCTGAAGTCCCAGGTCTGGGGCCTCCCAGCAGTTGCTGGGATCGGGGAGGTGGTGGCCTGGCTGAGCAGCCTGGGGGCAGGGACCCCACGGCCAGCTGCCTCCTGTACGGATTCCAGCCAGTCCTTCTCTATTTGGTGCTCCTCGGCCCTCCGCCCGCAGAAGGGCCTGGGCCCGTTGCCAGCCTTTTCAGGATGCTGAGGTGGGATTTCACTGGTTTTCTGTGGCTTTGTGCAGGAATTCAGTAGGGCAAAGAAAGCTGCAAAGTGAGCTTAACTTCTGTTCTCTTTTCTCCTCCTCCTTCTCCGTACTCCTGTGTGTGTGTGTGTGTGTGTGTGTGTGTGTGTGTGTGTGTCTGTATCTGTGTGTGTGTGTGTGTGTGTGCCAGGTTAGCAAACCGTGCCAGCTCTACCTTCAGAATATATTCAGGATCTGACCACTTCTTACCCTCCAACAGTGGGTTTTTCATGGTCGCATCCCCAGTGCCTAGAATGTGCCTGGTACCTACTAGAGGCTTAATAAATGTTCTTTGAATGAATGCATAAATTTATTGTTCAATTTCTTTTAATGATGCTCCAAGCACCTGTTTTACTGTATCTGGTTGTCTTTAGTGCAGCTCCTGCTGGATAAGGAAATGTGAGCCTCCTTTTCCCTTTTGCTGTGGGGGTCGGGCAGTGACTGAGAGAAGAGCAGCCGGGGGAGCTGGATTCTAACCAGCTCCCCTCCCCACCCCCGCTCCTCCTGCGTCTGGACACTTTTGCATCAGCTTGCTCCTTCCATGAAGGAGTCCCAGGCATTGCTGGGGGTCTGGAGTGGAAGGAAGGTGGGTCAGAGAATGAAGATGTCACGGGCAGGGATGGAGAAGGAGGCGGAGGTGGGAGGGTGGGAGGGCAGGGAAACTTCAGACTCGCTCTTCGTCTTTGAAATGTTTCCCTCAGAAGGATGGGTGTTTATTACGTACCATCTGTCTTGCGCCATTTAATACAGCTGCTTTATCTGTGCCATTATTATAAGGACCATAAATTTCACCTTATAGTTAAGGTGACATCTTTTCTCAGCTTCCGATTTGTATTTCTTGTATAATGAAAGTTTCCTCCAAGTGTTGGTTTGCAGGATAGTGGACAGCGACTTGGAATGAGACAGACTAGAATGCCAGTACTAGATTTGTCACCAACTAGCTATGGGACCTAAGGTGACAAATCCTCTCTGAGCCTCAGCTTCTCATGGACCACAATTTTCCTTCCTTCATGACCATAATCCTTCTTCCGTCGGAACAGTCATTCCATCGCAGTCATGCAGTGCAGGTGGCTTTACTGTGTTAATATTAGGAAAGTGATCTGGTTTAACTATCTCATACTATATGGTGAATGACTGATAGTTTCTAGAGTTATTTGTATTTTGTGAAAAAGATGATCAATAGTACAGGGAATATTTTCAACTGGCAGATTTGGGGGCAGAGGGATAAAATGAATTAATGCCTTAGAGTGCCCTCACTTTGGAGATGAGAGTACCAAGGCTCAGAGAGGGGGAGAGTGGCTCCCTTCAACACACAGGAAGTCAGGGGCAGAGCTAGGCATGAAGCCTGGGACTCCTGATTCCCACCCTGTATGGGACTATTTCCATGGGCTGAAATGCTCCAGGGGAAAGCTTTCCATGGGGCACAGGCCTGTGTGATAGAAGCATAATTTATAGGTATGCACTGAATACAACAGGGAAAGGAAATATCACAGTTCCTCCCCAGTGATGACCCTTAGCACGTGCAGCCTTACTTCTCAGTCAGTGCAAACCACGAGGCTCTCTTCTTAGGAATAGCGAGAAAATGAGTGAGCTGGGGTTTTCAGGAAGGGAGAGCCTCAGGGACCAGCATCGGAAATAAGGGGATGGGATGAATGGTATCATTCACTACGCGGAAGCTTCTGGAGGCCAGAGGAAGGCCCTCCTTCCTGCCTCTGAGAGGACGGAGGGGCAGGAGGAGTTAAGAAAGGCTGATGACTTGATTTGACAGGAAGTTATCAAGGGCAGAGCGTGGGCTGTAAGCCCTGAAGACTGGGAGAATGGTAAGAAAAAAGTCAGGGTAGTTGATATAAAAGCATCTCAGACTTTTTCCATCTCAAGTGTCCAATTTCCCCTGTGACCCTGAGACCAGGATGGGCCCTAACGTGTGGGGGAGGGTGTTTCAGTTGAAAATGGATTTGGCTGCATATAATGAAGTCCAAAGTAATGATGGCTTAAATGCAATAGAAGCTTCTTACATACCTCAGCAGTGAGCATCCAGGGGTCTTATGCGGGGGGGGGGGGGGGTGTCCATGGGCATCAGGCTCCTCCTTTATTCTCTAACATCTCAACTAAAAACTTCCATTCTCAAAGTCACCTCATGGTCCAAAATGGCTGCTGTAGTGTCAGCCATCAAGTCCAGGTTCCAGGATGGACTTGGTGGGGTGATGGCAGAAGTGACTCCCTAAGGAACACTTTAAGCACCTTCCACTAATATTTTCCAAAGTCCAGAATGTAGTCATACCACCACACTTAGCTGTAAAGGAAACTGAGGGTATAGTCTATTAATTGGATACATGGTACCCCAAACCAAATTAGTGTCCTTCTGCTAAAAACCAAGTGGAAAATGATTGTGGGCTTGGCCTCGACCTCAGGTAGCATCAACTGTTCAGTTATAAAATCAGGAGGGCATTGAGCATTTGGATTTGGTATTAAAGACCCTAAGCATGACCTCACTGTTCGTGCTGTTAGCAACAAAACAGAGCAAATTCATTGGCATCTTGATGAAAATTTAATGAAGAAAGAACCTGAAAAGTTTCCGTTGAACGAGGGGAGGTTTTATCCATCCCTCCGACCTTTCGCCAATGGTTTCTGCGTCTCATACATTTTCTTTACCATTCTCTTGATCACTTACAGAAATCTGTATGTGCATCTTCATAGGTTCATTCACAGCCTCTCTTCTCCTGACCTTTTTTTCTCCTGTGAAACCTCAAAGTCTTTCACCACCAGTGCTTTCCGGAGCCTGGCCCTTTTAGGTGAAGAGAGCCTTCTGCGTCTGCTGTCATCCAAGGTGTAGACTGCTCTTGTTTGAACCCCAAGGCTTCTGCCAAGTGGTTCGATCAGGTTAATTCCATTTCTTACTAAGTCAACGCCTCCCCTTTCTTCTGAGCTCCTTAAATCATCAGCCTCTCCTAGCATCACATTTCTCACCGGGGGGTTGCAAGTTGCCCCCCCCCCCCCCATGCTGTTGTACTTAAGGTCAAGTGTTTGGTCCATGTCACAGTCCCAAAGACGCAGAACTCTGGAGGGACTCTCAAAGGACAGTCAGTTTCCTCAAAAAGTTAAAAGTAGAACCATCATATGATCCAGCAATCCCACTGCTGGGTATTCATCCAAAAGAACTGAAATCATGATCTCAGAGATATATCTGCACACCGGTGCTCACGGCAGACTTAGCCACAGTAGCCAAGATGTGGAAGTAACCCAGGTGCCCGTCAACGGATGAACGGATAAAGAAAAGTGCCATTTGTCTATACAGTGGACTATTGTTCAGCCTTAAAAGGAAGGACATTCTGATGCTGCTACAATGCGGATGACTCTTGAGGGCATTATGCTAAGTGAAATGAGCCGATCAGAAAAGCACAAATACCGCATGACTTATGCACCACTTATCAGAGGCACCTAGGAGGGACAAATTCCTAGAGACAGGAAGTAGACGGTGCTTGCCAGGGGTGGAGGTGGGGAATGGTTGTTCACTGGGTACAGAGTTTCAGTTTTGCAGGATGAAAAAGTTCTAGAGATCTGTTGCACAGTGATACACGTATCTATAAATGGTTAAGATGGTAAATTTTATATTGTGTTTTTTCTTAACACGCACACACACGGAGTCTTTCAGCCAGGAGGTGTGAGTTCAGGAAGATAAAGTGCAAGGAAAGCCTGCACCACTTTTAAGATGGAGAGAAGAAAAGGGAAATAGTGCTCAGTTAGCATCTCTTCCAGGCTGGACCTTGGGCTGAGGGCTTCATCTCACCCATGAGCCTGGAGGGGCAGTTGTTACTTAATAGGTAGATGGTTCACGCCTTCACTCATTTGAGCAATACTTACTGATCATCTTCTATGTGCCAGGCATCCTTCTTGGTGCAGGACACACAGCTATGGACAAGTCAGAGGGGAGAGAAGGGCTCTACACAGGTTCATATGTGGTGCAATTCCAAGTCATGATTGAGGAAGAGGAAGAAGAGGGGGAGACGGGGGCAGGAAATGAGGAGGGGTGCGCTTACCTATGCCATGCTGCGCAGGACAGGTGGCATCTTGAGTGGAAAATTACTTGAAGAAGGAATGCAGGAGAAAGAGATGAAGCAGGCTGCCCAAGAGAACCCAGCTAGTAAGACAGGACTGAGATTTAACCTCACTCTGGAAAACATTTTACTCCAAAAGAATTCAAATCGTTACCAAAGTAGGCAGACTCATCAAAGGAACCCCACGTAAATGTCACTAAGCTGCAAAAATTGCCAGTTCGAGAACAATCTTGTTTTACCTGTGCACCACCCACATCCCATGACACGTCTTATTTTGCAGTACTAGACAACTTATCACTTAATTCATCAATATTTTTTAAACTATCATAATGTCATCGTACCTCAAGTAAATGGTTCCTTAATTTCATCCAATAGCCAATCAATGTGCAAGTTTCTAATTATCTTATACATTTATAGTTACTGTTTTTTGCAGTTGGTTTGAATCAGGATCTAAATAAGGTCTTCCCAGTGTGACTGGCTGGTGTGTCTTTTCTGGTGGTAAAAGATAATAAAATTCACCATTTTAACCAGTACGTACATTCATGTTGTTATGCAGCCATCACCACCATCTATCTCCAGACTTCTTCACCTTCACAAACTGAAACCTCATCCCCGTTAAGCAACTCCCTGCCCGCAGCCCCTGGCGACCACCGTTCCATCTTCTGTCTGCGAATCTGACTCCTCCAAGTACCTCACGTCAGCAGCATTGTACGATGTTTGTGCTGTTATGACTGGCTTAGCTCACTCAGCGTACCGTCCTCAAGGTTCACGCCCGTTGTAGCAGGTGTCAGAATTGCATTCCTTTTCAAGGCTGAGTCATGTTCCATTATATGCATGGACCACATTTTGTTTACCTATCCATCCATCAGTGGACACCTGTGGTATGCTTTTTAATTCTTTTCACCTATAAGTTTCCCCTCCCACTCTTTTTATTTTCCTGGAATATTCTGTTGAAGAAAGCAGGTCACTTGTCACTGCAGGTCACTGCAGTTCCCGATGCAGGCTCTCACCAGTGCGTCCTGAGGTGTTGTTTTCCATGTTGCTCTGTCCCTCATGTACCCTTGAATTGGCTCTTGGACCTGCAGTGGTGATATGATCCAGGCTCAGCTGGCTTTCTTCTGGACTCTTTTAAGGTTGGCGTTTTGTTCTTCCATCAGGAGGCACGTGTCTGGCTGATTCTCCTTTTGTGATGTTGGCATCTGCTGATGCTGAGTGCCGAGACTCGTGAATTCACTCATGGTTACAGATGAGAGATAGTCTATCCTTTCTTCTTCAGTTACTAGCTGGAATACTTCCACCAAGAGGAACTTCCCCTTGCGTACTAGCTAGTTATTCCATTTATTTACTTTTCATCTCCCTCCAAAGCTTACGTGCTTTGTAAGCTTACAAAGCTTTGACGTGCTTTTGTGAGAGTGCACCCTCCTTCACTCACAGTCTCGTTCACTCACTCATTCATTCATTTACTCACTCATTGTTTCCTCATCACTCATTCACTCATGCCCTCACTCACTCAACTCACTCACGCCCCAGTAGTTACTGACCGCCTGCTCTGGGTGCTTCCTGGGGTTAGAAAGATGAAGCTTTGTCCGCTGGGGGTCACAGACCAAAGGAGAGACAAGGTGCTGGGGGCATTAAGGTTATTGACAAGGTCCCATGGCTGCCCAGAAATGGGATGCCTGGAAGAGGGTTTTTCCCCCCAAGTTTATGATTTTTTAATGACACAAGACAAAACAAAACAAGCAAACCCCACTGATGATCTTTGGAGGGTGGTAGGAACCAGCTCCTTATTCTGAAACCTGGTACATAAGGAGAAGGAACCGCGAGCCTGTCTGGTCTCTCGTGTGTGGCTTATACCTCCAGGTAATCGGATAGTTTGTGGGGACAAGTTCTTTATATGATGGTCTGGGATAGGTGTTTTAATGGTGACATCTGGTTCCCTTTCATCTCATGCAGAGGTTATGGTGAAGATCAGTGGACTGGGAGCTTGCAATTTGCACTTTCTAAGCTGAGTTTTTAAAGAGAGAAGGCACGTCAAGCAGCCTTGATCCTATCAGAATCGCAGAGGGACAAGTCCAGCTGGGGCTCCTGGGGGTGGTTCCCACCTCCGGAACTCGGGGGAGTGTTAAGTTACAGCCTGGACGCGGCTTCATGTGGGGCTTCAAAGAGACTGACCAGGACCCCACAGGTGCCCGAGGGAGGGACCAGAGGTTGTCAGACAGGGAGGCCCCCAGGGCTGGAGTGCAGGGAGGGCTCCCAGGCCAGGCTGCCCCTGCCGCTCACCAGTCACGTGGTTTGGGGGAGGCTCCGTTTTCCCATCTGTCACGTGGGCGCAGATGCCCAGCTGTCACGCCTGGACCTCGTGCTCTACTTTGGGTTCACTTGGTTACTTCTTGGTGCCTCACTTTTTTGCCCCAAGGCACCCCGAGCATCCCAATTACTTAGGTCTTTCCCTCCAGGAAACTTCTTGTTCCGCCTGTGCCTCTCGCCTGACCACATCCACCTCTCCGGGGGTGACAGGTGATGGTCCTGCAGCTCCTCTCCCCGTGTCTGCACCCCTAAAGGGGACTTGACAACCGACTCTCCAGCTGGTAGAGTTTGGATCAATGGGAAAGGGAGGGTCATGTCTGAGGTCACAGAGGGCGACTTCTTCATCTCACAGGCTGGTTCCTGGCAGGAAAGAGGAGACGCCCCAAAAAGGGTAACTGAAGAGCGTGTACTTACTGTTGGGGGGCGAGGGAAGGGGATAGGGGATGGCAAGAAGGAAAGCAGGTACCACCCGAGGGCTACAGGACCAGGAGAGGGCGCTGCTGCCCCCAGGCTGTGAGACAGATGCCCTGCCCCTGCAGACCTGCTCCTGCTGGAGCAGAGAATAAATTCTGGAACCTTCTCTTCTGCTTCCCTCCACACTCCTCCTTGTGCCTCTCGTTGGCTAAACCAAACCAGAAGTCAGAGACCAAGTGAGAGGTCACCCTTAAGGGCAGCCTCCTAGGGTTGTCTTAGAGGTCGGCCTCCTGGGGCCCAGAAAATGGACAGAGCTGGGGGCTGGGAGGACAGCAGAGTGCGAAGGAACAGATGGGAGACTCAGCTGGCCACCATCAACCTGAGCCCGGCACAGAGTAGACGCTCAAGAAAAATTCAAGTCTCCTTCAAATGATTAATAGAAGCCACTGAGATGGAAAGAAAGAGGCTTCGGAAGGAGGCAGATGGCCAGGTGAGTCTGAGCTGTGACTCTTAGGGTGGCAGCTCCGGTGTGCTCAGAGACTGGTTTTGTCCCGCCTGGGGCCCTTCTGTGAGTCCCCGATGCACAGATGCTCCGTGCAGGGTCACAAAGCGTGTGTGTGAATACAACATAGGGCTTTCCCTCCCCCGGACCTCCGGCAGGCTAATCCATGCTGGGGAAGATGACGTGGAGGAAGATGAAGTGAGTCCCAGAGGTTTGGCTTTAGCCAAACCTTTGACCTGGGACCAGGAGCCCACTCAGCCCCAGGGGAATCTGTGTGCCAAGCTAAATTGGGAACAGCCCCTGAAGGAAGATGGATCGAGATGTCACGCGGTTGCTGGGTTGTCTAATCAGGATGCTGCTTACGAAGGGAAACCCCTCGCCCTCTGCTTCAGCTCTCAACATGGTGGGGGCTGGGGCTCCCAGGACCCAGCAAGATCCTCTCCTTCACTGGACGAGTTTTAAAATTCTCAGCCCAGAGCACCTCCCCGTGCAGATCAAGTGATGGAGCCACACGTCTTTCATCAAGATTTATTCTATGAATCTCAGGATGGGCTATGGGGCCAGATGTGCTTGGTGTGAATTCCAGCCACTACTCTCACAAGCTATGGGGCCTTGGACCGGTGTCTCAGGGGGCTGTGCCTCAGTTTCCCTCCCTGTAAAATGGGTTTTCATAAGAGCGAGTGAATTAGAGCAGAGGGGCTGGCTCATAGTCAGTGCCTGGAAAGTGTTAGCTCTCCCCCTTCTCACCTCCCAGCCCCCAGAAGTCCTCCCAGACCCTCCGCCTGGTGCCGCTGCGCTCCCCAGACTCCACGTCCCATGGCCCCGATCAGCCCTGTCCCGGCCACCTTGCTCTTTGTTGTCCTGTCGCCTGCCTGTCTCTCTCCCCACAAGGCTCCATGCTCCTCCAAGACAAGACCCACCTTTTCATCTCTGTCCCCAGCGCAGTGCAGCACAGCCTGGGAGGGCGGAGGCTCCGGGAGGTCCGCCAAGGTATTAAGAGGGCACGTTTCTACCCCCCAGTCAGAGCGGGGGCTGTGCCGGGCTGCTCCGGGGCACTCGTTCTGTCTTGATGCTACGCCTTCCGCTCCTTCCCTTGGTCAGTCGCCCCTTTGCTCCGCCTAGGGTCCCCAAGGTGCAGGTTGACCTAATCCCCCTGTGTCTCCACTTCCTCAAATGAAAGGGAGATAAGCCACAGAATCTGTCTTATGTCCGTGTAGGAGGACGTGAACTAAATATGTAGGTGCTTAGAGCAGGGCCTGGCGTAAAGCAAGTCCTCACCAAATACTTGACAGTTGTATTATTTTTGGTAAAATGATTTAAGCCCCACCAGCTACTGACTTTATGCTGGGCATTTTTCAAGGCCTTTCCACACGTTGTTACATTTAATTTGTGTAATGATGCCGAGAAACTGGTACCACCTCCTATTTCACAGATGCTGAAACCAAGACTTAGAGCAGACAAGTCACTCTCCGAGTCACGCAGTGATTGACAAAGGTGAGATTCCAACCCCTTTGGGTCCAGTCTGACCCCAAGCTCCTGACCTGTCCTCAGACACACTGCCTGATCTTAGCTCTGAGCAAACCAGATGCTACAATTGATTTTTCTGGCATTGATCATCTCTGCTTTCCGGAGTGTGCGGGATAAAGGCCTTTTCAGTCCATTGGTAACCCACCCTCTACCCCCTATTATTTCAAATCAGCTGCCACCTCTCCCCACAGTTTCCTTAGGCAGCTGGACTGGGATTTCCCCTGAGAGCCCGCCCCTCCCCTGGTACCTGGCGGATGCCCAGCATGCCATAAATATGCACACAGTTGAGCTGAAAGCCACTCTTAAGAATAAACATCAGTAAATAGGAGGTTTGGGGGACTGAAACCAAGACATAAGAAGGACAAAGAAGGGAAATGGGGTCTTCAGTTTGGAGGAGACTTGGGGGACATCCATCCCCAAGGAGATGTGGGTGGGAGGGGGCCCCACATTGAACTGGGGAAAGTCTAGGTCTGGGGTCAGGCCAATCTGGGTCCCAGCTCCTGACTTAGAGTGAGGGTCCTTATTTCCCTCAGCCCCTCTGTAAGATGGGGATGGTGCTTGCCTACATCTAGAAAGTGGCCTAAGGGACTAGCTCCAGAATCTGCCACTTAACCAGCACACTCTCCTGTCCCTGTAAGACAATGCGATGACATTGCAAGGTTGCATGGGAGATTCTATTAAATATCACTCCCCCCAGCCTGAGCTCAAATTGAAAAAACTCTGGCTGCATAAAGGATAAACGTCAACATGTTGAAAGCGAACGTCTCCTCATGGTGGCATTCCTTCCATGTGTTTTTGTTTCTTTGTTTCTTGTATTTTTCCAATTTACTTGAATAAACATATATCCATTTTTAGAAGCAGAAAAAACCTGTTATTTAAAACGTTTCTCAGTAGCTGCTGTGCCATGCTTGGCTAGGCACTGGGCATATTTTTAAGGATTTTATATTATCCTGGTTTTTCAGGCATTCTCTGGAAAGCTTCTAGCCTGACCCAGAATAGAGACTCAGCAAACGTCTAGCTAGGGAAAGTCTAGGTCTGGGGTCAGGCTAGTCTGGGTCAGGCCAATCCAGGTCCCGGAGGGAAGTTAAGAGGAGGTGGGGAGAAGGTATGGAGGAGAGGCTTCCAGGATGAGAGCAAAGTGATGTGAGCAGTGGCAAAGGAAGTAGGGACTGGGGACAGCACACCAGAGCCCCAGTCTGTGCTCTGCCATCTGCTGGTTGTGCAACCTTAGGCAAATTGCCTCATCTCTTGGGGCCTCAGTCTCCGCATGAGCAATGATGGTTCTTAACTCATAGGGTTGCTGTAAGAATTATAAGAGCTTTAAACTTGGAAAACACTTAGAGCTTGGCACAAAGGAAGCACTCAGTTAATGTAAATCATCATCATCAGAACAATTTGACAGAAGGAAGCTTTATTGGTTAAATATTGGTGAATGAAAAAACAACCCGCAAAGCTTACTGATTAAAACCACCACCATTTTATTTATTTACTTATATGGGTGAGGTTTTTGCCGGTTTCACCTGAGCCATTCATGTGACAGTACTCATCAGATTGTTCAACTGGGGCTGGGTAGTCTAAGACAGCCTCATGTCTGGTGGTTGGGACCAGCCATCAGTGGGCTGGTCTGTTCAGCGAGGGTGCTCAGCTCTGCCCCACGTGGCCTCTCATCCTCCAGGAGGCTAGCTCAGGACTCTGCACCTGGAAGTCTCAAAGCAGCAATCCAAGAGAGAGAGCAGGTGCTTCAACATCTTCTGAGGCCCTGCTACCTTGCCAGGCACATTGACTTCCATGTCATTATCCGCACAACAAAGTATGCTCCCTATTGCATTGAGGACTTCACTGTACTAGGAATATTCCAGCCAAGTCTGCAGATCCTTAAAAATGACAGACAGTGAGAGTTAGCCTGCAAAGTAGGGGCTGGGAGGAGGGCACTAAGGTTCTTTCTTACAGAAAGAAATTCAGGAGTCAAAGAAAATGCATGATAGCAAGCTGAATCATGGATGAGAGGTACGATTTCTGTTGTACAACAGGATGGCAAAATCATGTTGATTTCGCTGATGAGAAATATATTGATATCAGCAGAGGCATGAGGTTCTCCTCAAGTGCTAAGGAAGAGAGAGGTGCATGATTTTTGAGGGGGCTTGAATTAACAGGGGGAACAGAATGGCCTAGCCACAGTCTGTCTTGTGGGAGCTCTCGATGAGGTCACTTTGTGGTGTTTTGGCCACAGAATGCAGGAGGACGTGGGCACAGAACTTTCTCCACGTGTTCATTGCTCCTGCCTCTGGACATTTGGTGCCAGTGAGTTTGGGGTTAAAGTGAGGTGCAGTCCTGGGTAGGGTGGAGTTGTTAGCAGCAGACAACTACTCCTGCCAAGAACAATGAGAAAGGCTGTTTTATATAAAATATAAAAAGGATCCACTGAAATCCTCAGGGAGCAGCTGAAGCAGCGAGGACCAAGGGAGTCAGCTTCTGGAGAGGGGAGATCCATGGGGAGCCAGCTGCTGCTTTTCTTTGTTGTTGTTTTGTTTTGTTTTGAAACCTGGGGGAAAGGCAGTGAGTCCAGGCCTGGTCCACTGGATACTGCTGCTGGAGGCAGAGATACCCACTCATGGGGCCAGAGAGACAAAATTAGAGATGGAGGCCGGAGAGTCAAACACCTGGTTCATTTTCTCCTCCAGACATTTGCCAGATTCTAAAGCTGTGCAGGGTGGGGAGTAGATGAACAAATAAGAAAACCTTTTACAGTAGAGCAGAGTTTTCCATAGTCTGGATGCTGAGAAGAAAATGACCCAGGCTGTACCAGGGAAAGCACCGAGTGAGCACACTGCTGGGCTGCTGTAGGTATTCGAGTTCATGGCCCCCTTGCAGCCACAGGGGAGCTTCCAGCAGGGAATGCCTTTGTGTGTTTTAGGAAGACCATTTTGGATCCTGTGTGGGGCAAGAATTGGAGGGGAGAGAGCAGTGGAGACAGGGCGGCGTGAGAGCGTGCTGCGTGGTTGTGGACAATGACTGAGGGGCTGCATGGTGATTGATTTGTTCTATTTCTTTCATAAATCAAAGAAGCAGATAAACATGAGCAGACAGAGGAAGGCACGCTATTTGATGAATGGGCCATCTGTCTAAGCAGCAAACTTGGGAAGATTAGGGTGAAGCCAAGGCAGAAAGAGGCGTCATTTGTCTTAAATTATAAAAACGAAAAGAAAACTGACATTATATTATGAAAGGGATTTGACAGGTTTTTACAATGAGAGAGAAGAATTGGTCTTGATCCGGGTGATATTTAGCAGAACTGAAACTGAGGATGATCTCAATTAAGTTTTAAAAATAAGGCAGCTACCTGAGACGTGGGGATGAATCAGCTCAACTATCTCATTTGAGGAAACTGAGGCCCAGGGAGAAAAATGGCTTGTTTAGAAGACCTAGTAAACTGATTGCAACCCCCCCGCCAATATCTTTTTCACTTGTGGGGACTTGTTCTATTGCCAAGATTATGATCACTTTTTTGCAAATGTTCCATGTGTGCTTGAAAATGATGTACTTAGTTATTGCTAGTGTTAGACTCTTATATATCATTATATCAAGGTTGTTAATTGTGTTCTTCAAATATGATTTGTCCTTATTGGTGCTTTTGTATGCTTGATCTGTCAAAGTCCGAGGGAGAGGTATTCAATCATCCAACTATGGTATAGATTAAGCAATTACTCTTTCCAATTTTCTTAAATTTTACTGTGTATTTTGAGGCTATATTATTCAGTGCATATAAGTCTAGTATTTTTCTATCATGCTATCAATCTTTGTTTTACAATTACGTAGTGACCCTCTTTATATTTAATAATGTTTTATGTTTTCAAGTCTGTTTTGTTTAATGTTAAATAGCTACATTGAGTTTCTTTGGTGATTAGCATTTACTTGGCACAACTTTTCCCATTTTTTAATAATCAATCTTTCTCTGTCCTTACATTTTATATATGTCTCTGGTAACAGCACATCGCTGTATTTTAGAAATCCAATAGGATGGGCCCTGTATTTTTAATGGAGAGTTTAGTCCATTTATAATTATTATAATAACATGTACATTTGATTTCCATCATCTTGTTTTGTGCCTATTATTTACCCTACCTTTGCTATGATTCTTGTTCTTCTCTTTTCTTTCTTTCTGTAAAACTGATTAAGTTTTCTTTACTCCCTTTTTACCTCAAGTATACATTATATTTCTATTCTTTTAGTGACTACCTTTTAACATTTCACTGTGCATCCTTGGACTAATATCTCTACCTTCCTCCTGTACACAGGATCCTAGAAGGCTTCAATTATCACACATCTTTTTGCATCTTTCATATTATTCGGTAATATATTTCCGCTCTACTTTATACATCTCAAATTAGTCATTGTTATTTTATATCATCAATACTTGTTTAAATTTACCAATTTCTTTACTTACCATTCCTTCTTATATTTTATTTTTTCCTTTTGGGTTCAGTTTAGTTCCCCCTGGAGCCTCCTGATTACTAGCACTTTATCAGCAAGGTATTTTAGCAGTTAACCTTCTCAGTCTTTGCCTGAAAATGTCTTTATTTTGTTTTCACTATTGAATGATCTTTTAGCTGGGTACAGAACTCTAGATCCTCAATTATTCTTGGTAATATGACAAGGTTATTCCATTGTCTTCTTGCTTCTATCAAGACAGCTGCTATTGGTGTAACTGCCATTTATTTTTATGTAATCTGTCTCTTTCTCTCTCTCTAGGTGCTTTTAGAATCTTCTCTTTGTCTTTGGGATTATAAAGTTCTGCTATAAGACATATTTATTTTTATTTATCCTATTTGGATAAATAAAATTGTTGATTGTTTAATCTGAGGATTTATATTTTTCAGCATTTCTGGAAAAGTCTATCATTATGTATTTGAATATTACCCTCCTTCCTTTTTCCTTTCTTTTCTTCTGCAACTCACATTAACATTGCTGGACTGTCTCATTTTTTCTCAGCGGCTCATAGCCTCTCTTTCATGCTTTCCAACTCTTATCTCTCCAAATAATGTTCCAAATAATTTCCTCAGACGAATCTTCAAGTTTGTTATATTCTTCTGCAGCACGAAGACTGTATTCAGACTGTTAGGGTTCAGACTTAGACCATGTGACCGTTCTGCACTTCAGGAAGGTATTACTGGCCCAGAAGCATCAGAAATATCACAGGCCTGTGGGCGTTAGGGATATTAGGAGTTTTATAACCAGAGTTTCATTGGCTCAAGAAACCTTTTTCTGTTCATTTACTGACTGGAGGCTTATGGGCCGTTTGGATGCTATGAGTTTAACTCCACATTCCCACGAGATGCAGGCCTATTCTCACATACTCTCAAGGGAGGTATTTTTTCCCACCTAGAGCTCAGACAAGCATTCTTGTGATCTCTTGTGCTAAAAACAGAATTTCCCCATCTGATCTATTCTTTTGCTGAGGGACTAGTCTTCATTTTTATGGTGGTCTCAGTTCCAGGTCTGTGATTCTCTGTATAAGTGTTAAATTCCATTCCCCTAACTTACAGGGATCAGTGCAGCCTTCCCGGGGCATCATCTTTCATGCAGATTTCCCTTACTGGCTTGTGAGTTCAACCCTTCATGCAGAAGATGCTTACAAAGAGCTTTATCCAACAACGTGAAGGTTATCCCGTCCACCACATTGGGGGAGGCTGAAGTCTTCCTTGGTCTTCTTAACAACCTCACACCTTGCATGGAGCCCAGATCAAGGTTGGATTCAGGACATATCTGTTGAATGGAGACTGGATGACTGGACACCTAAGAGCCCAGGCTTCCAGTTCAGAGCCTTGACCACCACTTGGGACCATCTCCATCTGCTCAGGAGTCTGGTCCTAAACACAGGAGACCATGCCTGGAAGGAGGATATTAGGAATTTAATTGGAGGTTGTGATATTGCCTCCTGAGGTCAGTTAATGAATGTGTCTTATTCAGCCTGATGCTCTCCATGTCCTGAGCCCGGTGGTAACTAAAGTAGCCACTGCCTTACAGGGTAGTGAATGCCTGGCCCATGGGGCAGTGCTTCTCAGAGGTCAAAGTGCACATGCTCACCTGGGGCAAATAGGGCAGTAGATCTGGGTCTGATTCTGTGTTTCCAGTGAGTTCCAGTGATCACAAGCTCATCCTGTGGAAACACTGAAGGAAGAATCCAGTCAGTGCTGGCAACTCCAAGATGAGTGAGCTCAGGCTCCGGGATTAACCGAAGGGTTGACTCCAAATCCCATGTGGCACCTTCTCTGCACCCACCCCTGCCCCCCTGATGGTCTCTCATCTCTGTGAGCCTCAGCTCCCTCTTCTGCAAAACAGTTTCCTGATAAAGCTGCTGGGAGGGAAAAATAACACCCTTCAATCACAGCAGTCATGGATCTAGAACTTTCTGCCTGCCAAGCAGTGCTTTTGGCGCGCACGTGCATCAGCTGGGAAAAGGAGGCACAGCAGTCACCCGGGGGCACAGCTCTGATCCCCCAGCCAGAACGTGGGGGGCTAGGTTTGAACCCAGGTGGTCCAGGTCCACATGCACACTGTCAAGTCAACACTATGCTGCCTCCCAGGCTATGGGAGGATGCTTGCATGATCTCTGGCCCATAAAGGTGAAAACACATTATTGGCCACAAATGTTACTATTGTAAATGTCATTATTGTTATTACTACTGTTGCAGCAAAGTGTGTTACAGCTCAGTGTGACAGCTCAGTTGTGACAGCAACCTGGATCCTGGCGAGAGACCAAGCAGCACTTGGAGAGTTGGAGAACTCAGGTTTATTATGCTAGCGGGCCCAAAGGAGTTAACGCTCTAAGCTCTGGACCCCGTCTTTAGGTTTACACAGGCTTTTGTAGGCTACCAGTCTAGACTTTACAACATTTTGCAACATCATATGCAAATGAGGTATAACAAAGGTGACTAATTAGGAACAAGCTTTGTAGAAATGGACCAATCAGGAGTGAGGGAAATGGACCAATCAGGAGTTAGCTCAGGGAACCAATAAAATCTTAGGAGTGAGTTCCACTTTCTTAGAAGTAAGCTATTTCAGAGTTTAAAAAGCCAGATAATGCCCCTGGGCCAGGGAACTGGATGGTGCCTGCAGAAGAGTAGTGGCCCTGCCTGGGGGTCCTGCCGGTCTGTTTCATGGGGCTTCCCACCTCTCTACTATTACTACTACTGTTATTATTTACAAGTAATCCTGTTCCCAGGCCCTGGAATCTCCCAGATCCACATGTGGAAGGAAGACTTGCTCCTCCCGGTCTGGCTGCAGAAATGACGTATGAGATGAGGATAAGGATGGGTAGGTGAGATGGGGGCAGATGACTTGAAGCTAAGAAATGGGCAAGGAATGTGCCAGGGATTGGTGCGGCTGGGATGAGGACTCACGGAGAAGCAGCAGGACACAGAGCAAAGCTGACTGGGCCAGATCACAGAGGACATTAGAGGCCAGACCAAGGAGCTGGGAATTCTACAGGAAATGAGACACCGTGAAAGTTCTTGTGTAGAGGAGTGGAGATTGATTTTTTTTAAAGCTCAATTCTGTGTTGAGCTTTCCCATAAAGGGAAACTTGCAGAAATTTTTGTATGGATGGTATTTGGACAGAAGGATCATAAAGGCAGCGGTGGCATGTGAAAGATCAATGCGTTTGAATGATTCATGATTTTGAAGAAGAGCTGCTGACACTTCCTGTGGGCTCCCCAGGTGCTGGGCACTCATTACTATTTATTTAGTCATTTAACCTTCACGGGCACCCAGTGGGGCCCTGTATTTTGATCATCCCTTCTTGCAGATGCAGAAACTGAGTCAGAGAGGATAAGTAAATTGTCCAGGGGCTCAGGTGGCGAGGGCGCTGGTTCTGGAGTCCACTTTCCACCCCTAAACCAACGACGTCATTCCTCCAGTTTTAGAGGGACCGAGGGAAGGCGGCCCTGGCTCCCTTCCCTCCTCTGCTCCCCCTTGCTCTCTGGTCTCCTCCTTCCCTGACGCCCTCCTCCTGCCCCTCCCCACTGCAGGCTTGCCACCAGGATCCCAGCCTTTTGGCTTTTTTTCTGTCTTAAGGGGGACCACTTAAGGGCTACTGGAGCACCTGCCTTGAGAATGGGTCCTCCATGTGGGTCCAGGCCGGAGAGGACCTCGCTGCTGCCCCACAAGCGCCTGAGCCCTGCAGGGAGAAGCCACTGCAGGACAGAACAGGGTGAAACAGCCCTGCCTGAGACAGCCCCCACCCCCTCCATCCCAGCAGCAGACATTTAGCGAGTCCGGGCTGGCCGGGTATTGGTGTTAGGGACACAGGGATGAGAGAGACAGCGCCAGCCCTCAGGGACTCTGGTCACATGAGCGAGGAACTGGAGTGTAGCCTGATGTGATGGATGCGTGTTGGGAGAGGAGAGGTCATGGAAGTTCCCGGCGGTGGCAGATGGAGACTGTGGGGGTGGGAATGGGGGGGGGGCAGACAGGAATGACCACTCAAAGAGGCTGGCGAAGTAGAAAAACCCCCAGTCACAAAGTTCTGGGAACGGGACCATTAGCCTCTGGAGCTTGGATCTTCTCCCAGAATCAGTAGGGAGCCACCCAGAGTTTTGAAGCAGGGCCATACCAGCGTATATTTGTATTCTGTGAAGTGAATTTTAAAAAGCACTTTAAAAAAAGTGTTTTCCTGTGCCCCACTGCATCTGATCCTCCTCCGCCCTCTGTGGGAGAGGAGGGCTGGTCAGACAATCCCCATGTTACAGATGGGGAAACTGAGTTGCAGAAGGACTGAAAAAGGACTAAACTTACTGAGTTGCTTATGATCAATGCAGCAAAACCAGGCTCCGGTGCAGGACTTCTCGCCTCGGCGCTCCTCCTCGTCCCTGGGTTGGGAGGTAGCTCTTCTGAAAGGAGACTTCCCTATGAAAGCTTATCTAGAGCAGAGGTCAAGAGGATAACAGTTACAAATAATGATGATAATCTCTTTGCCATTTGTCGAGTGCCTGCTGTGTGCCAGTGTGCTAGCTGTCAGTAACGCATCGTCTGCACCAGTCCACGAGCTGGCAACGTCCTCCTGCAGCGAAGGAGGCTGAGGTTCCGAAGAGCTGAGCTGCTTTCTATGTGGTGGCGGATCTGGGAGTTCTGTGCCCTCTTTGACAGGTGGATCCTCTAAAAGAGCCCAGCCTCCCTGCTCGTGTGGGGGCTCTACTACCGGACCAAGGATGGAAAGTGCTAGAGTGCAAATGAAACCCTGCTCTCTGGGGCGTTCAGCTAAGTCCTGTGGGCGTGGTTCATCTGCCTGAGAAGACAGGTGGCCACTGGCCTAATACCTAGCAGGTTACTCAGTTCCATCTGCCGTCCTGCCTGGGAAGATGGGCAGAAGTCCAAACACTGCAGAAATGAGGCCCCAGAAAGTCGTGGTATTAGAAAGAGCTGAGTGTTCGGGGGTCCAGATATTCAGTGGGCGAACACTGAGCAGCACGGCTTCTAACCGAGCTTCCTGGGTGGCCTCTTACAGTTCGACTCACTGCCCAGCCTATGTCTCCCTTTCTCTGGGTGCTCTGTAAACTTTCTTGAATAAATGAACAAAGGGAGGAAATAACATTTAGACAATGATGACACAAGGTGGTGAATTCTGTGTTAAAGCCCAGAGGAAGAGGCCTGGATCCAGCCAGGGGATGAGTGGGTGGATGGAGGGAGCAGGCGTGTGTAATCCAAGAAGGCTTCCTGGAGGAGGTGGGCATGAGTCTTCCTGCGGAGAGAGTAGGAAGTGGCGGAGGGCTGCTGTGTTAGAAGGATGGAGAGAATGAGAGCAGAGTCAGCGGCTGGTGTTTGGAGAGTGGAACCATGGAGGACTCAGGGTCAAAAGAGGCAGGTTATTAGTTCTGTTTGGTCTCTTAAGAGCTGCACAACCTCAGAGAAAATAACTCTCTGTGTCTAAGCCCCTATTCTCTTCCATGAAGTGAGAACCCCGGTCAGTAAGCCCACCTCCCCCCCGGGAGACTGAAAGTGGAAAGTGGTCACCAATGTGAGGGTGTGTCCCCCTGCACAGGAAGCCAAACGTGACTCCTCCTGGCGCCATTCAGACCCCCGAGGAGACACGTCTGTTTTCTCCTTCCTTTGCACTGGATATGAACCACAGAGGTCATGGGAACGCATCAGCCAAACAGCCTGGACAGCGAGGCCCCCGGGCTCATTGAGGGGTGTTTTCGGTTCAGTCCCAGACTCGGGGAGTGTCTTTTCAGCCGGGCCTGGCAGAGCTGGGTTCCAGTGACCTGTGAAATCTGGGCAGGAGGCTTTCATTCTCCCCCCGCTGGAACAGACCCAGGCACTTCCGCTTCACTGCGAGTATACCAGTTGGGCTGAACCGTTTGCTCACTAAGCACAAGGCATTGATGCAATCTTGCCTGGGGCTGTCCCCCCTCCTTTCCTTCCTCTGTCCCCTCCCCACCTCTCTCCTTCCACCTATGCCCTTCAACATTTTTTTGAGCATGTCCCAGGCCCTGGCTGGGCACCACGGTTGTCAGGGTTGAATCTGAACGTGGTCCCTGCCCGCAGGGGACTCACATGCTCCCAGGGGAGACAGATGCCTGGAACTGACTGCACCCCTACTGGAAGGGTACCCAGGCGCTGGAGTAGCAATCTGATCTCCCCAGGTGGACTGGGATGGGGGGGCTCTTGCTCCGTGCACCCCATTACAAAGCTGCTGCATCTGTCTCCCTAGTGTGACGCTGGGGAGGGGCCGCTCAGATGCATGCTGATTACAATGGTTAAAATTGCCTACTATTTCAAGGTTTACAAAACCGCAATGTTTTGACCGTCCTGGCAGCCTTATAGGGGGCCAACTGAAAAGAAAAAGGCTCAGAGGAGTTTGATGATGGTTTGAGCCAACACTTGAAGCCAGTCAGTTTGAGATGATACAGCCCAGGGTGGGACCTGGGTGTCAAGATCTGGCGCTGGAGAGCTTTTCAAACAGCACCTGGCACAGCGCGCACACCCAGCAATGCTGCCTCTTATCACTAGTCGCTATTTTCAAAGAAATGGAAGTTACACAGGGACCCCAGCTCCCCTGATTCCAGTCCTGCATCAGCGCCCCACCCCCGCCCCCAAAATGGGCGCCTCTGCCTGGGACCCAACGATTTCCATGCGACACCTGCTTGTCGCCACGCCTGGAGGCGTCGTGCAAGTCCTGTAAACACAGAGCAAAAGCTACAGGCCATAAACATTCACGGGGCTATAAACCTACCACGTAAAAGTCGCCCGAATCTGCCCTGCTCTGGTGGTGCCCAATGACGTTCACTCACTGCAGGGTCGCTAATATTTCAGGCTGGTTATTGTGACAACAGCCCCTAATGATCCAACGTCTTCAGCACTGAATTACCCTTTGTTAGATGATAACAGAATAAGGTAGTTGGCTCAGGCTTTTGAACTTTTAACTCTCTCTCAATTTTATGGTGGTCTCTACTGATGGAGTCTTTGGGTTTGGCTCAAGCAGCGCTCCAGACAGCTTCCAGCTTCTGGAAGCTTCTAGAAACTTCTAGTTTCTACTAGAAATAGAATTTGTATTTACTCAAGACGTGCTTAGCAGACAGAAGCTTCCTCTCCCTAAGTGTCCCACTTTGATTTTTCTGTTTTGTAAATTTCTTGCCTTTCCTTCTGTCCTTTTGCTTCCAAGTCACTGTTATTAAAATGCAATCCACGTCTGAGTCAGTTCTCTTGGGCTTTTCAGAAGTGTATATTTCATATTGGCATCGAAGTCGAGAAAATTTAATGTTATTCCTAAAGGAAAAGCTACTTGCTTTTGCAAAACAAAATGTAAATTCCAGCTACCTTGGTGTTGGGTTTGGGATAAAGGAGTATTTACACAACTTCCAGCCTTGAAAATAAGGCAGATATTGGCTTGAAAAAAATGTTTGCTGACAGATGAGCCAGTGGCCTGAAAAATGTTCCTACCCTTTGACTGGGTAATAACCCTTGGGGAAGATCCTCTCCTTAGTTGGTCACTGAGACACAAATATAACTAATTGCACAATTTATCACAATATGATTTATGACAGCAAGTTATTCAGGACAGTTTAAATGTCCAACTGCAGGAAATGGTTAAGTAAATGACGATCTATCCCCTCAGTGAAATATCAGCCATTTAACATTCATGCAACACATATCTATTAAGTGCTGACTGTGTACTAAGGACAGTGTTAGGAGGTGGGTATACGCTGATGAACCAGCAGATCATACAGCTGTTAATAATGGCTGCTGCAAACACGATGCCTTGAGGAAATCTTACAATGCTAAGTCAAAACGCTCGTGAAATTTTATGATCTTGGTTCTGTGGAAAACACACATGCAAATGTATTTTCTGGGAAGCTGACTTATTTTCTGTTTTTTCCTATTTCCCCGAATATCTTTGTTTTTATCTATTTCCCCCAAATAGCCTAAGGTGCACATAAAAATTCTATAGTGGGGGAAAAAGTAATTTTTAAAAGGCATTTTAACGTATTAATTCGGAGGTGCCACTATAAGGAACTGTGTCTGTATGTCAGAAGTCATTGCCCCTTTAAAAGTGACATGGAGGGTGTCCTCCACAGTAAGAACGGCTCCCGGCCCCAGGGAAATGTTTCATCACTGGGAAGTGTGGGAGGTTTGTGCATTCAGCTCATGCTTTGCCCACCCCTCTTTCTCCAGAAGCTCACGGAGAATCTCGCCTTCTCCACGTGCACGGGGACCTGCCGGCTGCTTGCCTACAGCTCTCGGTCGGAGCAAACAAAGGTACTGCGTCTGCTCCCAGCATTCCCTGGTGCTGTCTGCACGCGCCCGTGTGTGTGTGTGTGTGTGTGTGTGTGTGTGTGTGTGTGTGTGTGTGTTTGTGTGTGTGTGTGCGTGTATGTGTGTGTCTATGAGAGGGAGAGAGCCAGCCCACCAAAGATCTTTGTTTATTGTTTACTGTTTTCACCTTTGACCTTGTAAGATTAACTACTCTGCGGTTCACATCCCAGGACCCTGCGTACGGTAGACACTCACTGAATATGAAAGTGAATTAAGACACATTGTTCAGGGAAATTTTGTGAACAAATTTTATATCTACTGTTGACTTAATGAGCTCCATCTCAGTTAAATGATCAGGTGTGTTATGAACATTTAACGTTCATGGAAGATTGTAAACTTTACGTTCCTTAATGTTGCAAGTTCCATGGGTTAATTTCAGCTCCACATTTGCAGACTTCTCCACTGAGCTGTAAGTGGGACTCAGGAGATGACAGGCAGGTCTCTGGTCCTGGCGGAGCTCAGGGTCCACTCAGGGATATTTACACAGCTGAAATCAGACAATGGTGATATTGTGTGACCAGTGCTAAGAGCCAAAGGAAGGCGCCTGGCCCCGGACCGGCAGTGGAGTTGCGGAAGGTTTCCTGGACGAAGCCATGTCTAAGCTGAAACATAGAGACCGGAAAAGTTCTCAGGCAGAGGACAGGGGTAGAAAGCAGGAAAGTTCTAGGTGGAGGGAACAAAATTTATAGGAGCCAGAGCCTAAAAAGAGGAGGAGTAGTTGAGTGTGGCTGGAGGGGGTGTGGTCAGGGGCTCAGTGATGGTCTGGAGAAGGCAGCAGGGTCTGGAAGACCTCCACTCTCGAGGCACCAGAGTCCTGACGGTGGCCCTGGACACATGCGGCCAACTCATGTGTTGCCAGGAGACCAGATTTGAGGTCCTGACCCCGAGTCAGCTCCGGATGATCCATCCTTTGGCTTCGAGGCACAGCTGGCTCCAGGGGACATGGCACACCAGTCCTTCTGCACCCCCCTTACCCTCCCAGGGCTCTCACAGTGCTTGTGGCCGCTGACAGTGTGCCTCTGCTCCTGTCTGACTTCCCCTCTACAGTGGAGATCCCAGAGCTCAGGGCCTCCATGCATTTCACCTGAAAAGTGCACACTTAGAAAGCGCCCCCCAAATATTTATCGACTGAAGGAGTTAGAAAGTTAATGAATGGGCACTGGGCTTCCCCTAAGGCCAACGAGCAGGTGTCCCGGCTGGGTGGTCGTGGGGGGGGGTGTGTGTGGCATTTTCTACTTATGAACTGGCTTATTTCAATCGGCTTATTCAGCCCTTCTTTGGCTCAGAAATGTGGTCTCCAGGTCAGAGGGTACGGACGCTCTGCTCGTTCATTCATTTTTTTTTTCATTGAGGTAAATAACGTAAACTTCATCATTCTAATCATTTTTAAGTTTACAGTTCAGTGGCTTTGAGTGTATTCACCATGTTGTGCAGCCATCACCGCTGTCTAATTTCAGAACCTGTTCATCATGCTAACAAGAAACCCCAGACCCTCTAAGCAGCCAGTCCCCATCCCCTGGTCCCCTCAGCTTCTCAAAACCACTAATCTTTTTTCCCGTCTCTATGGATTTCATTCTTTTGGACATTTCTTTTAAAGTGAATCATAGCAAATCTGGTCTTTGGTGTCCAGCTTCTTTCACTCAGCACGGGGTTCCAAGGTTCACCCACGTTGTAACATCAGTCTCTCATCCCTTTTTATGGCTGAATAATAATCCACTGTGTGCACAGGCCACGCTTTTTCATCCATTCATCAACTGATGGACATTTGAGTTGCTTCCATTTTTTGGACAATTATGAATATTTCAGTTACCAAATTAATACGTGCTTATTATGAAAACATAAACCCGACAGAAATACACACATACGGTAAAGGGAAAGTTCCCTTGAGCCCCGCCTCGTGACAACCATCACCATCCATCCACAGGTGACTCTGCCTGACCGTCTTCCCTGCCTCTCTAAGTTTTGCTGAGAACGTTCCCCGAAGCTGCGGCTCTTCCCAGCTCGCCCAGGCCCCAAGACCTCGTGCCTAGCTTCCTTCGCCTCCCTAACACCATCTCACTTCCAACTCTCACGAGGTGTGGCCACCTCCAGAAGCCATGCCTGGTACCCAAGGAGGAGTCCTGAGCTGGCCTCGCCTTCCCCGATTCCGTCCTCACCCTAAACCCTGGCAGGAGTGTCTGTCTCTCTTCGGTCTCCTCCCTAGGGCCAGGACCACACCTCCTTGTCTCTCTGAGACTACGGGGCCTCATGCTCAGAAAACGATTTGCTGAATATGGGATATGCAGGTCAGAGGCAGGTTGTCATAGAAACCCAATTTGGGGATGCCTGGGACGGGGACCCGTCTGTTTGACGCAGCCACCCTTCTGTCAGCGTTTCCAGTGACAGATTGTTTGCCTATGGGATCGCCGGGAGCAGAACCTCCTTTGGTGCAGCCTTGCCCACAGGGTGACCATTGGCCTGCCTGGCCCTGTGGCCTTGGGTCAGGTTTATTTATATTCTGGTTCTCAGGAGGCAGAAGGAACGGTCACCATTTTCTACACAAGCCCCTGTGCTCCCCAGGCCCCCTCTGCCTGGAATAGCTTTTCACAAAGAAAACGGGACCCTGGGTCTTGGAGGTCATCCACACGGCTCCCCAGTGTACCTCATTTTCGTGCAGTTACAGTGGGAGGGGTTGCCTCCCCTCCACTTCTGCCCTGTCCTGTGCCTTCTCTCAGAATTCCCGCCACCAGCTGTTGCCCTCAAGCATTCCTGAACCCCTGGTTCCCGTGTCTCAGCCTAAACACAAACCAAAACAGAGAAGTCCCAGCTTTCCCAACCTCACTGTCCGGGTTCCTCCCTCGGCCACGCATGCAGGGTCTGTGCTCCCAGTGACCCCGCTTCCTGGCTCCCCTCTGCCTGGCTTCTCCACAGCCCTGCCCCACTCCTCAGACACCGCTCCCACCCCGACCTCCGTTTGGGCAGCCCCCAGACCACCTCCTGGCCCCCGTGGGCCTGGCCTCTCGCCTTGCTCGTACAGGAACCCCTGCTCAGAACGCTCTCCCCGGCCCCGACGCCGCCCTCTCCCGGTGGCACCCGCACACCTCTTCGCTGCCCCTTCCTTCCTGCCTCCTGATGCTCTTTCCCCTGGGGCTTGGTCCTCAGCCCGGCATCCGACCCCAGCCATACGGCCTTCCCGTTCCTTCGTCCGCCTCCTTCCTCATCCTGCTCGGATGCCCCAGTGCATCTGAGACTCACCAGATCTAAAGCAGGGCGTTTATCTTCATCTGTAACGCGGCTCCTCTGACATTGTGTGAACCGGCAAGTGGACAGCCGCTCCCTGCTGCTCACCCACGTTTACACAGACCCTCTGGTTCCGGGTTGCTGGCTGGGGGCCTCTGCCCCTCCTCCCTGAGGGAGGAGGCCCGGCCATTCCGATGGGCTGTTATTCGGGGGCCAGGCCCTGCCTACACACTGGGGGGTGCCCCCTCTGGCTCTGCGGTGGGCTTGCGCTCGCCCTTCCCAGATCCTCCCTTTACTGGCCCTGGGTCCTGTAACCCTTGGAGGCCATTTCCTCCTCTGTCCAAGGGGGTGACACCCAACCTCCACCCATGGGATGCTGAAGAGCCGTGCGGCTCCTAGGTGGTCACCGGTGCGCCCCTGAAACCTCAGACCCTGCCAAGCCGGAGAGTGTCCGCCTCCGCGTCCCCAGCCTCCGCACCGTGGTTTCTTCGCCTTGGGTTTCTCATCCAGAAGCTCCTGCTTCTCCTTCAGACCCAGCTTGAAAGTCACGGCCTCCAGGATCTTTCTCCTTACCTCTGCCACAGGCCACGCTGGCCCCTCCAGCCTCTGCCTCCACAGCTGAGGTGCACACGCCACCCTCTCACCCCAGCTGCTGCCAATGCCAGTACACCCAGCAAAGACCACCAGGAGCTTGCCAGTCACTACCAAGCTGGGTTCATTTCAGTGAGACGAAAGGATACCCACCACGGGGAATGTGGGACATCCAGTTAGAACACACTAGAAGGGTCTAACTGCAAGATTTGGGCTTCTGGGAGGTGGTTTGGGGGAGGGAGGGAGGTTTCAAGGAAGAAGGGCTTTGTTCTGGATTGGATGCTCTCAGGAAGCAGGGGTCCGTCTGTGGCTGAGCACCTCAATAAATTTCATCTCATATCGGGGAAGACTTGATTGAGCAACAGTACGGATGCATTGGAGAAGCAGCAGCCCCCATGTGTAGTAGCCAATGCAGAGTCAGGGTAACGGTCCCCACACATGTCCCAGGACCTGTGAGGGCATTATGACCCATGGCAAGGAAAACGAAGGTACCTAAACAGCCGACCTTCAGATGCAGAGACCATCCTGGTTATCTGGGTGGGCCCAGTGTCATCACTGAGATCCTTAAACGTGGACAAGGGAGGCAGGAGAAAAAGTGTCAGAGTGACACAGAATGAGAAGGACTCAACAGCCAATGGCTGGTTCTGAGGATGGAGGAAGGGGCCACCAGCCGAGGGATGTAGGCAGCTGTCTGGATTGGAAAAGGCAAGGAAATGCATTCTGCCCTGGAGCCTCCAGTGGAACACAGCCCAGCCGACACCTGGACTTTAGCCAGTGTGGCCCTTTTCAGGCTTCTGACCTCCAGAACGGTAGGAGAAAACATTTATGTGGTTTTGTGGCACCATGTTTGCAGTAATTTATTAGAGCGGCCCTAAGAGCTGAATGCAGCCAGGATAGGGGGCGCCTGGTCATTTCTGTGGTTTGTGCCGACCCGGTTTAGCCTGTGCTTAAAGAAGGTGGCAGAGCGTTCCGGTTTGGGGTCTTGCTTCATCTCCGGTTTGATCTTGATGTTCTGCGAGGTGGCTTATGTTCACCAGGAGGGCACGTTGGCTGTGAGCACTGCCAGCTGCTGGCACCAGCCAGTGACAAGCCCAGGCCAGCCCCAGTCTCCAGGGCTGCCCTTCTCTTCCTCACCGCCTTGTAAATATGTATCCGCCTGTTCTCTGGAGTTGGCGGTCTCCTTTCTGCAGAGGGACCAACCCTCAAGCCCAGAGCTCTTGCATCCTAGGCGTTTAGCACTTCTGTCGCTTTTACTCGGACATCTCTGAGACAGAGCGCTCACAATTGCCACTGGCAGCCTAGTCCATTTCAAAAGACCTAGAATTCTTAGGAAAATCTTCATTCTTTAGAGCTGAAGTCATCCTTTTTAGGGTCTCTGAGAATAAGCATATTAAAAACAAAATTCAGATAGTATCAAGTCTAAAGATACATTTCACTTATGCTTCTTGAGGGGAAGCCTCCATATGTCTGGTCCGTGTCTATTGTCCACACATCACCACCGTGCTGCATGCTGAGCCCTGAACCGGTAGCACAAAGCAGTAAACCTGGAGTGTGATGCGTCAGGTAACAGCCCCTTGTCACCTTTCCTGAAATACACAATCCCCAAGGCATCTGGCCCAGTGACAGGAGCACAGTGATGTCGACTGAAAAATGCACAACCTACAAGTTGAGAGTTACATTGTATTCGGCAGACTTCCTGAAGACTTGAGCCAGGGACACAGCCTCTCAGATCGCTCTAAGAGACTATTCTGCCCAGGCAAGGGAGGAGCCAGGCTATATAGGAGCTTTTGCAACAAGGACCAGGTAGTCAGAACATCAAAAGATTACTGTTAATTAAAGAAAACCAGATTATCTCGAGTTAAGGAATTTAGCACCTTTCCAAATATGGGAAGCTGCAAAGGTCTGGGCTTGTTGAAATCATTGCTTTGATGTGCACCTTAGCTGTCCAAGGCCAGTCTCCTGTTCCTCCACATCCCGAGTTCCCTCAGGAGGCACCACTGGGGGTGGCAGCAGAGGCTGGGCTGCCTGCTTCTCCGCATCCTGAGTGCCCTTGGCTCACTGTCCGGGGTGGCAGTAGTGGCTGGTGACTCGATGGCCGCAGCACCCTTTGTTTACTGATACGGCTGCAGTATTTTTCATTCACAGTGGATAATAATAGTAGCGACCCCGTGGGATTGTCAGGAGTATTAAATTCGTATTAGGTGAGTATTAAATTAATACTCAATGAGTATTAAATTGAGTATAAAATTAGTAAAACATATAAAGTGCCGGGCTCAGTGCTTGGCCCAGCGTTAGCACTCAGTACGTATCCACCACCCCCGCAGTCCTCAGCATCTCTCCTCAGCATCATTCTTACTAGACTTGGAGTCAGACAGAACCAGGTTCAAATTCCAGCTCACTTGCTTGCATCCTTGGGCAGGGTGCTTGACTTCTCTGAATAGCAGTTTCTCATCTGTAAAACAGGAATGATAATCACCTGGCGTTGCTGCTGAGCTAATTAAATAAGCGGCATGTGTGAAAGTAGAGAGACTAACAGCGTGTGGAGGACCAGCAGCCTGCGAGGGCGCACGTGAAACCCGGCCCCTTCCCTCCTGCGGCAGGGAAGATCGCGAACACCCTCGGCAGAGCTGACTGTCGTCCTTCCTTGCAAATTTGTGTGCGATCCCAGGGAGATAATGTGCGGAAAGTGGTTTGGAAATGCTGAAGTGCTATAAACATGCTTATGACGATTATGACTAATTAAAATCTAGGGCAGCCAGGAGAGAAGTATGGTGTGAAGTGAAGCTCTATCCTCCACCTTCAGAGGGTCTTTTAGAGACTCCGAGCGAGAAACATAACCAATTAAGAGACTGTGGGTCGAGACTCGGAGCGCGGAGGCTGTGGTCCAGCAGATTCCCTGGGTCCCTCCACACCTTCGACTCCTTGTGCATCCATCCATCCACTCAGCAAACATGCCACCAGTGTCCACCCTGTGCCCAGCACTCTGTGTGGGCTGGTGCTGGAAGACAGCCCTGCTCCTGCTTCCAAAGTGCTGACAGAACACGTGTAAGACAGAAAATTGATGTATAAGCCTTTCCTGTGACCTCTATCAAGTTGCCCATCATATGCAGTGCCAGCCCTTTTGTGGGTTCATCCCCCACCCCTGCCCCCCAGACCACAAGCTCCTGAGGCCAGGGACTCTGTCTTGTCCCCTGCATATCCCCAACACCCAGCACAGGGCCTTGAACCTGGAAAGTGTGGCTGGATATGTCCAGAGGAACTAAATAAAAGCCAGTCACTGAGTAGTCAGGGACCAGGCGTTCATTCCCCGACCTGCAAGGCTATTCATTTGTCTTCCAACAAGGCTGGTGTCTGAGTGGGGCAGCCACTCTGACATCTTTCAATCTGCATTTTCTCTGGGTTCCCATCGCTTCCCCCTTTTGCAGAAACCAGGCTGTTGGGGACCAAGCGCTGGGCTGTTTCTGCCTCCAGTTCCTGGTTCGCGCAGGGACTTCCACGTGGGATCACAGAGCTGTTCAGTTGCCTTTTGTGTCTGATGGAGGGGCTGAGCTCAGCTCCTCCCTGCCTCACGCCAGCTCTGCCCGTCCACGTTTTCTCAGCTCCCCGCACCAGCCAACAGACTGCTCGTTCTTTAGAAGAGCAGTGCTTTTTATATCACTCCCATGTGCAAAATTACTTCTTGAATCTGTCTCACTGCTATCTGCAGGGAAAAGTCCAAACCCCTAAACTCGGCATTCGTAGCCTTTGCCACCCTCTCCAGTTTCCCTCCTCCTCCTCGCTCTCCAGTCCCACCTGCCCACACACATTCCCCTGCGGCTCCTGCTGAGACACGTTGTGCATTTCCCCACCCCGTGTTTCTCTACAGCCCCCACCCCATTACGACCCCCTCCTGCCCGTGGATGCTGCCTCAAAAGCCACTTCTTCCTCCGAGGCTTCAGCAGGTTCCATCAGCAGGAAGCAGCCTGGGGCCCTGCGTGCCTCGCTTTACGTGTGCTGTCTCACTACCTGCAGCCCTGTGCCCATTACACAGATGTGCGTGTGCATATACTTCCCATGTGGTGTCGTCCCAGGGCCTCGGCTCCTCTGTCCGTGGGAGTCAGATCTCCTTTCCCCAAACCACCACTCAACTGGGGTGAGCCTTTGGCTTGTCTCTGAGGCCCCTCAGAGCATCTGCCTACCCAGGCAGTGCTAAGTGCCGCAGAACTGACCAAAGAGTGAACGCAGGAGACTGGGTGGGAGGGAGCCCGTCACCCACCCACGGCGAGCGACCTCCCATCCCCACCGGGACGCTTCTCCTCTCCTAGGATTGTCTCTCGAGATGGAGGAGCCCAGAAATGGAGGGAAGGGGTCCCTTTCTGACCCCCACCCCAGCTCCTTCCCAGGTCTAAAAGTATCATCCAAATTAGCCGGCCCCATCCCATAGTTACCCTGACTTGTGGTCCAAGGGTCACTGTCCACTGTTTCTGCCCTTCGTGGGGCACAAGCTGAGGCTTACTAAGGGTTCAGCTGCTCTGCCCAAGGGGATCAGTTATCGGTCACCCGTGAAACTAACATCACATCTTTCTGGCTGATCAGTACGAAGTGGTGTACTTTGGGTCTGCTTTCATAGGACTTGCAGTTGAAACCCAAATTCAGCATTTACTCTCCTGCCCTCATCACGCAAGCTGGAACAAAATTCACAACTGTGATGGACCGAATGTTCGTGTCCTCCAGATTCGTGTGTTGAAGCCCTACCCCACAATGTGATGGTTTCAGGAGGTGGACTTCGGAGAGGTATTTAGGTCTTGGGGGTGGAGCCCTCGTGAGTGGGATTAGTGCCCAGGGAGCTCCCTCACCCCTTCCGCCCGTGAGGACACAGCGGGAGGCCGGCAGTCTGCAAGATAGAAGAGGTCGCTCGCCACAACCCAGCCGTGCTGGCACCCTGATCGTGGGCCTCCAGCTTCCAGAACTGTGAGAAGGATGTTTCTGTGGTTTATAAGCTGCCCAGCCCAGGGTGCTTTTTGTAGCAGCCCGCCTGAGTGGGCTAAGATGGCAATTAACATGAAAGTGCCCGTGATGCTGCCGGCCCGGTTAGAAAGCTCTTCGCACACATCGGCTCGCTCCCTCGTCACAGCCAGCTCTGTGGAGGAGATGTTATTATCATATCTCCTCATGGACGTGGAAACAGAGAGGTTAGCTGACTTGCCCCAGATCACAGAGCTGGTGAGTGCAGGGCCGGGACTTGAACCTGGCAGCCTGTCTTCTCAGCCAAGCTCCTGATGGCTCCACAGCACACAGTGCTGAATGGGCCCTGAGAAATCCCTGATTCAGAGCTGGTCCAGGAGAAGCATCTTATGTCCTATGCCTCATTGAAGCTCGGGGTGCAGGGTTCCTTCTCTACCCACCTCCATTCCAGTGGCAATTCCATCCGGTGTGGGGCTTCCAGAGCCTGCTGGGCACCAGACTGTGTCCCACTCTTGCTCACAACACCCCTGCTTTGGCAGAGGGCGTCGTGCTTGGAACCTCTTCTCCTCTTTTGTTTCTTGTGGCAGAATTTTTGGGGTCTCCCATCTATGGGGGCTTCGTCTTGGATTTTCGTGATGACAGAAGTGACAGTGTGGTTTTCTTCTCTAATGTTGCCCTTTCCCTCTGTGCCTCACCCTCAGGCTCTGGCAGCATTTTTCTTAGTCATCATTTGCGTCCGTCTGGTCCCCAGCCCTCTGATGAATGACCGTGGTGTCTCATTGTACTCTGAGCTGATAGCATCGCCTCGCCCTGGGCCTCTGCTTGGCTTGCAATGATTTACAGGCGACGGAGGCTGGACGTCTCTGGGTGACCTGTGCAAACCAAGACCTGGGTGACGAAGCTGAAGAGCTCAACAGTGAAACTGCCTCTGGGGCCTCAAGACTCAAGGTGGAAACAGAGGGATTAAAAGCCTCCAACTTCCTCCTTGCACACTGGCCCACGTTGTTGGGGTTTTTTTTGTTTTTGAAAGATCACTCAGGTTTTTTGGTTACACTTTTCTGCACGTTTTATTTTATTTTAGGTACATGCTAAAAATGTCTAGCGTTTGCAGCCCAGGCTGGCTGAGCAGGGCTGCGTGAACCAGGTCAACCCTCTCAGAGGCTCGTGGGCTCTGGCTTTCCCTTTGGACTGAACCTCTCTGGGGACAATGAGTGCTCTGCAGGAATCTGGGCTTCGTGGAGCAAGGCAGATCTGGATTTGAATGCTGGTTTTGCCACTTTCTAGCTGGGTGACTTTGAGCAAGTTACTTGACATCTCTGGGCCTCAGTTATTTCTTCTATAACATGAGGATGAGAATACAGAAATGATAGGATTAGAGAATTTCATCCAAAAAACGTTGGGGGCTTCTGGTAGGATAGGCACCACGTGGGTGGTCTAGAAATCCTGGGTCCACTTTTTTTTGGCGAAACCGTTACTGAGGTCGGGCTAATTCTGTATTGAAGCAAGGGCCCTTTCAACATTTAAGAAAAGGCAGCTCTGGAATGCACCCTTCTCCGTCTGCATACCAGACGTGTTTGGGCCCTGATGCCACATCCCTGAGCCTGTCTTCACTGTCAGCTTCAGCGACTTGTTCCGGCGTGTACCAGACCACCTTGTGTCCACATTAAGCACGGGCTCCAGTCCTCTAAGCAGAAAAGGCTCCAAAACAAGACAGTTTTTATGAACATGCGGAATAATGGCTTTTTTGCCCTTGGGTGAGTCACACTGCCCTAAAGCTGACTGGTTCTGTGTACTGGGGAAGGTGGGAAGAGGCTGTGGTGTGAGGGAGGCCAACACAGCACCTAGGCTCTGGCTGGGCACAGAGCCTGCTCCACACCTGCTCTGCAGGGGGCGGGACCCAGGTGACTCTGCTCCGCCCCCTTGTTGTTGGTTGGCCCATAGCCAGACGCCTGACCCACGAAGGCCAATCAGAATTCTTCTAGGAAATTTCACTCTGAAACTGATACCTGCCCCACAGTAACTTCAGGGGCTGTCAGTGTGTTGCATCCTTGTTGCAGTGAAGGAAGCCAGTGCAGAGTAAGAAAGAAAAAAGTCACTGCCAAGGAGACACAGAAAGGTGGTGAGAGCTCCCAGGCCATGCTTGGGTCGCTGGTCACAGGTGTGTGTGTGGAAACCGCTCCGTCCTCAGGGATAGCTGCTCATCCTTCCCGTCAGTTCTGGGAGAGAGCCTTGCCGGAAAGTCCCATTTTTGCCTTAGCCACTTCAGCTTGGTTTCTGTCACAGGCAGATCATGTGTACAGATACACAACCTGGCATATCTCGGTAAAATGTGCAGTTTGGGGTGTAGTGTATTCCCAACAGGTGGGTAAAGACGGCCCAAAAGGAATATGCAGGAAGAAGAGAGAGGAGACTAACATGGATTGAGCTGCTGGAATGTTCCAGGGGCTGAAGTTACCCCTTTGTGTACATCTTCTTATGTGAGAGAAGAGTGAGTCCAGTAGGAGACATGTAGCTGCAAGCAATAGAACGTCGCCCCTCACTCTTCAAGGAGACAGAGCCACACGGCCTCAAGGCGGGTCTGGCATCTCAGTGATACCATCAACCACTCAGCTGCTTTCCATCCTCCGGATCCACTGTCTTCAGCTTGTTGGTTTTTCTTCCTGGTGGTTATTGCTTCATGATCACAAGGGGGCTGCTCCAGCTGCAGGCTTCACATCTGTGTCCCAAGAGGAAAGAGGAAGGCAAGCTTTTCTCAGATGCCTTCAGCAGACTTTGTTTCATACCTCATTAACCAGATCTTCCCATAAATGTGTCCCGTGGCCATTCCTACCTGAGAGTCAATTTCCACCTTCCAACCTCTAGGCTGGAAGATGACAAAAATAAAGGGACCGGGCAAAGCTGTGGATTGACCAACAACTTGTGTCTTTCTCTAGCAGTGTGAGCACACATAGTATGCTGTGTCTGGGAATGGTGGAAACTGGATGTGAGTGGACCTTAGAGGGTGAGGGAAATGATGGTAACAGGCAAGATGGGGAGAACCTGATGTGGTGATGGAGCCACTGAAGGTGCTTACACCAGGAAGACAAGTGTCAGGACCAGAGTTATAATCTAGAAAGATCACCCTGGCCATTACCTGGAGGGTGGCTTGGAGGGGAGTTGGACTGGGAGCTAGTTAGAGGCGTTTGCAGTGCCCACCCTGAGAACTGAAGATAAAATTTACAGGTGTAGAATTTAGAGCAACTCCTTTCTGAGCTACTTATTGGATCAAGGAATTGACTAGACCGATACATGAGACTAAACTAAAACTCTTGAAAAATTTAGAAGAATTTATCTTAGTGGAAAAATAGACTATAACATGGCACCTACATCTGATTTTTCATGTGATGGAAGTGGCTTTTCTTTGCATTTCTGTGTGCATGAGCAAATTCCAGGCCACCTTAAGTTCCTGACTCAGCCACTTAAAACAAGCTTGAGGTTCCACCCATGGGAGAGCAACACCAGAGAGGAGGTCATTAAGTACTTCCGGCAAGCAAAGAATGAGAAGTGTCACTGTGCATGTTCCTGCATAAAGACCTGCTGGCTTTGTTATGTACCTCTTGAAAAATTCAAATTATAAAAATTAATTTCAAGTGATGTATGCTTATGACAAAAAATATATAAAATAGAAAAAAGCTGTTAAGGAGAAAACATCAAAAACCGTACAAACAAAATCACTGCTGCTGTTTTGGCCCATGTCCGTTTTCATCCCTGTGGGTAAATTTGCTGACATCGTTTTCATAAACATCACTTCTTACAGTTATACAACACAAAACTTCCTTGACCCCTGTTGTTTAACCTTTGAGTGGCTTCCTTTTTTTCCCTAATAAATAATGTGCTGATTATTAGTGAGTATACATTTTTGTCTTCATAGAAGACTGTTTCTTGGAGATGAATTCTCAGAAACGGAATTACCATCTCAAAGGGAATAAACATTTTTAAAGTCAGTGGTACCTATTGCTGATTCAGAAATTCAAACTTCTGATACAAGTTGCTGATTCAGAAATTCAAACTTCTGATACAAGTTCACTTAAAGACAGACAGTGCAGTGAGGAAGCCTGCCTTCTGTATACTCTCCCTTGGCAGTGGGTTTGGTCATTACATCTGTGGACGATTTATTGCCTTCTTTCTAAAAAGGATCAATACACCTAGAAGCCCCGGGGTAATGAGATTCAGGGAGGCCTCAACTCATGAAGGAATCCATCAATTAGGCTGGGATGCGAAGAACAGTGAAAGTGAAAATGGCCCCAATGAATCTTGATATTGAAACACAGATTAGAGCATTTGCAGGGGGAGAGCATTTTATTTTTATCTGTATTTTTTTGTATCCCATGCAACTGCAAAGCTCGTGGAAATTGAAGAGAGGTTCATCTGTTTCATGGTATGTTCTTTCCACATTACATGCTAGCACACTGACCTTCACAACCCCGACTCCAAATTTATTTCAAGAATACTCATTGCACATCTGCCACGCTCCAGGACCAGTGCAGGGCGCTGGGGATGTGGTTCAGCCCCTAGTTGCTGAGGTCTGAGTCTCCATTGTTTGCCCAGGCTTAGATGCTAACTCTGCCATTTGCTAAAGCCTCTGCCAGGTACCTCCGTCACACTGAGACAGGAGGGAAGGGGGCAGGGCATAGCCTTTAAACGAATGACGCAGCAAGTGAGGATACAACATAAACTCGTTAAAACCACCTCAGCCCAAGATGGGGGAAAAATTCAACTTCCAATGGACCTTGAGGCCCAAGGTGGCAGAAGATGTGACTCCAGGTAGACCTTGAGCCTCGTTATATGCTCATTATAACGTACTGGCATGCTATTGGCACTCCTACAGGCACCATGACAGTTTCAAGGCTGACCATAAAAGGTCAAAAAGTGTGTGGGGCCCAATTCCTGGGAATCCCCACCCCTTCCCCAAAGTCGTTGGAAGAATCCTCCCACTTGTTAGCCCATGAAATAACCACACCCAAAAAAACTAACAGCCTCGTACGTATCTATCCCTCTCCCTCTCCCTCTGTCTCCTCTTTTGAGACACCTGCACTCTGTCTATGGAGTGAACATCTCCCTGAATGCATCTACTCTCACTCTACTTCAGCTCGCTCTTGAATTCTTCCCTGCAAGAAGCCAAGGACCCTCACTTGGCAGGGCGCATCCCAGGGGCTCACGCAAGCCCTGGGGCACCACCATCCCCTCATGCCCCAGTTTCTGCAACAACGTTAGCCCTGTGGTGGGTATTATTAGTTTTTACTGATGGGAAAACAGAGAGTGATTAAATATCTTGCCCAAGATCACAGAGGAAGTAAGTTATAACTCCCTTACACTTTATCATCTTGACTGTTTATTAAAAAACCAGGCATGATTCTTTGAAATTAATTTGGAGAAGCTGCTTAAAATGCTTAATACACTGATTCTGGCTTATTTTATTTGCATCGTCTATTTACTGTAGTTATTAAAACATCCTGTTCATTCCTGTTCATTCTCTCTTATCACTTTTGCAGAATTGTTATTTGTCTCTCATTCATTCATTCTCTTATGCCTCCACTCTCCCCAAACACACACACACAGTGGGGTGCTGGAGATGGCTCCTCCTGGCTGGCCAGAGCTGCTCGTGAACATCCTAGTAGCTCCTCAGTGACATCCCACTGGTGGCTTGAAATCAGTCATGACGGGAATATTTACACCACAGGAACTGACAAATGTAAAAATCAGGTCTGTTTTTCTGAGACCCACTTAACTTGTACCAGCTCATCACTGTGGTTCTCCTCCAGACAAAGCTGGGCCTTTCTCCATCTTCTCCCACCATTCTAATGAAACCGTGAGACAGGAGGGGCAGTGGGAACCAGACTCAGCCTATCTGAAGAGAGGCTTCTCTGTGAGTGGACACTGTGCCTGGCTTTAAATGCTGTGTGAAATATCCCTTCAATGGCTTACACACATTCTAGCAAGTCTCATTGTTACTCCACTCAAGGATGAATTTCTGTGATATAGTGATTTAATAAGAAATGTGTATTTGATCTCCATCCATTGTTCCAGGCACAGAGCTCCTAAAATTCTTGGAATTTCCTAACTGTTGAGATAAAGATGGCTTTGTTACGTTAATGAGATGATTTTGGGGAAACCCCTGGGTAACCTAAAAGGAGGTGGGGATTGGTTGCCAGGGGAAACAACCACGTGATTAGAGGTTGGAACTTTCAGTCCCACCCCAGAGATCTGGGGAGGGGAGAAGGACCAGACAGAGACTTGGTTCCATTACCAGTGGCCAATGAGTTAATCAAACATGCCTATAAAATGAAGCCTGTTAAAAAACAAAATTCAACTGAGTGAAGTTAAAGATCTAATTGGCTTTATTCAGGAATTCATGAATCAGGCAACAGCCCATCTAGCAAGCAGAAACGAGCTCCGAGCAGCTGTACAGAGCGGAAGGCTTCCACAGACAGAGGGCGCGGGACAGGGAAGAAGTGGGCTTCCTCCTCTTCTGCAGGGGGTGAAGAGGTCTGTCGGGGGGTTAGCTCGCTGCTGTGGACCAGGAAATTCCAGATTAACTGCATTCCTGGGGAAGCTGAAGCTGTGCTTAGACTACGTATTGGTTTGCTGATGTGGGGCTTAGCACAAGTGACTCCATTTGAGGCCTGTTGTTTCTTTTTAATAAGTCTTTATTAAAAAAAAAAAGATGAGTTCACAGAGTTTCCGAGTTGGTGAACCAGAACTCATCCATGTGCCTAGAGGGTGGTGCTCTGGGGACCCTTCTGGACCTCTCCTTGGGCACCTCATCTGTATCCTCTACAATACCCTTTATAATAAGCTGGTAAACATAAGCAAATGTTTCTCTGAGTTCTGTGAGCCTCTCTGGCAAACAAATCAAACCTAAGGGGAGGGACATAGGAACCTCCAATTTATAGCCAATTGGTCAGAAGCACAGGTAACAGCACAGACTTGCAATTGGCATATGAAGTGCGGAGCACCCAGTCAGCGCCTGCTGAGAACTGGAGAATTACTTGGTGGAGAAATTCGATTGGAATTTCCCGATAGTCAGAGCTGTCCAGTGAAACAGACTTCTCTGGCACAGAGGTGAGATCTCCATGAAAGAATGTATCCAAGAAAAGTCTGAGCAAAATCTGTCCCAGGTGCTTGAGGGAAATGGGGTTTTGGCTTTGAGAAAGGCCAGAAAATTCCACAAACTCAGAAGGCATAATAGAGGAAAGAGACACAGCAGCTCTGGTGTAACATCTGTCAGAGAAATAGGGACATGGTATCGTTTTCAAGTTCAATAAGGAGGCACCAAAAAAAAAAAAAAAAGGAAGAAAGAAAAGAAGCAAGCAAGAAAGGAAATAAGCAAGAAAAGAAAGAAAGAGAGAAAAAGAAAGAAAGAAAGAAAGAGAAAGAAAGAAAGAAAGAAAGAAAGAAAGAAAGAAAGAAAGAAAGAAAGAAAGAAAGAAAGAAAGAAAGAAAGAAAGGAGGGAGGAAAGGAAGGAAGGAAAGGAAGGAAGGAAAGGAAGGAAGGAAAGGAAGGAAGGAAGGAAGGAAGGAAGGAATGAAGGGAAATGTGAGCAGCTTGAGGGAAGAGACTTTGTTTCATTTCTCCCTGACACCAAAACACCAGCACTGGGCACGTGGAAGGCTCTAGGTGGATGCTGGCAGGGGATGAGATAGAGAAGTTATCAGTTAGGGGTCTGGGAAGCTCGTCCAAACTCAAATTTATTGATCAAGCTGGGTGATTACGGTGGGGTCACTTTCTGTCCGGAGGTCTGCTGCTTCACCTAATTATACAAGGACTTATTTTAGATGACTTCTTAAGAATAACTAGTATTCTAATTAAAACACCATGATTCACACCAAGCCTGTTTATAGCATAAGGTGGATAACAAACAGACATCATTTAAATAGAAAAATTAGTGGCCAGATGGAGCAGGTTGAGAAGATCCTTAAATTTTGAAGACTTTTGTTTGAAAAAACAAATCATGCATTTTACATTTGATTCCCTTTACCTGCAAGAAAATGCTGCATATTCCCTGAGGAAATATGTTGGAACCGGATTGCATTCATGAGAATCACATTAAGTTGATCCACATTTAATCTGTGCTTTGTCAGCATCCGCCCAGTTCAGCAGCAATTTCTCATCTGCTTGGGCCATTTCACATGCCTTTCTCTCTGGGTCCTGGAGTCTGATAGGTTTTGTTTAAAATCCCAACCCCACCACATACCTGCTGCAGGATCTTGGGTGAATTTCTCTCTAAGCCTCTCAATGTCCTTCACTGTAAATGGGGATTCAGTGTGGCGGTACCTGTCAAGGGCTCTGGGCAGTAGCTGACACATAGTAGGTGTGGTCCAGGATTTCTCTCCTTGTAACTCTTGGATGGATATCAGGTTTTGCAGCTGCTGGTCCTCCCAACTGGAGCACTGGGCTCCCCTGGACAGATGCCCCCACAAAGTCCTCCTCACCTCTGCTTCCCTAGAATCCTTTCTCCATGGTCCTGATTGGCCAGTGGAGTCCAAGGGTCATTCTATCCTGTCCTGTAAGTTCCTGAGATCACAAACTTTGCATTTATGGAAGTCCAGAGCACTCAGCCCACTGTCCAGCATGTCCAGGGGGCCAAGCATCTTCTTACTTGTCCAAGCTGGACTTCACACTCAGATGAGAGATACATGAGAAAGGAAACGATTTCTGGCCCAGGAACTACTCCTGATTGACTGTTGGTGGAATGGAAGCTCCTATTCCCCAAACACCAAGAGGAGAATGGAGTTGAAAGGAGAATCCACTGAATGTGCCCATCAGTACCAGGAGCACTTGCCCTCTAGGACCTACACATTTATTCCACCTCTAGGCACCTAACATTGCTTATGTGACCAAGGCAAGTTGCATTTGACGTGCAAGGAGTTTGTGTGGCTGCTGTGTGAAGTGGAAGGCTTTGAAGTTCAAGAGACAAGATAAAAGAGGCGGGCATGGCTGGACATTCCAGTGTCCTGGAAGTCTTTCTAAGGAGCTTGGCTTTATCCTAAGAGCAGAGAAAGACAGAGAAGAAGCAAGGAAGTGATGCGATCAACTTTCTAGTAATCTGGCTGCTGTGTAGAGTGGATTGGGGTGGGGCAGCAGGGAGCCTGGTTAGGAAGCTGTTGTACTGGTCCAGGTGAGAGATGGTGGTGGTCTGGGCTGGGGGAATGGCAGCACACAGGAAAGAGAGGAAACAGAGATACCAGGTCTGTTCTTCCCAGGTGTTTTTTATCTGTGAAGTAGGTCAGTCCAACACTGCTTTGATTTACAGATCAGAGTGAGAGAAAGGGCAGTGACAAGGTGTCCCCAAGTCTGACCTTCTCATCTCCTCTACACATCCCCCGAAAAAGGCTGCGTGACCTCCGGTGTTAGTGAATGGTGTCAAGGCCAGTCACGTCTGTGTTGGCCCCTCCTGTCAGAATGCATTCTCTCATTGATGAGCTCTTGTCTTCACAAAGGTCTGGAACTAAATAGGGCATGGACTAGTGTCCCCATTTTTGCCCTCATTTTCTTATACCCAAGGGCTTCCCTTCTCCCTGTCATGTGGTTGTCTCGCTGCCTGGGATCTCCGCCATTATCTGCTCACACATTTGCTTCCCCCAATGGACTAGGAGGTGAAGCGGCAGCCTAGTCCTCTCCAACTCCCTCGGGCACATGAATGCCTGCTGTAGTTTTACAGAATTGTCAGTTCTAAGATTGGAAGGGACCTTAGGGTCCACTGGTTATGCATTCCTCCAAATGCAGGGGTCCTCTCTGATTATCCCCACATCTGCAGTGCAGTGAGCACACTGCTGCCTCCAAGAGGCTGTCTGGATGTCTCAGTCTGATCACCTTCTTGATTCCTTTCTGTGACTCTCCGCGGCCACTGTGATTTCTGTGAAGGCAGCATTCCATTCTGTCTGACATTAGTTTACTGGCCTGTTTTACTCACTCAACTGTGAGGCCTTTGAGGACAAGGATGCTCATGTTCTGTTCATCTCAGCATACCCCATAGCCTTGAACACAGCACCTGGCATAGAGCAGGTACTTGATAATGAACAAATGAGTTAATGAATGAGTGAGATAGTGGTTAGCTCTTAGCTCTCATTGTTAGAAAGTTCTTCTTCGCCCTCAGCCTAAACATGCCTCCTGCTGACCACCACTTTCTGAGCTGAAGTCCATTCATTGACTCCACACAGGATCACACTCTCCTCTTCCCCATGGTGGCTTCTTACCTGGTAGAACCACAGCAACCTGCTTTACATTCTCCAGACATATCAACCTGTTCCTGCCAAGCTGGTTCTCACCTTAAGCATGTTGCACACACATTTGCCCCTTCTGCCAGGGACACCTGATTCCCATTTCTTTCCATGGCTGGACATTCCTTGTACTTTGGGTCTTAGCTCAAATATCAGCTTCTCAGAAAGGCAATTTCTAACCACTCAATCTAGAGTAACTCCCCCTGCCCCCTCACTTTTTTATTTCTCTGCCCTGAATTCTGGGTGATTTCCTCCAATTCATCTTCCAGTTCACTAAATCTCTCTAGCTCTGTGTCTAACCTACTGTTTAATCTGCTGATTGAGGTCCTATATCAGTTACTCTACTTTTCATTCATATAATATATACGTGAATATTGGAAGCATTCTTATTTTAAAATCTGTCTTAGAAATCCTATTACATGTAATGTCCCACAGGGATTTCTTCAATTTATTGTATTGGCTGATCATTTCCCAGGAGTTGAGTATCTTTGTAATTGTTGTAATTTTTAAGATGTAACTCTCTTAGGAATTATCGTCTATGAGTGACCCACATGGATTATGGAGGTGACCCCACCATGCTTATGAATCCTGGAAGGGTTGTTGCATTAATTCCTTGATGAATGCAAGATCAAGGCAAAGATTTGGGCCAACCTCATGCATGATGTAGGCAAGAGATGATGATTTCTTGTGTTTGGTACCACTCACCTGCTTCCAGTGACGTTGACTTTACTTGTCTGCTTTGTCTTCAGACTGGAGCATCACCCAATGCAGTGGTACCCAATGCCAGGTGCTGCATGCATGAACTTAATGTATAAGAACCACCCAGTTTAATGCATGAATATGGGACTCATTGAAAATACAGATTTCTGACATATACCTCCTGGGTACTGATTCCATAATTCTGGGGTTGAGCCTTGAAATCTGAATTCCTCTACAGCTATCCATGTGACTGTGATGTGCAGGGAAACTTAGGTACCAGTCAGCCTATAAGCTTTCAGGATTGGAACTGGATTTATTTTTGTCTTGTTTATTTCCTTCAAATAAAAAGATTAAAAGCAGCTTACAGGATATGTGTAAATACATTTTGAAAAGCAGACCTAAAAACCACTTACACAAATAAATAACCTAAGCAAGTGAGATCTGACTTTATTTACCCCAAGCCTGGAGACACACAGGGTAGCACTCTGTTGGTGTCCTTACCAGCATCCTTACCCTGAATGTGGCTGTGAGCGACGTGAGCCTTTGTTACCCATCTCAGGAGACCCTCAGCTTTAAAAGCCCAGCTCAGTGAAATCAATTATGGGAGCAACAGTGGAACTGCAAAGAGATGCTGCTCTTCAGTGGGGTTTTAGTGTTTCTGGGGTCCCGTCAGTAGACTGTCAGATTGCCCAAACACACTTACTGATCTGGCAACATCCCTGAAAGCTCCTCTTGACAGACTGATCTGCCTTGCTGAGCCCTCCCAGCTCATGTTCTCTTGCACCTCTTGGCTTCTGCCCAAGCCAAGCAGTCTTCTGTTTCCTCTGCCCAGAAGACTCCTGTTCATCCCCAAGGCGCCACTCACATATCACCACCTCCAGGCAGTCCTCCTCCTCCGCCTCCTTCATTTCCTTCCTTCCTTTTGTCCTTCACTAGTTAAGCCCTTATGTCTCAGCATTGCACTACAGCCCCCCAGTGTCTGTTCATCTCAGCATCTGCCGTACTTGAGACCTTCACAGCCCCTGTGTCCCCCTCCCTTGTCTAGTCTGTCTGCACTGGCTGCTTGTGCTCCCTTCCTGTCTCCACAGGACCTTTGCACAGGCTGTGTCAGTCTTCTGCCTGAAACGCTTCTCCACCCTCACGTTCTTTCTGTCCCCCAACTTGATTGTTCCTCCATCTCCACCTGCCGTTGTCTCATTCTGCCATTCTTCACATCTGGGACCTAACATTTCTTTCGTGATCCCTAGGTTACCCTCTGTCTCTTTGACCACACAAGGGCTAGCACCCTTTGAGAGTCTCATGAAAACTAGAAACCCTTTCTGTACAAATACACACGAATGCTTCTTCACCTAAAACTCCCATATTGTTTTAAGGTTCAAAACCACCCCACATAAAGAGGCATTGTTCATTAAAATTCCAAGCTAAGATTCTTTCCCAGAGACAGCAGCTGGTGAACTGTGTACAGATCTCATGACTGAAGCCCACGACATATAGAGATGGAAGGGGGCCTCCCTGCATCTTAAAGGCTTGTGTGTTCAGATGTGTGGCTTCATGTAGATGCCATGCTGGTTGATAGGATCTCTTTAAGAACTCATCTCCTTGTTTTTCTGTGGCAGAAAAGAAGACAGCACAGAGCCAAGCACAGCAAGCTGGAAAACAGTCGCACCCCTCCCACCCGACCAGTGGAGCAGAGGTGGCCCCGTGACTCGTGATGCCTTCCAGGAAGCTGAGCTACCAGCCAAATGATCACCTTCCTATTTCAAGTCACTCTTGAGAACGTCTCTACTCTGTGTGATACCAACCAGGGGGACAAGAGAGATGGCCGTTTAACTGTCAGAAGCCCGTCTGTATTGGCACAGGCTGGTGGCAGGAGCCTAGAGCTGGAGTCCCACAATCCTGGCTGGCTCGGCCACCCCTACGCTGTGTCCCTGTGCATTACTAACCTTTTTCGAACTCCCACTTCTTCATCTGTCTGAGGGGCCTAACACCTTCTTGACAGCTTTGTTCTGATGACCAAATGAGCTAGTGGCTGCTCTGAACGCCAAGATGCCTCCCACGGGTCAGGGATCATTGTTGTTTGTAAAATGTGATCCCGTCTCCTTTCGCTCACCGTCTCTCAGGGGTGCACTCCGCCGGAAGGACCCATCACACTTCAGCTCTACGCAGCTGCCACCCAAGATGGGTGAGGTGGGTGGGGCCTGGCAGAACAATGGCTTAAATGAGGCCTTGATGTTACAGAGCTCGCCCCTGCAAAAAGTTGTGCATTTCCTTTTCCTAAAGAGAATCTAGAGAGGATTTCTCTAGATTCTCAAATGCGATTGGGACCCCCAGGGGTCAAGCACCTTGAGTCTAGGGAGAAAGGACCTTATTAAGGAACTGGAGACCCAGCTGCTCCTCCTACTGGTCAGTGACTTTGAGGCCATCCTTTGACCTCTCCAGGCCTCGGTTCCTCATTTTCAAAATGGGTGCAACCACGTGCCCACCAGTGCTCCTCCCAGCTCGGACATCTGGTGAGTCTGCAGCCCCTCCCTGCGTGGCCTCATCCATCAGAGGAGGCTCTTCCTGATGCAGCGAACATTGGCTGGGTTCCTACTGTGTGCCAGGGTCTGGTCAGCTGGGAAGGTCCCAAACTCAGCCTCCTTGCTTCCAGAGTAAGTGGAGAACTCTTCTTTTCTGAATATAAGTCAGTTCAGGCAACTGTGTCCGCGGATTTCCAACCCCCCACAAACAACCAAAGCACCCCAAATTGCCGGAAGTACTCCCTCCCTGTTCCTGCTCGTCTTGCCCAGCAGGGAAAGAGCATCGTGGTCCAGCCGCTCCGCTCAGACTGAGAGGGTTTGCTCCTTCTCAAAATACTTCCTTGTCCACTGCAGGGCTGCAAGGCCATCTCACTCGGGCAGCCAAGGGGCTAACGGGGACACCTGAAGTCAAAGCATCCCCGAGAAAGGCAGGATGAAAAGCAGGCTGCGCCTGGTGCCACCCAGTGAGCCGTGTTCTTCCTTGCTGGGAGGCAGCGGTTGATGGCAAGAAAGCAGCTGGTGGATAGGGTCTGCCCTGAGGTCTGGGACTCAGGCTGGGCTCACCCGGCCCCATGACCCACGGGATTGACCCCAGAGAGGGCCTAGTCTACAGTGTGCACATGGGCAGCCCTAAGGCCAGATTTGGCTCACAAATATGTCTTGTTTAGCTTCTGTTTTTTGGGGTTTTTTTAAGTTCTGGTTAAAATACACTTGGCATAAAATTTACCATCTTAGCCGTTTCTCAATGCCCAGTTCACTGGCATTAAGTACATGCACATTGTTGTGCAACCATCATCACCATCCATCTCCAGAGTTCTTTCATCTTCCCAGACTGAAACTCTGTCCCCGTGAAACATTAAGCCCCTGTTCTCCCCTCCCCCAGCCCCAGCAGCCTCCATCCTACTTTCTGTCTCTATAAATTTGACTCCTCTAGGGACTTCCTGTAAGTGGAATCATACAGGATTTGTTTTGGGGGACTGGCTTATTTCACTGCGCATCATGTCCTCCAGTTTCATCCATGTTGTAGTGGGTGTCAGAATTTCCTTCCTTTTTAAGGCAAAGTAATATTCCATTCTTTGGATGGACCACATTTTGTCTACCCCTCTACCTGTCAATGGGCATTTGGGTTGCTTCCCTCTCTTGGCTGTTGTGAATAATATTATGAACATGGGGGTACAAATACCTACATTGTATTTATTAATATTCAGCTAGCAAATAACATTTAAAGCCAAGAGATTTCTCATAAACATCTGGATTTCTGGCTTCTCTTGGAAAACCAGTGGATCTGGCAACACAAGGTCTCTAGCTTCATGGTCGCACTCAGAGCTGAAGGAGGACAGCCACTCCCTCCCCCTCCAGCAGGCACACAGCCTGAGCCCCTACTCCCTCCTGGTCCCCTCCTCGCTCACCACCTCACCCACCTAGTCTGCCCAGCACTTTCCTGTTATGGGTAGAAATACGGATGGGTCTTCCGGGTGGGATGGTAATATGTCTGGTGTCACCCAGGAAGGACCTGGACTGGGTTCTGGTTCCACCTCTGCCACCCACCTGATCCAATAGCCTTAACCTTTCTGATCCTGTGATTCTTATTTTGGAGGAAAATGAGAGAGATGGTACCTTCTCTGGCAGCCTCATGGAATTGCTGAGACAGAGGGAGGGGACATGAGGTGACTGGAATGTGGAGCTGGGATATGAGGGGCTTATTAACAGCACAGGCCAATCAGGCAACTTAGAATTTGGGGGTCAGTTTCTCCATCTGCAAAATGGGGAAAGGGACCATGTCTCCCCCACGGGGTTATTCTGAGAATTAGCTGACCCAGAGAAGGTAAAGCGTCGAGCGGATGCTTGGCACACAGCAGGTGTTTCCAGTCATGTTACTTTGTAACAGGTGAGGGTGACATTCAAGGGCTCCAAATCCCCTTGGCTACAGAGCACAACCAAGCAAGAGACGTGATATCCTGGAGGACAGCTGACTACAGAATCCATCAGCCTGATTTCAGAGCCCTACCTCCGCCTTTCACCTGCTAGGACTCCGGGCAGGCCAGCCACCTCTCTGACTGCAGACCCTCAGCTGTTAGATGGGGCGACGCCCCAGTTCTCACCAGCACCAGGGGAGTCAAGAACGTCAGGTGCCTGCCTGCCACATAGTAGGTGCTCAATAGAGTTTAGTTCCCCTCCTTCCTAACCAGACGTCTCCCTCTGAGGTGAAAAGGATGGCATGTTTTCCAAATAATTCCCCCCAAGAAGGAAAAATGTGGTTTCTAGCCTCCCCTGGAGCGCTTCCGGGTACACGGGTTCTTGGGGTTGAGGTGTGTCGCTCACTGGGCTCCAACCAGCAAGCATTTACTGAGCCCCACTAGGTGCTGGGCTCTGCCACAGACCTGGGTTACAGGAGAGAATGAACAGACCAAATTCCGGCTCTTGGGGACGCGCTTTACGTTAATCAGTCAGTCAATAATTGTTCATAAAGTGCCTCTTCTGAGCTGGCTTTAGGTAGGGCCCTGGCTTCACCTTCAGGGCTCAGCTCTGTTGCTGGCTATGTGCTGCCTCCGGATCCGGGCCCTGTCTGCTCCTCCGCCAGCCCCAGGCGGCATGCTTGTCCTGGGCCCCTACCTTCGCCGACCACTGGTATTCCCACCCACTGTGCTGCTTCCGTGACCTCAGTCCTTCCCAGTGTCCCTGCGGGAGGCCTCTGAGCCCCTCTGGGGCCAGTGAGGCCCTCCTGAGGGGAGCAGTTGGTCCTCCCGTGCATCGGAGAGCTCAGAGACCAGGTGTGGCCCCGGCAGAGCCCTGCCTCCTTGCCTTAAGGCTTTGGGTGAAACAGGAAGGTGGATGGAAAAGGAAATTTGTCAATCTTACCATTGTGCATAAATGTATAGGATTCGGCCTTCATCTGCTGGAGAGCGGAGAGACCACCTGGTGTGGGAGAGGGATTTGCGTTTAAAACTGAAGCACTGGCCTGGAGTCCAGGTCCTGCAGCTTCTTAGCTCCGAGGTCATGGGAAAGTCATTTCTCCTCAGTTTGCTCACCTGACCAATGGGGCAGTAAAACACCTGCCTTAGCACCTGCTGGGAGGGCAGTACATACATTGGGTGCAGAAGAACTTTGCAGACCAGTGTGATGCATACACTTTCACGTCCTTCATTCACGTCCTTCATACAATGCATATCTGCTGTGTACCTACTGTGTGCTGTTATGAACAAGGCGGTCTGTCTGATGACAAGGTCTCCAGGCTCAGGAAGAGAACTGCTTGTCAGATGGTGGTACTGTGCCTTCGTAGATTGTGATTAGCAACAGCCAGCAAGTTGGCATGGCAACGTTTCCCTGTGAACTCCTAGGCAGTGTTCTTAAAATAGGTTCACCAGAGGTGCGGCAGCCACTGAGGCACGCGGAGGCCGCGCAGTCCAACAGCGCTGCAGATGGCGTGGGTGGCCGCGCTGTCGTGTGCGCGGAGTGGTCATTGCCACGGGCCTTCCCAGGCAGGCCGATGGCGCAGTAAGTATGGCGACAGAGCCGGAAGCATCCGTTGTGAGGGCTGGAGACCTTGTTTAGTGTAAACAGCCCTGCCATCCCCCATTTTACAGGAGGGGAAACAAAAGCCCAGAGAGGTTAAGTGACGTGTGTGGTCACACAGCTTCTTGACTGTCGACGGAGCTGAGTCGGGTTCTAATGTCTTAAGCAAAGCGCTCCCACTGTGCCTCCCATGCGTGTTCTTCTGATTTGGAATTCTAGATCTGGGTCTGATGCAATTCATTTTCTAATGATTACCATCCATATGGCATCACTCAGCAACATTTATTAGATCAAAGGCTTTCCCCACATTTCTGCCTGGGGCAGCCCTGAGTCCCGGGCTATCATGAGAACTCACCTACTTCTTGGCTAGCCTGAGATGATTACGGTTTAATCCATCCCTCCACATCCCTACCCTAGTTTCCCAGGGTGAAAATGAAGCAGCAAAGCTGATCAAAAGTTTATGAATTACTTTGTGATGAGATTACTGTATGAGCTTAGTCACTCGTCACTGCGGAGAACAGGGAGCCCAAGTCCTTTAAAAGATGTATTCCTTTCTTTCCATTTGTGTTACTCAGCAATTTATGGAGTAGACTTCATAAACTTGAGGGGGACGATTTTTACCTTCAGGCTGGTGAGCTTCTTTTAAGAGATTCACAGCTCTTGTCTAATTCCAGGGTGAAATTCCAAGTATGGAATGAGAAGTTTCTTGAGAACTCAGTCAACTTCTGAGAACAGGGTACTAGACATTTCAGACATATTTTAGATATTCAGCCTCTTTTTCTGCATTGACAGTGCCTTGCAGTGAGAAGGGATCTGGGTTGGGAGTCAGGGGGTGGGTGTAGCAGGAGCCCTGCCACACTGTCTCTCTAAGGATGCACCTGTGTGGTACAAAGGTTGCACTCCATGGTGATGATTCTTCTCCCTCTTTGCATGTTGGACTCACCTGGAGAGCAATTAGAAATCCAATGCGCAGCAATCTCTCCAGGCCACTTAGGTCAGATTGTCTTGGGTGGGTCCCAAGCAGGGGTCTTTAAAGAGCCCCCCACTGATTCTTTAATGGGCAGCCAGGGAGAGAACCGCCAGACTGGAGCCTCACAGAACTTTCGGTTCTCCCACCCCCTGGGTTAATGAAAGTCCCAGATGCCACCGTGGGTTTCTTTTTTTCATGTCAGACTCACATTTATTTTTGCTCCTTGCTGGGAAAGAGCAGTGTCCTCAGAACTGACAGGAGGAAACTTCCTATCTCTGGAATATTTTTGACCCTGAGATGGCTTTGTAACTTGACCTTTAGAGGCCAAGCTGATGAAACTATGAAAACGAAAAAGCATAGCGTGCTGCAGCGTTCAGCTGTGCCAAAGCAGAACCGGATGCCAAGCCCTTGGTGGCCAATCACAGAACGGTGACATGAAGGTTCAGATTATACAACTGAGTGACACAGTAGGCACACGAAACCAATTTCTTGGGAACAGTGGCTTACATCTTGAAATCTTCCAGAAATAGATATTCTAAGTCCACTATGATATATAAAGCCACCAGTTGTGTAAGCAAATAGAATCAGATTTCTATTCGGCACTTGCACCAATGGCCAACTGTGTTCCTATCTGGCTTTGAAATAAATTCTTTGGAAATTTTTTGGTACCTTAAGGAGGCGGAGAAGAAGAAACCTCTGGGGTTTGCTCATGTATTTAATCCTCTTTCTTCTTATATGAGAATGTCTAGAAAAGAGAGAGTGTGTGCCTTGGACCTAAAACTGCTTTTAAACAGTCAATAGGCTTAGGATGGAAGGATTGGGTTTTCTTTATCCCATATGATTTTCCCTAAATCCGACTCTGGTTTCAGCAAGCACAGCTCCCATCCAAATCTGACGTCTGCAGCCTTGGTGCAAATGTTTTACACAGAGTCACGGGAAGACTGATGGCAGAATTGCTACCATCAAAATCACGTTTGCTTCAATAACATTTTTTTGTCTTTGAAAAACATCATCAGGCTATGCCCAAAGGTGGGCTGATGAAACCTTTATATGGTGGTAGAATAGGGGAAGAGAAAGACACATGGGTAGGGTTGTTTAAAAGGGGGGGAATCTTTGGTATCAACTCTGTATCAATATTTTCTTTTTAAAGTAATATAATACAATGTTTGCAAATATGACACTGAAAGTGATGGGGACAATAAATATCTATGCTGTGATGTTATAACTATTAACTATTAGACTTTGCATTGGGACAAGGGCAAGTTCTGCCTCTCATAGAGACTGGAGAATCGGTTATGGGCCAGATACATGGGGTTCCAGCCAGGACTTTGCGACCAACTGATTGTGCAAACTTGGACAGTATACTTACCTCTCTGTCTCAAAGTCCCCCGCAGAAACGTCAGGGAAGGTGTGAGCCTTAATGAGACAGCACGTGGTGTCTAAAGCACTCAGCACGTGTTAGTGCTCTGTGGATGTTGAGAACCTCCTCTCAACATTTGGAAAATGATGCAGACGCACTTCAGTGCAACAGTGGGGCATGCACCACCCATCTGAGTTGGGCGACTAAGACGATCTCCCAACGTTCAGGTTTGTACAACCAACTTTTGCTGGTGAGGCAGGACAGGGACTTGGGTGTCACTGGCAAAGGCAATGAGCAAGACTTGAGCGTTCATTTTGGCAGAACCTCCCTGATCTCCTCACTCTTCCAGGTGGAATCCTGGGCAGCTATCACATGAGAGCTGTGAAGCACAGACATCAATTTGGAAATTGTGTGCTTTTGCACTAGATCCCACATGCACAATAACGTTACCCCTTGCAACTGCATGAATCTCAAAGGACTCCTATATTATATGTCTCTATGAATAAACACAGGGTCAGAATTTTGGCAATCCATGCTCTGCCCCTCCCTTCAGTTACAAGCGTTGGTTCCCATGGGAATGGTCTGGCAACAAAGGCAGACCTCCCTTCCTTTCGGATGTTCTTCAGTGGGACGCTCTCTTGGGTTCTGAAGCAGCGGCTGTCCCCAGACTCCTGCCTGCAGCAAAATGAACAGAGTGCTCAGTTCTCAGTCCTCGGAGACGCCCGCCAGATTCTTGACCCGTTGTGAATCTGAATCAGGCTCCACAGTCCCTTCTGGGTTTTCGAGATTTGTAATGATTGTTCAATCTTGTGTAAAATAGGCTGGCATTTTCTCTTGTTATCAAGATGTATTTTTCTATGTTAGTTAAATGTATAATTTGTGTAATTTTGTACATTAAAATGTATCCTTTTTCACAATTAAAGTTTTTTTCCCTTTTGAATGTTTAATTTATTGACGGTTCATTACAAGGTGCTGTCGACCCTGGCCCAATACAAAAAGGCAATGACTTCAAGCCTCTTTGATCATTTGGAATAAATGATCTTCTCAGAAGTCAGATCTACTTTGCACAAGTAACAAACTGATTTCCTGTACGATCCATTATATGCCTGTATTAGTTTACTATTTTTGCTGTAATAAGTTGCCATCAACCTAGGGGCTTACAAGAACACATACTTATTATCTTATGGTTCTGGAGATCAGAAGTCTGAAACAGGTCTCACTGGGCTAAAGTCAAGGTATTGGCAGGACCGCGTTCCTTCTGGGGGCCCTAGGGGAGAACTGGCGTCCTGACCTTTTCCAGCTTCTGGAAGCTGCCTGCATTCTTTGGCTCAGGCTCTCTTCCTCCATCTTCAAAGCCTGCAGCATCGCATCTTCAAATCTCTCTCTGCTTCTGTTGTCACATCACCTCCGCTGACCCTGACCCTCCTTCTTTCCTTCCTCTTCCACTTCTAAGGACCCTGTGATTACATCAGGCCAACCTGAATAATCCAGCATAATCTCCCATCTCAAGACCCTGAGCTTTATGACATCTGCACGTTACCTTTTGCCTTGTAAGGTCACATACACACAGGCTCCGGGGATTAGGAGCTGGACAGCTTTGGGAAGGGGGCATTATTATGTTACCACAGTCCCCCGTGAACTGATCTGGAGGCAGCAGAAAAACAGTAAACATTTTAGAATCAAACAGGCTTGAAATTGAACTGTACGTCTGCCGCTTGCTGACCACATAACTTTAGGGAGCTTGCTTTCCTTCTCTGAACTTCTTTTCTCATATCCAAAATGAGAGCAATAATCTATTGCTCCCCTCACAGATTTGCTAAAAGGATCACACACCTAACAATAAACTACAGCTCCTTTTCCCTCAGTTTTGGAAAACATTCTTTTTACAACTGACTTTTTAATCTATTTTTTTATTTGCCAAAAAAAGGTCCTGATGGAGAACGAGCATCAGAGCCGAGTGGCGTCTCCCGTCCTCTCCCTGCAGCCCTCTGACGCGGCCCCTCTGTCCTCTGCCATCGCCCCAGAAGGCTTCCTGGCCTGGCAGGATGAGCTGCAGGCTTGTCTTTCACTGGATGTCGCGGCTTGATTGACCACTCTTCCCCTGGAGGGCTGAGAGCAGTCAGGGGACAGGACGGGGAGGGTCACAGCAGTCCTCTGCCCTGACAGCACTTTGCCCAGGTTTCCAGGGTTTTCTTCTGTTGACCTCCGCCACACACCGCTCCCCCGCACCTCCCTGCAGGCTGGCGGCTGCATTTCCTAACTTACACCCCAGCTTGGTTTCCTGCCCCGCTTCCTCTGTCACACTGGGGTTACTGGCCTTGAGACTGAGGAGATGTTGTAGAAAGGACTCAGACAAGCCTGAGGCTGAGCCCCAGCGTGGTCAGCTACCTTGAGCAGTGGGTTTGAGGTTTGTCACTCAGCCTGCCAGCCTGAAAATGGAGGTGGCATCGTCTGTCATGTGGGAGTCCCGAAAGCAGAACTGATGTGTGGAAATGAACCCTGTATTCAGAGACCTTTGCATATGGTAGGCACTCAGTCAAAGTCAGATCTGCCTCCTTTCAACGGGAGGAGAGATGCGGGAGAAAACAAGGGGTGTGGATGGCCGAGATGTGTGTGGGATGAATGTGGAATTATCAGTTGCCCAAGATGGCATGGAGGACAGGATTCTAACTCAAAAATCTAGACTCTTCTAACTCTGCCACGTCCATTCCTTTGTCTCCCCTTTCCCCGTGGGAGCTCTTCAGTCAGACATCCTAGGGAGGGTAAGGGATACTGGTTAAGATGCAGACTCTGGGACCAGACCACTGCATTTAAATCCTAAGTGGCATCATTTACCAGTTGTGATCCTGGGAAAGTCATTTATCTCTCTGAGCTTCAGTTTTCTCATCTGTAAACTGAGGCTAAAACAGTACCTATCACAAAGGTCACTGTGAGGCTTAAAAGAGTAACCATATGTAAGTACCTACAATGGTCCTTGACACGTAGCAAACTCTATAAGTGGGAATTATTATCCTCCTTTCCTGCTTCTCCATAAAGACAACTTGTTCCCTCTTCCTTCCTGGGTCACCCTCTCCTAGTCTTGACAACTGCCTTGCCCGTTCTTACAATGAAGAGGGTTTTCTTGCAAAGTTACTGAGGTTGCCATCACCAGCGGTACTTAAACAAAGCCTGAGAGACAGTATCCTCAGGACGTGAGAGCCAATTCAGGCATATAGCACTAAGATTGAACTCAAAGTTTCATCTAACTCAGATTCTTGGATTCTCTGATATTTCTGTGGGTTTAGTCACCATGAGTATTTTGGGAGCTTTAGAAGAAGTTTCTATGTGGTCTTCAATATGAAATTTCCTTCTCTGGAATGTTCTAGGAACAGAATTTCACAGGACAGATACAAGTTTTCATTGAAAACACACTTGCACAGCAACCCAGAGTCTTGCAGGCCCCAAGAGGACTATCTGTCGTGGAAATCTGTGCAGGTGCCCAGGGGCAGAGAAGGGAGGGGAACAGGATAGGGTGGGTAGAAGAGAGTGGATGGAGGCGGGGGTGATGGTGGTAAATAGTCTCTGTTCTTATTTATGGTTAGCGCTCCCCTACTCTAATATATGCTTCTTGAAGGCAGGGACTTTATAAATACTCATCTCTGTATTCCCAGTATTACTTTCTCAAGCACAGAAAAGGACCTGCTATGTGCCCACTGAATTCCAGACCTGGCTGAGCACAGTGAGATCTGAAGTACTAGGCAACTGCTTCATTCTCCTCTCCTGTTTCCTCATCTGTCCAGTAGAGAAGTAACAACACCCACTTACTGCACAGACCAGCTTGTTGAAAGGTGGTAAGTGTGGGAAGGTGACAGTGAAGCCATGGAGCCAATACCCCAAGTCCTCAATGTATGGGTCTCAGCACAGAAAGAATGAGAGTGTGAATCTGGAAATCTGTCTGTCTGGGACTCCAAGAACCAATGGGACCAGGTGCTGAAGGGACAGTTCCCAGCACTGGGAGGGGTGGGGGTGTGGCACAAGGCACTGAAGCTCCCAGCTGGGTCCTCCACCCAGCCTGATGCTATGTGTCTGGACTTGCCCGTGGAGGGGGCTGGCAGCTGGCGACTCTGCTCGTCCAGAAAGAGCAGCTGGGACCACAGTGTCCCTGGAGACTCTTAGGACCCTCTGCCTGATAATAATCGGGGAGAAATGAGGAGGGGTGTTTAGCAAAGGCACACGGCACCTGGCTTTGAAGACGGGTAGAGCGATCCCCAGGCCCCACGCCCTCCCCCTGGCCCTGGTCAGAGGAAGCCTGGGGCCCCAAGGCCGCAAGCTCCTAGCTCAGCAAGAATAGGTTGCATCAGGGGTCATGGGAGGTGGCCCTGGACTGGGGAATATTTGTCTGTCTGGGTGACTGACAAGAGCCGGTGCATGTGTGTGAAATGATCAGTTCCTTTGTGTGTCTTTTTCTGGAGCGTTTCTATTTCAGCTCCTGACCTCCCTTATTTCTGGTACGGATTTGTGTGTGGGCGTCCTGGCGGGGTTTACATGTGTGGAGTCATCTTGTGAGTTTGCCTTTGGTATGAGGGCGAGAAAATCTCTTTGTTGTGTGGGTGGTGCAGGAGTGAGCCCGGTGTACACGTGTGAGTCATTGGTTCATGTGCAAGAGTGTATTTCTCTTGTCTGTCAGCGTGAATGTGGTCCCGGCACATCCCTCTTGCCTGACTGTTCATCCTGCCAGGCGCGTAGCCCTGTCTGGTACATGATGTGTGTGTTTGTCTCCTTCTCCTTAGAACGTCAGCTCCCGGAGGGCAGGACTTGGTCTATTTCGTTCACGGCGCTGCCCCCAGCACCAACAACGTGGTAGGCACCGGTGGGCTCTCAATGTAATAGTGCTGAGTGAATGAATGCGGTGACCGATGTGTGAATGCTTCTCTGGTTGTGCAATCAATCTCCGTGTGATGCGGTGCATGCGCCGGCTTCGCTGACTGAGAATTTCTGGGGTGTGTGTGTGTGTGTGTGTGTGTGTGTGTGTGTGTGTGTAATTGACTCGGAATATGTACAAGTATGTATATGTGTGCAAAATTGTCTATGATGTGCGTGAACGAGCCTGCGTGTATCTGGGGAGCGTGTGTGTAATCGATTCCCGCATATGCCAGCCCGTTAGTGCATCTCGCACGTGCCCGTATGGCGTAATTGTCTGCTGTGCTAGTACCAACCTGTGTGTGCCTTGGGAGTGTGTGAGTGCGTGCTCGCCGTTCGCACCCCCGGCTCCCCTCGAGCCCTCAGCTCGGCCTGGGGGCAGAGAGTGGGGGTGCGGCGAGGGCACTGCGGTTCGGCTGCCCGCCCTCGGCGCTGCGGCGAGGGCACGTCATCGTCTCTCCCTGCCCTCGCCGCGGTCCCCGCCTCCCGATCCTTTGTAGCGGGCGGCTGCGCTCATCCACAGCCGCCCGGAGGCCCCGCCCCAGCCCCTCCTCGGCCCCGCCCCACAGCGCGCCCCGCCTCTCCCCTACCCTCCCCGGGCCGCAGTCGCTCCTGGGCAGCCGCGGGCCCGCACCGAGCGCGGAGCGCGGCGCACGGCGGTGGCTAGGGCCGTGGGCAGGCGGGCGCGCGGGTGGGCGGCCGGTTTTGGACCGGTATGGCGGACCGCCGGCGCGGGTGGAACACGGAGGACGACCTGCCCGTGTATCTGGCGCGACCGGGCAGCGCGGCGCAGACCCCGCGCCAGAAGTACGGCGGCATGTTCGCCGCGGTGGAGGGCGCCTACGAGAATAAGACCATCGACTTCGACGCGTACAGCGTGGGCCGCCGCGGCTCGGCGCGCACGCCGCGCAGTGCTGGCCGGCTTGACTCTGTCGGCCTGCCGGGGCCCGGCGGTAGCGAGGACACGGCCAGCGACGTGAGCGAGCCCTCGGGCTCGGCCGTCAGCTCGCCAGGCGAGCGCGACGAGCGACCCCCTGCGCTGCGCATCCGCTGCCCCGCGCCCCGCGACCTGCCACTCGGCCGGGACAATGGCCAGGTACCCTCGGGGCGCGCGTGGGCCGGACGGAAGGGGCGGGGCCCTCGGGCGCCTGGGCGTGGGGCCGCCTGAGGGCAGTGCCCGGGCCGGAGTGCTGTGGCGACTGCCACCAGGCTTGGGAGAGCTCCAGAAGGCCCTTCCCTCACCCCATCATATAGGAGGTCTTGGAGAGGTGGTGCGACTCGGTCAGGGTTGGCCAGCATAGTCCGGGAGACTCCAAAGGGTCCTTCGAGATCCAGTCCCCCTCTCCTCCTCTGCAGAAAAGCAGAGCGAGGTTCTGAAAAGGGAAGTAAGTTGGCTAAAACCGCCACATGGCTCCTTAAAACGCAGCAGTACCTCTGGGGTTAATTTCATCCAAGGCTCCCTACTCTCTGCTTTATGAAAAGCCGGGGAGCTCCGTTCCTCATTCATCCCTTCATTTATTCACTCACTCATTAGTAATTATAGAGCACCTGCTAGGTACCAGGCGCTAGGAGAGGTTCCCTGAAATGCCTGTGGTCACAGGGCTTAAAGCTTAAGCCTTTCCTGAGTGCTCCCCTCTGTGCTTTCTGAGGGAAATATCTGGTGAAAGATTTAGATCGTCTGGCAGATAGAACTGGAAACCACTACCCGCAATCACCGACATCTTCAGGGACGCCCCTGAATACCACAGCACGACGCCAGTGTGCTCACTTCACAGAGCAAGCTGGAGGCAGAGCGGGGATTTGATCTGGGGTCAATAGCTTCCTAGACTCGGAGGTTTTTTCCCCCCTATGAAAGTGGGGAAACATCAGGGAGAGGGAACTTCAAGCCTTGGGCCCTATGGCTCTTGTCCCTTTAGCTGGGGGTCGCCAGGGCACTGCGGGAGGAACGGTGGATAGACGACACAGCTTCGGGATATATGGTCGAGGTGCTTGGACAACGGAAGTTGGAGTACCCGAGGGCTGGCGAGCTGTCGGTTTAACCCAGAACTTCCAGTCTGAGCACTGCTCAGGTTCCAGGCCCCTGATAGGTGCTGGGATCCCTGCACAGCACTCCGGCCCCACCCTGGGTCAGGGTGGGTGACAAATTCACTGTGAAAATTAAATGAGTTAATGCTGCTAGGTAGTGAGCACTCAATAAATGTTCGTTGTTTATTATATGAGTTTTATCATTATCATTTTTATTAACCCTTCTCCCCTTAAATGCTATGAGAGGCATAAAGTGAACCGGAGGAGGCAGAGCTTGATCTAGGAGGGCTTTCTTGAGAAGTGGGGGCTGGGTCAGCCTGTGGCTGCTACAACCCAATAGTGGGTCTCCTCCTGCCCCCAATCCCCAACGCCCCAGGCTTTCTGTCCCGGTAACTCGGGAACTCTCCGTGGTCCTGAATCCGGCGCCTCGCAAGAGGAAGGTCTACAGTGAGGGGGTGTGTGGTGGAGGTGGGGGCGAGAAATGGGGATATCGAAAGTGTCCCGTCTCCTTGTCCCAACCCCTTCTGTATCTCTTCCTGCCCACCTCCTTCTCTGGTGGCTGACCTCGCTTGGGATCCAGGCTTCAGAGCCTAAGCGGGAGGCTTCAGAGCCACGGACTGAGAAGCCGGGGCCAATACCGGAGAACCCTGGTTTCCAGTCAAGGTACTGCGCCCTCTTGAGCTTCAGCTTCCTCATCTGTGAAATGGGGGTGGCATCTCCCAGACTTCCTCAAGGCGTGAAGGAGTATCAGGGAGGCGAGAGCGCTTTGTGTACGGCTGGGAGCTGTGGAAAGCGTCCCTGATGGAGCTGCAGTCAATGTCACCAACGCCACCATCTCCCCTGGGCTGTCTGGGACGGCTTCGCAGCCGTGCTTCAGCGCTTGGGGACGCTGGTTGCTTCACCTCTTCCATTCTTCCTTCCTCTCCCCCTCTAGCCCTCTCTCCCCTTTCGCCATGGCTTCGCGGGTACTGGACAAAAGGCAGCGCCTCCGGCGCTCCGAGGGCTTCAGAAGCTCTCGAGGTTCGGGACTGTGTAGCCAAGGGGCTCATGGTCTCCCTGAGGGGAACGTTTTACTTTCTGAGAGCTGAGGGGCCACGGGGTTCGGATTCCGGGGCGGGCCTCGCTGATTCTACGTTTTGCAGAGGGTACCGAGGCCCTTCCCCCGCCCATAAAGCTCTTTCCTGGGGAGGGAGGAGGGGTTTCTGCGGCGCAGGCGCAGCGCTTGCGGAGGCCCAAGGCTGAGCGACTGCGGAGCTTTGTACCCGGGAATTCCGCTCGGGAGCCGTGGTCTTTTTGGCCAACAGCGGACCCATGCCCCTCCCTCGATATGCACGTGGTCTTGTCCCCACCCCTGGAGCATACCTGACCAGACTCAACCGTGGGGACGCCCTGGTTCCTGGAACCTAGGACTTAGCAACGCTGTGGAAGGGAATATGGAGTCTGGGAGAGGAAGACCTGAAATTTCCGGTCAGCAACAAGAATATAGGACCCAGCAGAGCCAAGGCTGAAATGAATGAGTGTAGGAGAATGCGCTCTAGAGGAGGCGTGCAGGAACGTGGCTTCTAGATATGCTCTGCTGCAGCTAATATGCTTTGTACCTGAGATACCATTTTACCTCTGTATGCCTCAATTTCCCACCTGTGAAATGGGAAGCTTAGGGCCTAGTGTTCCTGGAATACTAAGCTGCTTCTCTTTTGTGAACATATAACCCCATCTCCGTTTTAAGGACCAGGCATCTCTGGCCTCTGGTCCTGGACTGGAGGACTGGCCCCCAGGTGGCAGTGGAGGTAAGAGCTTCAGGCCCTAACTTGAGTGGTGGGGGCTTTTCCATGATTAGCACACCTGCCCTCTGGGTGGCAACTTGACAGTAAAAAAGATGGGGTCTTTTTATAGAACCTGCAGGTTTGGATTTTGTAGGCAGAAAGTGAGGTTGGCATTTTAATCTGCCTGGAGATTTGGGGCACCTGTCTAGTGCTGTGGGGGCTTGCTAGGGCTCCCCTCTTATCTCCCTGTCCCCTCTTTACTTTTCTCCTATCAAGAAGTTTAACATGCTATGCCCTGGTCTCCTGCCCACCTCTCCCCAAAGCAACATCTGGATTATGGGTGCCAGGGCTGGTGTCCACTGGGAGGCAGGACATTCTGTTCGCCACCTTCCCCCTAGCCTGTCCTGGGGGCTGTGGAGACCTTAGTGCTAATGGTCTGGCTGTCCAATCAGCAATCACTGTCTGGTAGACAGGGCTGTGGGGGTGACCTGTTGGTCCCAGTACCTGGGGGCTGTGTGATGAGCAGGGCTGCAGGCAGTAGAGCAGGTCAGCCACTCATTAGGGCCTAAGCCTCCCTGCTGCAGGGAGGTTCCTGCTGAGTCTGGTTCAACGATGGGAGAGGGTGGCAGGGAAAGGCTTTATGGAGAAGCCGTTGGCAGTAAGTCAGAGAGAATAGGTAAGCTTATGTCTGAGCTAAGATATTAAGAGAAGGTACGGCTGGAATAAAGGCTTGGACTTGGGGCTGGAAATCTGCTTGGTCTATTCAGGGAGTTATCACAGAGGATGGACAAACGGAGGCTGGAGGCTGCGGAAAGGCCAAAGGGGGGCGGCCGCTGGGCCAGATCCTGGAGAGCCTGAATGCTCCAGCAGCTGGGGGTGGGGGTGAGGGGGAGGTTCTAGGCACCCGGCTCACACTCCCTCCCTCAGGCACGTGTTCCAGGGAGGCCCCCAGATGCGGCGCACCACACCTGTGGCGCTGCCCACAGTCTCTGCCAGCGCATCCGAAGTCCGTCTCTGGCTTTTAAAAGAGCCCTGAAAACCAGACCTACCCAATCGCGAGAGCGAGGCTGGGGCCCAGTTGAGGGCGTGTGCGCGGGGCGGGGGTCGGCGGGGCTGGGCGGTTGGTGGGGCGGGGGGCGGAGTGGGGGAGATCGGAAGGCAAGCGCTTCCTGGTTCGAGCCGAGAGGGGCGAATCCGGCTCGGCTCCGCGCCGCCGGGAGGAGCTGTCTGTCTGCAGCCCCCTCCTCCCGCCCTCGTCTCTCCCTCCTCCTCCCGCCCTCCTCGCGGAGCCGGGCGGTGCTGGCAGCCGAGCGGCGGCGGCGGCGGGCGGGCCGAGCAGCCGGGGCAGCCGGGCGCGTGGGCAGCCGCACGCGCCGAGCCTCCGTCCCTCTCTTTACTGGGCCCAGGCCTTTGTCACCGCGCCCGTGCAGAGCGGAACCGCTCAAGGGAGCCGGACAGAGCGAAAGCCAGCCCCACAGGTTCACCCGCCGGGCCGAGGGCGCCAGAGCGGGGCCATGTCTTACCAGGGCAAGAAGAGCATTCCGCACATCACGGTAAGCTGGGCCCCCGCCTCTGCCTCGCCGTTCTTTGTGCGGTGGAGGTGGTCTCCGCCAGGGTCGGGATCCGCTGGGGGACCTCAGGGGCGGCCCCCGGAGGTTTCCTGCGTCGCCGCGGGTAGGGCGGGGCCGGTCTCGGCTTTGCAGCCCCCTCCCCCAAGCATCTGGGGACAATGGGGGGGAGGGGAGCCCCGCGTGGCGGGGCGGGGCTGGAGCCTCAGGCCCCTCTCCCCGCGGGCTTGCAGCCCCCTCCCCCCACGGGATGTGCCTGAGGATGGCGTGGACTGGGAGGTTGCAGAGCTGAACAAAAGAGGGAGGGGCGCGGGGGTCCGAACACCCTCCATCCAGCCTTGGAGCTGAGCCTCCAGAGTGCAGCCTTTGCACCGTCCAGCTCTTGCGCCTCGCAGCAGAGTTCCTTCCCCGCCAGAGGGAGGAAAGAAATCGACCACCGTTCCCCACTCCCCGCCCATAATGATGGAGTGGAAGTCTGGACCTAGAGACAGCGCCATGATAGAAGCGCCCCTCCCATTCGTCCCCGCAACTAAAAATAGCCTAATGGGCCGGCACTGGCGGCCCCGGAGGGGTTAACGCTGGGGTGCGGGAATGGGAGTGGGGACTGAGCTGTACTCTATGTCCCTGGGTGTGGCCGGAAACAAAGGAACCCAGGTCTTCCTGCTTTGTCTCAGGGTGGGGAGCTGAGGGGACAGCCGATTCAGAAACCTCCACCCCATTCCCTGCCTGGCATGAGAATTGAACCAAGCCATTCCTGAGAGATGTGGACCACAGGTGCTGGTGAAGCCCACGGGCCTTGGGTGGCTGGTGTCTGAGCAGCCAGGTACTAGGAGGCAGGATTCTGAGCGTAATTGAATCCTCCGGGGATTCCATGCCTGAGGTTTAAAGACAGGAAACCCAGCATCCTCATTTATCCAGGCTTAGAGATGGCCCCAGAGCATCTTGGAGAGAGTAGCTTTGGGTAGAGGGGAAGGAGCTGACATTCCCCACTCGTCTGCCCAGTGTATTGTGGACCTTGCCTTATTGAATCTTCTCAGTAAATCTTTTGAAGGAAGCATTGTCCACATGAAGCTCTCAGAGGCTGCAGCAGTGGCTGGAGGTGCAACTGAGAGGAAGGCTGGGAGGGAACTGGACCCATACCTCTCCAGAACAGGCCTGCATTCTGCCCTTCTGGGCTGAGTCTCCTCTTAGGAAGCCCCTCCTGCGTCCTGCTTCAGGTTTTGTCAGCCGACCTTTGCAGAGTTACCATCCAGCAGTGTGACCCCTGAGGGTGGGACCACCTCTTCCCCATCCCTAATCCTTGCCCTCTGAGACATGGAGATGTAAGTGACCAGTCACTTAACACTGTTGTCGGCTAAGAATCAATGGAAGGGATGGAGTTGTCCTAGGCTAGGCAGTGGGAGGAATGAACTGGATATTTATATGAGCAGGTCCAGGCTTTGGGACTCTCCAGCCCTGCCCCCGGGGGACCCGAGGCAGGAGATGGAGGTAGAGGTGATGCAGTGACTGATGAGTTCTGGAGCCCCAGGTCCCTTTGTGTCTGTGGCCCCCCGCAGGTCTGTGCCCTGTTCCGGACCCCAGTTTCTAAGAAGGAAGTTGAGCAAGATGGGCTTTGAGGCAGATGTATGGGAACAGTGCCTCCTAAGTTGTCCAGTTCTGTCACCCTGCCTTCTGGCTGTGGCCCTCCAGAGTGGAGATGAACTGCCCAGGCTTTAGCACCAGATGGATCTGGGTTTGCCTCCCTGCTCTGCCACCTCTCTGAGCCTCTGTGCTCTGATATCCAAAGTGGGCCTAGCACTGGCCATTTGATAGGACCCTTGGGCGTCCAAGAGGACCCTGGCAAAGCGCTTTGTGTTTGGTAGGCACAGAGCAAGGGCTTCAGAACTGCTGGCTGATCCTGCTGCTTTAGCCGTTTGAGTGAAGCAAGTAGTCCACTCATGTATAAGAGAGAATCAAACGGAGTGACTCCGACAGCTTCAATAGCATGGGGAAGAGAGATGCTGAAAACTACGCTCAGTTACTGGGAAAGTAGCCCTTGATGAGTCATTCATCTTTTGTTTGGTCCACATAGTTCACTCCAGCTAGAAAGATTTGTGGTTTAAAGGAGAAACCAGAGAGGATGGCCTTGGACGGAGCTCCTTTGTAGGACGCACAGCTTCCTGAGGATCCTTTGCTGATAATGTTCGTGTTGTGACAGGAACCAGAATGCCATTAAATGAATGGACGGGCATTGTGGCTTTACACATGCTATACCCTTATCATGTTCAATATTACCCAATTGGTAAGTGACTAAGAACAATAAGCACCTGGTCTGTGCCGGGCACTGTGCAGGGTGCTAGGGAAAGAGGGTATGAGATGGGCATGCCCTTGCCTTCCCAGGGTTTAGCAAAGACTGACATTTCAGCCTGAAATTGCAGCGAAGTGTGGGGGTGTTGTAAGGGGTGGTATGGGAAGCCAGGGAGACCACAGCAGGAACACCCAGCCTCGTCCTGGGATGCGGAGGGAGACAGAGGGGAGGAAGGGGGTTCTGTGTGACGTGGGGGAAGGCCCCAAGGCAAAAGAGTGTGATCCCTTGGAAAAACCGAAGGAAAGTCAGCATGACAGGAGCCTGACCTCTGCATCCAAGTGCAGCTTCTCTGAGCAGTTCGAGCAAATCCTGGAGACAGTTAAGATGTTTTGGCAGCCCTGGTGTGTGTGATCTGTGGAGGGACCCAGAAGGCTTAGAAAAGGATCAAGATTTAAAAAAAAAAAAAAAAAGACCAGCTGCATCCCCAGGTCCCCACCTGCTTGATGTTTTCTCACTCTGTGCCCCCCTGAGCCTCAGCCTGCCCACCTGAACAAAGCGGGTAAGGTCCCAGCTTTGGCAGTGAAATCAGAGATAGGAGAGGGTATGTGAGCAGAGGAGGAGGAGGGACATCCCAGACAGTGCACAGTGAGGACCGAGGCGGGAGCAGGGCTGAATCACGAAAACACTCTACTCATGTTGACTGCGGTGTCTTTTCCTCTTTCCTCCACCTTAGCCTTCTTCTGAGATACAAGAGTAGCCTGATTGAAAAGAGGGGAAAAGCTTGGCTTCAGCCCCCAAGGATTGTTTAAAATATTAATAAAGCTCTCTTTTCATGTGTGGCTTTTTAAAAAGATTAATGGGGCAGCCAGAATTCATTTAGCTAAAGCTGTTTTTCGGTGCCTACTGTGGTGGTTAAGCAAGTAGAGCATCCTGGGCGTGGCTCTGAGCAAACAAAGGCACAGGGCTCGTGGCCCCTCGGAATCTTTCTGTCCCCACAGAGCCACGGAAGAGGGTGGCAAGAGTGTCTACCATGACGGTTAAGAATTATTGTTATTACAAATAAGACTTCGTGAGTACTGACCATTTGTGATTTTGCAGACTGTGACGGCAATCAGGACCCCTGTGATCATTTACTGGGTTTTCAGAACAGTCCTATGAGGAAGACAGCCTGTTTTCCAAAGAGTAAACTGAGGATTAGAGACTTTAAAGCTTCATCAGTGGCCCGTGGAGGAATGAAGAGATCCGATTCAGGCAGGGAGGGTAGACGGGCTGGTCTCCTTGCTAAGATAGTCACTGTCTGATTGAAATCTGTGTGTGTGTGTGTGTGTGAGTGTGTGAGTGTGTGTGTGTGTGTGTGTGTGTGTGTGTGTGAGTGTGTGTGTGAGTGTGTGTGTGTGTGTGTGTGTGTGTGTGTGTGAGATCAAACAGTGAAGATGAGCAGGGAAGAAAGGTACCAATAAGTAAAAACTACATCAGCCTGAGTTCGTTACTGTAATGGACAAATATGCAAAAAAACCTACTTCTTCCTGAGGGTGACGCTCAGCCTATCTATAAATATTTAGTTTATCTTCCTGCCTTTTTATGCAAAGGATTTGAGATGCCTTCAGTGATTTGTCACACACCTAGTGCAATCAGATGGAAGTAGGATACCAAGAATGAAGGTCAAGGAAGAGCAGAGACCAAACCTGCCAGCAATTCAGACCACTGGAGGTGTGCGCCTGGGCACCTGACTCAGAGTCTCATTCTGACTCAGAGCTTCTGTCATCCAGGGCAGAGAAAGACCCTACTGGTTTGGTCAAGGTTATGATCAGGCAGGGAGAAGTGGGCCATAGTCTTAGGGGAAATTTTATTTTATTTTATTTTATTTTATTTTATTTTATTTTATTTTATTTTATTTTATTTTATTTTATTTCATTTTATTTTATTTTTTATTTTTCGTATATATATTTTTCATTAAAGTATGGTCAGTTTACAATGTTTTGGGGAAAATTATTTTAAATTAAATTCTTTAAAAGTGTTTCAGAGGGCATAAAAGTGATACTGAGTTAGGGTATCTTCCATAACATAATTATGGCAACTTAGCCCTGACTGCCTGTTTCTTGTAATAAACTTGGCCAAGACTGAATACATGGAAACACATGACATGACATATGTGAATGTGCCGGGCACATAGTCAGTGGCTAACAGGTGATAGTTCCCTTCCCTGAACTCAGGCTCTCTCTTTGAGGAAATGAAAATTCAGAATGACGGGTGATCAGTGAGTGTTAACTGGATATCTGTCTGTTCCTTGAACTGTGCAGGGTATGATGGGCAGTTAAAAATACATATTTTTATTTACATGACCCTGACCTTGAGAAGCTTTCCATCTAAGTGAAAAATTGCACATGCATAGAATGACTTCAAAATGACTGGAGGGTAAACTGTGGACTAAATCACAGGTGTTAGAGTAATTCAGAGAAAGGAGAACTCATCGTTGGCAGAAGCAATAGGAGGTGGCCTTTTGGGGCTTGGGGGATGGAGTGAGCTAGGTGTTGAGGGATTTGATTGGTAGAGACAAAGGAAGAGCATGCAAAGCAGGGGGAACAGCATGGACAAGACCTGGGCTGGGAAATGAATATGGTCAGAAGAGAGTAAGGATTTTTACATTGTTAATTCAAGGCGTGAGGAACTTGAAGTAAATTTGAATGGCTGGGAGATCGAGGGGGTTCTACAAGGCTTTGTAAGTCAGACAAAATACACCCAAAGTGATGGAAATAGCACGTGGGGTTTAAATCTGGCTCAAATGTGAATGGGATATTTGACCTTGGACAAGTCAGTTCTTCTCTGAGCTTCAGATTACTTTTCTTTACAAAGTTGAATTAGGTAATTCAGCTCCAAGTTATAGGGTACTCTGACTTTATTCTGTGGTAATAGGAAGCCTCTGGAAGTTCTTGAGGTGAGAAGATGGTGTGATAAAGGCAGCATGGAAGAATGTGGATTCTGAAGCTTGACTATCTGGGTTTGAATTCTAGCTGTTACACTTACTGGCTGTGCAATTTGGGCAAATTTTTGGGCAAATTTTCTCTGTGCAGCAATTTTCTCACTTGTAAAATGGGAAAATATTAATACTGCATAGGGGTTTTTCCCTGAGAATTAAATGATTTAATATATGCAAGATGCTTAGAATAGCACCTGCACATAGTATGCACTCTGTGGGCTCGCTGTTATTATTCTTACTGTGGGATGGTGTATTAGTCAGCTTTGTTCCATAGCAAACAATCCCAAAGTCACAATGGTTTTCAACAACATACATTTATTTCTTGCTCAAGCTGCATGAGGGCCTGGATTGGCTGTAGCTTTGCCCCTGGCTGCTGTGAATAGTGGCTCTGCTTGTATCTACTCACCTTGACCCAGGCTGAGGGAGCACAGAGAATGGAAGCACAAGAGACTAGTATCAACCTGAAATGCCTTTAAGAACTTCTTTTTAACTGTGGCCCTTTCATATCTGCTCATAGCCATTGGCTAAAGCAAGTCACATAATCAAGGCATGAAGTGAGGAGGAGAAGCCCAATGTTAGTCTTTCTGGAGGAGACATGAGGACTAAATGTGTACATTCTGGCCCACTAAGAGATGCTAATAAACACCTCTTGGAGCTGATAATGGGGTGGTCAGAAAGTGTAATGGATGAGTTTGGAAGAAAAGATCTGCATTGGTTCCCAGGCTGAATCAGAGTTGAGAAAGAGCATCAAATTGAGGTGTCTCACTGGGCAACTAAAACACAGAATGGGATGGGGATGAGAGGCAAGGCCCAGAGATAGAGATTAGGGACCTATGTATAAGAGGCACTGGTAGAAAATAGGAAAATGTGAGATATTCCAGCAACCAGTGGTTCTCAGCCCATGTGTTTCTGTGAGCACGGTGATGTATTGAAAAAGTCCTCTGTAGAGGTTCTGCTACATTTTGATTGGCATTCACAGTTTGTTTGTTACAACCAAGTCTACAAGTCATTCTAGTAACAGCTATCAGGTGGAGCCCTGTGTACTCACAAGCAGAACAGTGTTGAGTGGAGTCTGACTTTCTTGTGAGAAAGAGGAAGCTCTTGTAATGGAAAGGGAACGTCAGAAGACTGCCCCTTGAGCATATAAGAGAACAGGGTCAGGGTAGTGGACAGCGCCATGGTGCTGAAGAGTAAGCAAGTGCAATTAAGGAGTCATTAAAGGCCCTGTGAGATGGATACAGTCACACTGTAGTAGGGATGACAGGATAATGATTGCTGACTTGTTTGGTGTTGTTTTAGGTCTTTAATCCCATCAAGAATGCTGCAGATTTTAATACTACTTGTAAATATGTCCAGAACACAGAAAAAGTTAAGATTCATTGCCATAGAGAGATGCAAAGACCAAATCATAACTTTGTTCAAAGTGACAGAAGACAGCTCTATACTGGTGTTGGTGGTTTGGGAAGTGGAATGAGATCTAGGATGCTTCACAGAGAGACTGGTCCAGAAATCTAGAAAACAAGAGTAAACAGGTAAAAGGAGGGAAGTGATGGCTGTGGACATATGAGGTTACAGCTCCCTACTCCTTCCTTGGGCCTGTGTCCCAGGCACCTGGAACAGTCTCTCTGACCAGGCTCACCCTTTCTGGCCCTTTGCCTTTGTATAAGCTGTGATCATTGTGGAAAATCTCCCTCCTGGGGTTGGGAATTGGAAGCACTCCCACTTCAGTAACTTTGGTTTGTCCACTTGAATGTGCACACTTGGAAGACTGGGACAATGTCTGATTCTTCTCAGCAACTCCTCCGGAGCACTCTTAACGCACCGGTGACTCATGGCAGGGACTCCATACTCGGTGAGTGGATGAATAAAAACTGGACTGCAAGCTGTGCATCTCTCCTGAGTGAGGTCTTAAGACACTTTTCCATTTGACCTTCCTTAAAGAACGTCTTATGCATGGAATTAACATTTGGGTATTACCATCCAGAAGGTGAAGAGGGTAACGTGAAGGGGTTTTGGAGCTGAAGAATAAAGACTTGCAAAGTGGTACTTTGACAGAGGGGAGAGAGCAGATCTGGCATATTAATGGCTTCACTTCATTTCACATTAAAAGCAAGCTTTTACAGGAGTAATCTTTCATATAAATGTTGGATCATCAAAGTGCACTTCTCCCCAGGACCTTGACTGAATAATGACTTGGTAGTAGAGCTTGGGGTCAATTCCATGGGAAAACTACGTGGATCTGATGTAGAATTGTACAAAGTAAAGAGGGGGCTGCTTGAGATTCTGTACCTGCCTCCAAATTATGCTGCCATCTATTTTATATCAGATCATATTCTTAGGCTTAAATCCTAATAAAATCTAAGCAAATATTTGATGTATACTACCTTAAAGCCGAAAGTAACCTTTTAAATTATGTAAAATTTTCTGGGTTTGTGCATTTGAGGTGGCAGGAAAGAGTGTCCATTGCTTCTTCTCCACCCCCGTCCCCCTCTGGTGTTCCCCCCTTGCCTGCCTCCAGTCACAGGGAGATCACCACTTTACACAGCAGTCTGCTTTACTCTTGGATAGCTCTGTTGTTGGAAAGTCTTCTGTATGTAGAGTGAGAGGCTGCCTGTTGCCCTACTTTTGGTCTCAGAATTTTCATAGTTTTCTTCCTTTTCCACATTGATACTCCTAGAAGTTCTGAAAGATATTTCTGTTACTTAGGATCTTTTCTTTTCCAAAACAGCCCCAGTTCTTTATTCCTCATCTAGTGCAGTTTCCAAGTACAATGTTTAGATTTTTCTCTCCTTTTTCCTTTTTCCTCTTTTCCATTTTTAATTCTTTTTACTGTCTTTTATTTCTGAGCTTGTAGAACAAAATGGGTCCAAAATAAAGCTTAAATTATTGGGCACCTTGAAACTGGTTTAAATAACTTTCCAGAGCCATAGCTTCTTTTGTGAAGCTGGTAAAATCATTAGAAACTTTCCCCTGCTTCTTCAAATGCACAGACACGGAACATTCAGCACAAAGCATTGGGCTTCATAGGCCAGTGTTCAGTGTGTTGAGAGCTTTAACTTATTATCTTAAGTAATCCTGTGAGGTGGGTGCTTTGATTAGCTCCACTAAAAGGAAAAAAAAAAAAAAAACCGAAACACACGGAGATTAAGTGTCTTGCTGCAGGTCACCGGCTAAGAAGCTGTGTGGGAATAAGCTGTAGTCTCTGTGGTGAAGGATCTCACAGTCTCTTGGGGGGAAATGGACATAAAAAAATGAACCGAAAGATGAATTGTCATGCACTTGTGAGACAGTGCGGACCAGAGATGCAAGCCTTGTGCCGTAGGGCGAACACCTGTTCGTGGAGGCAGGACACTGCACCTGACGAGTTGGAAATCAATGGGCAGAGCAGGTGTGGCAGGAAGTCCAGTGAGTGGACGCCACAGACAAAGGCACAGGGTGTGAAATTGCAGTTTCAAGAGTCAGAATATGGTGCAAACCCGGGAGAGGGAGGAGGCCAGGCCAGAAAGAGCCTGAGGGCATACTCTGTCTTATAAGCGAGGACAAGGTGGTGAAAGGTTTGAAGGAGAGACATGATATGGTTGCATTTGTGGGTCAGAAAAGTCATTGGCTGTCATGTGGAGGGGACAAGACAGGCAGCAGGGAGACAGGTAAGGAGGGCTGGCCTGGGCAGGTGCAGTGGGAGGTGGACATCAGCAGGTGGGTATGAGGACATTTCTGGAGCAGATGCGACAACATCTATGAAAGAGTTGGGTTTGGAGTGTGGGAGGTTAGAGAGAAGCTGAAGATGAAACTGGGCACATGAATGAGATTTATCTCCCCAGGTTGCAAAGACTTTAAAATATAGGTGCTAAGCGCTGTCCATGTATTAATTGTTTTAGCTTTCAAAACCTTTCTCTGCATTATCTTGGGACACTGAAGCACAGAGAGGTGAACGTGACTAAGGCACATGGTTAGTAAGTGTGAGGCCAGATTAGAACTCAGGCAGTCTGCCCTCTGCCCCTGTGTCCTTAACCAGCAGACAACATCGCCTCTTTGTTAAATGAACATTAAATGAGATAATAAGTACAGAAGTAGCCGGCTCAGGGGGCATTGCCAATGTTTATTAAGTGAATAGTTCTCGCATTTAATACCTTATCACTTAGAGCCCTTTGTAACTTTCAGAGTCCTCTAATCTGCCTTACACCCTTTCAACTGCAATTGCAGCAGCCTTATCAGGAGGGCTGGTGAGGTGCTTGGCATATGGATATGTATGGATTATTCTTGCTTATCCCCATTTTGCAAAGCAGGGAATGGAGCCTCAGACATTTTAACTAGGCATAGTGGAAAGAACACTGGGATAACCAGCAGGGGACACTGGGCTGTCACTCTATAGGTACCATGTGGTACTAGGTTCAAATCTGGGTCCACCATCTCCTGGCTGTGTGACCTTGAGTAAATCACTTGACTTGTCTGAGTTTCCTGATTTGTAGCAATAATACCCACTTCCTAAGGTGACTTAAGAATTAAAAATGAAAACCCCTTGTAATGCAGAACTGATGTTTAGTATGTACTCAGAAATATGATTTTCTTAAAGGCAACGGGTTTCTGTTCAGATTGCTTTATATAAGGTAAAAAGCAGAGACAAGGAAATGCAGAAGTAGGTCTAGACATGTATACAGATTTAGCTAGCATGATCCTTCTACGGTAGCCTGAAGACCTTATCCACTCCTGGGGTCATGATAGAGGTATGTTATTTTAAAACCAGATTCTCAGCCCATCAGGGAGTTTTTCCTGAATGGCTGTCAGGTACAATGGAGCTTGAGATCACGCTGTTAAAATTGCAGTTGTCATGGAAATGGCCCTGAGCTCACAGAAAAGGCCTGTAATCCATGGAGACCACCTGTATTTCTGATTCATGAAGGAGTAAAATACCACCATGTACCCTACTCATGTGTGTGGAGAACAAATGTGTGTTAATTAGATTCAGTCTCAGGCCTGTTGCCACTTCCAGGGCTACTTTCCTGGAAAGTGTAGCAAAGGGCCGCCGGCTGACAGGCTGTCCCCTGAGGCAAAACCACGGGCAAATGAGCTGGTTTCCTTTGAATCAATATGAATGTGCAGCTGCACACTGTAGGCAGCACTTGCGATGGAAATAATAGACTTTATTTCCACCATGCAGGAGGGAGAACAGAGTGCAGGGAGGCTTAATGCTGCAAGGAGCCTGTTTGGGAGATCTTGGCAGGGAACCTGGGAGGAAAGGGGCTCCATTCATTAAAGGTAGGAACAGAGTCATGGATTTGTGAAGTGTTTGAGCTAGAAAAATTTCTCAGCAATCACCGTGGCTGTGGCTTCTGGCACAGAATCTGAATAGTGTATCAATGTGCTTTGATGCAATAAATGTTGCATAACAAATAACCCTGTAATTCTGTGGCTTACAACAACAAATAGTTATTTGTTGTTCACAGGTTTGTGGGTGGCAGAGGCTCAGCACGGCTCAGCTAGATTTGTCTTCCAGCTTCTGTTCGGGTCAGGCACATTCCTCATATCTTCTCATTCGGGGACTCAGGCTGAAGGAGGCATCATTCCTTGGGTCCTGTGGTTTTCATAACTCCCAAAAATTTGAACTGAAACCCACCTCCCTCTTAAAGCTTGTGCTCAGACTGGTGCACTCACATTCACTCTCATTCTGTTGATCAAAGTGAGTCACATAGGCATACCCACAGTCGATGGGGTTGGGAGAGCCCTGCACCCACATTGGAGCATGGCAAGGGTGGGAGAGCAAGAAGAGTTGTGAAACAAGTAGCATGATCTTCCACAGAGGATCTACATCAAGAATATCTGAGGTGTTTGTTAATAGCATACGTTCCTGGCCCCATAAACTAGATCTGGCAAATGAAAATCTTTACAAAAGCACCTGGATTGGAATATTCAACAGGCAACCTCGGTGGATTTTCAGAGTTATCTAGGCTCCCGTGCCATGTTGTGAGTTGTACATACATGAGTGATGTGTGCCTGTCTGTCCTATTGAATGTTTGAGTTGCAAGCATGAGCCCTAATATCAGTGGCTTGTAGAGTTTGAAGAACTAGTAACTTTCAGAATTTAACTTGACATTTCTCTGCCTTATGAGAAAGCAATTCCACCTGTACTCAACGCAGGGACAAGCACATTTTACCAGATGAAGCTTCCTTTATCTTTTTGAGACTCATTTTCATGTTTGCTGTTTGGAGAGGACGAGATTCTTCATCTTTTCAGGAGTAACTGGTCATTTAATTTACTCTAAGGCCAGTCCCGCTGATGAATCAAGCAGCCTCATCAGAGTCTGTGTGCACCTACAGCCACAGAGGGAGCTGCCCTCTCAGTGTGAAGATCTCTGAGATCTGTTCTTGGCACTCACTCACTCACTGACCCCAGATTCCAGTGTCTGCATTAGTGAAGCCCTGTAGGAGAGGGAACATGAGGGTATCACGTGCCCTCCCCCCATCTTCCTGGGGTGGGATAATTAGAGTATTGAACGGTTGGCACCAAGAGTTAAAAGTACTTGAAACCATCTACAGACATTGTGAAACAGAATCCATGACTATTTTTGCTCTCTAGGAACGTAAATATTACAGATATGCGGGTAAGCTGAGAAAGAAAAGCGGTGAGGAGCTCCAGAGCTGGATGAGGTAGAATGGAGAGGGATCTTCAGTGTCCCAGGGTTTGGGGAAACCTTGCTGTCCCAGCGCCCAGTTGCGTTTCAGAACCACGGACAGCGCACCCACTTTGCGCTGTAGTCTCCTTGTTGACTGCACGGAACGTGGAACTTTCAGAACACCGTGTCTGTGTGTAGTCTCCTTACTTCGCTGGACTGCACCCCTTCTCCATTTTTTTGGCCTCATGAACTTATCAATTTCAGAATCCAGCTCAAATGTGCCCTCCTTGATGACATAGTCACTGTCTTTCTCAGTCTCTGTAATGACAGCTTTCGTTCTCTGCTGTTTTCCAGATAGCCAAGGTTGCTAAACTAGTGATTTGGGGTAAGTGTTGGTTTGGTGAGACTACCACCTTTTTTCTTCCTTCTAAGTCTCCCCAGACCTGAATGGGCTTTCTGTTCCTCTGACTTTGCAATGGAAATACAGACTTTCTTCCCACCATGCAGGAGGGAGAAACAGAGTGCAGGGAGGCTTAATGCTTTGCTCTGGGGTAGACAGTGATGCAAAAAGTGCACAGTGATCCACACCTCCCCTGCCAGCTGAAGCTGACTGTTGTTTATTTTGCTGTTGTGTGGGTAAGAGTGTCTGAAGCTTTAACAGCTAGTTTTTGTAAGCAGTGCTCAACATGGGCTTAATATTTGTGAAGAGAGCAAAGGCATCCTGCCAACCCCTCCCGGTTGGAGCTGGAGTGGAGATAATTGCAGGTTTGGAGAAGAGGGCCTTCCCGTCTCTGGGTTGCTCCTCTGACTCCAGGGCGTTTGGCAGTAGAGACACGATGACTGCCCAGCACCAAGGCTTAGGTGGGCCCCTTGTGAGGATGCCTTTCAGCCTCATCTGTATTGTACAGGTTTCGCACTAAGCAAGCTTGTATTCCCAGGCTTTCAGAGAGTTTTAAAAGCAGAAAAGAGAGGTTTCTGATGTCAGTCTATCCTTTCCTCCTTTTTTCTTTGTTTCTCACCTCCCCACTTCCTTCCTTTCTTTCTTCCCTCTTTTCCTTCATTTTTCCCCACCCTCTTAATCACTCTTTTATCTCACTCTGCTGTTCTCTCCTCACTCCTTCTGTCTTTTCAAACATTCTCTTTCTTCTCTTTCCCTCTCCCCTTCCTCCTGTCTGTCACCTCTTTTCCTCCCACTCAGCAGAGATTTGCTAAAAATTGTGTGAAGTCCCTGGTTGGTCCCTGGGGATTTGGAGATGACTCACACAGATAAATCCTGGCTGTGGAGGGGCATCTAGCACAGCAGGAGATGAGCACATGAGCAATGGTGTGTGGATGTGAAGTGATGACTCTTGTGGGAGGAGGGCGTGCAAGGGGCAACAGGGGCTGGGGGAGGCATCCCAAAGTCTCCACTGGGGGGAGTCCAGTGCTACCAGAAAGACCGACCATGTAGAGAATCTGGTATTTTGCTTTTTCACCAAACATTTTATTGTCTAGCAATATTGTTTATACTTAAAAACTCCTGGGGAATATTTTAGTAGCTTAGGTGAGGTTATAGGACTGTAATTAACTCTGGTTTATCTCTTTGTGTAGAATTCCTTGACCCTGTTGGGGATATTTTCCTGAGGACAAATTCCCAGTACTAAATTTTTAGGTTTAAAGTCATGAACAATTTTAAGGGCCTTGGTTCATTTTGTCAACTTGGCTGACACTTACTCCTAGTGAGAAATCCCAGCTTTGAGGAAAGCGTGAAGATTATCAGTTTCCCTTCTTCCACTTCTGCCCAGTTTTTAGGTGATGTCTCAGTTCAGAAACTGTATGTTGGAGTTACTCCTGATGTATCCCTTCCACTACCATTGTGAGCAGCCCAGACTCCCCTCTGTTCATGGCGTTAGAGTCCCCGTGAGCTGGTGCCTACGTACCTGGCCAGGTTCCCCACACCAAGGTCACCTTTCAGCTGGAGGAAACCACTTACCCAAGTATGCCAGGCTCCTCCCAACCGACGCCTTTCACCCTGCCATTCGTTCTCTCTGCATCTCTTCTCTTCTTTGCCATGTGGCTAATTCCTACTCATTCTTCAAGCTCAGAACAAGCGTGATTCCCCCGGTAGGGCTGGAGTGGAGGCCTCCTCTGAGCTCCCATCACCCCTGCACTCCTCTCTGTCCCAGCCCTTCCCACACTGGAGTGCAAAGGTCTCTTGACGGCTCAGTCTCCACTGGCCTGAGAACCCTGAAGGACAAGAACTATTTCTTTTAGCCACATATGCTCTTTCCTTAAGCAAATATTTATTGCTTGTAGTTCCTTCTACAGAAAATGGCAAAGAATAAACAATGTGTAACGCCGTTGAGTATTCACCAGTGACAGGCTGGGGCTAAGCATTTTACATACATACCCCGGGGGTTCTCCCGGTAGCCCTATGAGGCGAGAACGATTATCCCCATTTTGTAGATGAGGTAACTGAGGCTCCGAGAGGTGAGGTCACATGGATAACAAGCGGGCAGGGATTGGAAGCTGCACCTGTCTGACTCTGGACGTTTTGTTCTTACACAGTATTGATCCAAGGACATGAGCCGTGCTGAGCGTAAGTCGCTTTAGGTCACTGCTGTCACTGTGGAATGAATGGGCAGTCTCTGACATATTCTGGCTGTTTAATTTGTGTTGAATTTTTAATAGAATATTTCATTTCCTTCAAGGTATTTAGCGGTGATCTTTGTACAGAGTTTGTCATTGTTCATCTCTGCCAACTGCCCCTTGTGGCAGTCCAGGGACAGGCAGGGGAGAGTTACTTTCTTTCAAATGTGTGACTTTCATTTTATTAAATCCTTAAAAATTACGTACCATAAAATTCACTGTTTTCAGTGTACATCTCTTTGGGATTTTTCACTGACATTTCCTGCATGAAGAAAGGGAGCCCTAGGGAGCTAGGTTGTCATGTTATTTCTAAATCTGATGGTGAAAATGCTTAAAAATGTGACAGAAGTGTGTTTGATGGTGCGAACACTGGACAGGAAGTTGTAAGTTAGGAAGCCTTGGGTCTGACCTTCGTCCCTATTGGTTGTGTGAATTTGGGAAGTCATCCCATCTTCAGGCCGTGTATCCACCTGAGGTCAGATCAGACCTCAATTCCACAAGAACTGTTCATGCAAACAGGCATGGAGAGCATCGCTCTTGTAAAGCGCATTTCCTCTGATGTCGTCTGAGGAAAAGTGTCCTTGTCAAATGTTCCACAAAATGAAAGAGTCTAAGTTTAGAAAGGATCAAACTCAGTTTTCCTCTTGAATATTCATTCACATTGCACATCAGTGGAGTAAAGGATCTGGGAATTGCTGTCATGAGAATGATCTTTGCTTCTCTTTAACCTAGATTTTTGTAAACTCACTACACCTGGGAATTGCCTCTTAGATCAACATCTACTACAACCCCTCTGGGCTGGAGTTCTAAAGGACATGGTTTTGAAAGTGCCCATTGAAAGGGAAAACAGTGCAAATTTTAGGGAAGAGAAGGAAAAGGTCATATCAGCTCTTGCTTTCTTGTGGCTGTGTGTGTGTGTGTGTGAGAGAGAGATACGCTGGTTCCTGAGAACAGCAAGAGCTGGGACCTGTGGTAGCTGTGCACAGCATCTGCTGGTAGCTGGCGGAGGTGGGGTGCATGGATATGAACATCTGATTCCAGGAGCAGAGCAGGGCGGGGCTGATCTTCTGACGCACGGCACATTAAATACCACCTTTCGGGATTAGCCTGGAAAGCCCTTTATCAAACGTGATGAGGTGACGGCTGCCTGCGGGAGGCCGTGTTCCAGAAACCAGGCACCAGCTGCCACTGACTCCTGTTTCCCTTCTTTCTGGTGCCCGGGGAAGCCTGCACACCAGCGTGTCTCTCCTCCTGTGTATGCAGAGCCACGCCCCTTTCCCTGGGTCCTGGAGTATCCCAGAGGCCACGCTGAGTTCCCTCCCTGGGGATGCACAAATGGTGACTGGCTTCTATCTTGTGGATAAGAGGCAGGGTGTGGGGCCTGGAAGTGACTGGGCTTGAAGCCACCTCCTCCAGAGACCCTCCTCCTGGAGAACAGGACATGCTGGTTCCGGCTCCTCTTCCTTGGCTCATGGCTCACGGTTCTTGTCTCCTGGCAGTGATGCCTTTTCTCTCCGTCTTCAGCCATTTATCCTTTGAGAGTCATTTCAGGCATCCATTCGTCCATCCATCCATCCATCCATCTGGCCAGGCTGTGTCCAAGGTAGTGGAGATATAGCAGTGAAGGAAACAGATGAAATCTCTACCCCCATGGCGCTGAGTCTCTTAAGGAGCTGCAGGGACAGCTCTAGGTGGCACCATCTGTCTGCATCAGCGTGTATGCAGTTGGTCTGCTGTGAGTTGTGCCTGTGGGATTACGCACCGAGCTCTGATGTCAGTGGGGCAAGTCACATTTTAGGCGGACACGTAAATATACGACAGGTTAGATGCACCGTATGAAGCACTGCGGAAACATCAGGTGGGTAAGGGGTGTGGGGTCTGCAGGTGGGGCAGCCACGGTGGGGGCTCTCAGGTGAGTAACCCTGAGCAGAGACCTGAAGCAAGTCAGAGAGTGCGCTTTGCCAAGATGGTCGGGTTCCAGATGAAGTAGCGTCTCACTGACTTGGTGAACATCACTCTGAGGGGAATATACCAATGCAAGGAGCCACCAGATGGTTCTGAGCAGCAGGCTGCCTGCTTTGTTTCTGCTCAGCAAGCCTTTCCTGATCCTTAGTTTGGGTGAAACCCTTCTTTTCCGGGCTTCTGCAGCATCATCTGCCTTCCTCTCATGGCTGATACCACGGGACCACTGGGACCAATCTGAGGTGCATTCTAGCTCTAGAAGTTTCCTCAGAGGGTCCTGATCCAGCTGCTCAGAGCATTAGCCAGATCGGAGTGTACCCTGTGTTAGATTTCCACGCCTGCCTCCCTCTGCCCACTTCCTCACTCTGTTTCGTGGAATCACCTCCCGGAATCACTGCTGCCTCTAAATCCTTGTCTCAGGCTCCATTTTCAGGAGAACCCGTGCAGGACACCTCCTCAGAAGCGGCGGCTGTGAATCGTACCATCTGTTCACTGTCTCTCTTCCTGCCTGAGGGGTGGGGCTGAAGGGCACAGGCTGTGTTCTATCCATCACCACATCTTTCGCTAGGAGACAGTAGAAATAGTGAACATGCACATGGCAAAAAAAATTCTCAGCCTCCCAGAAATGCAAATTAACAAATATGAATGATAACCAAGGATGCTTGGCCATCTCACGATGGAGAATTGGGGACGTACTTTTGCAAAGCAATCTGGTTATATTTCTCAAGGGCCACAAACAAGGTTTATACTGTTTGACCAGTTGTTAAACTTCTGAGAATTTAGCCTAAAAAATAGTCCAAATTAAGGGGAAAACTTTGTGCACAAAGATGTTCACTGTAGCAATATGTATCATTGTGAAACAGTGAAAAAAACAGTGGGGGAGCAGTTAGACAATTTATTGTGTATCCGTAAAGTGGACTATCTTGTAGCCATTTGAACATGGTTATGCAGAACATGGAATAACTTGGGATAGGCTGACGGTAAAACGGTAAAAAGCAAAAAGGACACAATTGTATGGTTTTTTCGCTCCTAGAGTTTGCTGCATCCTTTATAGCCTCTGGGCCTTGGCACACCCGTTCTTTCTGCCCAGGCACTCAGCACTCGCCTGAATTATTTTCTAGATGTGAGCTTGCCTTGCCTGACCCCCACTACGATTGGCAGCCCGTTCATTTTGCTCCCGTGGTGGACACCCTGTGCTTGTCCTCTCGTGGAATCTCTCAAGTCCCGTGATTGGTTAAACCTCTGCCTCTCCCTGATCATCTCCAGGAAAGCACCTTTTACCCTGGTTACTCTAGGCTCCTCCCTGGGCTTGGAGCCGAGGCAACTGGCCAGTATGACGGGTGCACGGACAAGTGAATGGATACGTGCGCAAGGATGAAAATACAGGGAAATGGGAGCAAAACATGAGAACAACAATGGGAGGTTTTTCTGGAAGAGTTGCATTTAGTTTTTAGTCATTTAATTCTCGTTTAAAATGTCCCTAAATTGGGTTTGTTCTATTCAATAATACTGCTGTAAGAGAAATTCTTAGTCTACAAATGGCCTGGTTTCTTCAACAAATGAAAGACAGTAAGGGCGGAGGGGCTAGCACTGATTTTTAACAGACTGTAGAGAATTGTGGACCAGGTGCAGTTTGGACATTGGGTGGATCCTGATTCCAACCAGCCCACTCTAAAAGGACGTATTTGAGAGAATCAAGTAAAATTGAATGTGGTCTGACTATTAACTGACATGAAAGAATTGATGTTAATTGGGTTTATTGGGATAATGGATTGTGATTATGTTCATCTAAAAACTCCTAACAGAGATTATAAACTGAAGTATGTATAGGTGAAATGATGTGATATTTGGGATTTGCTTTAAAATATTTCAGCAAAAAAAAAAAAAAAAAAAAAAGCCGAAGTGTCGGAGGGGGGAAGTAGGTGATATTAGAATGCTGAAGTATTGAAAGCATCTGGGTGATGGCTGTGAGGGGGCTCTTTATGCCTTATCTTCCCTTTAGAAACAATTTAAACTTTCTATGTTAAAAGTTAGAAAGAACAAAAACATTTCCTGGCTTTTCTTTAATGACACTACTTTGCTTGGCTTTTCAGAGTGACCGGCTCCTCATCAAAGGCGGACGGATCATTAACGATGACCAGTCCTTCTATGCCGACGTCTACCTGGAAGACGGACTCATAAAGTGGGTTGACTAAACAGACCTTTTAAGAAGCCCACCCCGCTAGGCTGCCCAGCCCTTAGCGGGGACGGAAGGCTGGCGCTCTGCCCCAGAATGAATGGGATGGCTCCTGTGACTCCCAGGGGTGGGGAGATTTGTGGGGGCGCACACCGTGGGTGGAGAAGGGGCTTGTGTTTGCCGTGTGCCCGGTGCCCCATGCCCGCTCCCTGCCACGGTGCTCAGGCGGGCCACCCGGCCCGCAGGGGCCGTCAAGTTCACACGCTGGCCACTCTTCCGCTCTTAGAGGAGATGGTGGGCCGCTGAGGTTCACTGGCTGCTCCATGTTGCAGAATGAGTTAGGGGCAAGGACTGGATTCCAACCTAGTACGTCTGCCTGAATTCATATCTCTTTCCCCCACCTGCCCACAATTTCTGGAATTGGGTTGAGCGGGCCAGGAGAGAAAGGAGGAAGGCCTGTCCTCCAGGCCGAGCTTTGGCATTCAGTGGGACTGCAGTTGTCCATTGCCTTCTCCCCATCGGCTGCCTCTCCCGCCCTGCTGTGACATCCCAGGTGTGTTAGCTCGGGCCACCATAACACAATACCCCGGACTGTTCAGGTCATGCAACAAATTTCTCTCTCACATTTCTGGAGGCTGGAAGCCCTGGGTCAGGTGCCAGCAGGGTGGCTTCTCCTGAGGCCTCTCTTCCTGACTGGCAGACAGCCGTCTTCCTGCTGTGTCTTTGCGTGGCCTTTCCTCTGTGTGTGTGTGAAAGCTCTGCTTTTTCTTCCTCTCATAAGGACATCAGCCCTCTTGGATTAGGACCCTCACCCCCACGGCCTCATTTTAACTTAATTATCTCTTTAGAGGTCTTGTCTCCAAACACAGTCACATTCTGAGATGTGGGAGTTTGAGTTTCAATATGTGGATCTGAGGGACAGAATTCAGTTGGTAACACAAGACAGCGGTTTTTACGTGGCTTCCACGTGCCGCCGTCTGCTGCCCGGCCTCTCTCCCCGCAGCCGGGCGGAGTGGACTGGGAGGGTGTCTCGGGATCCGGCTTGGCAACTGGAACTAGAAGGAAGGGCAAAGAGGGCGTGAGCGAGGCCAAGTTCAAACAGGAATGGGGTCTATTGGTGGGACTGTCTGGGGCCACGTGTGCGCTGATGATGGTGATGATTAAGGTGAGGAGGAGGAGAGGGAGGAGGAGGAGGAGGAGGAGGAGGAGGAAGAGGAGGTAGAGGAGGAAGAGGGGCTGTGGATTGTCCTGCGCATTAAGAGACCATCTGCGCAGAGAGCCCTGTGAGGGGAGGGTACCCAGGGCAGCATGGAGCCCTTCCCTGCCTCCCTCTGCCTGTCTCCCCACCCCCAGTCCCAGGTCTGACCACTTTGAGTCCAGCTCAGACCTCACCTTCTCCGTTCATCCCCTCCCCTCCCCCAGCTCCTTCTCTCCAGCTGCACTGAAAACTGGCACCAGGCAGCTCTCACCTGGGAACCTTGCACCAGAGATCCTCCCCCGAAATGCCTTGCCCTTCCCCCTACTCTCCTTTCGTCCCTCTGCCCTGCAACTCCTATTTATCCTGTGGACCCAACTTGTGTGGCTCCTCCTCCAGGAAGCCTTCTGGAGCCCCAGTTGCCCCCCTCCCTTGTGCTGACCCCTTGCCGTGTGCCACTGTTGGTCACAGCACTCCTCAGGCTCCTGACCAGGGGTCTTGCTTTATTGCCACCCAGCCTGGGACCTGGCACAGTGCCAGGGGTGGGGTATAGGACCCCAGGTGTTGATGAAGTGAGTGTAACAGACAAACTTTGACACATCAGATGGTGGGGACCTCAGTCTCAGCCACGGCACAGCCTGGAACCAGAAAGCGGATAAAGGCAGATGATCGGCTGGGGGTAAGATGCATCCAGAAGTGAGGGTTCGAAGTCACCACTGCTTAGATGAGGCACAGGTGGTCTGGGCTGAGCGTTCTGGGGTCCTGGGTGAGTTGACGCTGAGAACCCTTTCACGGGACCACCATTCCCACCAGCCACACGTGCCTGGAGGTTAGAAGGCTTGCAATCCAGGACATGTGCAGATGGAACAAGTCCTCATCAGTTGGGCTGCATTTATTAAGTGCTTGCTGTACGTGTGAACACCTGGAGCCTTAGGGCTCACCATCCAGGGTGTTCAGGAAATACGCAGTTTCCGTAAGTCGAGTATTTGTCAGCTCCTCCTGGTGGGAGATGCCTCTAATCTTAACCCTGTTGCTGAAAATCTTTCTAAGCCCTCGTGTTGTCGCTTTCCCCTCCTGTTAAGCAGAGAGTGTGACTGAATGCCTCGCAGGATCGTTGGATAATCCCGGGGGGCACAATCCCAACTCGCGAGAAGTAGGTGTGGAAGGAGGGAGAGCCCGAGGGACCACCGGGCGTGAGGAGGCTGGGTTACCTCCCTTCACTTTGATTAAACCCCCAGAATCCTCTCATTTTGAGGCCATTTGTCAAGTTTTCCTAAAAGCTGTTGAGCTGTGTTTGTGCAGAATCTATTGTGAGCCACTGAGGGTTCCATCCAGTTTGGATAGTCAAGTGCTGACGGCGGAGGGCCGTTTTTCTGAATGGTGGTGAGGGCGGTGCTGGGGTCGGGCAGGTGCCTGGCTGACCCTCTGAGCTCCTCTTGTCTCCTCGCCTTCCACGCGCACTCAGCTGAGAACTGTTCGGGGAGTCTTCCTCCTGATTCTTCGGGGGTTCACTGGGGGATCCAGTTTGGGGAGAATCTGCTGCTTCTGCAGAAGGGAAGCAGGGAGGCAGTTGAGCTTGGTGGGCAGAATCTGATATCAGACTTGGGGAGACGGGGCTTGAACCCAGACCCAACACTGACTCGCTGTGCAGCCTCGGACAAGTCACCACACCGCTCTGAGTTCCGATTTCCTCTTTTGCAAAATGTGAATACTTCCTCTCTCACGGGTTGTTGGCAAGAGATTAGAGGAGGAGGGTAAAGAGAGACAACGATCTGCCTGCTAAGAATGGCCCCGACAATAGAACTCATCCCCGCAGCACAGCGACCGAGTCATAGATCCGGATCAGACTGGCGGTGACTCCACTGATTCCTGTGTGGAGGGCTGTGCCGAGTGCCTGCGCACGTGCCCATTCCGATCGAGCAGTGGCATTTCTTTGCCAGCGCTGTGCATTCTGAACATCACCCCGTCTTCCCTAAAAGCTAGTGCGAGCACAAATGAGGCCGTGAAGTGCTTGGGAGAGTGTCCTTTGGTCGGTGCTTTTTAGCAGTTCACCACTCTTGTTTTAAAGCTTGATTGAGGGTGACTTCCCTGAACCACTTCCCTTCAGCTCCTGGCATCGGCCATGACCTTGGAGATGGACGGTGGGAGCACTGGACGAGATTCTGTACGTGAAGATGGGAGTGATGGCCGGAGGGGGACTGGCGATCAGAGGCGGCAGGTGTACTGGCGGCGAAAGTGGCAGAACGCTGACTTTCCCGGGGGCTCCCCAGGGCCCCGGCGCTGCGCTCTGACTAGACTGGCTTCCGGTTTCAGGGCAGACAGTGTGTGATGCCCCAGGTCTGTGGGAGAGCCCCCAAGGAGAGCCCTGGCGCCTTTGTGCCCCGACCTGCCTGGACCAGCCGAGCCCGGGGTCCAGGAGAGCGGGGAGCTTCTGCTTCTGCACCTGTGTGCGGATTCTGCCTGGGGCCTGGCACTGTGCTCCCCAAAGCTGCGTTTTCCTGTGTCTTCATTACTGATGTTTATCTAATTTAGAAAAACTCATACTGGGGGCAAATCCCAAGAGTTCAGAACTGGATTTCTTTTTTTTTTTCCATAAAAATTGCTCACGGTCAGCTGGTCTCCGCCGGGCCCTGGCCCTGGAGGGAGGCGGCTGCATCTGCCCTGGGCCGGCTGAGCCCCCCCGCTGCCCCCTGGAGATGCCCCCTGACTCCGGTTCCCACAGATAAGACACAGCTGACCCCACAGGGGTGAGGCTTTGAAATTCTTAGGCTCCTCCTGCTTCCCCAGCTTCTGGAGTCTTCCCTCCTCCTAGGGGAAGTTTGCAGGCGCCAAGCACAGAAGGGCGGGTCCGTGTGTTCAGGGAAGCCCTGCCGCCGCCAGTGATTCCCCCGTGGCAGGTTTTGAGGTGTTCGCGGCCGGGAGGGTAAGCGGCTTCCCTGAGGCTGGTGCTCACGACGGTTTCAAATGAGGGCCCAGCTGGCCTGTCTGTATCGTTTTCCCAGGGCTGACAGGACAAAGTCCCCGAACTGCGAGGCGTAAACAAGAGAGAGTTATTGCTCACAGTCCTGAAGGCGGGGTGTCTGAGGTCAGGATGCAGGCAGGCTGGCTTTTCCAGCGGCCTCCCTCCTGGCCTTGTAGGCGGCCGTCTTCTTCCCGTGTCCTCTCGTGGTCTTTCTCGGCATGTCTGCGTCCTAATCGCTTCTTCTGCTAAGGACACCTGTCAGGTTGGATCAGGCCCCACCCTAACAACCTCATTTTAACTTAATGACCTCTTTGAAGGCCGTCTCTCCAAATATAGTTGCATCCTGAAGTGCTGGGGGTTGGGACTTCAACATATGGATTTTGGAGAGTCGGAATTGACCCTGTAGCCCTGTCTCTACAGACTTGCCGAGCTCAGGGAACTTCCCACTCTCTCACTTCCCTTGCTCACCTCTGTGTCCCCAGGGCAGTTGCCAAATGTGTGTGAAGTTCTCTGAGTGACAGGCTGTTCCAAGAAGCTTTGCCGCTTGATGCAGATGCTGGTCTCGCTGCTGCTCAATTCAGCTCTCCTACTGCCTGCCCCTGGCAGCCCTTCCAGATAACCAGGCTGCTGGAACGGCCCACCCTGGGCTCCCCGCCCGCCCTCCTGAACTGGATAGTAACCGTCTGCTTACGTGCCTTTCCTCCTCGCTAGGCTGGGAGCCCCTGGAGGGCAGGGACCCTGCCTGAGTTATCTCTGTCCACGCACTGCCCTGCAGAGCATCCGTCTCAGAAATGTGTATCTAATGGAACTGAAGCTGCAGAGTTGGCCGCCATTTTGTTTTCCTTTTAAGAACCAAAGGCCGTCTCTGTTGTTTGTCTCCAGACAAATCGGGGAGAACTTGATCGTTCCCGGTGGAGTGAAGACCATCGAGGCCAACGGGCGGATGGTTGTTCCTGGAGGTATTGATGTCAACACGTACCTGCAGAAGCCCTCCCAGGGGATGACGGCCGCCGACGACTTCTTCCAGGGCACCAAGGCAGCGCTGGCCGGCGGGACCACGATGATCAGTGAGTCATACCCTGGCCTTAGGACAGAGGCTGTGACTTCTCTTCCACATCCCCAGCGTCTTGAGTGACACCAAGAACTTTGCTTAAGGGCCCTGATGTGCAAGTGGCTAAAGTCTGGGAACTCGTGGTGTAGGTATTATTATGACAGATGGTGAAGTAGAGGCTCAGAAAGATGAGAGAAGTTGCTGAAGGCTACACAGCTGGGAAGTGGTTGTATTCATCAGTAATGCCGTGATAATGCTGCATGACAGACAGTCCCCAAACTTGAAGCAACACTTGTTTTTCTTATTCAAGGGTCTGTGGGGATAGGAGGAGGGCTGGAGTGGGTTTGCTTCAGGCTGTGGGTTGAGTTTGGGGAGGGCACCATGGGTCTCCCATTCTGGAACCAATGACCAGTGCAGCTATGCTCTGCTCCCAGTGGATGGCACAAGTGTAAGAGGGTCTGGCAGAAACTTGCTACTCCTCTTAGCACCTCTTGTCTTCACCTACACACTGTGACTTCTGCCTTCATTCTGTTGGCCAGAGCAAGTCGCACGGCCAAGCCCAAAGTCCCTAAAATCGCATCCTGGCCACCGAGAACCATGGTGAGGGTAGGGAGGGAAGGAGGAACTGTGGACAGATAATGCCGTCTACCACAGTGCTCTGTCTGGGATGCTGGACTCTTCCTCTGCTGCCCTTTGTAGCCAGATTGTTGCATTTTTTTAATAGCTGCTTTTGTTTGGATTCCATATTAATAAGCAACTTTTAAAATTGAAGTATAGTCAATTTACAGTGTTGTATTCATTTTTCGTTTATAGCATAGTGATCCAGTTATACGGATATATATATATTCCTTTTCATATTCTTTTTCATTTTAGGTTACTACATGATACTGAATATAGTTCCTGTGCTACCCAATAAGACCTTGTTGTTTATTAATAAGCAATTTTGACTAAAGAGGCAGCATGTTTTTGAAATGTTCAGTCAACAGTTGGGCTCCACGTCTAGGTGGCTTGTCCCTGCACTGACCACAACCCTGCCCGTCTCCCCCCATCGAGGAGTTCTTCTGGAAGCGCCGTCTGGCTGGAGTTGGCCACCATGGGCAGAGCTCACGTGTCGGAGCTCCCTGTCCCTCTGAGCCAGGAGGGTATGGCCGAGCTCAGGGGGCAAGCACCCTCCTGGTCACTTTTCTAAAAAGTAGCCTTGTGTCTGCTGGTTGGGAAATTGAGAGGAGCCCAGATTTGGGACCAGGGCAGACCTGAATCCCAGTCACCAGGCTCTGTACCTGGTCACCACCACTCAACAGGGCACCACCGGGCAGTATTCAGCCTCTGTGAGCCTCAGCTTCCTCAGCAGGAATGCGGGCTTTGTAAGCTGACTCCCACCACTCCCTGTACATGCAGCTCCTTGGCACAGTGCATGGCGTACGGCGTAAGTGCTTGGGAAATACGAACTGGGACAGTCTGAGCAGTGGAGATGGAAGTTCCAGGCTCAGGGGACCTCTGTGGGGTAGAGGACAGATCCCTGGATGACAAATCAGGATCCTGGAGTTCTCTTTGGCTCTCTTCCCATCACCAGCTGTGAGACCACCAGGGGACCCCTCCACCAACCCCGTGGGCCTCATTCTCCCCATCTGTAAAAGGGTGGTTTTCAAAGTGTGTTTCCTGGAACACCAAGAGCCTATGAAAGCACCCTGAGGACCACAGGAGGCATGTGACAAGGGGCCGGGAGGTTCTGAGTCCCTGCCCCATTTCTTCATCCAGCAGACATTTATTGAGGGCTGCTCTGCCCCAGGCACTGTGCTAGGTGGTGGCGGAGAAAAGGAACAAAGCAGACACGACGCTTGTTCTCCAGGGGCTCACAGTCCCTGGGGAGTCACTAATCACCCCCACGATTGATTATAAGTGGATTAGTGGTGCACAGTGCTTTGAACTGCAGGACAGAGGGCTCAGGGGAGGCTTCCCTGATGAAGTGACATTTGTGCATCGATCTGAAGGATGAGTAGGCGTTGACTGGGTGTAGAGGGTGGGAGGGAAGAGAGCTCTGGGAAGCGGGAACAGCATGTGCAAAGGCCCTGTGGTATGAAACACATCTTGCATTTAAGAGACTTAAAGGAAGTCCATGAGGCAAGGGTTCAGAGACTGAGGGTAGGCATCCTGTGAGATAAGGCTGGGAGGAGAGGATGGTACTGGGCCTCAATGGCCCAGGTGAGAATTTGGGTCTTTTTCTTATGGGTGGTGAGCAGCCACTGAGGGATATTAAGCAGAGGGTAAGATGATCTGTTTTAAAGAGACCAGAATAGTAGCCTAGGCTGCATGTGACAAGACCAGTGGGAAGCGATTACAGTAGTTCAGCTGTGAGATGAAGGTGTAGCCATGGAACCAGACAGATGTGGGGAGCTCCGGGGGTGTCGGAGGCAAGTGGACAGCACTCGTTGACCCCTGGGCTCCGAGCTGGTGGAACTGCAGGGCACCCTTGACAGCTGGGGTGGGGCTGGGGGACCAGGTTTGCCAGTGAGGGGGAGGAGGGGACGATGTTACACGAGGTTTTGGACACTTTATTTTTGAGGAGCCTTTGAGCCCTCCTGGTAGAGAGGTCAGGGAAACAGCTGAGTTCAGAGTTCTGTGGCCGAGACGGGATGATGCATTTTAGTGAGCAGCCGCATAGAAACAACAGTTCTAGGACCAAGTCATAAGGAGTTTGATCACTTAACGGCCAAGGAGAGGAGGAAGTCTTCAAGGAAACTGAAGGAAAAAATGACCACAGAAGTAGGACAAAAAGCCAGAAAGCTGTGTTGCCACGGAAGCCAGGGAGGAGTGAGTTTAAAGGAGGGAGCGATTCACTCTGCCATGAGAGGTCAAGTAGAATGAGGAACGGAGGGTCGAATTAGCAAAGGCTGATGCTTCCGGTGGGTGGCGTGAGAGGGAGGGCGAGAGCAGAGACTGGTCTTTATAGATGTCTGACTGTGAAGGGTGGGTGTTAGAGAAACAGGGCAGTAGCCAGAGAGATTTGCGAAGCTCAGTGAGGTTTAAAAGGCAGGTGCCTCCCTTTGATCTGCTTTACAGCTGAGATTTTTATTTGAGAAAAGGATGATGACGTTAATATCCCTTCAGTCTCTAAGCTCCTTTTCACCTTGCTGGTCTGTGTCCCCGAAGTCACATCATGCAGCTGACAGGACTCTGGGAATCTTCTACTGCTTACGAGTTGTGTGACCTCGGGCAAATTTTTCTACCCTCTTTGAGCTTCAGTTTCTTCATCTGCACAATGGGGCTATTAGTATTCACTACACAGGATAGTAGTGAGGATTTGACGAGATCTTTATGTGAAACCTTTGTGGCAGTATCTGACACACAGAAAGCATTCGATAAGTAGTTGTCATGATGATGGTGAAAATGACAGTAACAATGGTAGTGACGATGGTGGGAATGAAGACTGAAGGTGCTGGTGACATGTCACTGCTGATGGTTGTGGTAATCTTGGTGACCGTGATGGCGATGTTGATGCTGGTGGTGGTGGGAGTGATGATGGGAGGGTGCTGATGAGAGGGTGTTGATCTGGATGATGTCAGTGGTGATGATGGTGATGATCGTGCTGATGGCAGTGATGGGGTGACAGCGATGGTTATGACTACGCTGATATTGGAGGTGATGGTGGTGATGGGGGTCATGGTGATGAAGAGACTACCATTGAAACAACTTGGGCCCTAAGCATCCTAGAAAGACACATGTTTTTCTGTCCCAGTTGACCATGTTGTCCCTGAACCGGGGTCCAGCCTGCTGACCTCCTTTGAGAAATGGCACGAAGCAGCTGACACCAAATCCTGTTGCGACTACTCCCTGCACGTGGACATCACCAGCTGGTGCGACGGCGTCCGGGAGGAGCTGGAAGTGCTGGTGCAGGACAAAGGTCAGTGGCAGCTCCAGGATGGGGGCACAGTTCTGGAACACGTGTTTCTTTAGTGGGTCTGATCGTGTGGAGTTAAAAATCCCTGTATCTGCATCTGCCGTGAGCCCAGCCGTGAGCTGTGCTCTTCTGCACAAACAGTGGGAAGACAGGACTCTCTTTCAGGACTCTGTCTTCTTTGCCTCCAGGCCCTTCGGCGGTTCCCCCGTTCGCAGAAGAAAGCCCAGTTTCCGTAGCCTGGCACACAAGCCCTCCCTGATCTCGCCTCACTTTTCTGTCTCTGCCGTAAACTCACCTGGCCGCTTATTATCCCGGAGCCACCCCCTGAAACCTCCTGTGCCTCTGGCCTTTGCTCTTGCTGTCCCTTCACCCACTGGCAGGGGTGCCCTTTCTTCTGCCCTACTACCCAGCTAAGCTGTCACCCCCTGCAGTTGCCCCAGTCAGAGCTACTTCGTCCCTTGAGTACCCGTGGCAGGGTACTTGGCCTCTTTGGGGCACCTTTTCCACTGCTCTTGGATGACAGGACACCCGTTGTCTGCCTGGCTCTTCTGTTAAACCCTTAGCTTAGGAGGGAGGGGACTACGTCTGTGCCTCTCTGTGTCCCACCCTTCTGCGTGGGCTCGCGCCAAGTGTCTCTGCACAGTGTGGGTACTTTACAGTGTGCATTACACCAGATGGAGGTGAGTTGAGTGGAAGACACGTGGAAGCAAACACGAAGAAGACAGAATGAACCAGGTGTGAGTGGTCCGTCTGGAAAGGGGCAGTTCTGAGGCTGTCTGAGGAGGAAACCTCAAACGAATGAGATGCTTCAAGGAGAGACAGGGAGGGTGTTTTCAGTTTTTAAACTATATATGCTGTGTTTTCTCATTATCAAAGTATCATCCCCAAATTACAAAATAGTGAGAAAAGCAAGAGAAGATAATTTTTTTTCCTCTGACCCTACCCCCAGTCACCACTTACCATTAATGTGAAGGATTATTGCTCTCCATTCCTCATCTATTTGGACGACTTTCTCCTCATATAGTTATATGTCAGCAGTCCTCTGGAATCCTTCTTTATTTACCTACCATGTTATGAGTAATCATTACTCTTCATTAAAAACTTTCTAATGGCTCGTTATATGCAGTCTAATGGTTAATTTGCTTAGCCATTTCCTCTTTTTATTGGGCACTTAGGTTTTCTGTGTGCTTTATTGTGAGTCGTGTTTGGTGAACATCTCTGTATATAAACATTTGTTTGCATTTCTAATAATTTTCTTAGATTTCCAGAAATGGAGTTACAGGGTCAAGGTTTTAACATTTTTCAAGATTGTGACATTTACTGCCAAATTACTTTCCCAAAAGACACACCTACGTGCACGCCCACAGCCCCGCGTCTCTCGTTCCCTGCGTGTTTGCACCATTGGGTGTTATTGCTTCTACGAAGCCTTGCTAATTTGATGGGTAAAAGCCGGTCTCCCGTGGTGCACTGCCGTTCTTTAACTGCTGGTGACGTTAAACGTTTTACATCCGTTTCTCCTTTATGGGAATGGCCAGTGTGTTCTTTGTCCATTTACCAGTTTGGATTTCAATAAGTTTGAGCTTCTGCAGCCCGAAGGCTCTCTCCCTCCATTGAAGTTGCTGCAAATCACACTCTTGTTTTGCACAGAATCATAGTCAAAGGGAATTGACAGTTTCGTGCCTTGCCTTCCACACCTAACGTGAAATCCTGAGCAGGTTTCCATGCTGCCCCTGCGGCTGCATCACACCAGTTTTAACAGCCTGACTAAGGATGGGAACGTGGAGAGGGGCTGGGAGGAATGCAGGATTACGGAACTGTCACAGAGAGCCCCGCAGCCCTGTCTCCTCCGGGTGGGGCTTTGTGGGTCATGTGTATTGCAGCAAGCTACTTTCTTCCCTTGGCTAGAAACTTACCAGGGGAAGACTTGGGGAAGTTTTTATGTGCACTCCTGAGTTTTGAGAGTCTAACTAGCACTGTAAAATGCTTTTTATTGGTGTAAGTTTCAGAATTAGTACCTGTTTATTAAAACAATATGGAAGTGTTTACACTAAAAAGTGATTCATTGGTGCCTGTGTTTCCAGGCATTTTTCCACTTTGTACATGCATATATAAACACTTGGAATATGTATATACATATTCTATATACACACTCAGGCACTCCTAAGTTTTACATAAATGGAATTATAATACACATAATACGCTGCAGTATGCCTTTTTCTTACTCAATAAAATGTCGTGGACAATCAGACTCCCTCCACGTAGCAGCTGTGTGACCTTGGGCCATTCACTCAACCTCTCTGTGCCTCCGTTTTCCCATCTGGAAAATGAAGGTAATAAAAAAGGTTGTTTCACAGGTCAAATGAGTAGATATATGTAAAATGCTTATAGAACACTGCTGGCCTGTGGTCAGGATTCTGTATTACAAGCTATTAATTTGTTATTATTTCATGTCAGTATGTTAGTGGATGTGATGCAGGACAACAGATGTGGGGCGTGAGCAGGGCCGTGTCCCAGGCTTCGGCTGAGCCCCTGGGACGTGCCCGCCAAGTGTGGGTCCTTGGCTTCGCGCAGGAAAGAATTCAAGAGCAAGCCACAGTTGAGTGAAGGTAGATTTATTCAGAGAGATACACTGAAAGGCAAGAGAGAGGCCACGAGGTGTGGGGGTTGGGTGCTCAGATTAAAAGTAGGTACACACTCCACAGACAGAGTGCGGGCCGTCTCCGAAGAGGGAGAGAGCGGCGGCCGGGAGGCATCGTGTTGCTGGTTTTTATGGGCTTGGTGGCTTCGTATGCTAATAAGTGGAAGGACCAGTCTAAGGGGAAGGGGCTGGGATTCCCGGGAAGTTGGCCATTTCCCACCCTTTGACCTTTTGTGGCTAGCCCTGGGACTGCCATGGCGCCTGCGGGCGTTATTCACCACGTTAATGTATTACAAGGGGCGTAGAATGAAGCTCAAGATCTGCTAGAAGTTAAATCTCTTCATCCTGAGCCTCAAGGCCTCCTAGGGGCTGAATCTTTCACCATTTTGATGTTAACTGCTGTGGCAGTCCTTGAATGGCTGTGCCCTGCCCCCTTCCTGTCTCAGATAGAGGGTCCCCTAAATTAGGAAGCCCACCAAAGCGTGGGTCCTTGCCACGAGCTGTGAAGGAATCTGAGCAGCAGGAGCCAAGGGATGAAGTGAACAGCCGTTTCATTGCTCAGAAGAGGGAAAGGAAGGAAAGGCGCTCGAGCCGGAGAAGGAAAGAGAGGCGCTCGCAGGAGGAGCTGTCAGCCCAGGCTGCCGGTAGAGGCAGCTCCGGCCCGGGTCGGGCCATGTGGACTTCTATGGGAGGCTTCCGCCATCAGGTCCTCGTTCTGGGTGTGCTGGAGCCAATCGCCATTCTTTTCTGGCCTCGTATGTGGGCTTTTCCGGTTGTTGTCATGGCGATTGTCAACTGTCATGGCGCTGGTGGGGTGTCACTTAGCATGCATCACACTGACTTGTAACGAGGCTCAAGGTCCACTGGAAGTCAAATCCTCTGCCCTCTTGGGCTTCACAGGTTCCAACCAGTTCTTGCTTCTTCTCTTTGACTCCTGAGACTTGACTGGTTTCTAAGAACAGTTGGTTTCTATTTGAAGGAGGGGCAGGGGTATGATCCTGGGACAGCAGCTTTGGTAACCAGGACCTTGCCCCAAGGCTGCACTATTGTGTCTTGATCGTTCCTCCCTGTTTCTGCCTTCCCTCCCTTCCCTGGTTAGCAACTGTTTGAATCTGCCCTTTGGAACTCAGGGAAGGTCAAGGAGCCCAAACGAAGCCTATTTCCTACAAACAAGAAACAGGGAACAGGGGGAGATTAGTGCCAGGAAGGCTCCCACAGGGTCCTGCTCAGTATCGATTACAAATCTCGTTTCTCATAAGACCTCCAGAATTTTCAGTTTTTAAGGAGATACTGAGTTGATCTGTCTCCTATTGATGAACTTTAAAAAATTGTGTTGTCAGGGCTCCCAGGGAACAAACTCTGAGGCAGAGCTTGGCCTGCAGGGAGTGAGTGTGTATTAGTGTCCTATTGTTACTGTAATAAACCCACCAGTGGATGGTTTAAAACAATGCAGATGACCGTTCTGGAGGTCAGGAATCTGAAATGAATCTCATAGGCTAAAATCAAGGTGTCGGCAGGACACGTTTCTTCTAGAAGCTCCAGGGCGCAGGCTGCCCGCATTCCTTGGCCCGCAGCCCCACGTCATTCCAGCCTCTGCTTTATATATATATTAAATTGATGTACAGTCAGTTATAATGTGTCAGTTTCCGGCGTACAGCACAGTGTCCCAGTCATGCGCGTGCATACATACATCTGTTTTCATGTTCCAGCTTCTGCTTCTGTCATCACATCTCTGATCCTGGTGGTTACATTGAACCCACCCACATAATCCAGGGTGATCTCCCATCTCAGGGTCCTTAACCTAATTCCACCTGCAGAGTCTCTTTGCCTGGGAGGGACGTATTCACAGGTCCTGGGGATTCAGGGCATGGACATCTTTAGGGGACCATTATTCTGCCTCAGAATCAACCCTTATGAGCGAAACAAAGGAAGTGGGATTGGCTGCAGGGCGCTGTGAAACCTGGGTGACCTTCAGGTTTATTCTGAGGAATGGCAAGGGGGCAGGGACTTCACTCCCTGCGTGGACCAGGCGTTGGGTGTGGCCCTCTGGGAAGGGGCGTGACCTTGAGTTGGGTGGCGCTCTTCATGGAAGGTGACTCAAACGGCTGAGGGCCATCCGCTGGCCATCCGCTGGCCGCTCTCCCAGCTGCTGGAGGAGGGAGCTGGGGAGAAGTCCTTCCTTCCTGACGGGGGATCTTGGGGTTCATCCCAGCACTTACAACAGGCTGTTTCCCACTGTTTGCTATTTCAAACGTGTTGTGGGGGAGCATCTTTGTAAAGATACCCATGTTTGCTGGTGCAGTGATGGCTTCCAGGAGCACCGGCTGGTGGGAGTGAGCTCGGCTGGCTCCACTGATGTGCACCAGGCGGGCGAGTCCTGGGCTGGTCTGTCTGTGCCTTGGTTTCGCCTTCTGGGACCGGGCAGCTTTGCTGTTCTCTCGCTCACACAGGTGCACAGTGAAACGACTTGTCAGGGGCCTTACAGGAAGCAGCGGGATGTAGAAAGATCCCAGCAGTCGGGCTGCCATCTTGACCGTGTGACACTGGGCAAGTCACCAAGCTGACCTCTCTGCGGCTTACCCAGTGGCCCTTCATCCATAGTGTCAGAGCTTTGGTACCAGGCGTGAGACCCTCAGTCTGAGCTTGGTGTTAATTTTCCAGTCAAAAGAAGGAAACAACCCAAATGTGCATCACAGGATGATTGGATAAACAAAACGTGGTCCATCTGTACAAGGGAATGTTACTCAGCCTTGGAAAGGAAGGGAATTCTGACACAGGGTGCGGTGTAGATGAACCTGGAGGACATTATGTCACGTGAAATAAGCCAGTCACAAAAGACAAATGCTGGACTGCATTCATATGAGGTGCCTAGAGCCGTCCAGTTCACAGAGAGAGAGAGTGGAAGGGTGGGTGCCAGGGGCTGGGGGAGGGGGAATGGGGAGTTAATGTTTCTGGGGACAGAGTTTCAGTTTTGCCAAGATGAAGAGTTCTGGACATGGAAACCCAACAGTGTGAACACATTTAATGCCACTGTGTTAGCAAGTAGAGGGACCCCAAACTGGAAAGCCTGCCAGACGTGAGGGCAAACCCCTGCCCCTCGACCGCCCCTAGACGTGTTGGTCCTTGGCTGCCGACTGAGAAAGAATTCTCAATAGAGGCAGAGGAACAGAGTGGAAAGAAACCTGCTTTACTGATCAGAGAGAGGAAGAAAAAAGAAAGAAAGAAAGGAAGAGAACACTTGAGTGGGGGAGCCGTCGGCCAGGTAGCCGTTGAGACAGCTCCAGCCCCTGATCCGGCCGTGGGATCTTTTACTGGAAGCCTCTGCTAACGTTGTCTTCACTATGGTGGTGTCAGTCACCTTCTATTACTGGCTCCTTCCTCCCGTGGAGCTCAGCCCTAACAGAGAAACTTTGGTGGGAGAAAGAACAAAGAAAGAGATACTGGGGTATGTTCTTGGGATCAATACAGCAGTTATGGGACATAAAATATCTTGTTTTTTGGCTGTGTCCTTGGAACCAAGTAGCCAGCTGCAGGATGAGACAGAATGTCCTGTTTTTCACCAGCCTGGCATTTTCTCCCCTTGTGGATAGCCAGCCAGGGTCAGTACGCCTGTCTAATCACCTCTCTCAAATGCACTGTACACTTACAAATGGCTAAGATGGCCAATTTTATGTGAGGTGTGTTTTACCACAACTGAGAGAAAGCAGCGGTTCCTCATTTGCTCCCTACTCTGTGGATGGGCCCTCTGGTGTGGGCTCAGCTGGGCGGCTCTGCGGGCCACACCGAGGCTCTCGTGCCTTGGGCCCCAGCTGGGGCGGCTCTCTCCACCGCCCCCTCCCAGCAGCTCTCGTGGGCTGCTTCTCCCTGCTGGCCCCACGAGGGGGAGGCTGGAGCTGCAGGCACCCCGAGGCCCAGGCTTGGAAGTGTCCGCTGACACTTCTGCTTCGTTCTGCTGGCCGGAGCCACTCTCGAGACCAGCCCACGTTCAGGGAGAGGGGAAAGAGACTCTGGCTCTTGGTGGGAGTTGCTGCAAAAGTTTTGTGAAACTAAAAATATTTACCCCTGTTTAACTTCTTCCTGCCTCCTATTTCTCTGGGAAGTTTTCTTATTTTTTGTTTGTTCGTTGCTCATTCCCACTAGAATGTAGACGGGGATCCTCCCTACCTTCTTCACAGCTTTATCTCTAGCTTCTAGAATTGTTACCGAGTCCAAATTCTTTCTGCTCGCTGCATGACAGGCCAGTAAATCAGGAGATGAGGTGTTGGGGCAAGGAATAATGACTTTTTTCGGAAAGCCAGCCGACTGAGAAGATGGGGAACTAATGTCCTGGAGAACCATCTTCCCCAAGTCAGAATTCAGGCTCCTTTTATACTAAAAAGGGGAAGGGGTGTGGTTGGTTGGTGCATACTTCTTGGTATCAGACTCCTTTGTTCTTGCAGCTGTCTGCGTGGGTCAGGTCATGATGTTTCTGTAAACCTCCAACAAGAGAAGTGTTCTCTGTTCTGGGACTTTTTATCTCTATGAGTGGGAAAGTTTTACACCTTTAAAGATCAGAGCTTTGAGAAGGGTCTCTCCTGTGTATTTCAGGCTCTAGGCAAGATTCTTTTACAAAAGGTGCCGAACCAGCACGACTGAGCCCAGGAAACCGAGCACAGGGTTACAGCCAGGGGAACAGAGCTAACATGGAGTCAGATTGGTTCTTCCCTATTACATAATGGTGCTCGCACGTTAAGTTCTCAGCAAATATTTGATGAGTGAGAAAATAAATATGAAGAAGGGCTTATGGGGTCTAATAACTTTGGGAAAGCTTCCTGTTTAGTCCCTTCTTGAATATTCTTAAAGCTCATTATCATGTTAAAATCTGCAAGAAGCCCTGGAGTCAAGAAAACTATTGGTTGCTGATGAATCCAGTTTTTCTTCACCAATACAGATATCAACATCCCTATTTTGATTACAAACAAGAGACTCACCCCAGAGCTTGGCAAATAATGCAGATTTGCTTTAGTGGCAGAGGCGTGTGTCCAAGGACCCCATGCCAGGGGGTCCCCTGTGCTCAGCCCTGCTTCCCTCTTTCAGCCAGCTCTGCTCTCCCTTCCCCCTTGACCTGCATTCTCCACTTCTGTGGTCCCCATGGTGGAATGCAGCAGCCCACGCTTTGTCTGGGTGGACATCTGTTCAATAGATTCGTCAGGTGTCCTTTGGTATCACTTGGACTTGGTCCCTCCTCCTGGCTCAGCTTAGCATCTGTTAGGCGCCCAGCCCTAGACTAACCATCTGTGATCTGTGGCCACGTGGTATGAACGTGGCTGTTTCCGAGGTTACTGGATGGATGGGGAAGAAGGCATTTGCTAGCAGATGTAAGGAAGTTCTGAGAACTGGGGGGTACTAGGAGTGGGCTGGCAACCCAATGGGCGTTCAGCACAATCCTCTAGAATTGGCATTCCATGCAGCCTCCTTGGAGAAACACTGTGATGATGGCTTTTATGGAGTTGGGAAGTTTTGTGAGCATCAGGATCTATTGTATTTCCCAAGGCTCTACTGTCAGTAGTAGAATTATCAGGCCAAGGACGTGGAAGCATGTACAACTCTTGATAGTGAATGCTTAAATGCTTAATTGGTTTTCCAAGCAGGTGCAAATTGGCTGTGCCAGTTTTCGCTGTCACTTGCTGCATAAGAGGGACTCATTTTAATGCACATTCACTAGCACTGAGCAACATACTCTAAAATTTGGTACCGTACTGAGGTTTTCATCTGAATCATTTGATTACAAATAAGACTCAATCTTGTTCTTTTTATTTGTTATCCATTTAAAAAAAATTTGTCTAAAGATTCCGTGTGCCTTTTTTGCTTCTTTGCTTTTATTTTAATCTTTTAAATATAAAATCAGACAGATACAGAAAATTACACAAGTGAAAAATGTGGCTTTAGGAATTATGAGATTACCCTCCCCAGGTAAGAAATGGAAAAACTTTGCCCCAAACAGAGACCCCCAGCAGACCCCTCATGGGCTCCACTGCATCTAGTATTTTTTAAATAAGTGGTTTTTGGGTTTTTTTTAAAAAAACCTTTGTTAAATTTATTTCAGATTTGTTTACCATGTTGGTTGCTTGCTTTTTGAGTTTTTAAGAATTAACTTACAGAAGTTTGCCATTTATAACAAGTCAACTTTTTCATAATTTTGATAAGCTTCTAATCTGAGATAGCTTTACCCCATCCACCCACCCACCCAGAAGGGCCAGTTCTAAAGCATATTTATCAATCTGCCATTTCATTATTTCTGCTTTCATTTGTATTGTTTACTTCTAACTTCTGATAAATTTCCATTCTCTTCTTTTAAAGATTCTTATTGTAGAAGCTTACTCAGCTGATAGATGCTTCCCTTCCTCTTGAAAAATTAATGAAGCATGTGAGGCTATGAATTTTCCTCTCACTATGGTTTTACCTGTTCACTCATTGATATTTCTTATGTCTGTATACACTGAAGTTTTTTTGTATATAAGTATACTTGAGTGCATAAAGGCTGATACTTTGTTAATCTCAGAATATTACTTTTTCTTTTAATGTTTCCTAATATTTTGGGAAAAGAAATATTTGGTGCCAAGGTTTTCTAGACAAGAAGCAATTTTGGGCTGGTGTTCACTATTATTTAGTATAAAAGGAGTCTCAATCCCGTTTAGTACTTTTGCCTTAATTTTTTCTTTTTCTTATCCAAACGATTCCTGATTCCATCAACAAACATTAATTGCAGAGCACCTGCTGTGAACATGCAAGGTGAAATAATATATGAGATGTGATCCCTGTCCTCAAGCCACTTGAAGTCATATTAGGGAGCAGCCCTCCCCCCACCTCCCCTGCTCCCCTCTGGCTGCACAATGAGTCCTGTCATTTCAGCCTTTTCACATCCTCACCCCTCCCCATCCCTGGAGCTCCCTGCAGGCTCAGGGCCTCTGACCACCTGTCGCTTTTGTCTTTAGCATCCTCCAGCTTATCTCCATTTCTGCACACCCAGCCACCTTCCAGAACAGTCCTTCTGAGACAAAAAAAGTCTGTGTTATTCCTTTGCTTTAAAAGCATACGTTCTACTAGACAGTAGTGATGGCTGTGCAACGGGCAATGAATGCCTCTGAACCGTATGCTTTAAAATGGGTATGATGGTGAACTTTGTGTATTTCATCATAATAAAAAATATAAGGGATTTTTTAAAAAGCACGTGCTCCTTTGGCTTCAGCCACAAGGCACTTCCCAGTAGCTGCACACCTGCTGTCTTTTCATCTTCCTTAATGTCCATGCCACGCACATCCCTCCCTCTCAGCCCGGGTAGTTCCCTTCCCCTTGCTCCCCCTCCCCTCCACCCCTTCCTCTTCCTTCCCTTTCAGACTCAGCTTACACGTGACCTTCCTCGAGCCCTCCTTGGACCCTCACCCACACCCCCAGGTTGGCTTGGGTGCCCCCACTGTGAATTCTGATGATGCCCTTCTGTCTTGGTTGCTACCACTCTGTACTGTGATTGTCGATTTACTGGAAAGGCATGTTCTTTTTTCTTAATTGCATTTTTCTACTCTCTTTTATCTTGAAACAGGCGTCAATTCCTTCCAAGTCTACATGGCCTATAAGGATCTCTACCAGATGTCCGATAGCCAGGTAGGTCCTTGCATAGCCCCGTTCCCCCACCCATCATCTGGGCAGGAATGGACCAGCTTTGTAGGCAAGGCAGCACAGGCAGGGGAGGTGTCGGAGCAGGACAGGGAGATCTCTGGGTTCCATTCCTAGTTCTGACCCTCAGCTGCCTCGTGACCTGTGTCAGTCATCACCCCTTCCTGGACCTGCATTCCTTTCTGGCCATTAGAGGGGGCGTGAAGCAGGTGGTCCCCTGCGTGTGGTTCCCAAACTCAGCTCATCCTCAGCCTCATCTAAACAGCTCACTAAAAACACAGATCCTTAGATTCCATCACAGATGCTTGGAGGTAGGGCTCAAGAATTGTACTTCTCAAAAGCTCTGCGGAGCTCTGGGGCTCATGTGAATTTGGGGACTGTTTCCTTAGCTCTGTCCTGGAGGAGAGCCCTGGCTGTCCCTCCGGCCAATTACAAGTCCCTTCCTTTCTCAGTTTTGTCATCTGTACAAGGTGATCACCTCTGGCCCTGCCAACTGCAGACAGTTGTTATGTGGATGAGGAGAACCAAGGAAGATGGTGATCTCAGGGGAATAGGTGTCAGGAGTTCCAGTTTATCAGGCACCTGGCCTTCTCACGTCACTAGAATCCCTGATTTGGTTTTGTTATCATTGCCCTGTCCTCCGCTTGTTACAAAGGTGGGACAGTGCAGCAGCAAAGGGCATGGATTCTGGAGCCAGACTGCTTGGCAGCAAACCCTAGTTCGCTGTGTAGCCTGGCTAACCTCTCTGTGCTTTAGGTTCATAACAGCACCTGCCTCAGAGAGGTTGTCAGAGGATTAAATGATTTAATACAAGTAAAGGTCTAGGGCAGTGCCTGGGACACAGCTGGTGCCATATAAGTGTTCATAGCTGCTTTTCATGATCACCATGGGGTCTGATGTGCAGTGGGGGAAGCATCCCATGTCTTGCCTTTCAAAACAGACACCTGGAGTTGCAGCATGTAACTTACCCCTGGATGCCCTGGAAACCTTTGATGCAGTCATCAAAGGCATCCAAAAGGCTGAAGGTTTGTTCAGTTTCATGGGGAAAAACAGCATGTGTCTCTAGCAGAACTGACATTTCCCCCTGTATCATTCTAATTGTGTGTTTCGCTGAAGCCCTGGTTATAGGTGACTTGAGCAGACTTTGGGTGTAGGTCCTCCAAAGTGCTTCACGCCTCCGCGCGCCTCCGCCCCCTGCTGTCTACAGCTGAAAGTGCATCCCCCGGGCGGGGGTGTTGTCTTGTCTGCAAGGAGGAGGAGGTTGAGATTCGGGAATCTCTTCGGAGGGAGCATGAGGCCTTGGTCCTCATCAGACAGAAATACCCAATTGCGGGTACTTTGTGGGTGGGAAGAAGGCACTGGGCAGGGTATATGTTATCTGAGTATTAGCATTGTTAGAGAACTTCGTCCCCCTAACTCCAGTTGGTCTACAAAATGATATGGGTTGGAAATCTTGTGAAGATGTATACATCTCCTGTGGTATGTGGTGGCCACGGTACAGGCTTAGCAGGTTTAGTTACATAATTTCAATAAAATTGGAAACAGTTTCTTAGCAGCAGTTGTCACCATCAGCAACTACAGGTGCTCCAACGAAACAAAACCACAGAGAAAGCCAAAGGCACAAATAGGCACTGAGATGCGGGGTGTGATCATGCCGTGTGTGTCTTTGATCAGTTGTGCCCCACCTGCAGCCTTCTGCTTTTGGAACTGGAGGGTGTCGGGGGCACGGGAAGATCCTTTCCAAGGTTACCTGTTGAGCAGCACAGTCCATTGATATATGGATGGAGCACCTGGCAGGTGGATGACCGTGTGGGAGCAGAAAAATGGTCTTTGCAAACGCTCCTGCTGTGATATTTTTACCTCACCCCAATCCCGGTTTATCCCTCCTTAGCTCTACGAAGCCTTCACCTTCCTTAAGGGGCTGGGAGCTGTGATCTTGGTCCATGCAGAAAATGGAGATTTGATAGCTCAGGTGAGTGGTGTGAGTTTCCATTCCTTCCAGCTCGATCTGCTTCTCCTTGTAAAGGGTATGAGAAAAGGGGGTGGAGGCATGGTTCAGCCTAGTGATTAGGCAAGAAAGGGTCAAGCCAAGAACTGGATGGCATGGCAGACACTCGACATGTGGGTCATGCACACACTGTCTGCAGTGTGGCCTTTGGCAGGCCACATTGTCTGTTGAATCTCAGTTTTCTCACCAATACAATGGGGCTAACAACTGCCCTGTGACCTTTGGAGGATTTGCATGAGGGACAAATAAAGATCTGAGTGAAGATGGTTTTTGCACATCCTGGGGATGCCAGAGGCAACTCACATGAAAGCTGGTGCTGCTCATCGTCCTACATGGCTTGGGAGCAGGGATAATGGACAGAATTCAGGCTTGGAGCAGGCGTTCCAGCCCAGCCTCCTCCATCTGACACCGGGCAAGGAACTCCACCCCGTGAAGGCTCCTGTTCCTCATGTGGAAGCACCTGCCTTGCAGCCTTGTGAGGATTAAGTGTGTGAAGTTCAGTGTCCAACATGTAACAGGCTGTGGCCATGCAGAAGTTTCAGAGAGAGTGAGACATGAACGCATTTTGATCATTCTGACCAGAGGGTGGAGAATTTAATGAGAACAGAATGAGGTCAGGTTGACCAGCTAGGTTTTACTCTAGTAATTCTCCTAGGAAATGAAGAAAGGAGGGAGAGGTGAGAATGTGACGGGGAAGGGGCACAATTTACAGGACTCACTGAATAGATGGAGGAAGCAGAGGAGGAGGTCAAGAGGGTGGGTTTCCCGGGGGCACCCCAGTGTGGGGGCTTCGGTACATCATATGCCGCACATCAAGGTCAGGCACACAGAGGATGTGGGTGCTTCCAGTGAAAGTAATTAATGCCAGGCGTGATGCTAAGGAATAGATGTATATATGTATGTATACGTGTGTGTGTGTGTGTGTATAATATCCTTATTTTATAGACAGGGAAGCTGAGGCTCAGACATTAGTAACTTGCTCGCTGTTACATGGGGCAGCAGAGTCAGGGTGTTAATGCACTTCCATCTGGTTCCAAAGCCCAGTGGAACTGCAGCATGATGGGTAAATGCATGCTCTCTGAAGCTTCACCGTTAGGTTAGCTCTTGTCTTTACTTCCTATTATTTGTGTTCTTGCAGTTTTCCTGTCAGATTGAAATTATTTCAAATTCCAAGTGAAAAAGAACAGTGCCCCAGTTCTATTATGCAGCAATATTCTGGTCCTTGGTAACAGGACACTAAATCCAACCCACACCCCAAAAGATGGGATTCACAAGGGTGTGAATGCTGGAAGTGAGGGTCCCTGGGAGCCAGGTCAGAAGTTATCTGCCAGTCTGTCCTCTGGCTGCCAATGATTGATGACCCTCTCACATGCAAAACACATTCATCCCCTTCCAAAGTCCTCCAAACTCTCATCTCATTACAGCATCAAAGTCTGGAGTCATCTAAGTCAGGTCTAGGTCTGGATGAGGCTTCTTGGGTGTAGTTCCTATAATCTGTAGGTCTGTGAAAGTAAAGAAGAAAGTTATCTGTCCCTCCTCACCCCCGACATTCAACACACAACAATGACGGTGTTGCCATTCCTATTGAAAAGGGGAAATGGAAGGCATCAGAATTCGCTGGCCCATAGCAGTTCTGAAATCCAGTTGGATAAGTGTTGGCTGTTCCTTGATTAGAACCTGAAGCCTGAGAATAATTTTCCATGACTCTTGGCTCCAACCTCTGGGCTCTTGGTTTCATCTTTTCTTTTCATGAAAGGCAGCACATGCTTGAAGCTGAGTCATTTTCTCAGCCCGCTTCCTGTACTGTGGAGTCCAACTGCCTCCTTCCTTTTTGTATGTCTTGCCCCATTCAGTCCAGGCTGCCTGTGTTTTGCTAAAATAATTCTCCCAAAACCTTTGTGGGTCTCCTATGAATCTCACTGGGGTTCACTCCATGAGACAAAAGACACCTACAGATTTCTTCCCAATAAGCCCCCTTCTTCCTGTTCAGACAGCCGAGAGGTACATACTCGAGTTCCTGGGGGCTTTACTTTTGATTGAGAGGCTCTATGGGCACACCCTCAATTCTCTGTCCCTCTCACATTTCACTCTGCGCAGCAAGAAGAAACCAGGCAGTGTCTTGACAGTCTTCTGAGGACTCCCCTCAGCTCGACCCCCCAGTTCATTTGACGTGTTTCCCCATTTCTGCATCCCTGCAAATGGCTGTGTGGTTAGGCCTTCTGCTACTGTGTAGCAGAGGTCCCCTTCCTCCAGTTTTCAGCAACATACTCCTCGTTTCTGTTGGAGTTCTCACTAGCCATGTCCTCAAAGTCTGTATTTCTACTAACTGTCCCTTTCAGGCTCTGTTAGGCTTTCTCTAATACTCCTTGAAATTCTTCCAGCCTCCATCCACTGCCTGGTGCCAAAGCCATTCCCACATTTTTAAGATGTTGCTATGGTAGCACCCTACTTCTGAACACCAAAATCTGTATTAGTTCTCCGTGGCTGCGTAACAAGTTACCCCCTAAAAGTAGCATCTTAAAAAAATGATACATGTTTACTACATCATGGGCCTGTGGGTTGGGGGGCCAGGTGTGGCTCGGCTAGGTCTTTGGGCTCAGGGACTCTCACGGCTGCAGTGAAGGTGTCAGGCTGGACCAGGGCAGGATTCCTTCCCAGCCTCCCTCAGATGGTGGCTTTCTGGATTCAATTCCTTGCGAGCCATCAGACTGACAGCTTCTGTTCTTTGCTGGCTGTTGGGCAGTGGCTCCCTTGGTCCCCTGCCATGTGGGCAGCTGGCAGCTGGCTTCCCTCCAAAGGACAAAGTGAGAGAGCAAGAGAGGGTGGGCGAGGGGACGCGAGAGTCTTTTTGTAACCTAACCTCAGAGGTGGCACCCATCTCTTTCCTGGTGTTGATCACTGGAAGCACGGTGCCAGGTCCAGCCCGTATGCAAGGAGAGGCGGGCGTGCTGGGAGCCTCTTAGAAGCTGCCTTCCACACATACCTTAGGTTTGCTTGGTTTTGAACTTCATAAACCCAGAACCATACAATATGCACTCTTTTACGTCTGGCTTCTTTTGTTCAAAACTAGGTCTTGGGGAGGGCATAGCTCAGCGACAGAGCGTGTGCTTAGCATGCACGAGGTCCTGGGTTCAATCCCCAGTACCTCCACTAAAAATAAATAAATAAATAGACCTAATTAACCACCCTCCCCAAATAAATGAAAATAAAGGGCAAATTATTTAAAAAACAAAACCTAGGTCTGTGAGAGTCATCCCCATTGCTACGTGGAACAATAGTGTTTTCCTTTCTCATAGTGGTGTCGGCGATGCCACAACTTAGTCTCCAGCTGACAGACGTTTGGATAGTTTCAAATTTGGGACTGTTGTGTGTGAAGCTTCCTCGAGCATCTCCGTTAGTAAATTCCTGGGAGCGGGACTCCTGGGTCGTGGGTGTGCGTGTATTCCGTTTTCGCAGTCTCTGCCACACACTTTTCCAGGGTGTACCAGCCTGTGTCCCACCAGCAGTGTGTGGGAGGTTGAGTTTGGAGCCCCGAGTTCTTAAGCGCTCAGGGACCTCGTAGCTTCCTGGCTGCCAGCCTAAGATTGAGCTTTCTCAGCTCCAGTAAAGCTGTTACCTGTTGTGATCTGCTTCCCAGCTTCCAAAGCTGTGTTTCCGTTGGTTCTTTTGTACCATTTCTGTCAGTTTCGTGGAGTTTCAGAAGGCCTGAGGCAGCGCAGCGTTCACGCCAAAGCCCGCTTTTGTCTTTGTGCTGCGGGTTTTCCCCATTGTGTCATCGTTCGTCCTCTCTCCATGCTTCTCCTCCCTCTTTTCCTTCTGACAGAAATAGTAACTGCCACTTGAACAGTCTTTCACAGGGCTGTCTCCACATCATAAATCTTTTTGTAAACAGTTTACAAAAATGCTTTGTAAACACCGTCTTCAATAGCTGACATGATTCCATTCTTTACTTAAATCCACCCCAGCTGTTAGATCTTGAAATCGTTTCTAGCTTACGTTCTTAGAATAAACTCAAGCTTAATAACCATAAACGCACAGTGGAAATTACGATTCCTTTTCACGGCTGATAGTGCCTGGGGCTCCTCGTAGGGATGTGTTCAAGAATGATGCTACCGAAACGGCAGAAGTTAAAATTAGCAGCAACACAGCTGACATCTGGGCAACGTGAAAAGATTATTTTGGAGACATGAATGTTCTCCTGGGGAGGGGACCCCCTTGGAGCCTTGGAGCGAATGGATTGAATCTAGGCCATGGGCTCAGGGAACCATTTCATTTATGTGAAAAGCTAAAGGTAGCGGTTTCCTGCTAGACAGACAGGTGCAAGGAAGAGGAAGCGACAGTCAAGAAGATGAGAGTTGGTTGACGGTTAGCGAGCTCTCACTATCCCCCTGGTATCGCGTGAGCATCCCACATCCGCCACCTCAGTGATTCGTTACAGCCATTCTGGCGTGTGGACTCTGCTGTTAGTGTGACAGAGAGAAGATTGAGGCCCAGAGCTTGGCCAACTCGCCCAAAGTCGCAGAGATGGTCAGTTCTGGAGCTGGACTCCCAGTGTAGGGCTGTTTGATTTTCGCATCCATGTGATACCCAAGTCCCACCCGTCTTCCCTCTCTCTTGCTCTGCAGCAGAAACTTGGGAATTTGAAGAGTGGTGGGTGGTCTTTGAAGCTCATTTCTTATAACCCTGCTTCCTCTCACTGGTCCCAGGGGGGTTGAATGGAGCAGGTGTGGAGGTGGCTCTCCAGGGTTGCAGAGGGGGAAGGTGGGCAGGTGTCGCGGAGGGAGCAAAGACACTCTGGATCACCCGCCCAGCCCCTAGACCCCTCGGCTGCCCCATCTATCTAACCGGGGTTGGAGGATCGGTCTGTCCTGCTGTGACCTCGTATTATCACTGACTCACTTGTTCTTGTCTTACAGGAACAAAAGCGGATCTTAGAGATGGGCATCACGGGTCCTGAGGGCCATGCTCTGAGCAGACCCGAAGAGGTAAAGGCACCTCCTCTGGGTATGACTGTGACACTGCTGAGAGCTCACTCCAGTGCTGTTCCAGCTAGAACAGCCCAGCTAGAGCCCCCGTCGCTGTCCCATTTCCCCCTACATGAGCATCCCAGCACACGCGGCCCTCTCCGGGGTCTGTCTGCCCTCAGGCTCAGGAGCCCTGAGGATGCAGGTCCATCAGGGGAGCCGGGAAAGGCAGGGCCCGGGCACTTCATACCAAGGCCCCATGGACGCGCCAGGGTGCAGAATCCTTACTGAGGGCTTTGTGTATTTGATGACAGGAAAATGGAGCCACATGTCCCAGGCACAGCAACATCAAGACAGCCACCCCCACACAGACCTCCTGTTCAGTGTGCTCTAAGACTTGACGAGGGACGAATTCCACTGGGAGTGGCAGAGTGCATGTGTGCGTGTGTGTGTGTGTGCGTGTGTGTGTAGTGTGTGTGTGCACCTGTGTGTGTTAATGTGTGTGCACCTGTGTGTGCATGCACTTGTGTGTGTGTGCACCTCTGTATGTGTGTGTGTCTGTGTAGTGTGTGTGCACCTGTGTGTGTTAGTGTGTGCACCTGTGTGTGTAGTGTGTGTAGTATGTGCACCTGTGTGTGTAGTGTGTGCACCTGTGTGTGTGCGTGCACCCGTGTGTGTGTGTAGTGTGTGTGTGCACCTGTGTGTGTGCACCTGTGTGTGTAGTGTGTGTGTGGGGGCGCAGAAGGCAGGCGGGCGGACTGGGCGTGGAGCAGGAGGGATGCCCAGTATTTCCTGATGTCCCGTCAGATCATTAGCCGCATCCCCGGACCTGCGCTCTGGGCCGGCCGGTGCCAGACACGGGGGCACAGCACACGAGCACACAGACGCCTTACCCGGCGGGCTCCACACACCAGCTCCACGCCCACAACCTGGGTCCCTAGTCCCTGATGAGACCAGGACAGACCCAAAGATGGGGTTTACAAACCTTTATAGCCCCGGGACTTTGCCACAGCCTCCAGGCATGTAAACAGGGTGGAGACCCTTCTGGGTGTGGTCAGACCCCCTGCCCCCGCCCCGTGTGTGGTGTGCAGTCAGTCACCGGCAGCGGGGCCACGTGTGGGGCACTATCAGACTGGAAATTAAAAACAAAATCTAGCTGGTCCTTTTGTGTGGGAAGTGCTGGTCTAGTGGGGACAGAGACCAGAGCCCACAGCAGGCGGCTTCGCCTGGTTGTGGCGCGTGGAGGGGGCGCGCAGGGCGGGCTCGAGTCCCTAACCTCAGGCGTTTTATGAGCAGCGGGCCATTTTACGGGCCTTTTGATGCCCACTCTGCCTAGTCAGTCTCTCTTCTTTTTGTAAAAGACAGTACATGCAAGGTGGTTTTTGATTTTATTTTTATTTATTTATCTATTATTTATTTTTTTAAATGGAGGGACTGGGGGCTGAGCCCAGGACCCTGCGCGCGCTAAACCCTGTACCTTCCTCTCACCCTTCTAACAGAGCAGGCAGCATGCTTCCAAGCAAGTGTCTTGATTCTGCCTTCCAACCCTCTAGCCAAATACATTTTGTCTAATTTTTTTCTTTCTTTTAAAAAAATCTACACTCTTTTCCTCCTTGGATGCAGTAGACTTTCCTCTGACCACCACATTTAACTGGGGGGCGAGTATAGCTCAGTGGTAGAGCACGTGCGTAGCACACACGAGGTCCTGGGTTCAATCCCCAGTCCCTCCATTAAAAAATAATAATAATAAAAATTTTAAAACCGGGGGGATGGGTATAGCTCAGTGGTAGAAATAAAAACCTAATTACCTCTCCTTCCCCCAAAATAAAAAATAAATAAAATCTGCAGTTTTCCTCTTCTGATGCAGTAGATTTCCCTCTGACCACATTGAATTAAGGGAAATTGAAGGAGGCTGATGGGGGAGAGCCCTAGGAACTCAGGGTGGGTGGTCCCCCACCCCACCCTCCCGTGACCCGTGTATTTGCTGTGTCCGCAGCTGGAGGCCGAGGCTGTGTTCCGGGCCATCACCATCGCGGGCCGGATCAACTGCCCCGTGTACATCACCAAGGTGATGAGCAGGAGCGCGGCCGACATCATCACCTTGGCCAGAAAGAAAGGTACACAGCCCAGCGCCCTGGCTCCTGTGGGAGCTGGGGGGGAGGAAGAGGCGTGTCCAGAGTTCAGGTTCGCTGTCAGAGCCACTGCCCAGGGCAGAGACACCTGCTCGTTGCCAGCAGCCTGAACCCTGAACCCCGTGGGCCAGGCTGAAGAGGGAGCTGAGGGTGGTGGGTGGAACACAAGGTGTGCAGTCAGTTTTAGGTTTGATTCCTGGGGTGCCATGTGCCCACGTGTGACCTTGGTGAGTAGTGTTCTGAGCCTCAGTTTCCCTACTTGTAAGGTAATTATCTCCTCGTGAGTCACGTGAGACCATGTATTTTAAAGATCTGTGAAGAGTTCCAAGTTCTCCTTGGGTTTCACATCAAGCCAGTGATGGAGCCCAGGCTCCAGCAGCGCCTGGATCCCACCTGCCCTCTTTCTGGTCCCCTTTCTGGGCACTTCATCCTGGATCCCCCATCTGGGACCCCTTGGTTGGTGCCTGCACCCAGGCTCCACCCTCGGGCCTGCACAGAGTCTCAGCTGCAGGTGGGGAAGGAGGACAGTGCTTTCCAGAGCACAGGGTCTGGGGACAGCCCCGACCTGGACATCGAGGGGTGGGGCAGGGAGTCACCTGCCAGCTCTAAGACTTGAGTGCACTACTCAACTTCTCTGAACTTCCGTTGTCTCATCTCTAAACGGACCTGAGGCACTCACAGATGTGAAGTGCCTGCCGAGTCCTTGGCGGGTCCCGAGGGCTCCTGAGGACGGTGGGGCGCAGGCACAGCTGGTGTGCTGAGCGGCTCTTAAAGGCTCTAACCAGCCGGTTCCCCAGAGACTTAGGGGAGGCACCGAGTGTGATCCCCAGGTCTTCTGACTGAGGCCCACAGTCCCCGACAACCACCAGATTGAGAATGAAGAGGGTCGTATTTCTCACACTCAAGAGCCACGTGTGGCTGGTGGCTGATGTCTCGGACAGCCCCGAGCAGAGCTGCACGGCCGCTGCGCGTGCTGTTGGGCGGCGTGGCTCCAGAGCCAGGCTCCTGGTGTCCAAAGCCTGCCTCCTGCTCGCCAGCTGGGTGGCCGCGGGCCGGGCCACAGAGCTGCCGGCCCACATCCGCTCGGGACTTGTCGCTACTGCAGAGCTGCTTCCTGCTGTTACTGAGTCCAGACTCGTAATGCTTGCCACATGACAGGCCAGTAAATTGGAAGACGAGGTGTTGGGGCAATGAATAATGATTTTATTCAGAAAGTCAGCAGACTAAGAAGATGGGGGACTAAGGTCCTGGAGAACGTCTTCTCCAAGTCAGAATTCAGGCTCCTTTTATACTAGAATGGGGAAGGGGTGTGGCTGGTTGGTGCTGACTTCTTGGTGTCAGAATCCTTTGTTCTTGCAGCTGATCACATGGGTCAGGTCATGGTGTGCCTGTAAGCCTCCAGCAAGACAAATGTTCTGCCCTGCTCTGCAGCTTTTTCTCTCTGTATGAGTGGAAGAGCTTGAGAAGGGGCTCTCCTGTGTATTTCAGGCTCTGGGCAAGATTCGTTTACAAGAGGTGCCGAACCAGCACGACTGAGCCCAGGAAACAGAGCACGGGGTTAGAGCCAGAGGAACAGAGCTAATAAGGGGTCAGATGTGTTCCTCCCTGTTACGCTGGGAAAGCCTGCAACTCTGCCTAAAGCCTTTGATTTTTGCAGAAGCACATCTGACCCACTCCCTGGAAGGCAAGCTGGACTTTCTGGAAAGTGAATGCTCAGGAAGCAGCCCCCGCAGCAGTGGGTTGCTGGCTGCACGCCCCGGGCCGGGACGGCTCTGCGGCTGCCGGGGGGAGGGGCGAGGGTGCAGGTGCCCATGGCCGTGGCTGCCTCGGTGATAAGTCACCTTTCCTTGGCTTCTCTCCCTGCATTATATCACTGCCTCAGTTTCCCTCCAGGTTATTTCTGGGAATCTCAAATAAAACTCTTACACTCAATTTTCCATTTGAAAATCAGCCTCCAGCAGAACCCAAACTAAGACAGCAGTCACGTCTCTGTGCTTCGGCTGACCGTCTGTCAGAGGAGATAAAAGTCAGTTCCAAATGCTAAAAGCATCAATAACCCAAATGGTCGTTGAACGGGACAGCGGGGTGCTGAGTGCCTGGTGGTGTGGGGTCACTGGGGCGCGTGTGGTGGAGCTGGGGGAAGGACGGACCGTCTCATTCTCCGGCCTCTGGGATCTTCTATTTCCGTGTGTCAGGGCTCTCAACCATGAGTGTTTGTGTTTGTCTCCCAAGGCCCCCTCGTTTTTGGCGAGCCCATCGCTGCCAGTCTGGGGACCGATGGCACCCATTACTGGAGCAAGAACTGGGCCAAGGCGGCGGCCTTTGTGACCTCCCCTCCCCTGAGCCCGGACCCCACCACACCTGACTACTTGACCTCCCTGCTGGCCTGGTGAGAGCCCGTGGGCCGGCGGGGTGGTGGGGCTGGGCCGGCGGGCTGGGCCGGCGGGGTGGGGGGTTGAAGGGCAGGAAGCCGCAGCTGGCTCAGTGAGGGGGCCTTGGGCTGGCTGCTCTGGGACAACTTGGAACAAAGCTCCAGGTTGCTTACAGCAGGCCTTCAGGGGCCCCAGGGTCTATTTCATTCAGTTACCATGCCAGTCACTTTTCTAGGTTTTTTCCCATTTATACTGCAGCATTTAAGCACCTTCTGTGTGCCTGGCACTGTGGGACATTGGGAAACACAGAGTTAAGAATGTGAGACCAACATCCTCGTCCTCCCTCAACACGGGCTGGCTGTGCCCCCGGCGGGTCCCCTACCCTGTGGTGTCTCTGTCTCTGTTGACTCACCAGCAACGTGGGGCGAGTGCAGCCCCCGCCGCGGAGCTGGGTGTGAGCCAGCTCAGGTAGAAGGCCTGGGATTCGGGGTTCACGGTGGCCGTGGGGCTGTGCTCTGCTGCCTGCACACAGTAGGAGCACAGCACTTTTACCCCTCTCTGCTGTCAGCCAGCGTGAGGGAAGAACACTTAGGGCCACAAGAGAAGGCTCAGAGATGAGGTGTGCAGGCTGCTCTGGAAGCAGAGGTGCACCCTCCGAAGGCTGCATGGAGGAGGTGACATCAGGTCTGGACACCGGGGATGAGTAAGAGTTTGCCTGATGGGCAAGGATAATTCGGGGCTTCTAATCAGAAGGAACCAGGAAGTGGTGGGGGTGTGCATCCAGCCTGCGCCCACAGTCACACAGAACCTCCTCCCGATGCCCGGGCCTCTTTGCAGTCTTCAGCAAGATATCAAAGGCCGAAGGGCCTTCCAGTGTCACTAGGTAAGGCCCGTGATGTCCCAAAATCCTCTCCCCAGAATCTCTTTGTGATGCAAGGCAGTGGGGCGCAAGAGGATGGCCATGTCCCAGGTCCCAGGAGAGTCCCTGGGACGTGCCCCACCAAGGGAAGGTCCTTGGCTTCGCGCAGGGAAGAATTCAAGAGCGAGCCGCTGTAGAGCGGGGGTAGATTTATTCAGAGAGGTGTACACTCCATAGCGTGTGGGCCCCTCGGAAGGCAAGAGAGGCTGAGAGAGGGAGAGGCCGTGGGGTGGCGGGTTGTTAGCTTTTATGGGCGCGGTAACTCCTCATGCTAAAAGTGGGAGGGTTATTCCAGCTACTTTGGGGAAGGGGCTGGGATTCCCAGGAATTGGGCCACCGCCCACTTTTTGACCTTTTGTGGTCAGCCTGGGGTCTGTCATGATGGCTGTGGGAGGCCACTTAGCAGCTACTGTGTTGCAGTGAGCCTATAATGACGCTCAGGGCCCACTGGGAGCTGAATCTTCCCCATCTTGGTGCTGATGGCTGTGCCCTGCCCTCCGCCCTCCTGTCTTGTTTAGGGTTTGAGTTTTACAGCCTGATTTGGTGTCTGAGGTTGGGGTCTGCTCCACCATGTGAACTCGGGTCTGAATCCCACCTTGTTTTGTCTTTGCCAGTGGAGACCTGCAGGTCACGGGCAGCGGACACTGTCCCTACAGCACTGCCCAGAAGGCGGTGGGCAAGGACAACTTCACTCTCATCCCCGAGGGTGTCAACGGGATAGAGGAGCGGATGACCGTGGTCTGGGACAAGGCGGTGGTAAGGCGGCACCATCTCCCTGCTCCCAACCCCAAGAACAGCCTAGAAGCGCCCTCCAGGCCCACTGAAGCCCCGTGTCATGCACTTCTGGTTCTTAAATTCCCTTTCTTTCTTTGAGGCAGAAGCAGCATGCACCAGGACGGCACACGTGTGACCCTTAAGAAAACAGCACGAGTCCTTTGATGTCCTCTGCATTTGCAGATACAACAACTGTCCTGCAGTCTTTATGGATGGGACAGTTTTGTTTTGTTTTAACGACATTTCAGTCCATGTAAAGATGACTTTGTAAACTGTGTGTGTGTGTGTGTGTTCAGGTTTGGGGTTGACAGTGGGCACAGAGGATTCCTGCTGCATAAGGAAGTCCCAGGTCACACCCTGATCACTGACTTGAGACAGAAAATTTTAATTTTCTATCAAATGGGGACCCAGTGAAACTGACCAGATGCCAAGGGGGCTGTTGTGAAAACATCGAGACACCTCTGAGGAGTTAATTACATGTCTGATCTGATCTGATGAGGCCAGGCCCCTGGGGCTTTCTCAGGATGGCCTGGTTTCAGCAGGGAGTGGAGAAAATTCCAGACTCTTCGTCGGGGCTCTGTTGGCAGGTTGAGCTCTGTGCCTGTCTGCCCCTTCTGGTCCTGTTAGGGGATGCTTTTCTCATCCGTGGGTCTTGCCTCCAGGCTACTGGCAAAATGGACGAGAACCAGTTTGTCGCTGTCACCAGCACCAATGCAGCCAAGATCTTTAACCTGTACCCCAGAAAAGGGCGGATTGCCGTGGGCTCGGACGCTGACGTGGTCATCTGGGACCCTGACAAGGTGAAGACCATCACAGCCAAGAGTCACAAGTCGGTGAGTCCTGGTTTATCAGCACCGCTCCTGGCATGGGTAAGCGGTTCTCGCTTTGTGATCGTTTTAGAAGCCTCTGGTTAAAGCGATTTATTAATCCCCCCCCCCTCTTGGGGGCTCTTCCCCCGATGCGTGATGTGTTTTTTTCTCAGCCAGCTGACTCTGCTCGTGACTCCGTGGAGTGAGCCAGCAGGCTCAGAGAGGGGAAGTATTAGGTGCAAGATCCTTTCTCCAGTTTAGTTATCAAGCTGGAGAGGGTTTGGGCTGGTGTCTCAGGAGCCCCCTACTTCAGCTGGGGGCCAACTGCTGGCCGTCAGCAGAGGAGGGGGGTGGACTGCCTCGTGCTGTTTGAGCTCACACCAAGGGTGCGCTCTCCCCGGATCCAGGCCTCAAGCCTGTGCGTGTGGGTTACCTCTGCCCTTTGTATCTTACGTGCCCTTGACTTCTTCACTCACCCAGCAAACCTCTAAGGATGCAGAGATAGAAGACATCTTCCCCTCCCTGCGTGTTTGCTTCAACCCGCTCTGCATGGCCAGCAGTAGTGTAAGGACCAGATTAACAGCTACACTCACAAGACACAGAGGCCACGGCCTGGTTCCTGACTCACCAAAGTCTGTTTCAGGACGTGGGCCAGGAGGCAGAGTGTGTGCACAGAGCATCACCCTACGATGGGTGCCGCTTCCCAGCCCAGAGGTCAGTCCCTGTTGAGGGGCGAGACCATGTGCATGGGGACAGGACCCCAGGCACAAGGAAGCCTCATGAGATTGTGACAAGAACCACTTAGCCACAAGAGCCATGGCATGGGGACAGAGAGATCTGTCCAGCTCATCAACCAGCCGTCATTCTTAAATTCACCAGGGCTCCCTGGTGACATGCCTTCTTCCCTCACCCCCATCCCTGGGAGCAGGTCAGGAGGAACCAAGCCTGAGGTCACCTCCCCCGGAGAAAGATATACACTCTTCTCCACACTCACCACCCCCGAAGCACACGGTTCCATTTTAATTACTAGGGATGCGGTGATGTGCACACAGGGAGTGGGGTCTGGGAACACAGGAGATGCACGCTGCTCCCTCGTGGTGTCAGCAAGGTGTCCTGTGAGAAGGTCGTGCAGGTGAGCGGGCGTGCGTCACCACTGCTGTCCGGCCACTGGAGCTGCCCCTCGGCTCTCAGGGCCATCATGGTCCAGGGAGGAAGAGGGTGCCTGGCCAGCTAGGGAGACAGGGTGGTGGGAGAGAGGCTGAGCTGGGCATGCACGGACCCCTCATCTCCTATTATTTCGGTACGTAATCAGTGGACATGCACGTTTCACACTTGGGAGTCAGGGTTTCAATTATTATCAAACCCCAGTCAAATCTTGCTTTGTAGTTACTCTGTGTTTACTTTTTCCATGCCTCATCTCACTTAATACAATAAGCTCAGTTAGGTATGTTGTTATTACTAAGTAAGAAAATGGACAGAGAGAGGATGCCTATTAATTCCCTGGGGCTTCTGTCACAAAGGACCACAGGCTGGTGGGTTGAAACGACAGGAATGTGTTTTCTTGCAGTTCTGGAGGCCAGTGCCCTGAAATCAGCGTCAGCAGGGCTGTGCTCCCCCGGGGGCTCTTGGGAGGGTCTGTTCCATGCCTTCCTCCTGCCCTTTGGTGTCATTGGCCATCCTTGACGTTCCTTGGCTTGTGGTTGCATCATTCCAATCTCTGGCCATCTTCCTGTGTCTTGCCATCTTCTTATAAGGACACCAGTCATCAGGCTTAGGGCCCACTCTGCTCCAGTGACCTCATCTTAACTACCGACATCTGCAACGATCCCTTTCAAAATACAGTTGCCTTCAACAGACCTTTTTGGGGGACATATTTCAACCCATAATAATCAGTCAGGTACCTGAGGTTGCCCATGTGGGAGGTGATTGTTCCAGGTGAGTTACACTTGGGACGTATCCCCTCTCTGTGCCAAGCCAGGTTTGAGTGATTTTCTTAGCCAGAAACAGACAGTTCAGGACGCCATGAGACCGACTGGTTTTTGTCTGTTCCATTCTTTTCTGTTCAAAGCAGTACCATCCCCACAGTGAGGAAACTAGTGTATTCCAGAACAGGGATTGGAAAGTGCGGTTTTAGGGGTTAATTTCACTTTTTTTAAGTTTAAAAATATTACTTTCCTTTTAACAACTGTAAAGAAATCATTTCCTATACGTTGATCCATGATTAAAAATTTAAATCTCCTTTTCTGTAAAAAGAACACAACTTTTATTCTTTCATATCTTAGTGTGAAAAGTATTTGCTTCAAAGTGTCGCAGCACAGGTAACATACAGGATTGTATGGCATAGACAACTTAGGTTTTTACACTCTTTTGTTGAGATGTAATTCACATGCCATGAATTTCACCATTTTAAAATTGAGAAGGTTGTACAATCACCAGTACTCATTCCAAACATTTTCGTCCCCTCAGAAGGAAACCCAGTAGTCATTAGCAGCCACTCCCCACTCCTTCCTCCCCCAGCCCATCAACCACGAATCTGGTCTCTTTATGGATTTGCTTATTCTGTACATTTCATACAAATGGGTTCACACAGTATGTGGCTTTTGTATCTGGCTTCTTTTACTTGGTATCTTGTTTTAGGAGCTCATCCACACTATAGCAGGTATCAATCCATTCCTTTTTATGGCTGAATAATATTCCATTGCTTGGGTCGACCACATTCATCCATTTTTTGACATAAACATATACCATGCTTATGCATTCATCAGTGTCAGGCTGTCTTTATAAAAGACTGAGGAATAGTAACTGCTTCCTGGGAGGGGGACTAGGGAACTGGGGCTCAGATGGGAGAGAAGACAGTTTTTAAAATCATGATCTTTTATACTGTTTGAATTTTTACATTGTTTCTATTACCTTTAAGCAAGGGAACAATTAGCTTTGAAAACTCTAGGTAGTTGTGGAACATGGAATGGGACATTTGTGGGCAATATAACCGGCGGCTGGTAAGATTCTCCCCTGGGGGAGCGCCCCTGGGGCACGTAACATGTCCTCCCACTAAGAAGAGAAGAGAACAGGCTGGACGGGGCTGGGTGGCCTCAGCCCACCTGGCCGGTCAGTTTGGACTGGGAGGGAGGTCAGTGATTTGCCTCTTCAACGCTTTTCAGCATTTACAGCCCACATTTGAGTTTGAGTAAAATTATAAATTACTGCAAAGCAAGGTCACTTTAGGGTGACTCAGGAAGTGTTAGATTAGCAAGTGTTAAAACTGAAAACAAATTGCTTGGGTCCTGGGAGGCAGCGGCAACAAAGATTCTAAGGCAAAATATTAGCAGCTGTTAGTGGAAAATCTGATTGTTGCCTTGAAACCCCAAATAAATGCCATCAAAAACAATAAGAGAATCTGCTGGCTGATTACAAATTAATATAAAGAATTTTCTATGAAATAATTTTTTTCTATGAAATAATTAAAAAGCACTTTGAGTGGGGAGGGTGCAGCTCAGTGGCAGAGCATGTGCTTAGCAGGCATGAGATTCTGGGTTCAACCCCCCGTCCCCCCATTTAAAAAATGGAAAAAAAACACTTTGAAAAACAGAATGGAAATCAAAATCCTGTTTCTAAGAACAATAAAAACTAAAGACACATAAATGCAAGTTCTTTTATGCTAAAAAGATTCAATAGAGTGAACATATCCATTCTTCCTAATTTAATCTATGGACTGGAAGTAAACCCCTCAGAAAATTTAGTGGGCTTGTTTTTTAGGTAAAAGAGCAGAGTTTCTAGATGGAAAATCTGAGAACAGCCGAACATTTCTGACCAAAGTGGAAAACTAAGGGAGAGTGCTAATCGCCCATTTATTAAATTGTGTTATAAAGCTACAAACATCGAGACAGTCGGCTATTGGCACAAGAGAAGCAGCCAGGCAGCAGGCCCACTGCATACGAGCGTTTGATTTACAATAAAGGAGTCAGTTAAAATCAGACAGACAGGTACTCAACCTGTTGTGTTCAAACACTGGGCTCGCAGGGCTAAGACCTCTGCTATCCTTTTAACCACAAAACAAATTCAAAATGGGTCAAAGATTCAAATAAAGCTATGAAAGGACCAGAATAAAATACATTTTAAAAAATGATCCTTTTAGAGGGGAGACCTTTCTTAGCAAGACACAAAACTTAGAAAATAAAAAGGAGATTAGTCTGTTTGATCACTATGTACAAATTAAACCAGAAAAAAAAGAAACCCTTCTGCATGGCAACAACTAATATTTATTATTTTATATGAGGTCAGAAGGCAGGGGACAGTCAGGGGACGTACTGGCGATACAACAGGACAGAGGAATAAATTCCTTAACGCTGAACATGTGCTTAGAAACCAGTGAGGAGAAAGCCGAGAACTTAAGAGACCAGGGCTCAAGAACGCAGGGACACGAGGAGAAATATACAAATGGTTTCAACTTAAAAACAGACCAGATCTCACGTATAAATAACCAAATGCGAATCACCGCAGATCGCGCTGTTGTCACCCGAGCCGGTGACTGAGACGCAGGGGCACGCGGGTGCGGTCGGACTGTGGGGGCTGACGAGCTCATGGGGTCTTGACGGGAATGGAAACCAGTGCCGCCTTTTGGCAGGCAAGTCTGTCAAAGTCAAAAGCCATTTAGGCTTTGGCTCAACCCCCTCGTCTAGGACGATGTTCACACGTGCCAGTGTGGACACACTAGTGTGTTCAGCGTGGTTTTTAGCAAAAGCAGGGCAACGACCCACATGTTCGCCCCTGGGAACTGGATTAGTAAATGACAGTACGTCCCTGTGGAATCAAAACGGTTTAAGGAACATCAGAAACATTTTTAACGCAGGGACCATTCTTTGAGGTAAGGAGAAAAACTAGGGTGAGCCTGTACGGAACACGTGCAATGTGAGACAGTTATTCACACAGAAAAGATCTGGGGACCCAGGAGGGTCTGTTGGAGGCAAGCATCTCAGTCTGTGGTCAATGAGAGACCTGTGTTTTAAAAACCACGTATCTTTTGTACCGTTTGAATTTATACCGTATATACGACCTGCTTTTTTTTTTTTAAGTTGACTTACAGGCAATTTACAGTGTGTTAATTTCTGGTGTGCAGCTTAGTGATTCACTTACACACATATGTATATTCCTTTTCATATTTTTTTCATTATAGGCCATTGCAAGGTATTGAGTATAGCTCCCTGTGCCCGACAGTAGGACCCTGTTGTTTATCTGTTTTATATATAGTGGTTAGTATCTGCCAACCCCGAAATCCCAATTTACCCCATTTTAAATAATCAAAGTAACCACTGTTGCTGTTGGTGATTATATTCACTTTAGAAGTGATGAAAGGAATGTGTTTTTAAGAAAATGTTTTGTCTTTCCAATTAGTAAAAAATAAAAAGAAAGAAAGAAAAAGAAAAACTTAAAAATGACTTACCCAGCACTGGAGCAGATTTCATAGACACGAAGTCACGAAGTACTTCTGTCCCCCATGACTGATGTTGATTGGTCTGTTGTCTTCAGAAAGTAACTTGGCAATGGGCAACTTGAAGAAGCTCGTAGCCTTTGACCCAGTAATTGAGTTTTAGGAAACTATCCTAAAGAAAATGGTTTTAAAAGAAGACCCAGAAAGGTCCATTACAGTCAGAGTGGCCACACGGCCTAATTCCAGGGTGCCCCACTCACGTTCGTGTCGCCCAGACCGTCTTAGTTAGATTCCATGAAACCACCAGCCCCTTAAGTGCCCGACTGTGAGGGTCTGATGATGCAAATGAAAGAACAGACAGAGGAGTGTTACACGGTCCCACAGAGGGTGTTTTCAGAGAGAAAAAACCCTGGAAACCACCTGCGATGTGCTGCATAGCAGAATCACCATGAGCATGACGGGGCTCGTGCGGGGAAAACGCTTGGGAGCAGGATGAAAGCCTGGGGTTGTCGCCTTGCAGGCGGTGGAGTACAACATCTTCGAAGGCATGGAGTGCCACGGCGCCCCGCTGGTGGTCATCAGCCAGGGCAAGGTCGTCTTCGAGGACGGCAGTGTCAACGTCAACAAGGGCATGGGCCGCTTCATCCCGCGGAAGCCCTTCCCCGAGTACCTCTACCAGCGCGTCAGGATCAGGAACAAGGTGCGTGGGGCCTGGGTCTTCTGCGTGCAGAGCTGACAGATGCCACAGCTGCGTGGGCCTCCCTTTCCTCTCGGGTTCCCTGAGCTGTGATGGGACCCGCATGCATCTCAGGCTGGAGTGAGGACCAGACGAAACCAGGGAGGTTCCAGGGCTTTGCAAACTGTAAAGGGCTGTGCACATGTGCGAATGGGAGGACTCCTAGGAGCCCACTGACCAGGGTGCCCCTCCTGCATCATCTTGGAGGGGGGTCCTCACTACCTCCTCTTTGAGGTGTCTAGCCCCCCTTCTGCAGATCAAAACCCTGGTGCTCAAAGCAGTGCTGGACTGACCAGCATCACGCAGCAAGGAGAGCTCTGGGCCCCTTGGGCATTGCCGCTTGCTAGAAAGAACTCACCCCTAGCACACTCGAGGGACGGCACACTGCATCTGGCCTCCCTTCAGATCTGCCCTCTTTTCTCCTTCCCCTTGTCCACCTTCCATTCAGCATCTTCCTTTCCTCTTGAGGAATCTTAGCATGGACTCCGGAGGTCAAAGGGCGTGGAGCAGGGGCAGGCTGTGTCCCATCTCCAGTCAGCTCAGAGGAGGATGCTTGCTTCTGCTTTAGATAGTCTCCCATCGGTGGTCCCTCATCTTCCCTAATTAAGTCCCTCCCATCACCATGACAAACTGCTGCTTCCCACATTAAAGCGGCTGATGTTTGCCACAAAGCCCAGCTCTGTGTGTGTATGTGTGTGGGTATATGTGTACGCCTGTGTGTGTGCATGCACGTGTGTGTGCCAGTGTGTATGTGTGTGCATGTATGTGTGCCTTGTACGTGTGTGTAAGTGGGTGCATGTGTGATGTGTATACAAGCATGTATATGCATGTGCATGCACATGTTCATGAGTTTGTGTGTCCCCAGGGAGACAGCTCGCTCTCCTGCACAGGGGACTGCAGGCATGCATTTTGTCAGTCACGTGCTCTCCTGCTCCCTCTGTTTAGGTTTCTGGGTTGCAAGGGGTCCCCAGGGGCATGTACGACGGTCCTGTGTACGAGGTGCCGGCCACACCCAAGTACGCAACGCCGGCTCCTTCCGCCAAGTCCTCGCCTTCCAAACACCAGCCTCCGCCCATCAGAAACCTCCACCAGTCCAACTTCAGTTTATCAGGTAGGAAGGTACAGCGGCCAAGTCTCCCCGGGCCATGGTGGTGCCGAGAGCCCGGAACCTGCAGAAATGGGCCCACGGCCTCGGGCACTGGATGAAGAGCCAAGGGGGGAGCGTTGGATCCCCTCCGCCCCTCCTCCCGGGGTTGGCAGAGGAGGCTGGGAGGGTCAGAAAGCAGAGGGGGTCCGTGGGGGCAGCACAGAGACACCTGACCCTGGTTTATGAAGAGTCTGCTTGAAAACTGCCCATGTGCTCGTCCTTAAGCACATCTGGGGACATGTCTGCGCTCTTTCCCGTGAGGCTAACGTGGAGAGGTGGGTCTCCAGGCTGTTTATCACGCGCCCTCGTAACTCATGACTGTTTCATCTTCCCACAACCCTGTGTGGAGAGTGGTGTTACCCCTATTTCTTTAAGGAGAAAATGAATGCCCCCAAGACATTCAATGTCAAAATGCCAGTACTTGGTGCTGGACAAATGTGTGTGGACCAAAACCTCAGCCTTTCTGAAGGCCCTTAGGACACGTGCCTGCAGTTTCATCCGGTCACCACACGAGGGCAGGCGGGCACACGCTGGGACCTTGACTTGGGACTGCCTATTGGAGGCTGGGGACCCAACACAACAGGGATTGTTTGCGCAGCCGGGAAGACATACCACCTCTCAGGGAGTTTGCCAGCTGGATCTCTGCTCTCGTGTTATACGATTCCTGATTACAATTAAACACGGAGTGACACTCCCTTTCAGAACAAGAAAAACAATGGAACAAAGTTTGTAGGTAGGGCCCCCCCCCCGACCACCCTTGGTCCCCCGTTCAGCCCCCAGGTCCCCCTGAGTGCCCAGCACCGCTGGGCAGCCCCACAGCAGCCTCACGGGCGCCTTCGTCAGACACCAGCAGCATCGACGCCGCCCAGTGTCAGGAGCGACTTCCACATGTCCCTTAAACACCTGTGTGGGGTCGCGTCATAGACACGTGGCCGGTGTCCTTTTGCCCACCAGGGATTTTCAAGGCACCCGACACGTGACTAGCAAGGTACAGGTATCACGAGGGGAAACCAGGGTGATCAAGCACTGGGCTGATTCTGGGTCGTCAGGAGGTTCCTGAATTTCCAGGGCAATACAGTGCGAGAAGACAGGGGTCCGTTCTCTAAACCAGCGCTTAGTGGCTTCCAGAGATCATACGTCAGAGGTGGGAGGGCCTCGTCTGGTTTTTTTTTAAGGGTGATTTCATCGAAGTCTGAATTTGTAAATCCTGATGACTTACGGGGTTCAGCACTTTGTCTTGTTTGTTGGGCTTCCCCGCTCTTTGGTGATGGGGCGATGATGACAGTGGATAGTCCCGTTTCCACCCCCTGGTTCCTGGGGACATTGGGTCAGTGCACACCGCGTATCGACCTCAGGCTCTCAGCCTGAGCAGACGCCCTGGCAGCGCTTTAACAGACCATCCCATCAGGTCAGCTTCCCCCGAGCAGCGAGGTGCATGGCGAATCCAGTGAATGCCATCCTGTGTGCGTTGTCACACCTCCTTTGCCGTAAAATTGATCCCGGTCTTTGAGATGTTGGGGTACAGAACACTTGGAGGGTAGTCGTCTGCTCTGATTTTACAAAAAGGGAAATGGGGCCAAAAGAGGGGAGTGTCTGATTCCAAATTACTGGCACCATTTGTAGTGGAAACTAAGTCTCCCGGCCAGATCCTAGGACCTTCCCCTTACCCCTCCTTCAGCATTATCCACCACTTAGCCGTTTAATACGTATTTATTGAGGGCCAGGCACTGGGCTTGGCACTAGAATTTTAAAATTTTAATTAATTTTTTTACTTTGCAGAGGGGAGGTAATTAGATTTATTAATTAAATTAATTTTTTAATGGAGGTACTGGGGATTGAACCCAGGACCTCATGCATGCTAACTATGCACTCTACCACTGAACTATAACCTCCCACCCCAGTGCTAGAATTTTAAATCTTTATTTAAGTGCTAGGGAACACAGGAGATTAGGATGGATGGCTGACTTTGCAGATTTAAAACAGAAGGCTGCCCCCGCCCTCATGCAGATCTGCACATTGCCAACAAGGGGGGTAAATCCAGCTCTGAGTAGTTCACACACAGGCACACGCATGCACAAATACACACGTGTGAGCACAGTATGCAAGTGTACGCCCGTGTGCTCCCATGCATAGCACACTGAACACCTTGGGACCATCAGGCGCCGTGCCGAGTGTTGTCCTGAGTGAGCTGTCGGAGCTGAGGCTTTGGGGACAAGCCAGCTGGGGCTGGAATCCTGGCTTCCCTGCCCTCGCGTGTGCCCCCCCACAGTGCAAGACCTGAGCCTCAAATTCCTCATCTGTAGATTGGGGGTAGAACAACAACAGCTCTTTCATAGTCTTGCTGTGTGCCCTGAACTCAGCAACATAAGCTACAGCCCTGAGGCTGTGCCGCACACAGCAGGCACTCAAGTGTCAGCCCACCTGTCTCAGGAACGTGAAGCCGGACAGGAAGAGCGTGAGTGGTCAGGGCTGCAGGAGGGTGACCCCAGGGCCTGGGGGGCATAGAAGAGAGAGCAGTGAACCCCGTGGCGGTCAGGGAGCCTTCCTGGAGGTGACCCTGGACCAAAGGGTGGAGAGGACAGAGGTATATTGAGAGGAGGGCTCAGTGTCCGGAAGGCTAGGGGACATGGTGGGGGGGGGGGCACCCACCCCGCAGGAGTAGCAGGTGGAACGGGTGTCAACAGCTCTCCTGAGTGACTGCCTGTCTCTTCCAGGTGCCCAGATAGATGACAACAACCCCCGGCGCACCGGCCACCGCATCGTGGCGCCCCCTGGTGGCCGCTCCAACATCACCAGCCTCGGGTGAAGGCGGGGAGAGGAGGAGCCCGCGTGAAGGATTCTGGGAAGGACGGGCATCCCTTTCCCTGTCCGTGTTTGGAAACCCACAGTTGTATTTGGTACTGATGGGGGGAAAACTAAAATGTTCTTTCCTTTTCTGTTTAGGAAGAAGTGGTACTAGTGTGGTGTGTTTGCTTGGAAACCCCTTGCCCACAGTTGTGTGTCCATCTGAGTCCACCTCAGAGCATGGCGTCTTCGGGCCCCCCCTTAGTGAACGCAGGTCCTAGCATCGCCTCGTACTGTCCCTCCCGTTCTGACGCCACGGGCCCCACGGCTCTTTGAGTGGCTCCCTTGCACCCCCGTGGCTGTTCTAGGATAGTTGATGCATGCTACTGAGTTATGTATGCGAGTCTGTAAGTGTGACCGACGGAACGTGGCCAAGGGCTGATGGGGACATGCTGCCGAGACCTCAAGCCCTCGGGGGCAGCTCCAAAACTCACAGTGAAGATGTGTCCTCATCACCCCACCCACCCCGGGTCTACACGGGAAGGAAACCCATCCCACCACACCCCCACTGCATCACTCACGTCCTGTGTCAGGAACCCCGGTCTCCGTGGCCCCTGTAACTCACCACGACGTCTTTGCGGTCTGTGTGTGTCCTTCCAGCCCGCTTGGGACTGCAGGCCGAGCCAGGTGCACACTCAGAAAGGGCTGGCGACGGCGGGGTGGCAGCTGTCCCCTGCGCCCGTGTCCTGGTCCCTCCAAGGCGGCTGACGGGGCGGTCAGATTTTTACAGTTTTGTACATAGTTTTCCTTTGTAATCACCCCCATTTTTACTTAACAACTGACTTACTGTGGCTCTTATTTCTGAAATCAAAGCTTGTGAAAAAAATAAAGAAATGGCCCGCTCCCTGACCGCAGTGTTTGCATGTAAGTGGCGGCGGCTGGGGGCAGCCAGGGTGCCCGTGCTTGGCGCTTCCCCTCGTGGTAACCGGGCAGTGGTGCTTTCTTCCCAAGGACTCACTCTTGTTAGGTCGTGGGGGGAGTGGATGAGGGAGGAGAAGGAGCTGGTCATGATTCAGGAAGTGTGAGACTCAGACGAAGGATAGGAGGAGAAGGATGATGGCCGGCCGTGGGGTTCTGTGAAGTAAGTTGAAATCACATGTCCATTCTTTCCTGCCCAGCCTTTCCTTGGTATGTTCTCTCTTCCTGTGTGTTATGTAGGTCAGGTGACCTCAGGCTGGAAGCGCCCTCTCCCGAACTTGACATTTGTAACCTCCAGACCGGTGGGAGGTATACATTCTACAGAGGAGTAAAAGCTCAAAGTTGCTTATCTTGATTAGCTGTTAGTAGTGAGGATGGTGACGATGATGGTGGCGGTGGTGGTGGTGGTGGTGATGATGATGGTGGTGATGGTGGTGGTGGCGGTGGTGATGATGGTGGTGGTGATGGTGACGATGGTGGTGATGGTGGTGATGATGATGGTGGTGGTGATGGTGGTGGTGGTGGTGATGATGGTGGTGGTGATGATGGTGATGGTGGTGGTCGTGATGGTGGTGGTAGTAACGCTATCTGTACAGCATGCTCTGCATGCCAGATGCTCTACACAGTAGGCACTGTTATTAGCCTCATTTACAGATTAGTCTAGAGAGGTGAATAATTCCTCTAAGATCAGAAAGTGGCAGAGCCAGTATCTGAATCCAAGACAAACACATCCAAAGCTTCTTGCTTCTAACTGCCAAACTTTGTCATTCGTGGCTTTGGATGCGCCTATGTCTATTTTATGGTTTCAGTGTCCTCTCCCCCTGCCCCACTGGGTTAGGACACTTTGGTTAAGACCCAAAGAGGTGTTGGCTCAGGGTCAGTTATGAGTTTTCTCGAAACAAGGCTAAATATGGAGAAAGGTCAGCAAGGGAAGGTAATGGCTTTTGATGTTTGGCCTTGGCCCATTGGGACTCCCAAAAGGCAACACAGAAGCTCCTAGAAGAGTAAGATTGGCAGCAATAAGGTACCCACCCTGCTCTCAGGAGAGCGCTTCCTGGCTCCCGCATCACCCCCAGCCCATCAGGGGCAGAAGCTGAAGCAGGAGCAGCCGTAACATCCTCCCTCTGAGAGCAATGCCGAAGTGGCCTTTGCCTCGCTCCCAGGTCACAGGGCCACTGTCCAGTCGGCATAACCTGGTGAGGGGGCCAGCACCCCCCTGTCCTACATCAGGTTCCCTGGGACCCCCAGGAGGCACAGTCACAGGGGTCCTGGCAGCTGCAGGACAGACAAGATTCACTTTTTCCTGGAAGCCTGAGCTGCAGCATCCTTTCTGAGGAGTATTCTTTTCATTCATCTCTTGAGATGGTGGGATGGCACTTCAGGGGGAGGCTCTCCATCCTCTCGTTCACTCAGCTGCACCCTTGCTTCCCCTCTGCCGTGTAGCATGGCAGTCACGGGCCCCAGGGGTCAGAATGCGGGTGCCCTGGGGTGGGGGCGCTACTCTGCCACTGCAATAGCCTCAGTTTCCTCCCAGAAGTTTTGTCTTTGACACTTAGGTCCCTGACCCATCTCTCATTAACCCTTGTGTATAATGTAAAGTAGGGCTCAAGGCTCACTGTTTTCCATACAGAATCCGATCGGCCCAGTGCCCTTGACTGAAAAGACCAGACCAGATCGTCTTTTCAACCAAGGGCACTGGGAGGATTAGATGCTCTATGGAGAAAATGCAGCTTTGCCCCATTAAGTTGCAGCGGAGCCTTCGTTGCAGATCAGGTGGCCACAGTGAGCAGTCTTCTCATCCAGTGGTCCTGAGGTGCGCTGTTCAATGTTGGACACCGGGCTGGGCTGGGCTGGAGTGGGAGCCGTTTGTAGTGTCTGCTAACTTCTGTGGTGCAAATACTCTCGCTGTAGCAAACTCCAAGCTACCAACATGGAGCCTGGGAGCTTGCAATCCATACAGTGTGAGTCAGCCCTGGTGTCCCAGTAAGGGCCAGTGCGTTCTCAGTGTCACTGGCCTCACGTTCTCCTCCAGTGATGTCAATTCATGGAGTGAGAGAGCAAGAAAAGGGGACTCCTGAACAAAAAGGGCTTCTACCAAGTTGAAATGTCCCTCCTCCCTCCTTCCCTCTTTCCTTCTCAGACACCAGGGTCCGAGCCGTGCCTGTTTCATACCAGACAGCATGCTAGTCAGGGGAATGCGAGGGCTATACATTCCAGCAGGAAGGTCACATAGTAACCAAACTGTTACCCAAAGCATCTAATTGCACACGTGTTAAGTGGGCTATAAAGGAAGCATCTTGCAGCGAGTTGAGAATGTTGACCTTCCTCTCCTCATGTCTCCATAGAGGGAGGGGTGTGCACACTGGGGGAGAAACACAGGACTCTCCTGGCCCCTTGCTCACTCATTCCTCCCCAGGGCAGGAAAAGCACCTGACTTCTCAGAGCTGAGCATGCCACGTGGCTCCCTACCTCCCTCCACAGAGATGACTGGCCCATAGGAAACACATCTCCTCTGTCGTGAATTTACCCTGAAGTTAATGATGTTCAAGCTTCAGGCCCCTCGTTGCACAGATCCCTCCCTGGGCACCGGGGGCGGGCTTGGTGACAAGTCCGGGGAGTCGGATTTACCTGAGTCGGGGTTAAGAGCACCAGCACCTTCCACTCTCACGTCCCGAGTGTCGAGTGGCCCCGGGAGGCCGTGGGCCTTGCTGGGATCTGGGTTAAGGCAGGTTGAGCTGGATTTAGTGGGGTGGGCATGAGGGCGGTGGAGGTGCTGCTGGCCAGCCCAGGCACAAATGGCCACTCCCAGTGCCAACTCCCCTACATAGCGACAAGGAGTCAGCCAGGAGCCAGGACGCAAATGTGTCCCACGGTGCCCAGCACTGGAAGTGCTCCCAGACCGGAAGTGTGCCCAGCACGGAGGAGAAGGAATGCTGAGGCCAATGTGCAGAGTCAGAAGCGGGTCCAGGGGAACCTCCCAGCCGTCAGATGCAAGGAGCAGTGAGGGGAGAAATCAGTGCTAGGACAAACGATCACAGAAGTGGGTCAGGCAATTCATCGATTTAAAAAATTACTTTTTTGGTGAGGAGGAGCTGAGATTTTGTGAAATTCATCAGGCTTTAAAAATATAATTCGATCTGATCTCCTCTCTCATTCTAAATACATATTCACTTTATACCTTCTATAATTTTGTCTTTTATGAAACTCTCCTCCCCAAATGTAGCCCCAGGCCACCCCTCTGGCCAGCCCCCAAGTCCGGGTCCCCTTGCTGCTCCTCTCGGTGTGTTTTGGGGCATTCCCGCTGTGGAGGCTCGTGAGTGGGGCCACGTCTGTGTCTGTGTGGGGGCGGGCAGGTTTGGCTCTGGGGAAGGCATGAGCAGGCTCCTTGTGGACACAGTCCCCCAGAGGGGCCTCATCGGTTACAAAAATGATATGCAGATCTCTGTCTGTCTGTCTGCCTGCTTGGCCTCTATCTCAGCTGGTTCCAGACTTGGACAGGAAATAAAGGAATGCTATTTACCATCCCCTCCCCCAACCCAGCAGCAAAATACACAGATAGTACTAAGAGCAAAAGAGAGGGGGTCGGAGTTAGTTGTGGGGGCAGGGAAGGGTCTGGAAGCTGTGAGCCCTGTTGTTGAGATAGGAACAAGGACTAGGAGCTAATGAGGCAAAAGGGATGGGAGGATGCGGGGGTGTTCCAAGCAGAAGAATGTCACATACCAAGGCCGTGGTAGGCAGGTGTGACAGAGGCTGCGCGCTGGGTCAGGGCAAGGCCATCAGCTGGGCTACAGAGTGGCCGCTACCAGACCTCACAGGGCCCTGCGGTCTGTGTGAAGGATTTTGCTGCTTCTCCTAAGAGCAAGGGAACATCACTGAAGAGCATCAGTCAGAGCTGTGTTTTAGAAAGTGCGGGCAGATTAGAGGAGGCTGGGGCAGGGCAGGAGGGAAGAGGAGCAGCAGTTAGGAGGCTTCTGCAGCAGCAGCAAGAGGTAATGAAGACAAGACAGACCCCAGGCTGGCTGGAGGAGCCCTAGGAGTGTGTTGGCCTTATATATACCCCGTTGACTTCATCCTAGCAGCTCAGATCGGATCAGAGGCTAAATTTGCATTAAAATCAATCCACTAAACTCCTTGCTACATCATCACTCATGATTCCCTCCCATCTTCACCTCCTTCCATCACTGTAACAATTCACAGCCCATAATGAGAACTGGGAACACAACCCCAGCGGAGGGAGGGCGGCTGGGATGTGTCCTCGGGGTCTTCTCGCTGGTCCTCCTCCCCCACCGGCCCTGGGTGTGCTGGGCGCATGTAGCTCAGTCCCAGGCCTGAAAGTCCTCATCCTGGGTGTCCCAGAGCCTGTGCTGACGGTCTGCTGAGTGTCCTGTGGCTTCCAGGTTTATTTTGCCCAAGGAGTGAAAGGGGCCCCTCCACGTTCCTCTCACGGAAGACACAACCCACAAGGATTTATAGAGAATTACGTGCCTCACACTGTGCCAAGCAGTCCAGCAGCTTGTAACATATGACATGTGACATACTCCCTTGGGCTAAGGAGCTGCACTTCGGAAGCAAAGCCACTATCCACGCAAGATGGGTGGACAATGGATCTAAACTGCATGTTTTTCCAGAGATCCTGGTGCTGCCGGGGCGTCTGCATTTACCAAACTTACGTCCCCAAGCCAGACATTCCCAACATAGCAGCTGTCTCCCTCCAGAATGCCTCTGTGCAGGGGACCCAAGTGACAAAAGCAATGTCTATGTAAAACAGGTTCTCAAAATATTGCAGGAAGCCATAGCTTGTCCCTACTCTGCAAAATAGTGAAATGTTTTATTTAGCCACAAGAGGGCGCTGTTGGTTAACTTTGGAAAGCCTGCCTGGGGACCAGTCAGGACGAGGATGCTATGTTAAGCATGTCTAACAAATGATGTAACTAGTATGGATTCCTTCTTCTGTTAAGGGGCAACTCTTTCCTGACTAAAGAGAATTTAATCTAGGCTTTAAAAAATAAAAATGCAGATCACAGATGGCCCAGAAAATCCCTGAAACAGGGGCTCCCAGAACCAGGTGCCCCCTCTGTGACCGGCAATTCGTGGGAACACTGAGCTTCCATCCCAGACCTTCCCCAGGGCTGGCACACTTCGACTCAGATCCATGGGTGGTGCCCCTGAAGGAACATCTGGCAGTGTCTGAGGCATTTTTGGTTGTCACAACATTTTGGGGCACTAGGGGGAGTGCTCCCAGCATCTGGTGGGAGAGGCCAGGGACGCTGCTGAACATCCCATAATGCACAGGACTGCCCCACCCCCCCAGACAGAGAGTTGTCACACTCAAGATGTCCAGCGCTGAGAATGACAATCCTTGATTTCAGTGAAACAAGTCATTTTCCTTCCAGGTGGGAAGGGCCTCTCCTGGCAGTGGCTGATCTGGAAGCTTCTGGATATCGTCACCATCCAGGGGACAAGCATTTCTCCTGCGGGGTCAGGGGGCTGCTGTCTGGCAGAAGAACTGATCCCTCCAGGGGGAGTCCAAGGGCTGGGCAGGGCCTCCTTCCTGGCACTTTAAGTGTCTCCAACAGAAGACACAGCTGCAGGTGTCATTACGTCTCTGTGGGTCCTCAGGTCCCCAGGGTGGGTGAGGACAGGCCTGCAGGTCAGGGATTCCATGGTCTAGGTCAGGATCGTGGGGCCCTGAGACTCAGATTCCCACGTCATGACCAGGCCTTAGCTGCTGGCTGAGCCCGAGAAACGAATAGGTCCTGATGAGAATTCATGCAGCCAGTGGTCACGGGACAGAGAGAACGGAGGTGATGGAAATGGAAGAGAAAAGATCTTGGGCCCAGAAAACACCAGCAGCACCTGGAGACCCCTTCACTTCCCGCAGAACTTCACCCGGAGGCTGGGGAGCGGAGGCCGCGTGGCGGGAGTGAGACGACGTCGCGCTCTCGGGGGGCGGGTTCGGTGCAAGCGGGAGGGGCGGGGGCTACAGAGAGCCAGGAGGGGGCGGGGTCCCCAAGGGACAGAGCCGTGCCTCGAAGCCAAGGAGACACAAAACTGGAGAAGACCTGTTTCCAACACGGTGGTTTATAACTGACACAGGCGGGAGGGTCCGCCACACTCATTTATGCCTTTTCTCGGACTTTTATATCCATTCTCCACCCCGCACAACAAGCCCGTGCGCAGAGGGGAGACCCCACCGTCCCCCAGGGCGGCTAGGTTTGCCTTCACCAGCTGCGGGAGGGGCAGCCGGCGTTCAGACTCAGTCTCCAGGTTCCATTCCCCCACCAGCCGTGAGCTACAAATTGCTTCTTCTCTTTAGCATCTTCTTGGAATTTTCACCATCCCCAACTGCACTTTCTTGCTGGCTGAGCCTTTTGCTGCTTAAAACAAGGGAGAAATGCAGCTGTTCAGAACTCTGAGCCCAGGTCTGTCCAGATGCAACAACTCATCCACTCTGATCACACGAAAAGGCAATGACAGGAGATCAAAACAATTTGCATCTGGACATAGATTGCTAAGAAACAAATGAAGAGCCCGGCTTCCCTCTGTTTGGTGGGAGGTCATCTGAGCGCCAGGAGGAAAAAGAAACCCACGCTCAGACGATTGAAAACATATCAGGATGTCCCCCGGACGGATCCGCCCGGCCGCGAACCCCAAAGCCTCCGTAGCCGGCGGGGCCCTGGGGAGGCTGGGAATTGCTGGCTCTTCAGGCTGGAGGCTGACGGGCTGTGCAAGTGGGCTGTGGCCAACCTTGCCGAACTGGACAGTAATAATAGCGATAATAGTAATGCCAACACTGCCCGTTATCCTCCACCGTTTCTTGGACCCAAGTCAGCACCTCCCAGAGGTGCCAATTTTCCTGCTTAGGTGGCAACAAGCGTCCGCAGACAAGCAGCCAGGGCCCCGCCGCACCTGAGTGATCCCAAGCAGGGTCCTGTGCAGGCAGGGTCCTCGTCCTTGGGCCCTCCAGTGTCCCCTCTCTCCCGGGATGCCGGCTTCCTCCTTTTGGTCTTTAGGGGTTTCTCTGCAGGAGACACGTGAACCCAGACACTGGCTCTGCGACTTTAGGTAAGTGACAGCTTCTCTCGGGCCAAGTGTGCACTCGGTGCCTTGCTGCTCTGACACCCGCTTAACTTGGGAGGAAACTGAGGCTAGCAGGGGTGGTGAGTAGGGTGCATTTCCAAGCCCGCACGGCCAGTAGAGGGCAGTGCTGGGACTCAAACTCAGCCGGCCAGGCTCCTGCTGTGTTTCTACCACGCCCGGCAGATGGAAGCCTTCGCAGCACTGAGAACCTAAGATCACAGCTCCTGTACCGTAGCTTTTATTTTAATAGCCTTCTGCAATTTCACACACTTTCCTATCACTATCCGGTTAGCAGGATATGACACCCTGTGATGTCACTGAAGTTCCCACTGGCAGTGGCAGAAGGGCTAATTAACCCCCTTTTACAGATGGGGAAACAGAGTCAGAGACGAGAGCTGGCTGGTGAGCAGCAGACCCAGGGATTCGGAATAATCAGAATTATTGAACGTTGGTGAGCCAGGGGCCCAAGAGGCATCCTAGCCAAGCCTGCTCATCTGCAGACAAGGACACAGACGCCCAGAGAGGGGAAGTGTGGTGCCAGGAGCCACGGGCTAGTTAGCGGCAGGCCTGGGACTAGAACCCACCCTCCCAGCCCAGAGAGCCTGCAGGGCACCGCCTTCTGCGACTCACCTGACAATCCACGCTTGTTTGCAAATGGTTTGCTCTCGGCAAGGGGCACCCGGGCCAAGGCCGCCAGCTCTGAGATGAAGCTCTGCTCAGCTTCCTGGATGCAGAGAGAGAGGGTCAGCTGGGCCTCCCCCTGTCCTACTCTGCCTCTAAGTCCCCTTCCACCAGAATGAGGCTGACACTGAGAGTGGTTGACAGGACTGAGTCCCCGAGTGGAGGACAATCCTGCAAGCAGCACCCGGAGGGGCCAGGAGCAGCAGGGGCAGGTGTGGGGGGGCCTCACCGCCCATCCTCGCTCACATTGGCCCATTTTACAGGTAAGATCACTGAGGTGAGTGGGGCTCAGGAAGAGCCAGCTGCAGAACCAGGACGTGACCCACCTCTGCCTAACTCTGGAGTTGGAGCCCTCAATTGCCAACACCATTATTCAGCCAGACAGACCTTATTCCACGACTCACTCACCATATGACACAAGGCAGTGACACATCTCTGGGACCCTCAGGTTCCTTATCTGTAACTGGGACCCTGAGAGTAACCTGCTCCTTGGCAGTTGGGTTGGGGGACATTGATGGTGCATGTAGAGCTCTCGGCTCAGTGACTGACTACAGCAGACTTGGTAAATAAACGTCAGCCACCATTACTGTCTGATCATTGTCCCAGCTGTTACTGCCACACTGGTGGTGAAGCCTCATAAGGGGCCAACGCTCCACTCAGTGCTTCCATTCTGGAATTTTTTTTTTCTTAAAGGCAGGCACTTTGCGTCACAGCCACATCTAATCTCACGCGGATGAGCCTTTCCTGTGAGGAAAGCTGGGCTTCCTGTACGTTCTGGGTGTGAGTGGGAACCTCGGTCCCAGCAGCCCTGCCTGACGTCGGCCCCGGCCCCGAGGGGCGATGTGGCGGCAATTCCCACCCAGGACGACGCTCCCTCCTCTGGCCCCGCAGACACGCAGAGCAGTGGTCGGGGCCCGGCCCCGAGCTGGGCACCGCAGACGGGCGGGGGGGGGGGACCCCAACTTCACAGCCCAGCGGCGAGGCTGACGCGTCCTCAGCCAGCGGGGGCCGAGGGGGTCCCGACCCGGGGCGGGTGGTCCTCGCACAGGCTCCAGTGCTGACCTGTGACCACGAGCTTGGCCCTTTCCCAGTGGAAGAAAACTCCGTAAACCACGGCCCGCTTTGCGAGGGCCCATTTCTGAGAGCTGTACCTGTAGCTGGGTCTCAAGCTGGGCTTCCAGACGGTCCAAAACCCTCGCCTCCTGCTTCCGGGCATCCAGGCGGATCCGCTGGTGCACCGTGAACTGGGCCAGGAACCCTTTCTGCTGCGCCAGCATCCTGGAGGAAGGAACGCAGGGCGTCCGTGCGGCCCTTGCCTCACCTCTCCCCAGGGCCCGCCGCATCGCGGGAATCGGTGACTGACAGCCGTGCCCTCGGAGCCGGGAGGAAGGCTGGCCACTGCAGGCACGATTTGCAGGACACAGCCTGAGTGCCCCCACTAGCGGCCGACTCACAAAAGCAGACGCCGTCTGGTTAACACCTGGGAGTTTACAGAATCTCGCACACACGTTTTCACTTGCTCCTGGACTGGCTTGCTGACCCCAGCAGGACCGAAAGGAGAAAAGCTTGTGAGAAGCTCAGGGGGACGGGGTATCCCTGAGGCCCTCCAGCTGCAAAATAGTTGAGCAGCAAGTGGCAGCTTCGTATGAGAAAATAATTTTAACCCTGGGTGGTGGCTGGGGGATAGTTTCCTGAAAGGACCCATCTTCACTTAAAATGTCAGAATTGCCCCAGCCCCTCCCTTGTAAAGCAGAAGCCTTGTTTCCTAGGATGCAGAGTCTGAGAAATCCTGAACACGGCAGCCTTGTTACTGCATGTGGCGGAGGACAGAGCTGGGGCTGCAGCGGGGACCTTGACCTACAGAGAGCCCCACCTCCTTCTCAGGAGCAGGGACTCCTCCCCTCCTGTTTTGAATACCCTCCTCTCCCCAGCCAACCTTCCTCTGGTCCTCAGCAAACAGAAATATTCAATACCACCCACTCCATCTCCATTCTTTTCAATCTTTTGTGACTGATTCTCTGAAAGAGGCTGAATGTCTAGACCTGAAGGCAGAAGCCACCTTTAGCATCAACAGGCAGCTGTCCATGGAGTGAACCTGAAGGCACAAAATTCCACTTGCTTTTGCTTCATCCTCTTCCTTCTACCAGTAGTACCATTCCCTTCTTCTTTATCATTGTCTAGCAAACTCCTATTCATCCTACAAGACCCCATCATCCATCACCCATCCATCCATCCACTCATCCACTTATTCATAAAAGTATTTCTGGGCTTCCGGGTGCTATGCTGGGTTTTGAAGACACAGCTGTGAATAAGAGACTCAGTCCCTGGCTTCCTGGGGCCCCACTCGGAGCTGGATGGGGATAGATATTGAACAAACACAGCTGAGGTCAGTGCTCTACAGTACTCTCTCTCACACCCTCAAGGAGGTGGCATTACTTTCCTGGGGCGGCTCTAACAATGACCACAAACTTGGGGGCTGAAAACAATAGAAATTGATTCTCTGATGAAGAGCCTAGAAACCTTCAGTCAAGGTGTGGACAGGGCCATGCTCCCTAGGGAAGCTCTAGAGGTGAACCTGCTCCTTGCCTCTTCTGGCAGCTGCAGGCAGCCCTTGGCTTGTGGCTGCATCTCTCCAATCTCTGCCTCCTTCTTCACATCATCTTCTCTGTGTGTGATCAAATGTCCCTCTGCTTCCTTGGTCATTGGGTCCAGGGCCCAATGGGACAACCCAGCATGATTGGGTCCTTTCCTCAAGATCTTCAACATAATGACATCTGCAAAGACCCTTTTTTCCAAACAAGGTCACAGGTATACGTTCCAGGGATTAGGATGTGGACATAGCCTTTGGGGCCCCCTTTCAGCCCACTACTGAGGCTGCCTGGTGGCTTCTTGCTGTGAGCAGCCTCCACCCCCTACCTGCTCTGTCACCAGTCCTGGTCACTCCCGGCTGTCATCCTGCTGGTTGGTCTGGCTTCCCCCATGGATTTGGCTCTTGGAAATTCTGGGAGGTGACAGGACTGCACGGCAAGGGCCTGGGGGTCAGGGGTTGGGCTTCACCCTCAAGGCCGGGGGAGCCCTGGGAGGGTCCAGGAGAGTCTAAGACATCGGCTGCCTTGTGTTTCACACAATGCCTGGCTGCAGCGCAGGGAGCAGAAAGGATGGGACCACACAGGGGTCTGGCCGGAGGCTGCAGTTCTAAGCCAGGAGGGGAGTGACAAGGACTTGCTTCCAAAGTTGCACAGACACATGCAACATTGTAAATCAACTCTACTTCAATTTAAAAAACAAAATCTAGTAGCCATCATTAAAAAAAATCTTTCAAAATAGGTATTTTAAAAATATCCATTTCCAGAAGCAGGGAGGTACAGCTCAGTGGTAGAGCGTGTGCTTAGCGTGCACAAGGTCCTGGGTTCAATCCCCGGCACCTCTACTGAAATAAATAAATAATAGACAAATAAATAGAAAAGCTCAATTACTCCCCCTTTCATAGTTAAATTCAAGTTCAAACATAAGGCGTCCATGAGCTTAGGCACCCGTCTAGGTGACTCAGACCCCTACAGCCAGGTCTACAGCCAGTCCCTCCCTCCACAGGGTGCCCCGAGGGGCAGCAGCCCTGAGCCGGGGCAGCAGCCCTGAGCCAGGGCACCACCGGGCGGTCCCAGCACAGCCTCTGTCCTCTGTGAGGACTGTCAGAGCGTGGCTCTCCTGTCCTGGGGCCCAGGATCCGCATGTTCAGCAGGAAAGTCAAGTGAGACGGATGTCCCCAAATCTGAGAACCACTGGACCGTAGTCTGATGGGTGTACGACAGTCAGAGCAAGTCTCAGCCTCAACCCACAGGCAGGGCGTTTGCTGAGGCTGTTAACGGCAGAGGGTCTATGGAGAGGATGCTGGACTCGGCCTGACCTGGAGGATGCCGCGGTTCCTGCTTCCTAAAGGAGCATCAGATGAGGGCGGGGCTTGCACTGCGGTGCGGAGCCCTCCCCTCCCCCCGTGGGGCGGTGGCCCTGCGGCTGCTTCTAGTTGGTGGGATGCTCTACTTAAGCAGGGGACCACCCCCCCGCCCCTGCAGTTGTGGTCCTGCAGCGCCCCTCCTCCGTCACAGCCCCGACGGGGACTTCCCACTGTTTCTGCTTGTCCATTCCTCCCTGGCTGTGAGCTCCTGGCTGGGAGGTGCTGTCCCCTGCCTAGCTCAGGATCTGGGTGTGTGCTTACAGGGACACGCTGGTAATGAGCTCACATCCCCTCAGCCCACTGGTGGCCGTCTGCCCTTCGGGGGACAGACTCCACGTACGCCAATGGTTTCTTACAAGCACCTGCAACCAGGTCTCAGGGCTTCTTTTGGCCATGGGGAGGTGGGTAGGGGCTTGGCTCAAGGATGGCTGGGAGGGCTGGCGAGTTAACACCCCCAGGGCAGACTCTTAGCCAGTGTGGAATGAGGGCTGGTAGACAAATCCCCTATTTCCCTCGCCCTTTGCTGGTGTAATTGGAAGTTGTTCTACACAGAACGTCCAGACTGGGGTTGGGCCTCAGTTGCCATGGAAACCCCTCATTATCACAGGCCTTACAGGCTTTTCTCCCATTGTGGTAGGCCACACAGCGCCCCCCCCCCCCCCCCGGGTGTGCACGCCCTAAGCCCTGGACCACGTGAAGATGTTACGTTACATTGCAGTCAGGACTTTGCAGGTGTGATTAAGGTTATTGACTTAAATTCAAGATTAGCCTGGGGCATCTGGATAGGTCTCAATCGCCGAAGACCGTAAAAGCAGAGAAGTTTCTCCAGCTGGGGTCAGAGAGATGCAGCAGAAGACATTCTAAGTGTGGGCAGGACTTAATGCAGCGAGATGCAGAGGCCGCGTGCAAGGACCAGAGAGAGGCCTCTAGGAGGTCAGGCAGGCCCAGGTGACAGCCACAAGGAAACGGGACCTCTGGATTCTGCTGACAACGTGAACAAGCCTGGAAGGGGTTCCTCCAGAGCCTCCAGTGAGAGCCGAGCCAGCTGACACCTGGACTGCTGATCCGGGAGATAACATACCATGTGGTTCAAGGTTGGTCCTTGTCAAGGCAGCAGCAGGAAACCGTCTTCCTCCTCCTTTCCTCCTCCCTTCCCTCCTCCCTTCCTCCTCCCTTCCCTGCCCCCTTCCTCCTCCCTTCCTCCTCCCTTCCTCCTCCCTTCCCTGCTACCTCGCTATGCTTCCTGGGGTCGCCTCCCCAGTAAACGATCTTCCCCTCTGTCCTCAGCTCAGGGTCTGCCTCTGGGGGAACCCGAAGTACAGATGGGAGGGAGGTGCCCTGTCAGGGCCACGAAGAAGACCAAGACCTGGAAACAAAGCCCCCACTGCACCTGGACGTGTGCCCTTGTGCCTGGTCCCTTCTGGGGGCCGCGTGTAGAGGGGGAGCCGGACAGAGGCTCGGGGGCTTCCATGCGGGTTGGGTAGGCAGATGATACCCAGGTCAACGGCCGAATGCATGCGAGGTCAGAGTGTGACAGAGAAACGTGTGATGCACAGGGGCCGGGGATGCCCGCCTGGGTACCCACAGACAGCAGGGAGACCTCACCTCCGATGCACGGCTCCGGAGGCTCCCTGAGCTCCACCTGCCATCTGGCCCTCTGAGGAAGCGTTGCCGAGTTCTTGCTTTTTCTGCAGCTTGTAATTTTCCATCCTCTCCCCTAGACCATGAAACACACAATGATCAAGGTGCGTGTTTGGAGGATGGACGCAGTGCCAGGTCTGGGCCGGGTGCTGGGGTGCGAGGATCAGCAGGACAAATGGTTACCAGCCCCCGCGGTTCACCCAGGGAAGGGCTTCGTGTGCGCGAGGGTGCCGCGGCTTCCACACACCACATGCCCTGAGGAATGTACCCCGACTCTCCCTGCAACGGCTCAGCCTGGCTTTCTTGTAAGAATCAGGAGAAAAGGGAGCTGAATAAGAGTTAACACTAAGAGGCCACCACAAACACCTCAATCTCCACACCAGAGAGGAAAAGCCACTCACCACGCAGAGCTGAGGCGTGTGGTGAGCCCTGCAGCCGTGGGTGCTGAAACGGGTGCTTTCCAAGGAGCTGGGATGTTGGGCCTCCCAAGTCCGAGGTGCACTGGCCTGCATCTCAGAACATGCTTATACTTAACTAGCTGCTACACTTACCAAGTTGCATTTAACTAGTTGCCCCACTGACCCAGGTGCAACACCTGCCTAGCAGTGCGGTGTCAGCAGGCCGCTGACCTCCCTGAACCTGAGCCTTCTAGAGCTAACAGAGAGGTTTCACCTGAGGATCCCCAGGGCATGGCTGTCTATAACTCTTAAGTAAAAAAGAGTTGCCTGAATTTAAAAAAAAAAAAGAGCTCATGTGATTAAGTTATGTCACTTCAACGCATTTGCTGAGAAACCCCCTCCCTGGAGTTGGGGGATCAAGAAGCAGGAAGTCAGAGCTGGGAGGATGCACAAAGGGAGAGCCCACCCCGAGCCTCACAGATGGGGAAACTGAGGCCCAGAGAGGGGACGTGAACACCCCGGTTCCCGAACGTTCTGCAGAGGCGATCAATCTCGTCTGTCCCCTGCTGAACGCGGCCTTACGTTGGAAAACCACCCTGAAGGATCTGTGGCCAGCTGGCGTATTTCTGGCTTTGCCCCTGATTTTATTTGAATGTAGGGCTTACCTTCCCAGGCAAGGGGAAGGTAAGAGTGGCAGACAGCTGCGCTCGCTGAGACGTAATACTCATGGAAGACCGGCCCCAGGACCCACTGGCCGTCCTCCGTCCAGAGACCTCGGACAACCCAGACAAAGCCCAGCAGAGAACGTGGGACCCCACCCTGTTCCAAAGCCCCAGACGTGGGAAGGGATGTTACAAGAAGAGGCCTTAAGAAACTGGCTTTTGTCTGTTACTACACGATGTCCTTGCTGGCCTGGGGATGTCATCCGCTCCATCTCCCCGGTGGCTCCTTGCGAGACCCCACAGGGGAAAACCGTCTGGGTCTCAGGCACGTTGTGGGCCACCAGGCGGTCCTTACTCACGGTCACTGTGACAGCTTTAATTGAGGGCGTCTCTATCTCTTTGGCCACCAGAAAGCCCAGAGCCCTGTCACCTCTAAGCAGGGATCTGATGACGTCTGTCCCAGACGATGGCCTATCCCTAACTCCATCCCACTGTCCTGTCCTTGTCCTGATTCATCTACTTTGAAAAAACCCTATTTACTCCAGGGACATGTTTCTGTAAGTGCTTCTTCAAAAGCCTTTTGGGGCCAAGGCAGAGGATAACTACGTACATAAAACAGTTAAAAAATTGAATTCCCCCAGGTAAAATTTGAAACACCTGATGCTTCATTCTGTCCCGAACTAAGAGCACATCTGGCTGCTTGTGGGCAGGGCCGCCGCCGGGGGTACCATACCCTGTAGGGTCTTCAGATGCTGCAGCTTCCTCTCCTCGTGGTCCTGCATGGCCCTCCCAATCTGCTGGTAATACGCGTGCACGAGCTGGCCGACGCCTGCGCTGGTCACGTAGACGCTCTCGGTCGCCGCCTCCATCAGTGTTCCCTGCAGGCAGGAGGAGGACTCAGCAGGGAGGACGCACGCAGAGCTGGCCGCGGCTGACACGGCCCCCTGCCTCCCCTGGCTCTGGCTCCCATATTACACCCACTCCCAACCTTGGCTGGTCAGGGGCAGGCAGAATGCATGGCTAGTGTCGATGATCTTATTTCCCTTGGGAGGGATGGTCTGAGACTGGCTGTGTGACACAGTTCTGGCCAATGAGATGCAATACTACAAAAAGCCTACTGAGGACCTGCCCTTCCCGAACATTAAGGCAAAGCTTTGGTGTGGATGAAAGACTTTGCTGTTTCTCTCTTCCTGCCTGGAACGCAGACTTGATGTCTGGAGTGGCAGTGGCAATTTTGAGATCATTAGGCAACAAACCAACACCCAGAATGAGGGATCAGAAAGACATCGCCTGGTCCTTGGTCACATCACAGAGCCTCTGCGCCAGCCTGGAACCACCTACTTACCCATTTCTTGTAATGTAAGATCAGTAACTTCTATTTATTTGAGTACAAATTTCTGTTACTTGCAGTTATAGGCATTCCTCAACGATACAACTTCAGGCCCAAAGCGAGGAAATGTGGAGACGCCCCATCATCGGGGACATGTGGGCTGTGCATGGGCCAAGTCACCATCTTTTACTTCATAAAGTCATGACCAAAAGGCAGGTTCAGGAGCCCTCATTTCAACAAACACATACTGAATGGCTCCAGGCTTTGGGCAAGGAAAACACCCACTGGTTATCGAGTGGCGGTGCCTGAGTGGCGGTGCCTGAGTGGCTGGTTATGTCCCAGTACTGAGAAATGGGCCCTCATTTGCAGGTGTGGACAGAAGCTGTGGAGGCGAAGAGGGTGGTGGCCCAGGATGCAGAGAAGGTGTGAGCGTGTCTTCTCGCTCCCCTGCTCCTCCCTGACTGTGGCCGGTTCTCCTTCCTGCTCTGTCCACATCCACGTCTGACTCCACCCGCCAAGGACTCTGAGCTGTGGCCTTGCACTTCCAGTCAGGAGCTCCCACGCAGACCCCAGGCTGCTGCTCGGCCCTAAGCTTTCCTCTCGTGCACGCCTGCCCACCCACCCCGCCCCAGTGCCTCTTGTCCCTCAGGCTCCCCAGGCTAGGTTGGCTCGCACCTTGAAGCCATCCGTGTCCTTGGCCCGGCTCCTGGATGCCGCGGTCCTCGCGTGCCCCAGCAGTGCCTGCCCGATGGCTTGCTCTGTGTGCTGCTGCAGGAGCTGCCCGACCCCCTGGGCCTCGGCCACGAGCTGCTGCTGAAGCTGCAGCCGCACCTGCTGCGCCTCCTCCTCCAGCCTGCTGGCCTCCTCCAGGACGCGCGCCTCCTGGAAAGTACAGGGCAGGGAGAGGTGGGCGCCCAGGCTGCAGCCCTGCAGAGATGCTCTGGCCAGGACCATGACCAGGATGTGGGGTCAGCCTTGCTGGGGTTCCAGGGAGACTGGGAAAGGGATGGAGAAGTGGAGGAAAGTGGGGACTCCGGGCTGGCAAAAGCCACTACATAGTGGATGAGCCTGGGTATCTTAAAGACCCCCCAACGCATTTATTGGGCATCAATTGTGTGCCCAGTGCCATCTGCGGCTTCTCATATGTACAAGAACTTCCTCATTCTTCCAGAACACAGCGAGGCCTGAACACCAGGAATGATGAGGACATAGAGGCTCAGAGACGTTAAGTAACTTTCTAAAAGTCACACAGAAGAGCTGGGTTTTGAAGTCACATCTGAGTCTGAGAGTAATCTGGTACATCATGGAAGCCAAGGCAGGGAAACTGGGGCCCAGAGGTTTCCTTTCGTTGTAGGAATGAGTCGGAGAAGGCGGTGAGGGGAGTCAGAGGCAGGGCAGGAAGTCCTGCGTGCGTCCCCCCAAGCCCTCCTGGGCAGGGCAACAGAGGCTGTGAGCTTGTCCCTCCCCAGTGGGTCAAAGACATCAGCTACTCCTACAGCTCAGCGGCTCCGTGAGACCTGGAGTCAGCCTGCTTGGGTTAAAATCCCAGCTGTGCAATTTGCAAAGTCTTTCTTTCAATTTGTTAAGACCTTAAAACAGACTACGGAGCCCTTTTCTCCCAACCCCCAATGATGACTCTACCTGTCTGTGCCCTGACTTCATACGCTTTTTTAGTGTAACTCTCATGATAATGTACACTAGAAGCTTTGGGCACAGGTTGTCCCCTGACAGGAGGCTGCCATTGTCCCCACCACACAACAGGGGGGCGGGTGGGGGGCGGGGCAGAGCTGAGTTTCTGGCTGACCGGGCTGGAACCTGGAAGCTGAGGATGCAGCGCTCCTGCCTGGGACGGGCGGGGGGCTGGTGCACATCTTACCAAGGCTCTGAGCAGCTGCCACTGATGCTCGTCCAGACACTGGGAGGAGCCCTGCTCCAGGGCGTGCTGTTCACGCAGCTCCTGGAGAAGGGTCTTCTTCCCGGACAGTCTCATCTGGGTCAGGGTGGTGATGGTGCTGCCGCGGAGAGCCAGCCGCCGGATTGCTGAGCGCAGGAGCAGCTCATGCCCCTGCAGGATGCACTGCGTGGACCTTTGGAGAAAGTGGGTGGGGGAGCCGGGGGTTGGTCATTGCTCTTGGCTTCACTGAGTGTGACGGTTAATTTTATGTGTTAACTTGACTGGGCTCCGGGGTGCCTGATGTCTGATCAAACATCATTCTGAGAGATTCTGTGAGGGTTTTTCTAGAGATTAACATTTGAATTGGTAGACTGAGTAGACTGTCCTCCCTAATGTGGTGGGCCTCATCCAATCAGTTGATGGTCTGAAGAGAAGAAAAGCCTTCTTACTCACAAGTAAGAGGGAACTCCTCCTGCCCAACTGCCTTGAATGGGTCGTGGGTTTCTCCTGTCTTTGGACTTAAACTGAAACACTGGCTCTTCTTGGATCTTGAGACTGCTGGCCTTCAGACTGGAGCTTGAACCATCAGCCCTCTTCATTTGTCACGTCTTCAGACTTGGGAGTGAAACTATATATTGGTTCTACTGAGTCTCCATCTGCAGGTCTTGGGACCTCTCAGCTTCTAAATCTCTATCTATATCTACATTTACTGGTTCTTTTTCTTTGGAGAATCCTGACTAATACCTACCAAGAAACACCCCAAACAGTCACAGCCCACAGGGAGCCTTTCCAGAAGTGGTTAAGTTGGAATTATCCTGTCCTCTGCTGACCATCCTCTCAGACATGGGTGCTTACCTCGGTTATATTCAGCAATCTGTTCTTTTATTAATCTTTTCAACCTTATCACATCTGTCCCAAGGTTCAGATGCATATATGCAGCTGCCTTCAGTACATCTCCACTCAAATTTCTTACATAAATCTCAAAATTAATACTTCCAAAACTGAAATCATGAGCTATTTTTGAGTTCCCATCTCCATGAGTCAAGTAGAAAACCTTGGTCCACCAGAGAAGCTCAGCATTTGGTTTTATAATTGCAGTCCTTTCTGACAGCCCAGAAAGCTGAACAGAGCCCTGGCAGTCTGCTTCCCAAGGAGGAGAGACCTGGCAAACACCCCAGGCTTCCAGCTGGGGGCCCGCATCCTAGGAATAAGGAATCGCCCCTTGCAAAGACCTCACTTTGAATCAGATAAATTCACAAATGGAGTGGTTGATCTGCCACTGTCTGAAATCCCTACTAGAAGTAATTCTCTCTGGAGAAAGATTCCATCACTCAAAGTCTTAAATTATCTCCACAATTTTTAATAAGAGTGTGCAGCATTCAATAAAAATGATTAGATGTGCAAACAGATAAGACCTGACCAAAAATAAACAGAAAAAACAGACAACAGAAACATACCCACAAGATATTGGATAATCAGCTATGATGAACACGTTTAGGAAATTGAATGATAAGATGAATTTTAGCAGATAACTGAAAATGATGAAAAAACTAAAATGGAAATTCTAGAACTGAAAACACAGTAACCAACATTAAGAATTCAGTAGATGGCTTAACAGCAGATAAGACACAGCTAAAGAGAGAGTGAACGGGAAGACAGCTCAAAATAACCATCTAGACTGAACCACAGGGAACAAAAGAATGAAAAATACAGAACAGCATGTAAGAGACAAATGACATAAGGTGAAAAGTTCTCATAAATGTGTAATTGAAGCCCAGGAAAAGTAGGAAGAGCACGGACAGAAGGAATATTTAAAGAGATAATGGCTCAGAATTTTCGAAAACTAATAAAAGACAGCAAATCACAGATTCGAGAAGCACTGCAGATTTATTCAAAACAAGCAAGCAATATATGCACACACAAAATAACCCACCTCCAGTTTAAGCATATCATCATTAACAGACGAAAACCAAAGAACAAAAGAAAAATTTTAAAGTAGCCAGAAACAATTGAAATCAAAAGATAAAAGATTATCTTTAAAAGTATTTAAAAGATAACAACTAGACTAGGATTCTATGCCCAATGAAAACATTCCTTAAAAATGAAGACAAGACAGATATTTTCAGATAAACAAAGCCTAAGAGAATTTGTCACTAGCAAATCTAAAACAAAGAGATCCTCCATGCAAAAGAAAATAATGCCAGATGGAAACTTAAAGATACAGCAAAGAATCAAGAGCAACAGAAGGGGTAAATCTAAATAAATACTGATGGCATAAACCAAAAATAATATCTCAGTGAGTTGAAAATATAGAGAGATGTAAAATACCCAATAAGAAAAGCATAATCTGTGAGGGAGGAATAAATGGAATTAAGGCGTTCTTAGGTGTCTGCACTGTCCTGGAAGAAGGAATATATTAACGTACATTAGATTGTGACACATCAGGGATGCAGTTCAAAATCTCTGAACCATTAAAATCATATAAATAACAAGCCAAAAGAGAGATAAAATAGGAAATAATAAAATAACTAATCCAAAAGAAGGGAAGAGAGAAGAGAAAAAGGAATATAGAGCAGGTGGGACAAACATAAAACAATTAGTAAAATGATAAATTAAAAATCCAAATACATTACCAAGAAGTTTTACATTAAATATAAATGGATTATGTATTACTACAATGAAAAGACACAGGTTTTGAGGCTGGACAAATCTTTTGATTGCTCACTATTGTCCTTAACACTGCTCACCAGTTTTTATTCACTTGTTTTCATCTTCTTCTGATGCTTTCCCTGTATTATTCAATAATATAGCTATCCATCTGCTTCTTGATGTATACAAAAAATAGTTTCCTGGAAAAGGCTGGGCAACTAGAAAATTAGTTATATCAAAATAATTTTTCTCCTATGAAATAAGGAAAATAAGTAAGCTTGCTGAAAAATTATACCATACTAATAACTATATAAAAACATTTAAAATATATTAAATGTATTAATAAATGGAGAATGATTGAAATGGGCACAAGAGGTCTTTTTTGGGGTGATGGAAATGTTCTAAATTTGGATCACGGTGATCAGTGTAGAACTCTGTAAATTTACTGAAAAGCATTGAATTGTACACTTAATGTATGTAAATTGTACCTCAAAAAATATGTCTAAAAAGTTTTTACAAAAGACAACTCTATGAGGTAGGTATTAGTAGTCCCATTTTATGGTTGAAGAAATTGGGGGTAAGAACTAAGTCATGTGCCCACATCAATTCTGACAGCAAGCTTTCATCCACGGCCTTCTGTTGTCACTCTATTTCACAGCTATAGTTACAATTTGGTTGGTCTCAAACCATGCTGTCAGGGAGGCAGGAAGGCAGTTACAACATCCACCTTACAGATGAGGACACTGAGGCTAGCATGGAGTCTCACACAGGACACAAAGCCCCCACCCTCCAGAAAGCCACACTCACTCTTCACTGAGGCCGCCAAGGTGGCCCAAGACTCGGTGGATGATGCTCTCATGGTCGTCCCGCAGGTGTGCCTGCAACACAGTGGACAGTGTGTGCTCCTCCATCCACACCTAGACCCCAGGACAGAGGGACAGGGGTCAACTCAATTTCATTTCATTCATCATTACTTTGTTGGATCAAAGTTTTGTTTCTTATTTTTAAAAATCCCCTTCTCCTTTGATTTAATTAAATTCTCTCTTATACTTTCTTCTAAAGTTTTAAAAAATTTCCTATTTGCATGTACATCTTAAAGCCATTTAATATATATTTTCTGTGGCATGAGGAAGGGATTTAATTGTCTCTGGATAAATGGATGCTAATTGTCCCAGCACCATTTATCTTTTTTATGACTGGCCTGTCGACGCCACCTTGTCTGATAGTTTCCATATGTACATGAATCTCATTCCAGACTCTTTTATTCTGTGGGTCTGTCTGTTCATTTCCGTACCAATAACTCCCTGCTTTAATTCCTGTAGTTTATCGCAGGACTTCACCACTGCTAGGGCGAGTCTTCCCAGGTTCTCTTGTATAAAACTGTCTTGGCTGTTCTTGGTTGTTTTTCTATACATGTGAATTTTAGAATCAGTTTATCCAGTTTGGGTAAACAACTCTTGGATTTCCTTGTAATTTGATTGAATTGCTAGATTAATGTGTAGAGAATCCCTGTCTTTCCAAAACTGAGTTTTCCTATCCAAGGGTCAGGCATTTCTCTCAATTCTTTCTTTATCCCTTCAATAATGTTTTATAATTAAGCTCCATCAGGCTCTTATAAACATCAGTCAGACTTATTTTACTGGTCACCATGTAGCTTTTATTCTGAAGAAAATCTTTATTTCACTATTGTCCTCTACTGCTTTGAAAGTTACCTTCTATTCTATTTCTATTCCTTCCATAGTTTTACATTTTTGACATATATTCCTGTCTCCACAAATCTAAAGTTAATCAGCACTTCTTTTACCTTAGGGTTTATGACTGTCAGCACGTCCGAAAATTCCTTATCCCTTATCCCTTTGAATATTATCTCTCCTCCACTCTCTCCATCCTTTCTTCCTAGAATTCCTGAAAGATTGAGGAGGTCCCTCCAGGACCTTCTCATTCTGTTCCTGTCCCTTCACCGCTCACATTCTCTATCTCTTTAGCTCTCCTGCTGTATTCTGGGCCACTCTCTCACACGTAGCTTCTAGTTCACACACTGCGTCTTCAGCCATATTTAATCTGCTGTTTAACTCATCCATTACATTTCTGTTTTCTCAACTATAATTTTATTTTTTTTAAGAATTAACTTACTTTTACTGAAGTATAGTTGATCTACAGTGTTGTGTTAGTTTCACGTGTACAGCAAAGTGATTCAGTTGTACATAAACATATGTGTAGATTCTTTTTCAGATTCTTTTCCATTATAGGTTATTATAACATAGTGAATATAGTTCCCTGTGCTGTACGGTAGGTCCTTGCTGTTCAATCTGTTTTATATATAGTAGTGTGTATTTGTAACAACTATAATTTCCGTTTGCAAAAGCATATGGTTTTTCGTCTGCTTTTTTCAGCATGTCTCGTTTTCATGCTAATCATTCCTTCTGTTGTTTTTTAATGTTTTAAACATAATTCCTTTTTAAGCTCTAACAGTCTCTTCATCTGAATTCCTTGGTGCTGGTTGTGGTCTAAGCTTGGCGTGCACTGGCCATGCTGGCTCTCACCTGTGGTGTGTTGTTCCTTGTGTGTTTTGTAATTTTGGATGTTAGCTCGTCTTCAGGAGGCTTCACCTGTGAAAATGCTGTGAGGTCCAAGGCCACACAGCTAATACATGAAAACGTGGGGCAGAGACTCAAACTTAAGTCTGTCTGTCTCTAAAGCTCCTCCCTGCCTATCTTGCACCACGAGGAGAAGCAGGCACCTGGAAACATGTAGCTGGCTTGTGTTACACCAAGGACCCAGTCACCAAGAGGAAACTCTCACCTTCCCACATGTGTGGCTTTTCAAAGGGCTCTCCCTCCAGCAGCCTGGAGATGGCCGTGCTGCGTGCGGGTGGAAGGCAGAAGCCCAGACCTCAGCTCCCTGGGCCTGGCGATCATAGCGCTTACACTGAGTCCCACAGGATCACACCGTGCCACCCAGAACTTTTCATTAAACTCAGTCTCTGGCTCCTCTTGGGAGGAGTCTCAATCATCTGTCGAAGTGCTTGGGAAACCGGAACATTCTAGAAAATTCTACACAGTCTAGATTTTCTACAAGGTAAATCAACATTGTCACTAAGGGCCATGAGGGTCTTCGGTGTGCATTTTGAGAACACAGTTAAAAAAACTAGCAACAGGATCCAAAGATGCTGAAGAGGACAGAGATCGTCAGACTGGAGGGCACCTGCCACTGTCACCACCTTCTTCAACATTAAAGAAGGCAGGTTTGTGAATGCTTAAATTCAGAGGCAAAAAGCTGCTTCAGTGGGCTAGAGTGCTGGCCCTGTTCAGTGCTACCGGGTCATTTTGTGGTTTCCAGTATGTTTACTCTTTGTTTCAAATTTTCACTTACTAAGGAGAGGAAGGGAGAAGGAACCAGTGGTCGGTGCATGGCTGCTACACGCTAAGAGTTTCAAGCACTTTCCTACTAACAGTGTGGATTTACAGGTGGGGCAGGCGGTACAGCCAACAGCTGAGGCAAACACTGGAGGGCTGGGGCAGGGAGGCACTGCAGATTTAAAAGCATGGTCAGAGCAGGCTTCATGGTGAAGGCGGGACAGGAGAAAGACCAGAAGCAGGAAGAGCGAGGCAGGGGCGCCCAGGGAGCTGGCAGAGCACAAGGACACGGGGGAGGCTGGCGTGGAGCGAGCTCGGGGAGACAGCGAGGAGGCCAGAGGACAACCAGGTCCTGACACGCGGGACCGTGTAGGGCACGGCGAGGACGCTGACTTCCACGCTGCATGAAATGAGAAGGGAGTTTCGAGCAGAGAAATGTCACAATGTGACAGTGTCTTTTACCCAATCTAATGTGCCAGTGATTATGAGATGCAGTTATTCTGGGTACCAAGTAGAGACAGAAATCACTGCCAATTAAATTAAGATGCAGCTCAATTTCAGAGACGTTAAAATGTTATTAAAATCTGCATCTTAAAAATGAATGATACAGAATATGTTTTAGAAGTTATCACTCTGGAGCAGGGATTGGCCAAGACGGCAGAAGAGGAAGGCGCCGGGCTCACTCTTCCCACAGGCACATCACATTACAGCTATTTACAGAGCTGTACCCACTGATGAGGAAGACCAGAAGACTAGCAGAAAGCATCAACAGCTACAGGTAAAAAGAAGGAACCACAACGAGATGGGGAACGGGGAGCATCACGGTTAGTCAAGTCCCACACCTGCAGGTGGGAGACCCATGAGCAGGAGGTTGATTACAATTCTAGAGGCTCTCCCCAAGGAGCGAGGGATCCGAGGCCCACACTGGGCTCCCCAGCCTGGCGGTCCTGCACCAGGAAGATGAGCCACCAGGTGTTTGGATCTGAAGGCCAGCAGGGTTTACTTTCAGGAGACCCAGAGGGCGGTGGGAAATAGAAACTCTGCCCTTACAGGGCGCACACAAAATCTCACACATTCCAGGACCCAGGGCAGAAGCAGGAATTTTTTTTTAAGATTTTTTTTTCTGTTTTTGTTTTGGGGGGGGGACGTAATTAGGTTTACTTATTTTTGAAGTGGAGGTACTGGGGATTGAACCCAGGACCTTGTGTGTACCAAGCACGCACTCTACCACCAAGCTATACCCTCCCCCAGAAGCAATAATTTGAAAAGACGCACCTGTTAATCTTGGAGAGCTTCCCAGAGAGATAGCAGGCAACTGGAGCACAGCCCAGGACACAGACACTGGCAGAAGCCATTTTGGGAGCTCATTCTACCAGGCGGACACTGGTGTGGGTTAGCCCCATTCTGGGGGCCTCCCTTCAGCCCACCAGCTCGTCAGCACCAGGGCTGGGACACTTCGGGCCAAGCAGCAGCGACACAGCCCCACCTACCAGCAGGCCAACTGGCTGAGGACTCCCTGAGCTCCAGCTGGCCCAGGACCCGGCCACCTAAGGACTCAGGACCCTGCCTCACCCACCAGCAGACCAACACCCACTCAGGGACCCCCGGGGCCCTGCAGCCAGAGACCCCAGGACAGGACCTGGCTCTGCCCACCAGTGGTCTTAGGTAATTTTTTGGATATGTCTCCTCAGGCAAGGAATACAAAAGCAAAAATAAACAAATGGGACTAAATCAAACTAAAAAGCTTTTGCACAGTGAAGGAAACTATCAATGAAATGAAAAGGCTGCCTACTGAACAGGGGAAGACATTTGCAAAGGATATGTCCCATAAAGGGGTTCATATCTAAAATATACAAAGAACTAACATAAATCAACATCAGAAAAACAAACAACCTAATTAAAAAATGGGCAGAGGATCTGAAAAGACATTTTTCCAAAGAAGAAATACAGATGACCAACAGGCACGTGAAGAGATGCTCAGCACCGCTAATCATCAGGGGAATGCCAAATCAAACCCGCAGCGAGGTGCCACCTCGCACCTGGCAGAGTGGCCATCATCAAAGAGACAACAAATAACAAGCATTGGTGAGGATGTGGAGAAAAGGGAACCCTCATGCATTACTGGCGGGGATGTAACTTAGTGCAGAAACTGTGGAAAACACTATGGCGATTGCTCAAAATATTAAAAATAGAACTACCTCTGCAATCCAGCAATTCCACTCCTGGGTGTTTATCCACATAAAATGAAAACACTGATTTGAAAAACTATCTGCATCCCTATGTTCACTGCAATCTTATTTACAATAGCCATGATATGGAAGTAAACTCAGTGCCCATCTATAGAAGAATCGATAAAAAAGATGTGATATATGCATACACACACACACACACACACACACACACACACACACACACACACACACAGTGGAATACTACACAGCCATTAAAAAGAAATGAAATCTTGCCATTCATGACAACATGGACAGACCTAGAGGGTATTACACTAAGTGAAGAAAGAGACAGAGAAAGACAAATATGGTATGATTTCACTTATATGTGGAACCCCAAAACAAAACAAATGATCGAATGTAATGAAACTGAAACAGTGATAGATTAAGAGAACAGGTGGCTGACAGAGGTGACAGGTGAGGGAGATTAAGAGGTACAAACTTCAGCTGCAAAATAAATGAGTCACAGGTATGAAATGTACAGTGTAGGGAATATAGTCAATAATTAATGTCTTTGTATGGTGACAGGTTGTAACTAGACTTACCATGGCAATCATTTTGAAAGGTACAGAAATATCGAATCACTACGTTATGTAACAGGAAATAACAGTGTTGTAGGTCAATCACACTTCAAAAACAAAGAAGCAAACCAACTTATAATAAAAAGACACCAGATTGCGGTCACCAGAGGTGAGGATGGGGGAAGGAGGAACTGGATGAAAGCAGTCAAAGGGTGCAAGCTGCCAGCTGTAAGGTAAGTAATGCTAGGGATGTAATGTGCAACACGATAAATGTAATTCGCACCACTGCATGTTATATACGAAAGCTGTTAGAAGAGTAAATCCTAAGAGTTCTCATCACAAGGAAAACAATTTTTTTTCCTTTTCTTTAAATTTGTATCTACAAAGATGATGGATGTCACTGAACTTATTGTGGTAATCGTTTCATGACGTATGTAAGTCAAATCATTATGCTGTATGCCTTACACAGTGCTGTGTGTAGATTATATCTCAATAAAACCGGAAGAAAAAAATTTTAGTGAAAGCATCACTCTGGCTAGGGGTTAGGAGTAGACTTCAAGGGGTCAGTGGATTCAGAGACACCAGAGGGCCAGCTGTCATAGAGATCCAGACGAGAGGTGTGGTGGCATTGACCAGGATACTCAGAGTGGAGGTAATGGAAAGAGGTTACAGTCTGGATCAGACTGAAGGTAGAATCATGCAATTCCCTGTCAACTGGATAGAAGCTGTGTAAGAAAGAGGAGTCAAGGATACCTGAGGTTGTCTGTCCAGCCGAATGGAAAGATGGAGAAAGACAGTGGGCAGAGCAGGAAGGTCAACAGCTCTGTTTCAGACACACTCAATTTGCCTGCCTATCAGTCATCTAGATGGAGACCACATTAGAGAGCTGAGTTCAGGAACGGATTCTGAGCTGGGGATATAAATGTGGGCATTGATGGTCCTCGGTCCAACAACCCCGGAGGAACTGAATCCTGCCAAGAACCACAGAGCAGGCTTGGAAGCCACTCTTCCCTGGTCCAGCCTTTGGATGAGACCCCAGCTGCAGCCCTGACTGCAGCCTGTGAGATTCCCCTAGGAGAGAACTCAGCTGAGCTGTGCCTGGATTTCTGACCCACGGAAACTGGGACAGAAGAAGTATGTGTTGTTTGTTTTAAGCTGCTAGTTAGGCAGGTTGTTACGCAGAGAGTGTGCAACTGGGTGAGATCACCAAGAGACTGCACATAGGCAGAGAAGAGGACCACGGATTGCATCCAGGGCTCTGGTGTCTGGACATGAGGGCGATGAGAAGTAATCAGCAAAGGAAACTGAGAAGAAGCCACCACTGAGGAGGCAGGACAAGCAAGACAGTCCAGCGAGGGTTTCAAGGAGGAGGGGAGCCCAGTCTGCCCAACGCTGCTGCCGAGGGCTCAGCACAGGTGAGATGAGGCCGGGCGAGGGCGAGCTGCCTGGAGTGGGCTCCAGAGAGCGCGGGAGGAGTGTGAGGAGGGGAGCCAGGCTTCAAAACCTGCTGGACGGACTCTAGCGTTGGCGTTCTTCACCTTCATGCCACAGACTGCATCACCTGCTGCACTCCTTGTTACAAATGCAGACTTTTGTGTGATGGTGCGTGAGTTTCCTATTGTTATTGTAACACATGACCACAAACTAAGTAGCTGAAAACAATGCAAACATATTATCTTAGAGTTCCGGAGGTCAGAAGTCCAAAATGGTGCTCAAGGCGGGTAAAATCCAGGTGTCATTGGGTCTACATTCCCCTGGAAGCTCCAGGGCAAAATCCCTCTCCTTGCCTTTCCAGCTTCGAGAGGCCACCTGCATTCCTTGGCTTGTGGCCCTTTCCTCCGTCTTCAGATCCAGCGATGGCTGGCTGAGTCTTTCTCACATCGCATCATTCTGACACCACTTCTCCTGCATCCCCTGTAATGACCCTGGGCCCACCTGCATAATCAGGACAATCTAGCCATCTCAAGACTCTTAACTTACTTCACATCTGCAAAGTCCCTTCTGCCACGTAAGGTAACATATTCACAGCTTCTGGGAATGAGGATGCGGACATCTTTGAGGGGACGCTGAGCATCCTTCTGCCTAACTCAGCAGACTGGGGAGAAGCCCAGAAACCTGCGTTAGAACTGATCACACTTTGAGAATCAGCATTCTACAACTTATTCTAATTGTGTGACTGATAAATTTCACAAAATTTAACAATTTTCCTGAGTAACAGGATATGAAATCATCAAGGCCTTTTGGATAGAAAATACATGGAAAATGCAATTCATTGAGTGTGTGTTTGATTTTCCGTGAATAGTTTTGTTGGTGCTTTTCTTCTCATGACTAAATATTCCTCTGACCCACAGAAAGTTCATCTCTCATTTGTACTATCAACAAGAAAATATGGAAAGTAAGAGAGAATATGGATCTCTAAGTACCCTGTGGTAATTTAAGGCAATTAAACAATCAATCAGTAAATTAACTATGACACACACACTCTGAGAAACAGTCTTGGGTCATACTTATTTAATCAGTTGATGAGGCCATTACCTTTCCTGCTTGCCTCTTGCACGCAGAACTGCCCTGGAACTTCTGCACCAGCAAAGGAAAATTAACCCGCATGCATACACTCATAAAGTAAATAAATAAATAAAAAACCTAGAAGTTATGAATCGTCTGATATCTGCTTAAAATAAGACTCATAACTAGAGGGTTTTAGATGAATCAAGGGTGTTTGCCTAATAATTTATCAGAAATGAAACCCTGGAGTTTTTCAATGTCAATGTCATTAAGCGATTAAACAGATACTGTGCAATCGGTCTTAACCTGCATTATCTCACAGCCCCCGTTGGGTATTTTAATCTCTATTTTTCACATGAAAGCTGAGGTTCTGAGAAATTTAGCAAGTTGTGCAAAATCAAAGTTGTGGGTCAGTGAACTGGCTAAAGTCACCCAGTCCTTTAATGGAGTTGCTCTGGTTCAAACCCAGGTGATCAGTTTCCAAGGCTAGAAGCCCGTCTGCAAACCACAGCTGTCTCTAAAAGACCTCACTCCATTTGAGGAGCCAACATCAGACTCACTTGGTGAATTTTCCAAATCACCGAGGCCCAGGTTCCCCCTCTGTTCCCAGAAACTAAATTGTATGGCCTGGGGCCCCGGATTGGTATGAATCACCTTCATTACATCCCTGGGTAGAATACAGGGTCAAGGTAACCCTGCAGTAATTTCCAAAGCTGCACCATTGTTGCTGGAAAGGCAGCCAAGTTTTTCTGAGCATTTGCTATAACCCAGTTACTGTGCTTTGAACGAGGAAGTGAAAATAAGAGAAGCAGGGCTGTTGTCCTCCAGAACATACAGCCAAACGCAGGGGACCACGGGCTACCGATGACAGGGCAACACGATGCCGCCGACGGAGGACTGGAATTAACTAGAAGGAGGTCTAACAAATCAGACAGGCAGGAAACTAGGCCCTGCGCCTGCCCCGCGGCTGGGAATAGCCCAGTGTTTGCATGAGGCTTTCCTTTATTTATTGGTACTTTGGACAGCTCCCATCTGTTCTGTTCCGTGCATCCGTTGTGTATCTTTTGTAACTAACTGAACACTCAGCGTAAAGAGACAGGGTGTTTCTTATAACAAGCACCCAGGGCTGGGCAGTCCAGGGCTGGGCAGTCCAGGGCTGGGACAGTCTGCCTCTCTGCCCCCACCCCGGGCACATCAGCCTCTGTTCTGCATCCTGTTCTGCCTGTAAGTCAGGAAGGCGGGCGCACCTCCAGGCCTCCTGTACGTGCTCTAGGCAGGAAGAATGGGAATGCTGGTGAAGAGGATTTCTCCTAGCAGCACCCGGCCCTTGTAACAGGGGAGAGAAGCCCTGTGCAGGCACCACACCTTGTCTCACAGCCAGAACTGCATCACTCAAAACACCGACAGATACCAGGATACTGACCACGTCACTTCTAGAGCCTCTAGCGTGCAGGAAAGCAAGAGAGATAGGAAATGCGGGCACTTTTGTGTGTCACATTTGGAATTTTGACAAGTTTCAGGATTTTAAGAATAAAGTTGACATGCATTAATTTCCTGTAATGCATTGCCGCAAACTGTGACTTAACACACATTTATTATCTTACATGTAAGTTCTGGAGGTCGGACGTCTGAAGTGAAACGGAACAGGCTGTGCTCCTTCTGGAGGATCTGGGGGGGATCCATTCCTTGCCTATTCCAGCTTCTCAAGGCTGCCTGAGGTCCTGGGCTAATGTCCGCATCACTCCAGCCTCGGCTTAGGCCATCACACCTCCTTTTCTGACTCTGACCCTCCTCCTTCCCTCTTAAAAGGACCTTTGTGATTATAGTGGGCTTACTCACATAATCCAGAACACTCTCCACATCTCCAGATCCTTAATGTAATGGCACCTGCAAGGCCCCTCTTGCCCTGGTAGGTAACATATTCACAGGTTCTGGGGACTAGGATGGGGGCATTATTCTTTTGGGAGCATTATTCTACCTACCGCGTATGTACATGGTTTTAATAATGGAATAGACTTTCACTGAAAAACAGGAGTCCTGTGTGTGCAGCTCCTCCCCGAGTCCACTCCCCTGAGAAACGCCTTCTGTCGTTTATTTCTATTGTTCTCAAGCACAGACTTTGCTGCCTTTGTTGGATCAGCTGAAGGCATTATCTACTGACTTCCTATCCCACCAACCTTGGTGGGCGGTTGTGAAAAGTTGGCTACCAGAATCTTGGCAAAGCCCCTAGCACAGGCACTAGGGGATGCTCAGAGGGGAAACCTCTCATTATTCTTCCTAAGTTAAAAAAAAAAATGCAGACTCAAGACCCACGTTTACAAAATGCTGCACCTGCTTCTCTTGCTCCAGGAGGTCTTGGAAGAGTTTCCACTGCTGATTCCGGAAGCGATCCGACTTCCCCAGCTGCCGGGCGGCGTTCTCCTGGGCCTCCTGCCTCAGGTATTCACACTCCGCCTGGGAGAGGTTGGTCATGCGGGGGAGCGTCTGAAGGAACAGGGCGTCCACGAACTTCTGGAACGTTTCCATGGTGCTGCGGTACAGCTCCTGAAGGATGGAGTTATAAGTCATGTCCTCAACCCGGGCAGGGCCGTGGGCTTCCAGCAAGACACAGAGGAAATCCAGGAAAGGAAATTCTCAGATCACGCACACACGCGCACGCACACACACACACACACACACACACACACGGAGTCGCTGCCTTCCAGCCCTCTCACCCCCACCCAGTCAAGCCCCAGCCCCAGCCCCAGCCCTGCCCTCCTGCCCCAATGAGCCCTCCATCACTGGAGTCTCCTCTAAGCCTCCACCCAGATTATTTTCACAACCCTCACTGGTCCCTCTGCTCCCCTCGGCCCTCTTCATTGAGGCGAGCTATCTGCACAAGCACAGAGCTTTGGGTTCCAGCTCAGTAACTTGGAAGGTCTATCTTTCCATCACAGTCAGAGTGCTTCTCAGGGTTTCCAGATGGTCCTGCCTCGCTTCTCTCCATTCTTTTCCCTTCAGCCCACTGCCCGCACTCCATTCTCTTTCTAAAATTGTATGTTTTTTAATCATGAAAACCAAAAACCCATAAATAATAGTATATTAAACACCTCTGAATCCACCACTCAGTTTTCCATTTCTTTTTCAGATTAAAACAGTAAACATTATAGATTAAGTTGGAATCCTTTGTTTTCCCTCTGCTATTCTTTTCCATTCCCTCCCAGCCTCCTCAGAGACAGCCATCTCCATGAATTCATCATCTCTGCTTCCAATTTGGATTTCTATACTTTCACCGTATTTTTTGTCCATAAATGTGGTTTCTGATGTTTGTGTTAATTCACATAAATGGCATCTCATTGCACGTTTCATTATAGAGATGCTTTTTCAAGCCTCTCCCCTGGCCCCACCTCCAGGCACTTTCATACCTTAAACGGACTCCTCTTCACCCTGCAAAACCCCTGCAAAATAACCCCTTCTCTGTGAAGTCCTGCCAGGGCTGCTCAGACTAACATGGGCATTTCTGACCCGGGCTTCCACAGCTCTTTGGTTTGCCCCACCAGGGCATCAAAACTACAATTTATCTGTCATCCTTTCCAGACCACAACTAACCCAGAGCAGAGGCTGCATCCTACTCAGATCTGCATCCATGTCTCATATCCTCCTGGACCAAGCACCTGGTGGCAGTTTCTGAAAGCATCATGCAGCAACATGATACAGAAGGCCCACTCCCCCGTCTCCATCAAGGACCTCCCCACACATGTTCCAAACTCAACTTGAGGTCTCCCCTTCTGGGAAGGCCTCCTGACCACATATATTTTTGTGGTCACTGGCTGTCTGATTGTCCTTTTCATGGACTAGATCATGAGGTTTCTTAAAAACAAAGTCTTATTACATTAGCATCTGTAGGGCCTAGAAAAGCACCTGGCAAATATCAGGTGATAACATTGTAATTGTTAATAATTACAAATCCTTACTGTGCGCCAGGGAGTGTGATAAGCACTTTTCTTGTATAATCTCATTCATCCTTCTAATAGTTCAATGAAGATGTTCTATTATAATTACCATTGTTCTATAGATGAAGAAGCTAAGACCCAGAGAAGATCAGTAACTGGACACTTGTAGAGGGTGGGTCCTGGCTGTTAGACTATATTGGACTCATGCTCTTAACCTGTATGCTCCAAGGACAATAGTTCTTTTTTGGGAAAAAAATTCTCAGCTTTTAGCTTGGCATACCTAGGTCAGAGCTGGTGTGCTCAGTGGATGTAAGTTAAACTCAAATCAATGTTAATTAAACCCGATGGATGCCAGGCTTTAAAAAGCTCATGACCAAGCTGAAGTTTGCTCAGGGTAAAGTGATCATGATGGGGCACAAGGACACACCCACTTTTAAAGGGTTTAGAGATCCCACTTTTGATAGTGGCCAACCAGGTAATTTGAACCCATTCTTCCCACTGAGGATGAATTTTTTTTTTCTTAAAGCTAGACAAAATGTTTATTAAATCATCATTAAAGTCCCGAAGAGCTAACAAGGTAGTGTAATAGGAAAGAACAAATCTGACTCCATATTAGCTCTGTTCCTTTGGCTCTAACCCTGTGATCTGTTTCCTGGGCTCAGTCATGCTGGTTTGGCACCTTTTGTAGAAGAATCTTGCCTAGAGCTTGAAATATACAGGCAAGCCCATTCTCAAGGCTCTGACCTTTAACGGTATTAATACTTTCCTATTCATATAAAGATAAAAAGTTGCAGAATAGAAAATAACATTTGCCTTGTTAGAGGTTTATAGGGACACTATGACCCGACCCACGTGGACAGCTGCAAGAACAAAGGATTCTGACACCAAGAAGTTTGCACCAACCAACCACAGCCTGTTCCTTTTTTAGAATAAAAGGAGCCTGAGCTCTGACTTGGGGAAGATGGTTCTCCAGGATGTTAGTCTCCCACCTTCTTAGTCTGCCAGTCTTTCTGAATAGTTTCGTTATTCCTCGCCCCAACACCTCGCCTCCTGATTTACTGGCCTGTCGGGTGGCGAGCAGAATGAGTCTGGACTTGGTAACAGTAGTGCAAGTGCAGGGGCCAAGGTCTCAGAGAAGACACAAAGACAGAAATGTGTCCAGCCCTTGGGCTGCATGAAGGGGTGGGGTTGGGGGTGGGGTCAATCCAGAGGACAGCTGCACGGCTGAGTGCACTTCTGACCGCCTCCAGCAGCTGAAGGGCCAGAAGGTGGAGCTCATGGCTCCCCGTGGGTTGGGGAGCCCACAGCTGGAGCCCAAAAAGCTGCAGCAGAGAAACATGAGTGAAATGGAAGAAAACTAGTTCAGACTGGTTTAAATGGACTGCAACTTGGAGTCTGTTCATGTGGAGATCCATGATATTTCAAGTCCTGACCTTGAACTAAGGTGACTCTGGATCATGAGAGACCCAGTCACCTAGCAGAAGCAAAGGAAAATTCTCTTTGGAGGAAGAGAACATAATTCTACGTTTGAAAATGATTTTACAAAGGAATATACAAATGTGAGATAAGGCATACAATAAAAAATAGACAGGTACATGAGGAGACAAGAACACAAACAACAGGCATGAAAAACGCGCCCACAGGTGGTCCAGAGAGTGCAGTTACAAGACATGGACTTTGAAGTATTGATGCTTACTGTGCTCAAGAAGTTAATAGCCACTCTTAACCCTTAACGCAAAAAGCTGGGAATTATAAAAAAAGCAACACTACTTAGTTAAAAAAAAAATTAGAAATTCTGGAATTGAAGGACGTTGTCCGATAATAAGAACCTAACGTATAGATTTCATTGCAGTTTAGATGCAGCTGAAGAGAGAATTATTGCTGGGAGATAGATCAGGAGCAAATCCAGGACAAAGTCAGGAGACACTGAAGGATGGGAAATATGGAGGAGATAAAGCTAAGATACAGTGAGCAAGTTCGACAAGTTCAACTGGATTCCCAGGAGGAAAGAAGGCAGAGTCCAGGCAGAGTAATATTGGAAGTGATAATACAGAAGTGTATCAAAACTGATGAAAGAAATACAGAGATGAGGAAAGTGAGGCTGCACCCGGACGTGGAGAAGAGAGGTAAGTCAGCTCACACTCGGGGCCCTGGCGGTCAGGCTCCGGGTCTCATGATGTAACCAGGATGCTCTCTGGTAATTTTTTTTTTTAAACAAAGAACAAATGAATGAGAGTATCACCAGGACCTAATAAACACAAGCTCATTCTGTGTTACATTAATAGCAGATAAAAGTCTCTAATGAAGAAAGCACTTTTAGGGATTAAGGGAATCAGTTCACGGTACCAAAAGGTTTAATTCACCAGAAAGATGCAAAGGTTCTCAACTGTAGGCACCTCATGGCATTACCCAACTGATGCAATCTGTCACGCCAACAGAACAAAGCAGAAAAATATCTGATGATTTTGTGAATAAATGAGAAAAAAGTCTTTTACAAAATTTAATTGCCATGCATAAGACACACACCTGGCCAAACAGGAATGGAAGGAAACTTCCTTAATCTGAAAAAACAAACAAACAAACAAACAAACAAACAAAAAACCCAAAAAACTATAGCAAGCATTATACCTAAGGGCGGAAACTACGAAACAATAGTAAGAAAAATTAGTAAGACCTAAGTAAATGTAGAGATATACCATGTTTCTGGATTGGAAGATTTGATATTGTAAAGGTGTCCATCCTTATAAATTCAAAATACTAACCAAATTGGTGTTCATAGCAACAGTGATGGAGGATGCGGACTGAAGGTACACACACCCTTTAACCCAGCAATTCTGCCCCTTGCTACACGCCCGAGAGGGACACGCACGCGTGTGTCTCAAACACCATCTGCAAGAAAGCTCCTATCAGCAGAAAGGGTAAATGGTGGCATGCTATGCAGGGAGATCCTACAGACCAATGAGCAAGAATGAACTACTGCTACACACAACACAGTACAACAGTATGTATAAAATTGAGAGACGGACACCTGACCTACAAGAGCGCATGCTATATGATTCCATTCATATAAAAGCAGGGACTTGAGTTCCACATAAGCCAGGATATGGCTCCTGTGAGCAGTGAGGGGAGGGGGGTTGGGAGGAGGTGTGAGGGGGCTCCCGAGGTTCTGCCATGATCTCTTTCTCAATCTGGATGGTGGTTACACAGGTGTATTTTTGCCTCTAGGGACATTTGGAGGTGACGGTCCCGAGCATCTCAGAAACGGAAGAGGCCTCAGATACGACCTGGTTTCTGCCTGGGTCACTCAGACAAAGTGTGCCAGGGTCTCAGGGTCCCCAGCCCAGAAGGATGTGAGGTTCTCACGCATGCCCAGAGCCTGGGGTTTCTCAGCCGATCCCACCTGGAGGCCACGTACCTGGCAGAGCGCGGCCGCGGCCTCCGTGGCTCTGACGTTCTCGTCCTCCTCCAGGCCACTCTGCTCCAGCCTCTGCCTCTCCAGGACCTCGTGAAAAGCCTGGGAGCAAAACAGGATGCTGAATCTGGTAGAAAAATGCTGACTTATTCTTTCCCCAGAAACACCTCCTCCACTGACTCTGCCTCTCAGACTGGAGGGACGTTCACCCTTGATTTGTACACAAGGAAAATGGGGTGCGGGGGGTGCCACATGACCTCCACTTGCAAATTGTAGCCAAGGCCAGGACCAGTGAACCTGACCTCCAGGAAAGCCAGACTATTCTGTTGTCCACCCGTCATGAAGAGGTGCCACTGGCCCCCTGTCACCCTTCTCTCTTGGCCACAAGCCACCCAGACCTCATTCTCTGACTTCAGCTGCGGGGGACCAGGCCGTGGGAGGCCCGCCCAGTGGAGCCCGAGCCTGGCAGGGGCCACTAAGGGTCAGTGTGGTCAGTGGCCACCAGGCCTCTGTGATCACATGGCGAGGCCCTACCCTGAGGAGCCCAGCAGAGTGACAGGGAGGTGTGCACCTGATGCCTCAGACACAGTCAGAGAGGCCGAGAGCACAACCCCCCGGGGCGGACTTCCCTTAGGGGCAGCGTCCCCGTTGCTGGGGAAGCATGTAAGCCAAGTCCTGAAGGACAAGGAGGGGTCCCTGGAGGGCAGATGGGCCAACACACTCTCCTTCCAGGCTCAACAGGCAACAGCAGCGGGACCAGGCAGTTAGAACCCTCTGGCCTCGGTGGGGGCCGGGCGGGAGGTAAGCGAGGGGGTGGGGTGCAGGGACCAGAGAGGGAGGGGCTGGTGCAGGGCCAAAGTCCGTGTTTATTTACTCATTCTCTTTTTTCTTTCTTTAACACGGAACCTTCATGAATTTGCATGTCCTTCCCGCGCAGGGGCCACGCTAACCTCTGCATCGTTCCTGTTTTAGTACACCTGCGGCCGAGGCGAGCACCACCCACTCGTTCTTTGTTCATTCGGCCGTTTATTTGTTGTTCGTTCGTTCTTCATTTAATCATTCAATTATTCGTCCTTTTGTGTCCACCATCCATCCATCCGTTCATTCACTCTTTTGGCTCTCACGCAGTCATCTGCTGCTCATTCATTCATTCATTCATTCACGCATGCTTTGCTCAACCCTTCCTTCCTTGGTCCCATGTCTCCTGAGCACCAGTGTGTGCCGGGCTGTGCTGAGATCCTGGGTCACAGAGCTGATGCTGTCACGTCCTCCACACTCAGGATTTGCGCTGAGCAATGTGACATCAGGGAGAAGGGCCTGGAAATCTCACGGAGAGCTGTATAATCATATCTTTCCACTCTCATTTCAAATGTATCTTCCCAAGACAGAAACAGCCCCCACCCCACTTTATGACAAACCCCAGAACCCCCAGGCGAGGGCCGTGCAGGGAGGCTCTGCGGGTGGGGTGGGGGAAGGGCACTGGACCAGGGACCCAGGGATGTAAATGCCTCTCCTCTTCTTGGGGGACCCTCTGCTGGCTCGTCACTGGGGTGTTGCTGCCGTCACCACCACGCTTGCCCCCAGGGAGCACCTGTGCCTGTGCTCTGGGCTGAGCCTGGACCCAGATTCTGTCCTGCCATCCCCTCGGCAGAGCTGAGACAACGTGTTCCAAATGCTAACTCAGAGCAGAGGGGCCCAGAGAAACAGTCGGGTTGTGGCTGCCCCTTACTGGCTTTGGCCGAGTCCTAAGAACCCTGTATCACCCAGATGAGAAAGCCAGAGGGTTAGCCACGTGCCCAAGGTCACTCACAGCGGCAGACTCACGTCCAAACCCAGGTCCCGCCGCCCCAGCACCCAAATGCGTCACTCCCATGGGGGATGCCCAGGACAAACAGCCCCTCCCCCAGCCTCCCCGCCACCCCGCAGGACAGGCAGGGGCAGAGGTCTGTCCTCTCGCCCTGACAACTGCAAGTCCTGGGCCTTCCAGCCTGTGCTGGCGCCAGCGCATTCTTTCCCCTCAAGCAGGGTGACTTCTTGCTTCCTGTCCTCCTGCAGGTCTCCTTGACCCCTGCCCAGTCCAGACCAGGACGGCTGTCCAGCTGGTCCTCTCTGGTCCTGCCCACTCAGCTCCACAAGCCGGCTCCTCCCCTGACTCGGCACCTGTCCCAGCAAGGGGCCCCATCCCCTTGTGAGAGCCTGCCTCACACCTGGGACTTGCCAGTCCCTTCGGGTCCACATTTCCCACTGGCTCCCATGGTAGGTAGGGACCCCGTGGCGTGCCTCGCTGGCCCCTCCCACTCATCTCTCCAGCAGCCCGGTGAGGACGTGCTGCTTTTATCAGAAGCAAGATGGGACGCAGAGCTCAAGGCACTTGTCTAAGGTCACTGGGCTGACAGGTGGGAGGTGAGGAGAGACCTCCTGTCTGCTGGATGCTGAAGCCTCTGGCTTCTCAAGCGCAGTAAGGGGGACCAGAACACCCCGCTCCGCCCGCACGGCTCTCCCAGGACGGCCGCGCCTGAGGACGTGGGGGCGATCGGGAGCAGGGTCACCTGCAGGAACTCCTCAGGGTCGGCGGTCCGCGGCAACTCGGCCAGGAAGCACCTCCGTTCCTCCTCTTGAGCCAGCGTGAGCTTTTCCGTCCTCTCCGCCTGGCGAACCTGGGAGGCCTTGACCAGGTCTTTGCCTCGCTGGACAAAGTCTGAAACCGACATAGAACAGGGACATCGCCAGTTGCTCTCCTGGCAAAGCGTCCACTGGCTGCGTGAGGAGCGTCAGACACTCAGGGGCAAGTCCCATTTTTATTTTCCTCTGATCACTCAGGCACAATGGCTTCCCAAAGTCTGGTATTAGGAGCCCCTGGCCCCTCAAAGCCCATGGGTCCCCGTCATTTGAAGGAAACCCCACTTTCCCTTGGGCCGAGGGCCCAGAGGTTTTGTGGAGCTGCGGTACAGGGCCGGGCCAACCTGCCCAGGAGATAAACAAACGGGTGTTTTCCTGGGGAAAAGAGTGTAGGGGACAAGTAAGTGGCATGGGAGGGACAGAGGACAGAGAGCCCGGGTCTGCAGGAAGATGGTGGCATTTCAGACTGGAGTTGAGACTTGAAAACTTCGAGGGTGAATTGTTAGATCAGCAGAAGAGGAGGAGGGTGAACCCAAGGGCAAGGCCCCCTGGTGTGGGGGAGGGTAAACTCGACTGGATCTAAAACAGCCCCTTAGCACACCCAGGTCACAGCACTGGGGGCTGGGGTCTACCCGTGAGCAAGATCAGCCCAGATCTCAAGATGTTCCTGGTCCAGGGAAGAGGAGAAACGTGGAAGGAGAATGAATTATGTGCTGGATGAGGGTTGGGGCAGGGGGAGGTGCAGGATGAGGAGCCGGCAGCATGGGACCCCAGAGACGGCTCCTGGGAGTAGAGCTGATGAAGAAGTCGGCCCGATTCTGCTCCCTTGGGTTTTGAGGAAGATGCTGTGTGAAGAGGCTGGAGAAGCAAGTGAAGGCCAGGTCACAGGGGGCTTCTGCCCTTGGCGACGTTGGTTTCAGCATCTCCCCACCCCCCTCTTACACCCACACACGTCAGAGTGCCTTCTGCACGTGTCATAATGCAATCACACTTCCTTGGGTTTGATCTGAGGATCTGTTTAGCCTCCAGCACCAATGGAAAGAGTGTGTTCAGGTGCCCAGGAGAGACCAGAGTCTTCCCTCTGCCCCTGACTGTCTCCTTGCCTCCCCCGTCTTGTCCAAGATTAACAGACTCTGACCAATGGGCACCGTTTCAGCATCCCATCCCAGCCACTCTCTGCTCCTGGGGACTCTTTCCACTAGTCAAGTCCCGGCCACCGTGTGTGATGACCCTCGAGCCCAGATGCAGTCAGATTCTACATGGTCCAGAATTTCAGTCAACAGCAGACTTCCATATGGTCACAGAGCCATAGCGACAAGTGACACAGACATCTGTGGAAGGGCCTGGCTGGAGTCCTGAGGTCCCAGGATTAAACGACTGTCCCCTGGCCCCATCTCCAAAGGGCAGCAGACAGGCATGGCAGAGGGGACGTGAGCAAGCATAGAGGACCAGGTCTTTGGCTGCAATGGAAACCTGGTGCCAGGGACCGGACTGTGTCCCTCCGAATTGATGTGCTGAAGTCTGAAACCTTGTGTGACTGTCTTTGGACATGGGGCCTAGAAGGTTAAGTGAGGTCAGAAGGATGCAGCCCTCATCCCACAGGGCTGGTGCTTTATCAGAAGAGGAACAATGCAAGAAAGCTTGCTTTCTGCCAAGGAAAGAGCCTGCGAGAAGGCGGCCCTCTGACAGCCCTCATCAGGAACCAAACCGGCTGCACACTGATCTTAAACCTCCAGCCTCCAGATCTGTGAGAAAGAAATGTCTGTTGTATGAGCCCCCCCGTCCGTGGTACCTTGTTAGGCAGCCCCAGCAGACGAAGGAGGCCCAGACTCTACTTCCACTCAGCCCTGGCCACACGTGCAGCCTTGGGTCAACACTGATGGGCTCTCCTGCCAAGGGTGTGAGGAAGCTGGTGCAGAGGCGGTACCCACCCTGCAGGTGGCAGACCTGGGTTTCTCAAGGGTCCCACCAATGGTGTGACCTGGACCAAGTCTCAGATGCCCTTGACGTCTTGAGCCCTGACCCTCCCATCTCCCAGGGTCAGCCCCGGGGGGCAGTACCCTACGTGGGAAACAGCCACGCCGGGTTCTATCCCGTCCCGCGGGCCCGACCACTGCCCACCGTCGTCGCCCACCCGCAGCTGAGCAGGACCTCATGACTTCGTGCCCGGCTTCTGGGTGTTTCCACCCCTTTGCCCTCTGCACGTTCCAGGTGGTTCTCGGTCAGCCTGAATCACCGGTGACTGTGTGGAGCAGGCAGCCCCAGCTCCGAGGCGGCGGCCCTGCTTACCTCTGCTTTATGGGAAGGCAAGCGAGGCTCAGAGGAGTTAAGTGACGGGTCCCCCGAGGCAGACCTGGTGCGGGTCCTATAGGGGCCGCTCCACGTCTCCTGACACCTGCAAGTGCGGCCACGCGCCCCGGCCCCGATGCCCAGCAGCACGGGGGCCCAGAAGGATGGCGCCCTGGCCCGCTCGCTCACCTCGGCGGAAGCGCTCAGCCTCCTCCCAGAAGGCCTTGTGCTGCTGGGTCAGCAGCTCCTCCTTCTGTCGCCCCGAGAGCTTGCCCTCGACGGCCAGCAGCTCCAGGCCGCGGGAGATGGCAGCCAGCCGGCACTTGGTCTCCTCCTGGATTTGCAGCTTCAGGAACTCAATGGTTTTGGCCATGTGCGCCCGCCCCATTGTTCTCTCCAGGGTGTCCTAAGAAAAGAAACCCACAGGACAATTGGCTGGGACACCGTGGGTCAGCACTTGGCCGTGAGGTCTGTAAACAGCAGTGGACTCCGTCCCAGGGCCCCCACCTCCCAGTGAGCAGAGCTCAGATGAAGCTGCTCTCCTGAGCCTCCTGTGTCTGCTCCTCGGATGGGGACAAAATCGCCCCTCAGGGACGGGGCGAGGCTGACACTGGATAACACACGGAAAACGCTTGCTACATAGTGAGTGTCTACAGAGGGCTCTCTCTTCCGGGAAGGAATCTGATAAATGCACACGATCAGAGAGGAAGGTCCACCTTTTCCATAGTCATCCCTCCCCACTCACTGGGGCCTCTGGCCTCCACAGCCCTGGAAAAGCAACACCAGGAGAAATAAAGGTCACAGGACTTTCTGGCTTTTGAGCCTCAGAGAACCTGTGTCCTGGGGATGTAAGATATTTTCCAGGTCGGATTTGTAACAGGGGACAACAAACCTGACTCCGCATTAGCTCTGCTCCTTTAGCTCTAACCCTGCGCTCTGTTGCCTGCGCTCAGTCACGCTGGTTCCGCGCCTTTTGTAAAAGAGTGTTCCTGTAGCCTGAAATGCACAGGAGAGCCCCTTCTCAAGGCTCTGACTGTTAAGGGTAGAACCCTTTTCCATTCATACAGAGATAAAAAGTTGCAGAACAAAGAACATTTGTCTTGTTGGAGGTTTACATCGCGACCCGACCCAGGTGGACAGCTGCAGGAACAAAGGATTCGGACACCAAGACGTTTACAACAACCAACCACACCCCTCCCCATTTTAGGGTAAAAGGAGCCTGAGTTCTGACTTGGGGAAGATAGTTCTCCAGGACATTAGTCTCCCATCTTCCTGGTCTGCTGGCTTTCCAAATAAAGTCATTTTTCTTTGTCCCAACACCTCATGTCCCGATTTACTGGCCTGTTGTGCGGCAAGCAGCACGAGCTGGACTCCGTAACAGACTGACGTGGAGGGTTACCCCAGCCATCAGACTTCGGAACAGGCCCGCCTGCCCTACCACGTGCTCACTCACTTGGGATAGAACTCTCGGATGAGATGCCTCCCCGTGCAGGAAATGTCAACCAGAGACAGAGGCAGACCCTGTAGGTGTCCATCCCTTGTCCTTATGTCTCAGAGAGCAGCTGCTCAAGGATCGCATTAAAGCTGCAGGTCCTGCATCTCAGAGGAAGGACATCTTTCCCCCTGGGGATGGCCCCACTGGCCCCAGGCATAGTACGGTGGAGCCTGGAGTCAGCCTTAGCCCCTCTCCTCCACCACGCCTGCTCCTGTCCCCTGCACATCCCTCCTCTCCGTTTCCTCCTTGTTGGCCCACAGCCATTCCCAGCTCAGGCCAGATCACTTCTGCCCTGGGCTACTGCCTCCCACCAGTCTCCCTATGCTCCGGCCCCACCTGGCAGACAGGGGGCTTTTCTGCGGTGCAGTCTTGGCTCTGTCATCCCCTGGTCCAAACCCCGCGGTCACTGCCTCCAAACCGAGTCTCTGCTCCTGGGCGCAGTGCATGAGCCTTCTTTGGTGGCTCAGTCTCCAGCCTCATCCCACATTCCTCCTTGCTCCTGGCTGCCCAGCACGCCTGACTCTCAGCTCCACTGGGCCTTTGCACACACAAGGCCTCGCACCTGGAACCCCCTCCCAGCCTCCTCTCACTCCCCTGCCTGGCCAGGTCCTACTCATCCTTACAGGCTGTGCAGTGTCTTCCCAGACCTTCCCCAGCCCCACAGTCCCCTCCTCCAGGCTCCACGGCTCCTGTGCCTCTGTCTTTAAGGAGCTAATCATGAGGGACAGTCCCAGGCTGGACTGAGAGCCCTTGAAGGCAGGGGCCGCACCTGAGCCATCCACTAACCTGCCCTGGGCCTCACTGTTTGCTGAGCCACAGTGGACTGTGTTCTGACAATGTGTGAACAGATCTGGGACAATGCTTCCCCAGTTACAGACAAGAACGCTGAGGTTTATTCTGGAAGGCCACCTAACTAGCCCAGGGACAGTGGCTCTGAACCTTCCTCTCTTCCAAGTTAGCCCGGCAGCCGTCAGCGGGCCCGCGACCAGTAGGGGGCACAAGAGGATAAGCGCTCAGAGCGGGTGTGGGCGGCCAGGGGCCTGGGCACCGGGCGAAGGGGTGAGGGGCGGCGCCTGGCAATCAGAGCAGCCACCTCCCTGGGCAGCACCGTGAGGCCTCCAGGCTGCGTAGTGACAGTGCACCCTCTGCATTTATATTCAGGGAAGAGGAGTGGAGAGAGGTGAGCAGGGGTGGAGGGACTTGGATGGGAGGTGACGGGGCATTGCTGGCTCTGAGTGTAGCCAGTCCTCAAGCGTGCCCAGGCTCAAACTTGGCTCCAGACCTGCACAACCCTGGGCACCATGTCCTCACCTACACCCAACTTACAGAATGGACGCGAGTATTAAATAAGTTAAAATATGCGAAACACTTAAAATAGCAGCCAGAAGATGGTAAGCGCTCTTGAATGCAAGCTGTTGTCATAATTATCCGCAGCAGGTCCCCACACCTCTCCTGCCATCTGCTTTCTCTTGAACATCCCTAGAGACGGACTCTGATGACGTCTGGGGCCCTTTCCAGGGCTCCTGCGGTTCTGATACTCAGCAATACCACGTGATGCAGTCCAGGTCCAGCTGCTGAGAATTTAAATTCTTCTGGGGTTCATCAACAACATATTCCGACATAAAGAAGCTACATTTTTTTCTTCAGTTCATGGGATGCAGGCAGAGCTAACTCCTCCCTCGACTGTGTAAATAAATACAGGCTGTTGCCCTTTCCACACAGCATTACAATGACTTGTTAATGTCTATTTTGCTGCTGACACATGGCCTGCCAGAGTCTAATCACTAACATACTGAGCGTCCCCTGTGCCAGGATCTGTCCTAAAGGCCGTACATGTTGTCTACTTTCTAACACTCTCAGAGCTGATGTTATTCTGATTCCCATTTTAGAGACGATGCAACTGAGTTACAGAGAGGTTATGTAACCTGCCCAAGGTCACACAGCTAATAAGAGGTAAGACTATAGCATGAGCTCAGGTTTCTAGCTGGAGCCTGCAACATTGTTTCGCTAACAGAATGTGGCACAGAGTAGGTGCTCATTAAATGCTGACTGAAGAAAGGGCATACCGAAAACCTGGATCATCCTTTCCCTTCTTCCTCTTTGGAAGTGACTGACTAATACTGTGGCCAGTGTCAGCTAAGGTTACATTTTTTTCCTGCATCAATATCTTGCTGATGGAGCAATAATAAATACCTAGGAAAAAAGAATCAAAGGAAAAAAGTCTTTCTCCTTTGATGAGCATTAATATCTGCAGCCTTATCAAATTAAAATCCAATTTAAAGGGGCTTGGGTGGCAAACAAGGAAGTGTGGGGGGCAGGCTGAGTGATGTCATTAGACAGCACGGAGGTCCTAGATGAGTCACTTAGCTGGCTCCTCTGCTCACAGGGAGGGAGATATCAGCAGTGCTTGTCTTTCAGCAGTGCCGAGTAGGGTACACAATTCTGCATTTCAAACCAGCTCTTGGGTGATGCTGATGCCACGAGTCTGCAGACCACATTTGGAGGACCAGAGCAGTCTGTGTAGAAGCAGTAGGGATCCGCTCAGCTCAGCAGGGCCTTCTCCTCAGGTCTGAGATGCTGAGGCTCTGAGGTAAGGCCCCTGCAAGTTTGTGAGACAGGTATAACTTGGGTGGATGCACGGGTCTGAAATATAATCCATGAGTCCTCGAGGTCAGAAGAGGACACGGGTGCGTAGTGCCCTGGGCTTTGCATACAGCAGGGAGAAACCATGGCTGATCCCCACGGTGACTAGGGTGTGGCAGGTCACCAAGCACTTCCCCAGCACTGCCTGCGGCAACTCCTGAAATCAATTTTTATAAATAGAGTAACTGAAGCTCAGAGGGGTGAAGTAACCTGTTTGAGATCACACAGCTCCAAGTCGCTCAGCCGAGTTTCAAAGTTGGATTTGGATTTGTGGATTCCTGTGCGCCAGGGCCTTGTACACCCAGCTATACATCAGAATCGTTTGGGGAGTTTTGAAAACAGCAGCGCCAGGGCCTCCACTGCAGACCAGGCAGACCGGGTCCCTGTGCGGGAGGCCCCAGGCGCAGCACAGGCACAGTTTCAAGCTCCCAGGTGACTCACGGGGCAGTCAGGAGACAACCGAAGTTCCATGGCTGTCAACCATGACTGCTCAGTGTGGTCGCCTGGAACCTTAAAAAGCCCAGACTTGATTAAGTCAGACTCTCTGGGGTGGTGGCTCATCTTGGACCCAAGCATCAGTACTTCTGCAGCCTCTTCAGGTAACTTCAATGTGCAGCCAGGATTGGAAACCAAGGCTCTAGGCCGTAATAACATGGAGCTGGCCAGCATCTCCATTAACGGGAGGGAGGGATGGATGGATGGATGGACGGACAGCTGCACAGATGGATGGACTCACTGCTTTTCTCTGGCTTCTATATCCTCATCTACAACATGCAGGTATTCAACCTAATGGTCCCTACAGCACGTCAAGCTTCCAGAATCCACATCCCTACTTTGAATATCACGTTCCCTCCCCGCCCCCTCCAGCGTTACCAGAGCCTGCAAATCCTGGGAGTCACGCAAGAGCCCTTCGGCTGCAATCATTCTTTCTGTCAGAGTCGTCAGGAGCTGTCGGGCTTTGGTGCTGGAACACTTCAATTGGTCCACAAGAAAGTGCTGGATGTTTTCCATCTGTTTCCAGAAAGCTTCCATCTGTGAAATGACAAACAAGAGGTGGGGTGGGGGTGGGGGAAACTTACTTAAGAAAGCTACAAAGCTGCGCGGTTCAGCTTGGGAACTACTATTCACGCCTTATCACACACCGAGATTCTAAACAACTCTCCACCTCGAGCCCGTTTATCTCAGCAATAATCGCGTTCTCCTGAGGTTCCTCCCAGTCCCACTGTGGGTGCCTGTCGGTTTCGAGGTGGCTTTTCAGCCAGCACCAGTGCGCTGCTGATAAGGAAGGAAAAGCACAATGAGATCATTCAGCTTACACAGCTTAAAGTCTCTTAAACAGGCCGTTACTGCTGCCTGGAGGGGTGCAGGAAACTCAACAGTGTGCTCCTGGAAGCTTCCAGATCTTTGAAAAAGATTAAATGCATCCTGGCAATACAAGCAGCAATGGCCATTTAAGTATTAGTTATTGTCCTAAAAGTACAAAAGGGCATCATGGCAGAGATGAGGATGACCATGAAAACATTTTGCTTTAAAATCTTTCCCCTTTCTGCCCCGTCTTCTCAGGAGCAGAGTAGGGAATCACCAAGGGGTTGAGCAGGTTGGGGCTGTGTTTTTGTCACTGCAGCCTCTCAGAGCTCTGGAGAATAACGATGCCGAAGTCATAACAACTTTCCTTTATGTGTGTAGTTTATATGCCAAGCTCTGTGCTCCACACATTTTATTTCTAGATAAAATATCTATCAGAGCTGTCTCCGTTATTGGAGGTCACCAATACTTTAGAGAATCTTATGAGAACAATGAATCCTGTGCCTGAAAGATGCAGACACGGACAAGATGCGCCACTGCTTTAGGGAGTCCCTGGACCACTGGACTCCCGGGTGAGCATCCGCCCTTAGTCATCTCATCCTAAGAATATCCTCGCTCTCCGCTGACCTACCTGAGCTCCGTGAGACTCCATCTCCAGGCATCTCTAACTCAAGCCAGAACACACCGTCTCCCCTCCTAACTTGTTCTCATTCTGGGGTCCTTATTTCTGTAGAACTGATCCTCTACACCCTCTTCTTTTTTTTCCATTTTCAAAAATTGAAGTATAGTCAGTTTACAATGTTGTGTCAATTCCTGGTGCACAGAGTAATGTTTCAATCATACATATACACATTCCCTTTCATATTCTTTTCATTACAGGTGACTACAAGATATTGAATATAGTTCCCTGTGCTATACAGTAGAAACGTATTGTTTATCTATTTTACATACAGTAGTGTGTATCTGCAAATCTCAAACTCCCAATTTACCCCTTCCCACTACCTTTTCCCCCATAAATTTGTTTTCTATGTCTGTGAATCTGTTTCTGTTTTGTAAATAAGTTCATTTGTGTCCTTTCTTTGAGTCCATATATGAGTGACATCATATGGAATTTTTCTTTCTATTTTTGGCTTACTTCACTTAGAATGACAATCTCCAGGTCCATCTGTGTTGTTGCCAATGGCATTATTTGATTCTTTTCTATGCCTGAATGGTATTCCATTATATATATTTATTTATATATATATAAATATATATACACACATATATATGTACATACACATACATATACACACATACACACATATATATATATATACACATCTCATATCTTTATCCAGTCATCTGTTCACGGACATTTAGGTTGCTTCCAGGTCTTGGCTATTGTAAATTGTGCTGCTATGAACACCAGGATGCATGTATTTTTTTGAATTAGAATTTCCTCCAGGTAGATGCTCAGGAGTGCACCCTCTTCTTCCCACCACCACCTCCCCATCCACCACCCTATCAGTGCTCCCATTTTTTCTTATCTCCCCATCCCTATTATAGCAATTGCCTTCATGAAATTCCCACCGAACTAGCACAAAATCTCCTAACAATGCTCCACACAGCAGCCTGGGCAGTTCTTCTAAAACAGAACGAGGCCAAGCCATCCTCTGCTGCTTCAGTGGCTCTCGTCTCCCTGGCATGAGATGAAAACCCTCCAGGAAGACCTCTGGCTTTACTTGCTCTGCCTGCGTCCCAGCCCTGGCTCCCTTCTCTGCCCACCTACCGGCCAACATCCATGCACACTTCTCTCCAAAAGCCTCTTGATGTTTCTATTTCCAAGAAGACTTTTGTAACCCTGGGGTAAAATGAATTCCTCTCTCCACTGTGCCTCAGTCTTCCCACATTTTCCTCTGTCACGGCACTTGTAACCTACAATGTCCTCAACTGCTCACCTGTTGGTCCCCCCACCTGCCTGGCCTGAGCATCTTCCCTGAAGAGCCAGGTCTAAGTTCATTTGGAATCCCCAGTTCCCAGTCCAACACCCGGCTGCCAAGAAAATATTTGTTTAATTCGTAACATATGAACAGGGGGGCAGCAGAACCCCAAAGCAAAATAGAGAATTGGAGGGAAGCCATCCTCTCTGGAATTTAAAACATGCTTTTATGAGTGATGCCTGGAGTTTGAGAAGTTAGCAGCTAGCAGCTGCTCTAACCCGCAGGGTGGTAATGACACAGAAGGTTAGAGCAATCTTTGCTTTGAATGATAAAAAGATCAATCTAAAATTTAAGCAAGGAGAATTCATTAAAAAAAAAAAAAAAAAGACTCCTTCCGTAAATCTTGGCCCCTTAATTACACCTTCTCTATAGCTTAACTTCAGAAACCGGATCCCTGGCTCCAGGGCAGAACGTGACAGGCAGGGAATTCGAGTATTAAACATGCTTCTAGGTAGCATCTCTTTAATCTCACCAAATGAACTGTCCCAGAAACCACGGTTTTCATGCAGAAAAGAAAATCCATCACATACGTTATCTATTAGCTGCTCAGAATATTCCCGCTCTTTCTTTTCCACGTCTGCCAGGGTGATGTATTCTGAGTCACCAGCCCCCAGCATCTCAGTGTTTGAGAGTCTGACTTGAAGTCTCTTTTCCAATTCTTCCAAGTCCTGGAGAAAAAAAGAAAAAAGCAAATAAAAAAAAAATCTAATTGTATCTTAAATTTTAGAAAAGAGATGTTTTTATTTTCCCCACTTTATCGTAAAATATTTCTTAACTGTAATGAAATGCTTTGGGTGTTATCCTACTGAAGGTTTGATGATAGAAATTGATTTTTTTCTCATTAAACACAGAGCCTCAGAATAATGGATCATGTATTTCCTTATATATTCTTCTTTTCCCCTACTCCCCCCAAATAGGCCATACTTTAAAAACAATGAAATAGTATTTTCCAATCTTTATGAAGTTTGGGAAAATGTCATGACACCTGGGGTGTTGGGACGGAATGTTTCTTCCCCACTCCTCTGGTTTCTATGGGGAAGGATTACCTGGTACACCCCAGGGAGGAAGTGATATGTATTTGATTGGCGGTTCAAAAGCAGGAAGTGAGCACAGCCCCTAGCTTGCCCAGCTTCCTCCTCCCTGGGATGGACCATTCAGGGGAAGCCATTGCTCTGCTGTGGCCTCAGCCCAAAGGGAGCTGGACAGCAAAGGTCCTGCTTCTGTGTGGGGAGGCCTGAGGTGGCTCAGCTTTGCCAGTAAGTGATTTGGCTAATCCTAGGACTCAGTATTAGGAAGCCATGACTGCTATGCATCTAAGCCACCTCCTCTAGGCTGGCCCCTCCCAGTAATAAAGCTGACATTTCTCTGTCTCCCCAGCCCTTTCTCTTCATTAATTCAGAATGTGGAAGGAAGAGGGGAACCCTATGTAGGGAGTCCCACAAACCCCAACATGGAGTGTGGGTGGCAGTTCTGTTTTCTCTAGAACTGTGTGCACTGACATGTAATCATCACCGGTGTGGGTCCAGGTTCATTAGGAAAAATAACATCGATAAGAAGTGCTATTGATTATCCAAGCCAAGGCCATCTGTGACTTCTAGTTCTCACAGCATCTCTACAAAAGAGAAATGTTTCTTTTCCAGATGAGGAACCTCATTACAGGAAGCTGAGACATTTTGTCCAGAGTCTCCCAGCAGGAAGTGGTGTGCTGGGCTGGGCTTGTCCCTGAGGCCACTGCTCCAGAGCCCCGCTCTTCTAACTGCAGGAATCATGGTGCTTCTCTCCAAAGCAGCTACCCTTTCTGAGCACTTCTCATCCTCTTCTAGAAGTTTTGAGGCTGTTGTGAGCATTAAATGAAAGTGCGCATTTAAAGTACTTGCCCAGACTAAGTCCAATGAATAGTAGCCACTTCCGTTAATTAAGATGCTCTGTAAGTGGTAGCAGTGGGATTTGATTCCAGGCCTACAAACACCGAAGTGCTTATTCTTTCCATAAGACATATAACACTGTTTCTTACTAGTATAATTATGAGTGTCACAACCATTATCATTATTTTTGTCATTGGAGAGTCATTTAAACTCGTTGTGCCTCCATTTCCTCAGCTGTAAACAGAAACAATTATGACCACTCGCAGGGCTGTTGTGAAGATTAAATGAAATAATGCACTGTGTGCATTGCCTGAGGATGGTAATCATGGTGGTGGTGACACCGAGAATGATGAGAACGATGATGATGGAGAAGATGTAGCACCTTCTCCTTGGGATGGAGTGATTAATCCTCTCCCATGGAATAGAGGAGTGAGGAAGCATTCCCTCCCAATCCCCCAAACCTCATAGTGATGGTGACAAGGATGATACCAGTGACTATGATGAAGATTTCAGTGGTGGCAGCAATGAGGAGGATGAGGATGACATAAGAAGGAAGATGAAGGTAGTGGTGGCAGTAGTGAGGGTGATGAGGAGGATGGTGGAAGTGGTGATGGTGGTGGTAACGAAGATGATGATGACAATATGGAGACGAGGATGATGGTGGCGATGGTAGTAACAAGAACGATGGCATCAATGATGGTGGCCATGATGAAAATGATAGTTGTGGTGGTGGTGATGAGGAGGAGGATGGAGATGGTGGTGGTAATGAGGATGATGAGAATCATGACAAAGAGAATATAATGGTGGTGATGGTAATAATAAGAATGATGATGACAATGATGACAATAATAAAGATGGTGATGGTGACAATGATAGTGGTGGTGATTGTGTTGTTAATAAAATGATAATAATGGCGATGATAATGATGATGATGAAGATAATGGTTGTGGTAGTGATGGTAATGGGGATGATCACAGCTTTCATGTAACCGTTGGGGTCTAACTGTTACTTTGCTAGGTGCCTCATATGCATTTTTCTTATCATTTCTGTAATCCTGCAGGACAGGAATTACCATCCCACTGCACAAAGACCCCAGGATTCTAAGAGTTTGTGAAAGACAGAACCAGGGTATCAAACTCCACCACTCTGACTCATAAAATAAAATAAAGTTTGTATAAAAGATTGAAAAGAGAAGTATGCAAACTAGCATAAGGAGTTATAACCAATAAACAAATTGCACATTTAAAAATACCCCAAACTTGTACAGACAATAACATCAATAGCGGTTCTCTTAGAGGAGTGGATACGAGCCAACATTCTCTTTTTTTCTATTTCCAATGTTTTTCCACATTTTAATAATACATTGTTATTTTTGAACTTGTACATACTTTTATTTATTTATTTTTAAGCATTGCTTTTTTAAGGTTTTTTTTTTTTTTTTGAGTGGGAAGTAATTAGGTTTATTTATTTATTTATTTGTTTGTTTGTTTGTTTTTTAATGGAGGTGCTGGGGACTGAACCCAGGACCTCGTGCCTGCTAAGCATGCGCTCTACCACTGAGCTACACCCTCCCTCCAGTACATATATTTTTATATATCATTATTTTGTATTGAAAACTGTATATTGTAATAAGCTTTTAGTACATAAAATCCAAAATACTTTTTATATCATAATATTATGTTTTATGTATTTTAATAAACTATTTTTAAGTTACCTCAAAATATATGTTGAAGACTTACATTTTCTTGTTTTGAAAGAATTTTCTGGTATAATTCATCATCAGACTTCTTTTTAGGAAGAAGGTCAAGGAGGCACATCTTAAAAATGTGAATAAACATCTATTGCCAAAAAAGAAAACAACAAAGAGAAAGATATAAACAATGGTATCTTCCTCCCTCCCTCCCTCTTCTTCCTCCTCCCTCCTTACCTGTCCACACACACACACTCACAAATACACACATACACACAAATACACACACACAAACTTTTTGTCTTGGAAAAGACCTCAGATTAAAAATCATGACAATGGCCTATAATAGACTGCATTTTCTTAACCTTCCAAAGAAAAACACTTCATTTCTTCTTTGTTCATTTATTCAGCAAAAATTCATGAGGTGCCTACTCTGAGGGAGGTCCCCTACGTTCTCCATTTTTATGTGAGTCAAGGACACAGACAAGGCAAAGGTGGGAGTGCTTCTTTGTGGAAAAAAATCAGAGGGACAGTTGTATGGAACCGGGACGTGTAAAGTCATCCACCCCAGGCCTCTGTCTCCATAGACAGACATGTCCTCTAAACCGCTCCGTGAGCAGGGACACCCCGGCAAGTCCAAGCGTGCCAACTCCATAATTTGTTTAACCATTTACCTCCTGCAGGATGTCTGAATATCTTCAGTTTCAGGCTATTACAAACAAAGCTGCTATAAACTTTGATGTACAGGGCTTTTATTTTTTAATTCTTATTTTTTTATTGAAGTGTTGTCGACTTACAGTACATACAGGTTTTTGAGTGAACACGTTTCTCTGGGATGAATGCCCAAGAGCCCACTCACTGGATCTTCTGGCAATGGCATGTTTAGTTTTATGAGAAACTGCTGAACTGTGTTCCAAAGGCATTTTACATTCCCACCAGCAATGTCTGAGTGACCCAGTTTCATCACATCTTCACCAGCATTTGGTGGTGTTGCCATTTTTATTTTAGTCATTCTGACAGGTGTGTGGTCCTACCTCTCTGTGGTTCTGATTTGCATTTCCCTAATGGTTTAATGGTCTTGAACATCTTTTTATGTGCTTTTGTGTGTGTTTGCTTGCTGACAATACATTTCTTTTTGATGAAATATCTGTTCATGTCTTTTGCTCATTCTCCAACAGCATTGTTTACTCTTTTCTATTGAGGTTTGAGAGTTTCTTATATGCTCTAGGTACTAATTCTTTCTTACACTGTGGTTTGCAAAATATTGCCTCAGTCTTTTCCTTCTGCCCCTGTGCTAAGACATTTTTAATGCAGAGGTTAGCAAAAGGTTTTTGCTGAAAATGTCCACATAGTAAATATTTTTGGGTTTGCTGGCCACACTATCTCTTTTGCAACTACTGAATTCTGCTGTTACAGCAGGAAGGCAGCCATGGGCGATAAGTTAAAAAGACAGGCGTGGCTGGATTGGCCCAAGGGTCATGGTTTGTGACCCTTGTTTTAAGGTCTGATAAACACTCTTCAGTGCCAGACTAACATATATATTATCTCAGATGATCATTATAGCACGCGGGAGGTTGGTACAACCTCTCCCATTCTACAGCTAAGGAGCTCTCAGCCGAGAAATCTGGACAAATGGCCTCATGTCACAAGGGACATCCATGAGGAACAGAACCCTTCACCAGACATCAGCATGCTTGCCAACACTAACGAGCTCTAAGAAGACAAACGTCGTTTTGGCCTTCTATCCATTGACGTCTAAAGCTAGTGAAAGTGACATTGTTTTCTCAAGATGTTAGTCTCAAATCCATTTTCCTTCTGACCCTAAATGGAATTGGTAATGTTTACAAGTCTTGTTACATTCCTGTCCACTTTTAAAACTTTTAAATTTGGAATAATTACGGACTTACAGGAAGGGGCAAATCATACAGAGTTCTATGTGCTTTGCCCCCAGGGCTGATACCTCACATCACTGGGGCTCAGTACCAAACCTGGAAACTGACATAGGTCCAATACAGTGCACTGCGGACCTTACTCAGTTTTCACTCATTTTATATGTCATTTGTGTTTACATGTGCGTGTGGTTCTGTGCAATTTTCCCCTGCCACAGATTCATGGAACGATGGCCACAATCAAGATAGAGAATCTTCCAGCACCACGAGAAACCCCCTAGTCCTAATGCTCCTCTTATGTTAGCCTCCCCCAGAATCCCCTCCTCTGTTCTCATCTCTGCTCTTCTGCTTTAAAGGTTACAACTGTGGCTTCTCTCCATGTCCTAGACAAGTCCAGCACTGGTGCCGTCTTTCTCAAGAGCCACCAGTGAGCTCTAAGCTTCTGGGCTGCTTGATGGTCACATCTGGTCTGAGTCACTTCTGAACCCTGACCTGTGATGACGGACCTCTACCAGAGAAACAAAATGTGAAGTCTTTTGTGTCACGTGGCTCCCACCTGCTCCCCGAGTTTCTATAGACCCTGCACGCAACAAAGCCATGCTCTGCAGTGAATGAAAGGCCACGCTTAGAAAGCAGCTCTCCCAGGACAGGGCCGCCGTCAGCCAGACCCATTTCTACAGAGCACTGTTCTGGGCTCTGAGGATACACAGAACTTGCACTCAGACAAACCTCATTTGGGTTCTGCCATTTACCAGCTGTGTGACCTTGGGCAACTGACTTGACCTCTCTGAGCCTCAGGTTCCTCATGAGTGAAACAGCAGTGAGGGTTTCATGAGATCCGACATTTAAAGCAGAGTATCTGTGCTTAATAAATGGTGTCATGGTGATGCTGGTCACATAGCCCAACAGAGCCCAGAGCTCTGCCCACAGAGATCTTTCAGAGAGGGACAACTTAACTTCCTAGTAGTTCTATGGAGTGAGTGTTAGAAGTGTATTATTTTCACACCTTTCCTAAAGTGGCTCAGAGAGGGGAAGTAACTTATGCAAAGTCACACAGCTCATAGGTGTCAGAGGTTTCTGACTCCTAATCTGGTGCTCCTGGAACTTTCCTAGGTTCCAGTTTAAGTGTCTCCCTCCAGGGAAGTGCTTCCACCTCCCTGAAGCCTCCCTCACTCAGGTCCTCTCTTACACACCCTCACAGTGCTCCATCGCTTGCTGTGTCGTACATTCTGCCTCTGTGCATTCTGGGCTGTCTGCTGACTGCCATCTCTCCCCTGGGCAGTGGGCTCCATAAAGGCATGGTTGTTCCCGGTACTATGTCCAGCAGGGCGGGGAGGCTGCCCACAGGGAAGATGGGCAGATGAGTGACGATGAATGCTCTCTCCACGACAGCAGGCTGCTTCTCTGTGGGCACTGACTGGCTGCTCCGGGGGCAAGGCCAGCCAGGACCACATCACTCGTTAGGTGGATGGGGCTCTGAGCACAGAAACAATCACCCTCCAGGGAGCAGAGCCTTTGAGGAAATGGCCAGGGCCACCTGCCCCCAAGCAGGACAGGTGTGGCGGAATGAAAGCAGGCTGTGGCTGCAGGTGGGCTGCTGCCTCACGTCCCTGGCCCTCTGCAGGGGCGGGGTCCAGGGGGCTGCAGGAACAGGCTCTATTTCTGGAATCCTAGGATGATTTATGGTTTCAGATACTGGCACCTGTTTATGAGGCCCATTCTGCTCACACAGAGCAAAATAACCTTCTGCTGCATCCTCAATTTAACATTCTTTTATTTCTCTGGTTTATAACAAAGCCCCTGTGGGATATCTGTCTGCGTCTGCTCCTACCCCGCTGTCACTCTTTTCATCTGCCCCTTCCCATTCTCTTCCCAACAGGCCTTCTCTCTCCTCCCTTCTCCCTGTAGGTCCCCTCCCTCACTAGAGGATGTGTCTCAGGGAGAAGTACTTCCTCTTTTTTAACCCCAGTGGTCTTGATGGCTGGCTAACTCCACAGGGTCCTGTAGCAACCGTGGGACTCACCCCCCTGACTTCCTGGGTCTTGGATCCAGCGTTGATTCCCTCAGAGACCATGTGCCTCCGGCAGAGACCAAACTTGTTTCCCGCTGTCCTTGGTCCTGATTCCTCCTTCACTCACTTAGAGAACCCACGCCCATAAAAAGGTGCTCAACTTCCCGTCTCAGGTCCAACTTAGAGCTTTGTGACTTGGGGCCAGTCTGCCTCTCTGTGCCTCAGTTTCCCCATCTGTAAAGTGAAGATAATAAGGGCCCCCACGTGGCTGGGTTGTGTGAAGTTTAAAATGCCCACCTGTGTCAACACCTTCAGTGCCCAGTACGTAGTAGGCACTCAATAAAGTTCGTGCTCATAGATATGATTCTCACTATTATCATTCCTCCAAAAATACCAGCAGGTGCTCAGCTTTTTGCTTAACCCCCACGGCTCTGGGCATAAATAAGCATTGATTAATACTTATGCTGCACCCTGTCTACGGGCAGGAATCCCTCTTCCATTCTGTGGTCTGATGCCTAATGCCGCTCTACTTTCCTCTTGTGGCGGCTCCGTTGTCACTGATACCCGTTTCCCCAGGGTCTCTGGAACCCCGTGCACACGGAGAGCCTGACCCTCAGGTCCTGACCTCTCCACCTACCAGGTGCTTCTCCTGCCTCAGCGCTGCGTCCAGATGCAGTAGATCTTTCAAGTGAAGGTTGTAGATGCACAAGTCAAGGTCCACACTGAGAAGTTCAAAGAGAAACAGAAGAGACTTTCAGAGTGTTTGAAGTGAGGGATGAAGTTACTGAGTTATAAGTACAGCCCTGCTCAGGACAAGACTCCAGATTTTAAATTCTGCAGCATGCAGAGATTGCTCACAGCCACTCAAGGCACAAAAGGAGGAATCAAGGGAGCTATTTGAAACCCATTTGTGATCAGAAGGAACAGCTGCCTGAGACATCACAGACAGAACACAGGAAGAGATAGAAGGTGAGAGAAAGAAAAATAACAACCTCCCCCTGCCTCTGGCATTTTCACATCTAATGTCACGTGTCACCCTTCCTCTCTGCCCTCATATACACATTCTCATGCCCATTTTACAGATGAGAAAACTGACTCAGGAAATCAAGGGTGAGAGAAATCAAGTAGCGGTCACACGGTCACTGAGGCAGGTAAACAGCAGGGTATAAATAAACGCCTATGACCTTTTCTCCTACAGAGGCAAATGCACTTAAATGACTACACTCCCACTGAACTGTTACAAGTCCTCTCCATCCGAATGCTCAGAAACATCCCTTCCCAGCCAGGCGGGTGAGCCAAGAAGGCTGCAGTTCAATGAAGCCCCTCCTTCCGGGGGCCACCTGCAGGGCCAGTACCATGCGCAGGGTTCTGAGCTCACTCTTTCCCCAGCCCTGAGCTGGGCTGTGCACGGTTCATCTTACCCAGGACCCCTTGGACTCACGCAAGTTCACAGCCGAGAGGCCTGAGGACCAACACACACACCTGATGGGTAGTTTCTTGAGCACTTACTGCATGCTGAGCCCTGCTCTGGCCTAGATAGTGTGGGGATAGACAGTGTGGGCTGCAAGATCAGGTGGCATGTCAAACCCAGCTCCATCACGCACATGCTGTGTGACCTCGGGCAAGTCACTCAGCATCTCTGTGTCTTGTTATTTTCTTTGTAACATGAGGGCAATATTAGCCTCTACTTTACAACCTTAACAACCTAGGGCTGTTAAGAGAAATGAATTCACTGACTGATTAAGACTTATTCATCACTGCGCCTGTCCCAGGCTCCCACTGGGCAGTAAAACAGTGGTGACCAAGACAGACCTGGTCCTCGTGTTCATGAGATAATGAATCCCTGTAAAGTGCTCAACACTGCCCTGAACACCAAAGGCACTTAACCAGAGCTAGCGGCTGCTGTGTGATGCCCGGGGCACATCAGTGATAAAGGAGGCCCCATGACTTCTCTCCCCAAGGCTCAGGCCTGGCTCCCTAGCCCCGAGGCTGGCAACACCACACAATCAGCGTCAGCTCTGACACTGGGTCTCTGGGTGTCCGTGGCTGAGTCCTTAACTCTCTGGGCCTCCATGTCCTTTGTTGACAATGACACAGCCGAGCGGTCTCCATCCCACCCCCACCTCACCTCTCGCAGGTCAGCGCCTCGGGGAAGCTGCTCGCCTGGAAGAAGGTGCGGCCGAGGAACCTGTCGTCGCTGGTGGCTGAGTGGATGCTGGACGAGGAGCTGCAGTCGTCCTTCTCGGCCTGGCTCAGGCTCCCCAGGCTGCTGGAAGGGGACGCCTCCACCAGCTGGTTTGGCAAGACTGCCTGCTTTAAGTTTTCGTGCAGAGATGGGTTGGAGGAACCGTCGGCCAGAGGCTGGGGTGGCAGAAGAGAAAGCCCGTTCTCAGTCCACGTGACCTGTCATGCGTGTGTTTCCACAATTCCACCAGTGACACGTGATGGTGGCTCCCAGGCAGACAAGACTGGGGAGGCCTGCGAGTGGACACCTTAGAGCTTCTGTCCCAGGGTCACGGCCACACCCACACACTTGTGCCCCAGGGACCTGTACCACAGCTCCTGGCACATCACTTGTCCCGGAGGCCAGCCCCTCGGCACCAGGCTCCTCCCCCGCAGCAACTAGCCTCCGTGTCTTCCCCAGTGGCCCCCTGCACCCACACTGCTGCGGGCTCTGACCTCCTCCACAGCAGCCTGCCTGCCCTGCCCCCTCTCTCTCTGTGTTCTCAGACCCCCGGGCCTGCTCTGCCCACTAACCTGCCCTCCAGAGGATCGGGGCCTTTATTAAGGAACTGAAGCCCCACGCACCGCCAGGACCACATGACATCACAGCTGGAGGGCTCAGCGAATGTCTGTCGCCCCTGTGTCCAGTCTCATCCCCTGTGGCTCCCCGAGGCGCATGCCCAGGTGGTACCGAGCTGGTGGTCAGCTCCAAACTCTCACCATCCTTCCATGCTTCTGCGCTTTCCCAGACTCTGGTCCCCCGCCAGAACCCCCCTCACTCCTCATCTGCGGGGCTGAAGCATCCTTCCCTCCAGACACAGACCTTTGAGTTCTCCTTCCCTGGTACCCAGGCCCAGCCCACACTGTGCTCCACAGGTCCCCGGTCACTTCTGTCCTGCCTGTTATCATGGGCCATCCTGCAATCTGCCCCAGCTGTGAGGGCCTCCGGCGTGAGGACAGTGCTTTCCTGACCACTGGCTAATCCTCAGTGTTCACTGCAGAGCCTGCCCGGCAGGGGTGCTGACGGTGAGTAATCCCCTGGTCTGGGAGCTCTACCCCTTCACCCACCCACCCGATAGTGAAGGAAGTGGTTCCCAGCGTGTGTTCTGGGGAGCAGTTCCATGAACTGTCACCAGTGACTGCTCGCTGCAAGGGTTCCACAGAAAAATTAGTTTGGGAAAGTCTCCGTAACAAAGTAGAATCATCTCTCTGGGGCAGGAATTCTCAGAGCCTTTGATATGGTCTGGCTGTCCTCAAAAGCAAGTAAGAATTTCAAAACCTGAACAGGCATTGAGTGCTGAGACATCACACACTGTTCTAAGCCCCCTGTCTATCACCCCATATAACCCTCCAAATAGCTCGGTGAGGCAATAGGGCCCTTTACCCCCATTTTATAGATGAAGAAACTGAGGCCCTGAGAAGTCAAGGAATGGTCAAGGGTTAAAGGCTGAGATGGGAGTTGGGTCTGAGTCTGTGACACAAGAGCCTGTCCTCTTCACGGCCGGGAGAGCAGGCAGCACCTTCCTCAGCTTACTTGACCAGGAAACTTTCTTTCCTGGAGCATCTCATAGGTTGCGGGTTCCCTGAGCATCAAGGAACACACCGCTCTCTGCAAAACTCCCGGCCGCAGGTGTGCGCTCCTGGCTTCAGGTGTAAGACCTGAGGGCTTGACTCTGCCCTGCCCCTTCCAGCTGTGTGGCCTTGGGCAGGTCATTAGCTTCTCTGGGCCTCAGTGGCCTTATGCATTAAGTGGAGATAACAATATCGTTTACCACAGAGGGTTGTGGCGAGGAATATCGAAATGCCAGTGCGAGACGAGCGCTCAGCACCGCCCCAGCCCCGCGAAGTGTTCAGTGTCAGCTGCTGGCATAGTCCCGGCCGGTGAATGAGGGTTAATGTTGGGAACTTGTGTCAGCATCAGTATTTGTAATAGCGTTAAAAGAGCAGGGCATAAAACGTACATACATATATAAATATATGAATCTATATATAATAATTGGGTCACTATGCTGTGCACCAGAAACACCGCATTGTAAATCAACTATACTTAAAAAAAAAAAGAGCAGGGCAGATGTTGCCCTACTGTGCTGTCAACTGGTGTCCCTGGGGATACCTGGCTATACCATGGGCATACCCTGTCCCTGACAACGCTGTCATCAAATGGATTAACCTTAAAGTTCTGCTCCATTACAAAGCCACAAAATGATCCTATTAAAATGACTTGCCATAAAGTCCTCAAATAGAACCCCAGATTTACACACTGAAACCCTCTTCTCCTACCCCGACCTCAAGCACATTACTGGATAACTGGATCTCAAGACAGAGCTCAGGAGTCTCACCCGGAACTTCTGATTGATGGGATAGACGACTTTTGCCTTCAGTGCAAACGCTGTGATATTGCTGTTGAAAGACGGGTCACATTCCTGGGAAGGAAGAAGAACAAATGGCATGGGGGAGCTTTCTGTAAAATGAAGGACAAACCACCAAGAGTTTCCAAAATGCTACATGCCACTTGCAACAGTGGCTTTGGGAAGGGACCGTAATAGGCATATTTAGATCCAAGTAAGTGCTCACTTGCTAGAAGGATGGGTGGATGGAAACTCGGGTGGATGGATAGATGGATGGGTGGGTGGGTGAGTGGACGGATGGATGGATGGATGGATGGATAGATGGATAGAGAAATGGAAAAACAGGTGAATGGATGAATGGATGGATAGGTGGACATATGAATGGATGGGCAGGTGGATGGATGGATGGACAGAAAAAAATGCATGAATGGATGGACTGATAAGACATATGAATGGACAGATAGACAGGCAGGTGGATGGATAGGTGGACAGACAGGTATATGAATGGATGCAGGAGGGAGGGATATACAGATGGGTGGATGGATGAATGAACAGATGTTAAATAGCACATTCTCCACTTAATTCCAAGTCTTCCACTTTGGGAGAACTAAGGATTTAAATAATATAATACCAAAAAATTTCCTAAAATTGTGAACTGCCTTCTGGTGGAATAAGAAAACACAGAATAATTTTAGCACTCCCAGGTGTACAAACACATCCATGTGGCAATATTCATGCAAGACTTTCTATTACACCCTTCAATGAAAAGAAGTGGTTGGGCAGATCGTTTCACTTTTCTGAGCCTCAGTTTCCCAGAGAGTAAGCAGGCAGTGTACCCGCCCTCAAAGATGGTGCAGATAAAGCCCCCGCAGAGGTGCCAGAGCAGAGGAGAAGCAAGGCAATGGACGGCTCTAAGTCGCGGGAGGAAAGAGCCACCCCAAACCGTGCTCAGGCGCCACCTCCCCTGGCCACAGCGGGACGGATGGTCCACATCCCCACCTCCTCTCTGCATCCTTAGGGCTGCCCCTGCCCTTCACACGGTCGGTACAAACAACCAGGAAGTGGATGCAGGTGAGCAGGCAGACGGGTCAGGAGCCTGGCACCCTAGACCGTGAGGAATCACTGCTCAGCGACTCAGAACAGACTGCCAGGTGAAAACCACACCTACGTCAGGTCTGCTGCTCCCAGTGAAATCCTAAAGAAACCGCTGTCACAAAGGCCCGGTTTCTGACTGCTGAGCAGACCTTGGACTCACACAGCCTGTTGGGGGGATGCGGGAGAATGTGTCACTCCCCCACGAGATGCGGTGTTCAAACAGCACCTGAGCCTGCAACGTGGCCCACCTCCCTCTCCTGAGGGGGTTTCGCTGTGATCCCTCTGAGGAGGGCGGGCGGAAGCCATCTGGCCAGGGACCCAGTTCTGCCATTTCTCTCTCTGTCTTACGACTTAGAATGCGGGAAGACCACCAACTTACGCTACCTCCTTAAACTTCCAAGGACCTTGCCATTCCCAGCTGGGGAAGATGACACAGAGAGGTTCAGCCATGCGCCCAAGGTCACACAGCTACTAAATGCCAGAATCAAGATTTGAACTCAGATTCCCCGGCTCCGGAGTTCCTCCTGTTTAGCTGACACCATTCTGTCTCCTTCAACACGACACAAATAAGAACAAGAATAAGAGCCACGCGATTAAAAGGGGAGTGGGAGTCAGTGGAGAAGGCCCGGGCTCGGCTCCACCATGCCCCAGGGACACAAGTCAGACCCCGAGATGCTCTGCCACTCCCACTCCCCACCTGCCACGTCCCATCAACCACAAATCCCACCAACTTCACCTCCTAAATATCTCTCAAATTCACAGCCCTGGCCCAAGCCGCCAGCATATTTACCCTAAAGACCTGCGACAGCCTCCTAACTGGCTCCCCTTCCATGTCTCGAGGGCCTACTATGTGTTAAGCGCTTTACGCACGGTTGTTCATTAAATGATCCCACAGCAGTCCGCTTGGGGAAGTTCACGCTTTTATGATCGTGCCCATTTGATAGAAAGACAAAGCGAGGCTCAGAGATGGACACCTTCCAATCCATTCTCCAGGTGGCAGTCAAATCACCTTTTCAACACACAATTCCCATCGCATCCTGGCTTCAAAGCCCTCCTGGCAGACCACCGCCTGCGCCTGGCCCCCGGCTTGAGTCTTTGCCAGAGGACAGTTATAAAAACGCAGCGTGGCTGTGAGATTAAAAAGGGTGACTTCAGAACTGGTGGTGTCCTCTTTGGGGCCCAGTGCAACATGAAAGCGGTCGGGGAGGTCTTACGCAAAAGTGATTCAGAACTTCAAGACATCAAGGTCAAGAAACTAGGGGGAAAGGGTGACCGGGCAAGGGAGACACCCCGATGAAGCCAGCCCCGGCTGGTGTCCAGTGAAGACATACTTTTTCAAGGAAAGACGCAAAAGCAGGGAGGACATTGTGCATTTCTAAACTTCTTCCAAACAGAGGTGAAAAGAAAGGACAGAATGAAAGGGGTAGAAAGTGAGAGGAAGGCTTGGTCTCTGCCTTCATCTTCAAAAGTTGGAGAGTTCATCTTCAAAAGGGAAGACGCCAAACCAACATCGCTCTTCAGGTGACAAACGAAATACATGAAGAAAAGGACACTGACGCAGGCCCCCCTGAGCCGTAAGGAAGCAGACACTGAGGGTCGGGAGCCTGGCCTCTTTGTAGTTTTCACAGCTCTTCTAACTAAATTCGGTGTCCTCCACGTTCTGATCATCCAACCATAGTAATAACAATTATTCAGCAAATTGGCTGCAGTGCACATTTACAATGTAAAGCTTCCTCAGCTGAAGCAATGCCATCACTCAGAAAAATTAGTTAAAATGTAATTGGAGGAAGAGAAAAGCCGTTTCACCCACGGACAAAAGGTGCTCTTTTCAGCCAATGCACACACACACCCTTAGGGGAGCTATGCCCGCCCCCTCCAAAGCCAAGGGATGGGAGGAGGCTGTGGAGTAGCATGCCTCAGAGCCTTCTGGAATCTGCTGTTTGGTTTTGGCCGACGTGAGCTGTTTATCAACAGAGTTCATGCAAGGAGCGGCATGAACCCCAAATGCCTTGGTTTTCTGTGCATCCGAGGACATCGGGGTTACAGTACAACTCAGCCTGTCGAGATCGACCCTGCCCACATTCTTTGACAAGCTCGCACTGCAGAAGGCAGGGGCGTTTTGGCGAGCCAGTCACCGGAACGGGCAGATCTGTAACTTAACTCTTGGCAATTATTAGCTTGATAATGGGCATGGGTGAGGCACAGCTAAATAGTTAACAGGTAAAGCATGCAGAAGAAATGGGTTAGCCTTCCGGGGAGGCAGAGAGACTTGTCTCTCCCACAAACAAGGGCCCTGAGCACTCACCCTATGGTATAAATGTTCGCAGAGTTGATTCATGGGTGATCCCAGGGAATGGCAATCATTACTGTCATCATCAAGCTGAGAACCCTGAGGCTCAGAGAGGCTGTGTTTCTTGCCCACCATCACACAGCAAACAGACAGAGCTGGCCCTGGGTTCCAGGATTCTGGATCCGAAAACAGTGTTGTTTCCATCCTCTCTGAGGCTACCAGCTGTCTGAGCAGGGCTTTTAAGAATAGCTTTATTGAGATGGAATTCACGGAGCATGCAATTGAACCATGTAAATTGTACCATTTAATAATTTTTAGTATATTCACAGATATGTTGACTTTAGAATATTTTTATCATCTCAATAAGAAACCCCAAAACCTTTAGCTATCACCCCTAGTCCCCCTGTTCCCATCCCCAGCCTGAGCAACCACCAATCCACTTCCTGTCTCTGAAAGTGTACCTGTTCTGGACATTTCTGATGAATAGATCCTGTAACATGTGGTCTTTTGAGACAGGTTCTTCCAGTGAGTGTACAATTTTCAAGGTTCATTCATGCTGTTTTTATGGCTGAATAGTATTCCACGGTATGGACAGACCATTCTGTTTATTCCATCAGCTGGTGGACATTTGAGTCTCTGCGTTTTGGCTATTGTGAAATGGGCTGTCGTGAACATCTGTGTACACATTTTTATGTGGACATATGTTTTCATTTCTGTGAGCAGGGTTTTAATAAGATGTCATGATGGGAACAGAAAGCTTGAGGCCAAGTCTGAGTAACAGAGGAACGAATGCCCGATTCGGGCTGGAGCGACGCTGCCCCGGACTCCCCTCCTGGGCCTCCAGGAGCTGCCCTCAGTTTCCTTTCATAAAGGAGAGCGGTTTCCCCAGTCTCCCCTCTAATAAACTGATTTCTCATGGGAAAAAAAACCCTCAAAACTGTCACTGTCAGACAGGTATACACAGGCCCACAGAGATGCATGCGGAGAGAGACACCAAAAAAGATAGGCTCACAGAGAGATGCACTGATACACCCACACAGACGTGGACACACGGGAGAGACAAGCACCTAGAAACAGAGAGTCCAGGAGTAAGGGCCAGAGACACAGAGCACAGACGAAGTGCCGACTCATCTCCGGGAAGCCACCACTCTGGACTGCCGGGCACTCTCGCTTCCTTGCCAGCTCCCCACGTCGGCCCCGGGGAGGGCGGCCAGTCCCTCCACGGGGACCTGCCCAGTGTGGGCAAGGGAAGCCCTGTCTCCAGAATCCTTGCGAAGCAGCAGCAGCAGATGACTGTCGAAAATGATTTTTCAGATCGCTAGAAGCTTCCCTTACTGATTTCAAACTTCCTTGTGAAATTCGTTTTAAAACACCCAGCCCACTTTCCGCCCGTGGTAAGCAGAGGCTGCAGACCAGGACTGAAATGTCAGAGGCGGTAGGCGGTGGGGAGGGCTGCCCTCCCGGGCAGGGGCTGACTGGACCCAGGTCCAAATCTCAGCCACGGGACTCGGGACAGTGACTGAGCTCCCTGAGTCTTGGCTTCCTCATCTGGACAATGGGTGTATAAGCCAGGCCATGGGGTGCTGAGAGGACTGCATGAAAACAACTCACGTGCGTGTTCACATCACTTAAAAATGACACACGTGAAAATGCCTGGAATTCAGCAGGTGCTAAACAAGAAACTTAGCTCAATCTTTCCCCTTTTCCCAGCATCTCTCTCCCTCTTTCTCTCTACCTACCTACCTAGATACCTGTATTCACCTTTGGACAATTGAGGCAGACTGACGGTTGTCTGTGATACTTTCAGGGGCCAGGAAGTGACCGGGAATAACACATCTCTGGAGGAAACCCCTCCTCACCCATGGAGCTCACACAGGAGGTGACGCCCTAGGAACCGGCTCAGGCTGGACAGAGCAGAGGGGACCATAAGGAAGGTACAGGGGCCAGCTACCTTTTAATATCGCCTTCAGAGGCCCAGAAGTCCCATTCTAGATTTTAACTTAAAAGAAATAAAACAAAGAATGAAACAAACTTATACACAAACGTTCCCAGAAACCCCACACTGTGTGCACATTCCCACAGTGGATGGAGCGAGTCAAAGAATCACTGATGAGTGAAACAAGGACACGGACAAGCAGGCACAAGGAAGCATATGCTGGCATTTACAGAAGCTTTGAGAAGAGCAAAACCAGTCTTGGAGATGGAAATCACAACAGCGGCTGCCTGTGGAAGGGGCGCTAGAGAACTTTCCAGAGTTAGGAACATTCCTGATTGGGGTCTTGGTTACAAAGGTGGAAACATTTCTCATTCATCAAACTGTCCACTTCAAATCCGTGCATTTTATTACATGTAAATTACACCCCCAAAAGAAGCCTGTTGGGACATGAGATGCCAGTGGGTTGTCTGGACGCCATGCAGGTAGGACACAGGGACACCCAATAGGAACCTCCTCCAACACCCCCGACACCCAGCTTACATCCAGAGCCTCCTCGTCCTTGGACGTCGGCACTTCTCTCTTCCTCCTCTGGGATGGGGAGCCAGTTTCCGACGGGGTCTGTACGTTAGACTCCAAATTCTTGAGTAGGCTCTGAGTGTCGTCTTTCTAAAATCCAAAGGCGGGGCAGGATGGGAGAGCACATTGAATCGTCAACATGGGGTCATTGCAACTTTAGCCATCAGCCCCCACCCCCAACAGTCATGTCTGCTCATCTCCAGGCCAGTGCCTGGACCTCTCTGTGCAGTGCTCCCATGCCCACCTGTGGTCAGCTACATCCTTCAAGACTGTCCAGGTGTCCCCTTCCTGAGAAACCCCCCAAAGCCCCATCTCAGTGTGTCCTCAGGGCCTGGGGGCAATACTTGGAACGAAGCTCATTCCATTGTTCTTCTGAGTTGGTGCCCGAATCTACCCCCCACCCCCGCCACCCCTGGAAGCCTGTGAGCGCCTTCTGGGGCGGGGACAGGGTAACAGCTCAACATGGAGAATGACCCAAACATATTAATACTCTTGTTATTTCCAATAATGGCATTGCATGATTTTTAAGAAAATACTTTAGGTAACCTTGAACTATAGGATGGTCTCTAGGGTGAACTATAGTCGATCCTCATTATTTGTGGACTCTGTATTGGCAAGTTTGCCTACCTGCTATAACTTTTGGCCACCCCCAAATCAGCACTTGTGAGCTGCTGTGGTCATTCCTGGACATGAGCAGAACTGTCAAAACTTTGAGTTGCCCAACATGCGATTTCCAGCTGAGTTTGAACAAGGCAATGCTCTGGTTCTGCCTTCTTGTTTTCAGCCCATCCTGCAAGCAAGCGTCCTTTCCAAGTTCGATTTAGTGCCATTCCTTTTTCACATCTCTGTGCTTTTTGTGGATGATTTTGTTGTTTAAAATGACCCCTGAAGTGTGCTGAAGTGCTGTCTAGTGTTTCTAAGCACAAGAAGGCTGCAATGTGCTTTATGGAGAAAATGCATGTGTTAACTGGCTCTGTTTGGGCGTGTGTTACAGTGCTGCTGGCATGAGTTCAAGGTTAATGAATCAACAATACGTTAAATAAGGTGTCTTTCAACAGAAATACATATAAAACAAGGTTACGTATTGATGGATTAACGAAAAGGTTATGACCATAATCTTATAGAAGCCCCACCCTGCGTCTCCCACAGGAGCAATGCTTCCGTATCTGTTCTGTAAAATCACTTGCAGAATTATCAACTGTATTTAAAATCCTATTATGCCAGAGACACTTCTCAAACCTCTCCTTGGCCACTGGCTGCTTCTGGGTATGAAGAAATATCACCAGTTTGTCACTCTGTTAAGCAGCAACTGCCACAGAGCATCTATTCAGTGCCAAGCGTTATTCTATTGCTGGGAATAGAGTAATGAACAAAATGAGTAAAGCCCCTGCCTTCAGGGATTTTACATTCTAGAGACAGAAGACAGGCATAAGCAAACAAAGAAATAAATATATAGTATGTCAGAGGCGGTAAGTGCTGGTACTATAGGGAAAACTAACAGAAGATGGGGGAATGGAGAGTGATGCGAGGGGAGGGCCTCTTGGACAAGGCGGCATTTGAAAAAAAAAAAACTTGAAGGAAGTGAGAAAGCAAGTAAGCCATTCAGGTATCTCAGGAACAAGCATTCCAGGGCAAGGGCACAGCAGGTGCAAAGGCCCTGAGGCAGGGGCATGCTTGGCACGTCCAGGGAAGTCCATGTGGCTGGAGCCGTCTGGGGTGAGGTAGACAGGGTTAGATGATGAAGCCAGAGATTTAAGGGTTGTTTGTTTGGTGGTTGTAGCTGACCAGTCCAAGGCGTCTGCAGGGAAGAACTCAGTCACATCACCCTACAGTAAAGACTCCAGGAGAAAAACCTCATTCACCTTGTGGGGGAGAATCAGGTTTCTGCTCCCCAGTTAAAAAGGACCAGGAGGTCAAGGGTCACCAGCCATTTGAGGACAGACTCCAATATGAAAGACAAACCCCAAAACAAACAAAAGGAAAAAGCAAGCAGGAAATAGACACTGCATGGACCCCCAATGTGTCCAAGAAAACTGAAAACGAACAAAAGTAATGTCCTCAGAGAGATAAGAAGAGATACCACATTCACAAAATAAGAACAGGATAGTGTAAACATAGAATGTTCTGAGGACAAATAAGAACTCTTGAAAATTAAAAATGTGAAAAACTCATTACAAGTATAAAGTTGAGAAAAGTCTCCCAGGAAACAGTGTAAAAATGTAAGGAGATGGAAAACAAGCAGAAAGAAAACTTCAGAGGCCCAACTCAGCCAAAAACTGATAGGAGTTCCTGAAAGAAGCAACAGAACATTTAAAAGGAAAAGAGTCATCAAAGAATCAAGAAAATGAGTTTCTAGAACAAAAACAGAATGCACAGTACAATGGACAGCATTCGACTACCACCAAGACCCACCCTGGTACACTTCACATACTGGGAGCAAAGCCAGAGTCTTTTAAGATTCTACAGAGGAGCAAAAGAAAAAAAAAAAGATTCCATGCAAAGTATTAAGGATCAAAACACAACCCAATTTCTTAACATCAACAATGGAAGCTCTAAGATAGTGAAAAATGTTCAAAATTCTGCAGAAAGATTATTTTCAACCTGGAGAATTAAGTATAAAGACAGAAGAACATAGATATTTTCAGACACAGAAATTCTCAAAAGAACTTCTATTCATCTTTTTCTCAGAAAGCTACTAGAGGATGTGCTGCAGCTGAATAAGGAAATTACCCAAGAAAGACAGTGGAGGGGATCCTGAAAGAGGGTCCATCCCAGGAGAGAGGTGCAGAAGTTTCCACCCAGTGGCCCTGAGAAGTCCCAGTGGTGGCAGCAAAAGCCTACAGCGGCTGCTTCTCGAAATTCAGGAACAGAAAGGTCACGGGAGAGCTTGTTAAACTCAGCTTGCTGGACTCACCTCCAGAGATTCTCATCGGTGAGTCTGGGGTGGGGCCCAAGAACTAGTATTTCTAACAAGTTCCCAGGGGATGCTGATGCTGCAGGTCTGGTCCACACTGAGTGCAGCAATGGTCTAGACGCAACCAGCTGAGATGGGAGAGGTCAGAAGCTTTTTGGAAGAGAAGTTTTTCTAAAAGATAAAACTGATCAAATACCTAATGTCTTAAGAGGAGATGTAGACGAATAGGGGAGAGTTTATTGTGAAATGAACAGTAAGTATATAGAATCTAAGGAAATGAAAAAACTGGGTAATTATTAATTTCAGAGAAAACAAAATATTGTGCAAAAAAAAGAAAGTAACCATAATTACAGCTAATCCTTGACTTCCAGTGAATTAAGTTTACAAAATTGGAATAATGAAAACACCAAATACTGATTTAACCAAAATTACCCTATAACCACACAGGGAGGTGGAGGTTGCAGTGGTGGACAGTGGGAGGGGGATATAAATATGAAGGAGGGGAGAAAAGAAAGCAAAATCACTCCCCACTTCCATAGTGGGAAGTCAAGCAGCCATGTAAACAAGTTATTCAGAAATGGAAAGTAAATGACCAAAATAGCCAGCTGAACAAGAATTGAACAAGGTGGCTTCGCAGAAGTGGGAAATGGGTGGGGTGAACATTTTAAATTACATGCATGTGTCACTTTGATGTCAAAAAAACGTTTCAATGATGAAATAAAGAAAACTAATAAAATAAAACAAAAACCGCAAAAGGAAAGTGGTCCAAGATAGAATTGGGAGCTGGGTGACTTGGACCAGAGGAGGACAGAGTGTCCAGGACCCATGAGAGAGGAAGTGCTTGATCTAGCCTGAGGGTTGGGACACTTTCCTACGTGGATTTCTCTCTGGGTCCTGAAGGATGAGCGGGACGAGAGGACAAGAGGACGAGAAAGGTTTCGGCTGGCAGAGAACAGATGAGCACAAGTGCAGAGGCATCTGGGGACCAAGGGGACTCTGGGTGGCTGGATGCCCCGGGGACGGTAAGCCACCTGATGCACCATGCTGGGAAAACGGACATGAGCTTGAGTGGGCAACCAGGAGCCAGTGGAGCTTTTTAACCAGGACAGTCATATTGTTGGATGTACATTTTGTAAATGGAGACTAGAGGCAGGAGATGAAATAAAGGAGGATACGTAGGAAAAAAGAGTTGCCAAGGTCACATCCACACCATCAGAAAATCCCACCAGCCCCACCCTTGAGCCAGAGACCCCCCTCATGGCTACAAGCCTAGTCTGAGCCACCACCACCTTCAGCTGGACTAGTGTAGCTGTTACGGACCAGCTGTGCAAACCCAGGCAGCTTGTGAGCCTCTGGGCTACCACTAAAGTCTGAATGTTTGTGTCCCGCTGTCCCCACCCCACCCCACCCCGGCTGGCTTCTTATGTTGAAATCCTAATCCTCGACGCAATGGTATTGGGAGGTGGAGTCTCTGGAAGGTGATCAGGTCGTGAGGGTGAGGTCCTCATGAATGGGATTACTGCCCTGATAGAAGAGGCCCCTGCAATCTCCACTGCCCCTTCTGACTTGCGAAGACACAGAGAGAAGTCAGCTTTCTGCAACCTGGAAGAGGACTTTCGCCAGAGCCCAGCATGCTGGCACCCTGACCTTGGACTTCCAGCTCCCAGAACTGTGAGAAATAAGTTTCTGCTGTTCAAAATCTACCTAGTTTATGGTATTTTTATTATCACAGCCTGAACAGACTAAGACAGATACCACGTGCCGCTTCAGCAGGTAGCAGGTGGTTAAAAGCTCTGACTTAGGGGTTCAGACAGGCTGGGCTTGAAGTCTACCCCCCCTGCTCACCCCTTGTGTGCCCCTGGACAAAGAACAGCCTTCCAGAGCCTTGATGTCCTCACTGGAAAATGAGGATAACGACAGTCAACACGCAGAGGCTTGGAGTGAGGATCCAGAAGCAAATGCCCACAAGCACCTGGCCCGGGGCCTGGCACCCAGGAAAGACTCTGACGTGTTACTTCCCTCTTCACACAAGGAGCCTGTCTCAATCACCAGCAGGATGCGACAACCTCAAACCTACCTACAAGCACCTTGCACGTGGTTAGTTTCAACCTATGTCGCACAAACTCCGGAAGTCACCTGCCAGGTGAGAGAGCCTGGCTTACCATTGCTGGGTTCATCTCCTTCTCACGTGGGCCAGGAGTAGGGGAACAAGACCATATTACCTTATCCCAGATCCCACCACACTTTCTGCTTCTATGAGGTCAAAGCTGCAGGGTCCTAAAACACTGATCATATCACCGTTGATCGAATGACTGTCGGATGCTCCACATCTCCACACAACATCTGATTCTACAACAGCTGTATGAAGCATCCGTTAATTCCGTCAGGTGGCCACCTGTGACCCATTCCCTCCACCTCCAGTATGGTGGCTTTGGGGTTAGACACACACCTATCCTTTTGGCAAGTTATTTTAACTTCTCTGTGCCTCAGTTTCCTCATCTGAAAAATGGGGACATTAATAGCACAAGCTCACAAAGCTGTCTTGGAGATTCAGTGAGATCATTCAGGTAGAGGGTCAGTGCCTGGCATACAGCCAGCATTCAATAAATGCTAGTATTTTTCATTTCCCCATCACAGAACTCATCAGGCTGTTATAATAAAACGTTTACTTGGAATCTGTCCATCTCTGTCTCCCTCTGAAGGCTGTGAACCTCCAGGGGCAGGCGCAGGGTCTTCCCCGCACATTGATGGGGCGTCTAAGCCTAGTGGCAGGCAGTAGAAGGTGCTCAGCAAACTTTTGGGTAAGTGTTGAGCGCATGCTGATGTAGCAGCGGGGGCTCCTGAGGGGCTAGCTGGGTGATCCACACAGCAAGGAAGCAGAACGGGCACCCAGGGGTGGGAATCCCCAGTCCTCCTGTCCACCGCGCTGAGCGGGACCCACCAGTCCAAATCCTTGCTGTTACAGACGAGGAGACAGGCTCCCGGGCGTTCAGGGGCTAACGTCATCCAGCGCTGTTGGATGGTGCAGACACCTCTGGGGTACCCCAAGCCACAGCCTTCCCTCATTTGGCCGCTTCCCTCTGAAATCACAGTCTCCAGCCGCCTCTGGAGCACCCGGGGAACCCTGCCGCACAGGGCCCATTGCGCACGATGCCCGCGAACACGCTCAAGTGGACGCAGAGCCGGGGCTGGAGCCCGGACCCCAGAGCCCGGACCCCAGAGCCGAGGAGGACCGCGCCGCGTGCACCCCCACACCCCGGCCTACCTGGTGCCGAGGCCGCGGGCGGGCGGCGCGGCAGCCCAGCCAGAGGCCGAGGCCGAGGCCGAGCGCGGCGCCCAGCAGCACGGCGGGGGCCAGCAGGGCGGGCGCCGGCCGCACCGCGTCCCGGCCCAGCAGCAGCCGCGCGTCGCTCCCGCAGGTCGCCGCACCGCGGGCCATCGGGGGCGCTCAGGCGGCCCGCCCGCCGCATCCTGCCCGCCGCCGCGCGCTGCCCGGGCCTGCCGCCCGGGGCACCATCCCCGCCAGGCCCGCGACGCCGGATAGGGCCCCCCACCGTGGGCCAGGGGCGCGGGGCGCGCTCCGCCGACTTCTCCGGCCTGCGCAGCCTCCTTCCTCCCGCTCCTCTCCCCCTGCCCAGCGCGGCCCCGCGCAGGGCGGAGCCTGGACCCGCCGCCCAAACTTTGAGCCACCCCCGCCCCAGCCCTGCCTTTCCACTGAGCATGCCCCGCGGCGAGGGGCGCTTCTCAGCGAGGAGGGCCTTCGGGCAGGAGTCTTGTTTTGCATCGGCTTCTTGACTTCCAGCGGGGAAGGGAACCCCAGCTACGGAGGAGGGCGTTGCTCAGTTAAGTTGCGTGCTTACGCTTTGTTAAGCTGTTAGCCTGACGACCTGAGTAACTTTAAAAAAAAAAATTTTTTTTAATTTTGGGGAGAGGAGATAATTGGGCTTATTTATTTATTTTTAATGGAGGTACTGGGGATTAAACACACGCATTCTACAACTGAGTTTTGCCGTGTCCCTACTCCCCCCACCCCCCTTTCTTCACAGCCTTCTGAGATGGGTACCATTTATGCACCCATGCTCAGGGTCAGAGCTAAGTGACCCAATCAGGTCTGACTCAGCCTTACTGCTGACCTCTACTGATTGGCCATCCTTGGGCCACACAGCCTGTAAACTTGTTTGCCTGAAAAACTCCTGTTTTAATACTTTTTTTTTCCAGGGATAGTCACTGCTTTCTCCTAAGACAATGCATTTGGAGACTGTTACACCCAGCCCCTGCTGGAGACACTGCCGGGTCATTCCTTCACTCAGCATTTACACAGAACCTACTGTTTGAACCAGCATCAGGCCAGTGACCAATCAGACAAGGCCCAGGCAGTGAGGAGCTGACGGCTCTGTGGGGAGATAGTCAGATGAGTTCAGCATCTCTTCTGTCTTTTAGCAAATTTACTGATGCAAGCTCTTGTTCTGGGTCCTGGCGTACACACACACACACACACACACACACACACACACACACACACACACACACACACACACACACACACACACACACACACACACACACACACACACACACACACACACCCTCCTACCATTTGGAGCTTAATTTCCTACAAGGGCCAGAGCATGGGGATCTGTTTCAACAGAGAGGGTTTTTGTGTTCTTAAACTGGACGTCCAGCTCAAGTTTCTGGGTTTTTTTTTTTTTTCAATCATTTCCTCAGCAACTCTTCCAAGTTGGCAAGATGAGAACATCACATAGATTTACTCTTTATAGATGAAGAAGCTGATAACTAGAGAGGAGAACGGCTGACTCAGTCTGGTGGTAGGAAGTGGGACAGATAGATGCACTCACACCTGTGTTTGTCTGGCTTCACACTCTCTGCCACACTGTGCTTCTTAGATGTTTCCTTAGGCACATCTTCAAGGCTCCGGGGAATGTGTATGAGGGCAGTAACCTGAAGTTCTTACTTTATGACAGCGATTTCTTTGGATGCTCAGGCTTCAGTTTTAAAAATGTAGTGTTCTTTGCATTTTTCTTTATTATAAAGCCGTTTGAATATCGAAACCATCCTTTAAACTACTCACTAATAGAATTCGTGCTCCAGCAATATGCCAGCATTTAGCCTTTGGTCTTATCTCACTCCTGGCCCACTGCTTAGTACCCCCAGTGTACCCCACATGGAAAGCTTGGCTAATAAGTTCTCAGATTCCCAAATCCCATCATCTTGTCCCTGTTGAGTCAGGGAGTCAGAGAAGGCCTGTCCTTGGAGGGACAGGGGAAAAAAAGGCCGATAGGTGCCAGGCTTCCTGGCCTGAGGCTGCCGACAGTATAACAGGCCCCGTGCAGGAGGCTGAAGAGGTGTCAGCTGTCACTGTGGGCCCAGGGGACTGACAGCCCTACCCTATGGAGAGTTCAGGGAGTTTGCGGAGCTGCTGCCTCCTGGCTCAGGAGGCCAGGTTCTGCAGAGAGGTCTCACAGTGCCCGGACTGACTCCCTGCTCTCCTCCACCCTCCCGCTCCCAGGGTGGGGGTAGGTTCTTGGGCAGGTGCAGGGGCGAAGCCATAGCAAGGGCTCAGGCAGTGGGAACCTGACTGGGTTGAACTGAACCCAACAGGACACGAAAAGTGGCCTTTCTCTCTGGCATCTGAGCTTCCAGTTTCCCTCCCAGCCCAGCTGCTCGCTGTTCTGTACCCTCAGGGCCCTCCAGGACACGCGGCACTGCCTCTCCAAAAGTTTCTCAGTTATTTAATCGGGGGCTGGTGGGCCTGGGGAGATGCGCGATTCAGCCCGGTGTGTCTCAAGGAAGGCTTGCTGGAAGAGGTGAGTCTGAGTTGAGACTCAGAGAACTGAGAAGGCAGTACTGGAGAGGCACTGGGAGCCCCTAAAGTCTTTGGGAGCAGGAGTCACCCGATCTGATTTTGGGAGTGTCCCCGGATGGGGCGCGAGCAAACCGAAGTGCGGCCGCGCCAGCCTCGCTCCCTCCCTCCCGCGTCCGTCTCGGTCCCGGGCCGCCTCCGGGCCCGCCAAGCCCAGAGGCCGGAGTCTGTTCCAGAAAACTTTCCGCGGAGGCTCGCACTGAGCATGCTCGGCGGCGGGGCGGGCCTGGGGTCCGGAAGCTGCCCCGACTCCGCCTGTACCCGCGAATTTGGGGGTCGCTGGTCCCCGGCGGGAGATGGGCACCCGGGGGCGCGCCACGTGGGTGCTGGCTGGGGGCCTCCTGGCCGCCGCCTCGGCGCTGCTCGCGGAGCCCGAGGACCGAGGACGGCCCGCCGCGGGCCCAGGCCCCTTCCGGCGCCCCCTCGGCGCGCAGCCTCCCGCGGGTGCCCCCGCGGCTCCCGGGGCGGGGCCCGAGCGCAGCGCGCAGGTGAGGAGCGCCGGCCCCCCCATCTCAGGTCTGACTCGGGCGTTTTGGCTTCACCCACACCGGGGGCGGGGAGGCCCCGTCGGGTGGGGAAATTACCCGAAAGGGAGGGCGGGATCCGAGGATGCGTCGCATGTTCCTTAGTGGATCCCGCTTTGGGCCGGAAAACTCCCCGGTTGGGCGGAGACAGCGATGTGGCAACTGCGGGCTTGGACTTTGTTGGCGGCCGGTTCGAGCCCGCTCTGCAGCCCGAGGGCTCTGTGACCTCGGGCAGGTCGCTTCGCTTCTTGTACCTCGGTACCCTGATCTGTAAGCCACCGCAGGGCCTCCCCTGGAGGGTCAAGGTGAGAGTTTAGAGGAGTTCATGCGTGTTGAGCAGCTTACACAGGTCAGTGCCCCACCAGAGTGTAGCGGCTGACAAAAAACAGCTGGACTGTTGGCCGGAGTTCTATGTGACTGCAGATTTAACCTCTTTCCCCTTCACCCTGCCCCTGCCTCTGTGGTCCCTTACTGGGAAGGCTCAGAGCTCTGGCTGTCACCCTAGATTTCCCCTCCTCCTCCACCCAAAACTGGTCACCAGTCCTACTGCCTTTTCCTCTTAATCAGCTCTGATACCTGCCCCTCCCCCTCCTCCACTGCATCCCTAGGTTCACTCCCCACCCCTCAGCCTCTGGCCTTTGAGGTTGGTTCCTATGGGTCGCCCCCACCCTCTAATTTGTGCTTTTTTCCATCCATTTCCCCAGGCCTCTAGGTGACTTGTCCAGGGCGTACACCTGACTGCTTCCCTCCCCTGCTTACACACCTTGCACCCTGACCCCTGTAACAAACCCAGGCTTCTGTTCCCGGGAACATCTGTCCAGCGATCTGGCCCATCGCTTCCCCAGGGTCCTCCCTCCCAGCCCTCCCCGAGGGCCTGGCTCCTCTTGTCCTGTTGAGTTCTCTACCTTTAGCCCCAGTACCTGCTACACTTGCTAGAGGTTTTTTAGGTCTCTTAAATGAAATTTCCCCTCACTTTCTATTATTGTTAGATTTTCAGTAGACAAGGCAAAATAATAATACTCTGTCAATTTACTGAGCTTTTATAAAGCTCACGACTGAATATTTTCACAAAGTCCTTTCACCTACTCCTGTCCAGTGAGGTGGAAAGTATCTGGCCCATTTTGCTGATGAGAAGACTAAAGTCCAGGGGGCCTGTCCGGTTCTTTCCTTTGGGAAGCCAGTGCCAGTCCTTTCTGGTGAATATTTGTTGCTAGGCTCTTCAAGACAGTGCTTTGAACACCAGAACACATATGCTCATGTCAACATATTATCTATCCTCTCCTGCAAAGGGGGAGCCAATAGCCAGTTACAGCCATCTCCCAGATGTTCTAAAAATGCTATGACCAATACAGGAGCCCTGGCCACGCTGTTTCAGGTCCTCCAAGGCCCCGTGTGCTGGCAGCTGCCGTATTGGACAGCCCAGACCATAGAGCGTTGCCAGGGTTGCAGGAAGTCCTATTGGAAACTCCTTGCAAGGAGAGAAGCAGTGAAGGGTTGAGTAGACAAGAGGTTTCTGAGTGTTTATGGAAGGCCCTGTGTGTCCCAGACTCTCTTCTGGGTGCTTGAGATAGAAGAGAACAGGCAGTCTCTGTTCTTAAGGAACCTGCACTCGCGGGGCAGGAGGAAGACGCTAACGGCATTAACCTGTAGTGTGGCAGTTGTGGTTCAGGCTGTGGAGAGAAATGCGTCGGGCAAAGTGGGCTGAGAGAGAGGGCCTTGGTCCAGACGGGGTGGTCGTGGAGGATGCTTTGAGGAGCTGACAGGTGAGCAGAGCCCTGGATGGAATGATGGAGGGGCTTGGGTGCTGCTTCGAGAAAAGCATTTCAGAGTGAGATGGCAGTGAGGACAAAAGGATGTGCTTCGTGGGGTCCAGGACCAGCCAGGAAGCTGGTGTGGTAGGGGCAGAGGGTGGGGTGGGGGGAGGGGAGGGGGAAGTGCTGAGGCCAGAGGGTAAGGAGGGGCCAGATCAGGAGGCCCGGTGGGTCATGTTTAAGACTGGTTGTTATTTTGAATTAGATGGAAGCCAGGGATGGGTTTTGAGCAGAAAAGTGACCGGCTCTGAGTCGTCTTTTTAAAGCATCCCTGTGGCAGGTGTGAGGACAGAGGACAGAGGTAGAAGTAAAAACCGAGAGAGGAGGCAGGTAGGGGACCAGGCAGACAGTGGAGATGAAGAGGACCAGGGAGATTCGTGGAGAGAGCTGCCGAGAAGTTGTTGAATTTGGGGTGTATTGTGAAGGCAGAGCCGGGGGAGTGTGCTGGGATTGAATGTGAGTTGAGAGAGAGAAAGAGAAGTCAAGGATGAAACCAAGGACTTGGGCTTCAGCAGATGGAAGAACAGAGATACCATTAACTAATATGTGGAAGCCTCGGGGAGGCAGCCAGGAATTCTTATTTGGTCCTGTTGAGTTTGACAGGCCTGTGAGGCATGGAGGTAGGGGTGCACAGGAGGGTGGTGGGTGAGTGAGTCTGGATCTGGGGGAGAAATCTGAGCTGGAGAGCTGCTATACCGGGGAGTGGTCAGGGTACATGCCTTTAACCCCGGAGGGCCTGGCTGAGTTCCCTGGGGGTAAGTATTGATTGGGAAGACTGAGGTCTTTGGACAGGGCCCTGGAGAGCGCCTGGGCTGGGCCAGGCCAGGAAGAAGAAAAGATCGATCGAACAAAGGAGATGAGAAAGTGTGGCTGATTTTGCAGGAAGGAAACCGAGGCTGTGACCCACAGGTCAAGGGAGGAAGGTGCTTCAGGGAGAGGGGCTCGCAATAGGCAGCACAACGGCTCCCCTACCTCCTGACCCCTGGAGCCTGGGAACGTGTCACATCACAGGGCAAAGGGAGACAAACGTTGCAGATGGAGGCTGCTAATCAGCTGACCTTATCACAGGGAGGTTACCCTGGGTTATCCTGGTGGTCCCAGTGTAATCCCAAGGGTCCTTACAAGTGGAAGAAGGAGGCAGGAGAGAGTCAGAAAGAGATGTGAGATTAGAAGGTCAGAGGGATCCAATGTGAGGCCTCAACCTGCTGCTGCTGGCTTTGAAGATAGAGGAAGGGCCATAAGTTAGGAGTGCAGGCTGCCTCTAAGGCTGGAAGAGGCTCTCCCAGAATGCAGCCCTGCAGACACTTTGATTTTAACACAGTGAGAGCCACGTTGGACTCGTGACTTCCAGAACAGTACAGTAATAAACGTGTGTTGGTTTTAAGCCACTCGGTCTGTGGTGGTTTGTTACGGCAGCCGTGGGATGCTAAGACACTCACACATCCAGGGCTGCTGGTGGTGAGTCGTGTGCAGTAAGAGTGGAGACCTGGCCATGACATGAGGCCTTGTAGACGTTATGGTGACCTTGTCAGGAGCTGTGTCACCCTGGAGAGAGGGATCACCAGGAGGGGAAGGCTGGACACTGGAGGATGATGTTGACTGGCGGCTGGCATGGTCTCTGTGGGAGCAGGCGGCTCACGGTGGCCAAGGAGCCCCCGGAGAGGCACCCTCAAGCTAGTGACCGCTAGGAACTTGTGAGACCTCAGGGAGCCACAGCCAAGTGTCCCTGGCACTAGGGCCACCAGGGGGCTCCCTGGGAACCTGGGATCCTGCCCCTCCCCCTCGAGTAGAACCTAATGTCGGGAAGGAGGCCTTTGTCCCTCTGGGGGTCTGGGCAGCGTCTGCTTTGCTCACCACGTGGTGCCTAGCACAGAGCCTGCTGTGCGTAAAATGCTGGGTGAAAAAATGGATGGAAAGTTCCAGGGGCAGGGGCGGCACAGGTGGATGGTTGTGTGGGGGCGGGGTGCACCATGGCGCCACCGTTCACCCCAGAGACCTCACAAATGAATTTTAGGTGTTTGTTTTTTTGTTAACAGATTTCAGTTTTTAGAACAGTTTTAGATATTAGAAAAATTGTACACATGGTAAAGAAAATTCATATGTATCCCCTCCAATGCACACAGTTTCCTTTATTATTAACATCTTACATTAGTAAAGTACATTTATTGCAGTTAATGGTCTAACTGATTGATATAATTGATATATTATTGTGAAAGTCCATAGTTTATTTGGATTTCCTTAGTTTTTTTTTTTTTGCCCAACGTCCTCTGTCCCAGGGTCCCATCCAGGACACGCATCCCATGTAGGCGCCTCTCGGCCGGGACAGTTCCTCAGACTTTCTTGTTTTGATGACCTTGGCAGTCTGGAGGAGGACTGGTCAGGGATTTTGTAGGGTGCCATCTGCTGGGATTTGTCTGAGTATGTGCTAGCAACCTGATTCATTACTGTTGGTGTTGACCTTGAACTCTTGACTGGACTAGCATTTCTCCACCATGAAACCAGCCTGCACTGTACTTGTTAGAAGGAGGTCACTGTGTTAGAAGGAGCAGCCTGGATGGATGTTCTTAAGATTTTTTTCCTGCCAGATGGCAGCAAAAACATATTCCATCCACATCAGTGTCTGACACGCAGCATTCTTCTTCTGAAGAAGAGGCACCTCTTTCTACCTTGTGGAAGACTATAGACTAGTGGTTGTCCTGGCCACACACACCTGTTCCAGAAGGACTTGGGGACAACGTTTGCATTGGGCATGAGGGACCTGGGAGACCCCAAAGGAACAGGCATGACTCCCATTGTTACCCTAAAAGAGGAAGGAAAAAGACCTCAGTTTTTGTCTTACCTGAAAGAGAAGAATTCAGACAGGAGCAAAAGATTTTAAAGGTTTTCTTAGCAAAGGAGGAGTACGCCTCCAAGAACGGGGTGCGGGCTGATCCAGGGGCCGACGGCAGTGGTCTTTGTTTGGCCCCCTGTCTTGTACCCTCGCTTAGAGGTGGTCTCTTGGTTGATTGGCAGCTCTTGCCCCTGGAGTGCTTGGTCATGATCGTCCCGTTTGGTGCATGTCCTTACCCATGATGCACATAGGAAAGCCCACAAGGGGGCCCAAACCGCCATGCTAATTACATTACAGTGAGCATTAGGTCATGTCCGGTTAGGTCCTCAACGCTACTGCACAGTGAGGGCTTTCGGGTTCTAACCAGTTTCTTGCTGGCACTCATTTAGTGGAAGTAAAAGTTCCTTTATGCTGAAGGTAGGCATACTGCCATCCTCCAGACCATCCTCCCTGACCTCCACCTATCTGCCCGGTGCCCCCACTTATCTAACTACCTGACACCATCACTTAGTCTTTGTTATTATTGTTGTTGCAATGACGCATGGGTGTGATTCTCCTCCTGCCAGAAATGAAGCAATACGGGTGGCCTGCAGGCAAGGGAGTCTCCAGCCGCTGGCTGCTCACACCCTCGTTCCCCAAGGTCCCCAAGGCTAACACTTCAGCGTACACCTTGCTAGGCTTTTAAAAATAAGTTATGATATATGATATTATATTTTATACTGTTAAATATGTAATTATTTATTAAATGTATAACTAGTATTAAATATGTTATTAAATATCTATATACATCTTCCAAATTATTAAATACATAAACACATAAGTATATATAATAAAGTAACTATAAACAAATGTGATTTATATGAAAAGTACGTGAGATAAATACATAATATATAATTGTAAATGTATGCTAATATATTCAATGTATAAAAATGCCATTTTTCTTAAACAGCATCATATTAGTCATAATTTTTCAACCTACTGACTTCACTTGACATATGTTAGAGTTTCCTCTAGGTAAACATAGATCTGCCACATTTGTTTATTTGCTTATTCATGTTTGTAAGTGTGGTAAAATGCACATCACAAAATTGACCACGGTAACCGTTTTTAGGCGTGTAGTTTAGCACCGGTAAATACATTCACAGTCCTGCACTCGCATCTCCAGAGCTCTTTTCATCTTGTGAAACTGAAGCTCTGTCCCCCTTAATCAACAATCCCCCATCCCACCTCCCCCAGTCCCTGGCAGCCGCCATCCTATCTCTGTCTCTGAATTTGACAGACCTCCCGCAAGCGGAGTCATACACTCTGTCTTTTTGTGACTGGCTTATTTCTCTTGGCCTGGTGTCCTCAGGTTTCATCCTTGCTACAGCAGGTGACAAGATTTCCTTCCTTTTTAAGGCTGAATCATAGTCCCTTGTATGCCTGGACCACTTTTGCTTATCCATCTATCCTAGGTTGCTTACACCTTTTGTCTTTTGTGAATAATGCTGCTGTGAACATGAATGTACAAATAGCTCTTTGTGGCCCTGCTTTCAGACCTTTTGGGTAAGTCCCTACATGCTGTAAGGAATAATCATGTAGCTTAAATGGGGTGTTTTGATGATCAGTCAGGTGTGGAGACAGAGTAACACCCCGAAGAGGCGCACGAAAGTGGAAGATTGATTACATCCACCACGCCTAAGGCATACTACACCCGGGGCCAGGGCGGGGCTGGGGGTTGCTCAGCCAGGAGTGGAGGCAGCTGGAGGACCTGTGGGCCGGCGCCTTTATCGGGGGTCAGGGGAGTGTGTAAGCAAAGGGCAGAAGGGTGTTTCCCTGGTGCCTTCGTCACGAGACCACAGTCAAGAGGGCAGGAAGGGGAGCTTGTGGCCGGACCCGCCTTCTCACCCTGGTGCCGCTGGGCATCTGGGAGGGGGCTCATGATCTGATCGTGGGGGTGTCAGGGCAGCAGGAAAATGTGAACTTGTGTTTATTTATTTATCTATTTATTTATTACTATGATTACACATATTATATATTATTTTTATTTTACTATGTATTGATACATTAGGAATTATTTCTTATTTCTTATGTAATATGTTACTACGTTATTTAATTTTATTTTTATTGTTATTTATGTCATGTCTTATATAATATTTTATATTATATTATTTATATCATATAATATGCAATATTTTATTATGTTATTAATATTATAAATATTATGTATCATTAAGTTATTCTATATATTTATTTATATACTTATTTATTCAAAGTTTTAAAAAAGTGCAGTACACCCTGGAAGGGGACTTGCTGGATCATACCACTTCTTCCTTTTTAGCAGCTGCATAGTACTCTGTAGGAGAATTCACTCTTTTAAATAGGATTCTTCAGGCTGCCCATCCCAGAAGCACCATATGAACGAGCTGAGATCCAAACTCTGGCTCCGTAAACTGGGAGTCCTGGGTGGGTTCAGGGCATGACTGGCTGGGTTTAGCTGCACCCTCCTCCTCCTTGTTCTCACCTTAGGCCTGTGTCCTCACCTGTGTGTCCCGTCACTCCATCTGCGTCCCTCCAGCAGCGGGTGTCGTGTTCCAGCCCTGTGGATGGGCCTGGTCATGCAGCTGGGAAAGCTGCTTTCGTCAGCCCAGCAGAGTGGCCTTGGCTGGGGACAGTCCAGGGACTGGGGGCCTGTGAGGATCCGGCCAGAGCACAGCCACTCTGTGGCCAAGGGGACAGGCTTGCTCAGACCACGAGCAAGGCCGTGGGGAAAGCTTTCTAAGCAGACAAACACAGTAGCGCAGAAATTCCCTTTCAATCCCACAGAATCTCGTGCTTTCCACAATGTCTGACCCCCTCTAAACATCGGCCACGTGAATCGGCATCGGAACCAGACCCAAAGCCAGGCCTGAGCATCCCCCTGAGCTCTCACCATCTTCCCTGCCTGTGTGCATCCTTTCCCCTTCCATTACGTAGATCCAGCACGTCCAGAACCAGGTTGTCTGGGTTCAAGGCTAGTCTCCACCACCTACTACCTGTGGGACCTGGAGTGAGTTGTGAGACTTTATCATAAAATGAGGATGACACGCCACTGGGTTATCACGAAGATCACTGGTAATTCACCTGGAGTGCACGGTGCTGGGCCGGGCCCATTTCAAGGGCCCTAGCCACGGCATCCTAATGGTGATGATGATTACTGTTATTATTGCCATTTTGTGGTGGAGGGGTCTGGGCCTTTCCAGGGCTCAGTACTGCACCAAGGTGGAGTGGAGGGGTTGGCTGGGTCCCGTTTGGACAAGTTTTCATCATTGGATGAGGTGAAGCAAGCTAGGAGGAGGCTTCGAGGTCCACACTTTTCAGAGGAGGGATCTGAGGCTTGCAGAGGTTGTGAGACTTGGGCAAGGACACACAGCGAGTAAATGGTTCCAGCTAGAATCCAGTTCTCCGGGTCCTCAGGCTAGTGTTTTACGTGCTCCTCCATGAAAACTTGCAGGGAAATTCAGAGCCTGAGGTTCCCCCAGCATCACAGGGTTAGTGAAAAGCAACTGGGGTGCAAACCCAGGTCTGTCTGATTATATGGAATTTCCATGGCTCAGTGCTGCCTCCCTGGACAGTGCCCAGAGATGAAGCTATGTAATCTGAGCTCTCAAAGCACAGAGCTCAAATCTGTGCTCAACTTGGAAAAATTTACATCAGATTCTGGATAGAAGAGATGCAACTCATCTCCTTTATAAAAGTGACTTTGACCACTTATTACAAGCATGTCTTCATTCATGCCTTTGTGTCTTTTGAATTATTTTAGGACTTGCCCCCTATGATGTGGCCCAGTGTGGAGAGCTCTCACTTTAAGACGACAGGTAAATTCTCCTTTTGGTTGATTTTTCGTTGTTTTAGCAGGACAAGGGGATGGAGGGAGAAGCTTCCGGGCACATGGCTGCCCTGAAGCGAGGGAATGAGGGTGCATCCAAACACTTGGGCAAACATACAGATGACCCGTGTGACAGTGGTGCTGGAGGGGAGGCCGCTGAGTGATGACACAGTGGCTGGTGAAGGGCACTTTACAGCTTGACTTCCTTCTATACTGACAGCAGGGCCTGCCCTCCTGCAAGTCTTCATCAGAGGCTGTGGCTGGGCCTTCTGAGGGCCTGGAGGAGCCTGGGGCATAGATGCCCCAACCAGAGGTAACACCTGTACTGACCTTGAGATTTTACATCCATGTGCTGATTGGACAGCATTTGTCCCCTAGCCTGAGCGACTGGGCTGTCCAGAGGCGGGCGTCCAGTCCTGCTTATGCGATTGACCGAGACAATCCTGACTGAGCAGCTGGCCTGGGAGGGCACCTGCCTGTTTCCATGGCGAAGGCTGTCAGTCCCTCCATGCTTACCTTTGTCCCCATTCCGACGTCCTGAGCGGAATCAACCACAGATGATATTCTAGGGAAAAAGATGTTGATTTTATCTAGGATTCAGTTCCGTGTCTTTTTTTTTTTTTCAAATTTTAATTTTTTCCTACACATATTTAGAAACTCTGTAAAGAAGGTTTCAAAAGCACTTCTAAAGACCTTGCTATCAATATGCTGTGTGAGAAAGACTGAAAAATAGACTTCATGCTCAGTCAACATACAATTTGTATTTGGATAGAAGAGAAACGTCGAAAAGGCACAGCTCCACAACTCAGGTCCCTTCAAAGCATACATTTCTAGCTTTATTTTTTTTTTTAATTAAAGTTTAGTCAGTTTACCATGTTGTGTCAATGTCTGGTGTACAGCATAATAGTTCAGTCATACATATACACACATGTATTCCTTTTTATTATGGGTCATTTTAAGGTATTGAATACAGTTCCCTCTGCTACACGGTAGAAACGTGTTGTTTATCTATGTTATATTTCTGCAAATCTGCAAATCTCGAACTCCCAATTTATCCCTTCTACCCTCTTTCTGCCGGTAACCATAAGTTTGTTTTCTATGTCTGTGAGTCTCTTTCTGTTTTGTAAATAAGTTCATTTGTCTCATTTTTTTTAAAGATTCCACATATAAGTGATAGCATGTGGTATTTTCCTTTCTCTTTCTGGCTTACTTAACTTAGTGTGATGATCTCCAGGTCCATCCATGTTGCTGCACATGGCATTATTTTATTCTTTTTATGGCTGAGTAGTATTCCAGTGTGTGTGTGTATCACAACTTCTTTATCCAGTCATCTGTCATTGGACATTTAGATTGCTTCCAGGTCTTACACATAGTGATGCTAGAAACACTGGGGTGCTTGTGGTTTTTTGAAGGAGAACTTCCTCCGGATAGATGCACAGGAGTGGGACTGTCTAGTGTTAAGCATTTAGTGCTCATAAGCACTTTCACACACAGTGTGTCATTTCCCTTCTCCTTAGGCTGCCCTGTCTGATGGATGTTTTCACCACATTCCCAGTGAGGGAAACTGAGGCTCAGAGCACTCAGCTGACCTGCCCAGGGTCACACAGCTGATTAGCATTAGAGCAGCTTCCACTCAGGACAATGCCTAACACCCCAGCCAGCACCTCTTAAGCGACATTTCTGTGCTACACATGGTGCTTATGAATTTTCAAAATTCTAGAGGAAGCAGTCCACATGGGGTAGTTCAGCAGGCGCTGTGTCTGGCAGTGGTCAGACCCTCCTTGTAGTAATGATCAGTGTCACTCGCAGAAGAGACAGGGCCTCCGAAGGACAAAGCAAGGTAAAACTTACCGTTCTCTCCACTGTGGAGTTAGGGAAACTGAGGCCCAGAGGGGTTAGCTGGCTTCCCCACCGACACAGCTGGGGAGAGGCAGAGCCAGATTCGAACCCAGGGCTGTCTGATGCCAGGTGGGTAAGAATCACCCAGGACACCTCCCTTGCCCAGTGGTTCTGATTCGGCAGGTCTGGTGTGGGACCCAGGATGGACATTTCAGCATACAGCCCAGGGAAGGAGCGCACACTGGGAGCGACATTCTCCTTAGTCTCTAAGCCTCCCAGTGAGAACATCTCATTTCCTTGGCAGAGAAGTGGTAAGGCATTCATTCATTGACTTCCTCCGCCAAGGTTTTCCCAGCGCCTTCTGCGGGCCGTGCGGTTTGCCTCTGGCGTTGAGCCGCTGCGTCGTCCTGCCAGTCTGCGTTATATAATACAAGTTCATTGCTCTTTGCAGTGGACGCACCATTTGGACTGAAATTCAATAAGAAAATTGAGGTCTCGACCCCACCCAGGACTTCTGCAGCCACCAGTGGGTTGTGGCTTCATTCCGTGTTTGCTTTTACAGCCTTCCTGCCCAGGAAGACCTTGTTTAAAAGAGAGTCTGCTGTAACACATCTCTTGGTAAGTAACATGTTCGATACTTTAAAAAAGACATATCAAGTTGTAAAGAAGCCAATTTTGTTCCAAAGATGTAGAGAATGTCACAGGCTTTTGTTCCTCAAGAAAAGCTATTCTTTCACTGAATACAGTTATTAGGAGGGAGCAAATCCATTTTTCTTTCGGGAGAGCTGCAGTTTCTGCACAACGTACAGCATTTTGCTGGATGGGACGTGTGAATCTGATCGTCAAGCGGCCTCGCCTGCTGGTTCTAAAGCAGGGCGAGGGGCTGTGCTCTAACCAGACGGAGTCACCCGCGCCTGTTATAAAAACGCTGCTACCAGTGGTTGTGGCGAGGGTTTAACAAATACTTCCAACTCGCCAGGCACGGGGCTTCGCACTTTCAACGCGTGATCTCATTGGAGCCTCATTGCAAGTTCTGAAGCAGGTACTATTTTTGCTCCTGCTTTACTGACAGGAAACTGGAGATCGGAGAGATTAGGAGGCTTGTTCCGGGTCCCACAGGTAGAGGTGGCGGAGCCGGGGTTTGGAGCCCCTGCTCGACTGCTGCTCCTGAGGCTGCTCGCATTCTGTGTGATGTGCTGGCTCCACGTCGGGCTGTCTCTCACCTACGCTTCCATGACTTAAAAAGGCTTGAGAACCACTGAGTTCAGCCAACAGGCTACCATTGCTACAAGCCCCTTCTTGGCCGCCGGCTAAGTGTTTGTACTAGTTTCCTAGGGCCGTGTAACAAATTACCACCAACCTGGTGGCTTCAAACAATGACATTATTCCCTTCCAATTCTGGAAGTGGAAGTCCAAAGTTAGGGTGTTGGCAGAGCCACGCTCCCTCCGAGGGCATGTCGGGGAAAATCCATCTTTGTTTCTTTCAGCTTCCGGTCATGTTCCTGGCTTCTGGCCGCATCACACCAATCTCTGTATTAGGATTCTCCAGAGAATCATAACCAGCAGGATGTGTGTATATACACGTGTTTACACATTCACACACGCACACGTGCACGTATATATATATGCGCATATGTGAGGGAGACAGCGGGGGAGATTTATTTTAAGAAATTGTTCATGTGGTGATGGGGCTGGCAAGTCCAAAATCTGCAAGGCAGGCCGATGTTGCAGCTCAAGTTGGAACGGTGTCTGCCACTGAGTTCCCTTTTCCTCAGGGGACCTCAGTGTTTTTTTGTGAAGTCCTTAACTGATTGGGTGAGGCCCACCCATATTATAGACAGTTATCTGCTTTGCTCAAAGTCCACTGACCTAAATGTTGATCTCATCCAAAGAGCACATTCGCAGTGACATCAGGACGCATTTGACAGCCAGCTGGCCCTAGCCGCTCACTCTCACACTCTGTTTCCGCCTTCTCATGGCCCCTTCTCTCTGTGTGTGTCTTCTCCTTTTTTGTCACTACTAAGGACCCCTGGCATTGCATTTCTGGCCTGCCTCAACCCAGCCCACCTACATCCAGAATGATCTCGTCTTGAGAGCCTTTGCTTAATTACATCTTCCAAGACCTTCCAAATAAGGTCACATTCTGTTCCCAGGTTCTGGGATTCAGGATGTGCAGTAGCCACTCACCCCACCAAGGCGGTCCTCTTATTCTGTCCAGCCCTCTCCTGCGACAGGTGGCGCAGCCCCTCCCACGGCAGCACCTCTGTGCCCCATCACCCTCCTCTGTCTGTTCAGTGGCTGTGCTTCTTCAGTTGTTGTTTGCAGGATGCTGTGTGGGGACCAGAAGGATAGAAAGCCAGATCTCTGTTCTCAAAGACTCATCAGGGTCCTGGCACGTCAGAGCATTAGGGTGGGGTGGGGGCCAGAATGCTCAACCGGAATCAGAGGCCCGGGCAGCTCGCGCTGCTGCCTGTGGTCAGCGTGTTCTCGGGAATATCACTTCCACTCTTTGTGTCTTCGCTCATTTCTGTCCAGTGAGAGGCTCATGCTTTGGGGAGGGGATGTGCGCTGTGGAGGAACCACAGGATATGGAGACACACTGGTGGGGATGGAGTCCAAGCTTCCTGCCTGTGCAGCCTTGGGCTAGTGACTTAACCTTCCCGAGCCTTAGTTTCCTCATCTGTAAAATGGGAGAAATAGAATTCATGTGTGTACAGGGATGGGCATACGCCTTGCACTTGGGAAAGAATTGATGTTGCTCTGATTGTTGGTATCACTGAGAGCTGCTGTGGTCTGTGATTCAGAGGTGGGGGTGGGCGGGCAGAGAGCGGGGAGGCGAGGCAAAGGGAAGCCTCCTCGGTGAGATCAGGGTCCTGCCTGGTTTAAATGGTGTGTCTGTACCGCAGCACTGGGATCTCAGGACACACGGCAAGGGCAGAAAGGAGCCAGCATCCGTTGTGATTACAAGGGGCCGCGGGAGCTAGGCCAGCCCTGGCTTTCTATTGATACCCTTCCAGGGCAGTCATCACAGGGTTGGAAGAGGCCAAACCCAGATTCTCCATTCACTGATGGTGGATCCAGCTCCCAGGAGGCTCCCGGACGTGCTGGGGTCCATGTTCCTCTGTCCCCACTGTGTGGCTGATATGCTCCGGCAGTGACAGCCAGGGGACACACAGGATCTGTGAGTGGTCATTAAAGGGTTTTTCCATAGCTCTGCAAACACGCTGCTTACTGAAATGTAAGCCCTGGTTTGCTGAGTCCCTGTGACAACAGTGTCCTTTACCCAGGAGCAGGACATAGCCCCAGTGTCAGCACAGGTCCACATCCTTCTTTCCTCATAGGTTTTAAGTTCCAGTCCTTACACACTCTTTTTGAAAAAATCTTCAGGATTGAAGAAAGTTACTGTACCAGCAGAAGCAACCCTGCTCACCCTGCTTTTAAAAGCTTTATAAGTGTAGCATGAAATATTTTTCATTTTCTAATAATTTCTGTATTTGATTGTAGTATGGGGACATTTCAAGAGACATTCAAGGAACTTCTGAGAATGGAGTCATTTTTCAGAAATGTGCAGTGGTAAGTGTTCATGGGTGGCTTAGACTTAAAGAGGAAATAATTGAATTTGCCCAAATCATGTATTAGCTGGGAGCTGGCAAGTCACGTGGTTATCCAGCCACGTCTGAGCACGGGTGAGGAGGGGCTGACCCGCAGGGACCTTATATTTTATATGGCAGCACCAAGACTGAGATTTTTTGGTAACAGTATAATTATTGTGAGTGAAAATCCTCTGTCATTGTTTAAAATGGGAAAGAGAGTGTATATTTTCTCTGAGATTTTAACATTTATATGATGCTTGACAGCTTAAAAATGTATTTAATGTCTTTTAGGTCTTTGATCCTTACTAATCTCATGAGATGGCTTTCACATTGTCCTTGTGTTGGGAGGTCCCTAAGACCACCCTCAGGTTCAGTGGCTCCTTCAGAGGACTCAGCTCAGAACAGCTGATGTCACAGTTACAGTTCATTACAGCAAATGACGTAAAGTCAGCAAAGCGAAAGGCACATTAGACAGAGCTCCGGAGACGCCGGCCCAAGACAGCCCTGTTTCCTCCTGGCGGAGCTGCAGGGGCAGCATGTAGGTTTCCCAGCAGTGACATGTGACATAACTCGGGGCGCTCTCCTGAGCTGTGGAGTCCAGGGCTTTTACTGAGGACCAGTCACGTTGGTGCGGAACGCTCATGTCGCTGACCTCGGTTATTCAATCTCCCTTCCCTCCCTCCAGAGGTCACGCTGGGCCCAAGGCCCCCGCCACGAATCACACTGTTAGCGTAGACTCCTGGTGTGGCCCAAGGCCATGGGTATATGAAGACAATCTCACCAGGTAGGACGTTCTGAAGACTCTAGAGGTCAATCTCCCAGGAGCTGGTCCAGGACCAGCCCTCATTTTGGGATGCGCAGCGTTTGGACAGTCCCAGCCTGCTGAGTTAACCCTTTACTGCACAAACGTCATTTTCTTTTCTTTTCTTCTTTTTTTCTTTCTTTCTTTTTACTGAAGTATAGTTGATTTACAATGTTGTGTCAGTTTCAGGTGTACAGCAAAGTGATTCAGTTACATATATGCATATATATAAACCTATTCTTTTTCAGATTCTTTCCCACCATAGGTTATTACAAGATATTGAACATAGTTCCCTGGGCTGTACAGTCGGTCCTTGTTGGTTGTCTATTTTATATATAGCAGTGTGTGTCTGTTATTCCCAAATTCCTAACTTATCCGTCCCCCCTTTTCCCCTTTGGTAACTGAAGTTTGTTTCCTGTGTCTGCATAACCCTCACTTTAACCCAGGCTCTCAGCTGTCTGGCTCCCCTCCCTGAGTACAGTTGGTGCTACCAGTTTCTCGTGTCCTAGAGCTGTTTTCTGGCCCATGCGTGCAGTTACGAGCATGTGTGTGTACATGCGTGTAGCTGTGTGTACATGCACACGTACATACACGTACTTTTTTCTTCCCCTTTTCTACACAGGTGCCCGTGCATCCTGTACACCAAGTTCTACAACTTGCTCTTTTCACTATTACATTTCAAAGCTCACTCCTCTTGGGACATGCGTGGCTTCCCTCTCTTAGCTCCTGCATCTCTTTCAGCAGAACTGGGGTGAAGAAGGGGCAGGAGAGCTGGGAGATGTGGCCTAGAGAGAGGGGGCAGGGCAGGGTTGCAGAAGCCTGTTGGGGAGCCCAGCGGCTGGACCCCTGGATGGCTTCCACCAGCTGAGGTACTCGAACACATGGCCGGGCAGAACCTGGATGGGGGAGACTGGCTTGGAGGCTGGAGTCCAGCTTGGGACCTGCGGTCCTGGAGATCAGATGGCAGTCAGAGGCCCTGGCCTGGCTGGGGCTGAATCTTCAAAAGAATAGAGTAAGAGGGAGCCACTGTTTGCTTTCCTTGGTGACCCCAGTTGTCAGTTTCCCCAGCCTGCCTGTGGGTCTGTGCTCGGGTGCTTTTTCTTCAAAGTTACTCTGGGGTATGATTTCGCTGCATTTCAGGGCCCTGGTTTCTGTGAAACAGCTTGGCAAGCAGAAGTCAAAACTCTCCTGGGGCCCTTGAAGTCAGACCTGATAAATCCTCAGAACTTTTGTGAGACCATAATCCTCCTGCCCTTTAAAGACCTAACGGGCGCAAGTCAAGCCGGAGACTCATTTTGGGAAGTTGGGTTTGCCGGCAAGTCTGGCCTCACTTCACCTCCTGTCTTGGGTGTCTTCGCAGAGCGAGTGGCCGGTGGCCCACATACAACTGCTGGTGAACAACACCAGGACGCCCGCGGCCGCCAACCTCTCTGATCTGCTCCTGTTGGACAACATCACTGGCCTGACCGTTAGGGAATCGACTGGTAACCAGACCTCAAGAGGGTTCCAGGCTTTCAGGAAGAAGTTTCTGCAAGGTAAGAGCGCCATGTACAATGTCAGGGGTGGAAAATGCTGAAAATACGCACCGATGCTCGCAGAGCATGGGAGATGTGGCCAGCATAGCCTTAGACACGTGACGTGTTCACACAGTGCATCCTCACAACGGATGCTGCTCTCGGGGTGTCAGAGGAGACTGCTGCTCAGTGTCCGCAGCCAGGAAACTGGGTTTGTCACTTAAGTTAGAGGGAGGTGGGATTTGGGGGAAGAGTTTTAAAAATAGATATACTCAATATTTATTATGAAAAATTTCAAACATACACTAAGATCGAGTTCATAGAGCATGCCGGCATATCCATCACCCGATGACCAAAATCTCCATCACTCACTCAAAGGAAGAGCTTGTTTTGGGGAGTGCTGGACAGAGGGGTTTGGCATCGGCCCTGGAAGCTCGCTCATGACACGTCCAGGCACTGTCAGGAGTGGTCACAGGAGCACCTCCACTGCTGATTTGTTGCCTTTCAGAGCATGATGCCGTCCCTGGTTGGCTTTCGGAGGTGTGTTTCCTGAGGCGAATTGTCATTATTTCATTAGGAAGACTTAAAACCAATTCTGGGATTCAGTTGTTCCTCTGTCTCTAGAGCTGTCAGTTTTTCTGGGAAGGTGAGACTTCTTTTATTCTGAGGGGGTACCTCGTCTACAGATGAAAAGACCCAAGCGGTGAGGAACTTGCCTGAGGCCATCGGGCTGGCAGTCAAGGCTGTTTCAGACTCAGACAGTCTGGCTCCCCCATCCAGGCCGTGACCATTACGTATGGTGGATCTCACATCTCACGTGCCGAGGACTCGCTCCGACCTCCCCGCTTCCACACGTGTGGCCCACGCCGCTCATCAGTCCCGCCACTCTTTCTCTCTGAGCCTAGACGAAGCCTCAGAACCCTTCTTAACACCACCTTGTTGACGGAAGCTGCCAGTGGAGCTGGCCCACAAGTGGCGATCTCTGCTGGCTCTGGTTTAAGCAGTGTCAGAATGTTTCCCAGCTAAGTGATCTTTAGTGCCTTTCTTTTCAATGATGTCAAAATAAATCCCAGCCCCCAACTCTTAAGGTGGTATTGGCCTTTAGAAACCACCTAATTTCTCTGACCTCCGGGTGTCACACATGATAACGAGAACCAGCACTTTCCTCCCTGAACCCCTGAATTTGGGATAAGGGAGTTTATTCATGCTTTTTTCAGTTTTTTTGTTTTGTTTTTTTGGCGGGGAGTAATTAGGTTTCTTTCCTTTTAGAGGAGGTACTGGGGATTGAACCCAGGACCTTGCACGTGGTAAGCCTTCGCTCTGCCACTTGAGCGATACCCTCCCCCAGAGAAAAGCACCGTTGCAACACAATCTGGCCTCTGTAAAGTGCTGCTGAGTCAGAGGCTATTCTGTTGTGATTATTTTTATGTGTGTGTGTGGTAAAAACACACATAGCATAAGAGCTGTCGTCTTAAAAACTTGTAAGTGTGCAGGACGGCATTGTTAGCTGTACGCCTGTGCTCAGTGGAGCTGCACAACTTTTCCATCCTGTGTAACTGAAATTCTCTCCCCACTGAACAGCAACCCCGTCGCCCCTTCTCCTAACCCCCGGCAACTGTTTTCACTCTTACTACCGTATTATAATTGCTACGAATGCCCGCATGCCTCTGCCTCCAAGGCTCTACGTGCCCTGAGGGCAGGATCCCAGTTGTGTTCGTGAACTCACCAGGATCTCAAGGGATCTGACACTGGTTTTCAACTTAGTGGGCAGGAAATTTTTTCCCAAAGGATAAGTATAGAAGTGTAGCCTCAGATGACCGATCCGACCCCAGCCTGTTGACACTCTGGCAATATTGTCATCCTCATCATGGTCATTTGCTTTTTTTTTATCAGAGTCATGGTCATTTAGAGAAAAGATGACAGGCCCAAGAGGGTAGGGTGGCTTCCCACTTGTTTACTGGGTGACCCTAAGCGAGTCACTTCCCCTCTCTCCGTCTCACTTTCCTTTTGTGTCCGCAGCAGGAAATACTGTAATCTCCGTCCGTCTCAGGGCATGGTTTGGAGACCAGCTGGGCTGACGTCCTGCAGATGCTTTGAGGGTGATAGAGTCTCACGCCAGGGAGAGGTCTGATGAGTGGCCTTCGCCTGTGTTATCGCTTCATCAGCTTTGTCTTTATCACCGTATCTTTATGATCCTAGCTTTTATCGTTATATAAAAATAAAATGTAAATGTTGAGGACGTTTAAAACAAAAATCCTAAGGATTCCATAGCCTAGAGTTCTGGGTGGGGGCAGAGGGGCAGGTAAAGCTCCTTGCACCTGCTGACACCCCCTCCTAGTGAAAAAGGAGGGGGTGAGCATGCCTGCCCAGTTTATTCTGCCTGCTTATAAGTATGTGAGTCAGAGGGGCCTCGCTGCGCCGTCGGCCGCGACGCGGGCCTCCTCTGCGCGGCTGTGTCTGGGGTGTGACTGGGGCCCCTCTCCTCACCCGCATGTGCTTTCTCTCTGAACAGTCGGGGACTCCTTTTCGGTCAGCTACACAGCCTCGCTGGAGGTGGAAGACGTCGAGGGTGGAGAGGTCCTGATGCTGCCTGCCCGGCTCTCCTTCCAGACTTCATCCCCGGTATTGCCTTTGTTCCTCTGATTTCTGTCCTGCTGCTTTAGAAACTGTGGGCACAGTATCTGCTAGTTCATTCTTTTTTTCCTCCCTTCCTCCTTTCCTTCAGTGATACCGAATTCTAGAAGTGCACTGGCCCTGGGACCTCACACACTTTACCGTGAACCAGGCTCCCTCGGAGCTCCTGGTGACCTTGAGTAGCTACGTACCCTCTCTGGGCCTGATTATGAAGATGCGTGATCACTAGATGTGAATTTCTCAGCACTGTGTCCCGTGCATGACGGGCACTCAACCAGGAGTTCCCACTGGTGTTGGTTCGCTCAAGCTGCCGAGGCACCGTGGACCAGGTGGCTCAAAACGCCAGAAATTTGTTTGTTCACCATTCTGGGGGCTGGAGGTCCAGATCCAGGTGGGGGCAGGGTTGGCCCCTTCTTGAGGCCTCTCTCCTCAGCATGTAGACGGCCGTCTTCTCCCTGTGTCCTCACATGGTCGTCCCTCTGTGAGTGTCTGTGTCCTGGTCGCCTCCTCTCAGGAGGACCCCGGTCAGATGGGATTAGAGCCCACCCAGCCTCTGATCATGTCTGTAAAGGCTCTGTCACGAACACAGTCACATTCTGAGGTTCTGGGGGCCAGGGCTTCAGCATACGGGCTTTAGGGGACGTTATTCAGCCTGTAACACTATTACTGTTAGCACCTTCATTTTCCAGTCCGCTCTCTGTTAATCCATGTGGGCGGTGAGTGTGGTTGGCTGCGTGGCCCATGCCCGGCGCTGTGCCCTCCTGGGGATGCAGAGGAGGAGAGCCGTCCTCGTCTTAAAGGCGCTCGTGCTCTAGTTACTGGGGCCACGTGGTTCCGGCTTCAGCCTCTGGGGAAAGTACCTTTTAATAGATCAGGAAAATGAGGCTCCGAGTGTGACTGCCCCAGCCATGTGACAGAATCAAAATCGGACCCCCCAGTGGCCAAAAGGCCGAAGGGCCTGTGTGTGGCATTTCTGCTGCCGTAAGAAAAGAATTCTGGATAAAATTGAATAAAATGAAAAATACCACAAAGATGAAGACCAGATACAAGAAAACTATACAAAACTGTCAGAGAAGACAAATGTCTCAGAAAACGATTAAGTGTGGAGTGAAGAACAGAGGACAAAAAAGGATTTAAAAAATGGAGAGAAGATGGCCCAGAAGAGATACCTAACTGGTTTCAAAGGACAGGAAACTGAGTATGTTAAAATCAGACTTTAGGATAAGGCACCAGTCAGAAACCAACAGCGAGAAACTCAGGAACCCAGTGGCACAGGGAGCCTCCACCTCCTCTCAGGGGCATGAGGACGTCGGGCCAGGGTGGCCGCACGCCTCCCGGAGGTGCCTGGTGAGGCTGCTGGGGCAGCGGGAAGCGTGCGGTCCAGGAGCCCCTCACTCACGCCAGGGTGACCTTCCCGGCATCCCGCCCTGACGGCTCCTGCCCATTGCTTTGCTTGGTGCCTGTCTGTGTCTATGGACTCCATCCCCTGGAGCCCCCTGCTTCCCACTGGAAGGTCGCTCCGTGAGACCAGGGACCTCGTTGGCCCTGTTCCCAGCTGTGTTCTCAGCGCCTGAAATGGAGCCCCACACACGCTAGGTGCACAGTGAAAATGTGCTGAGTGAAAGAATGAACAGATCTGTGAACTAATGATTCTTGGGCAGGTGTGCTTTCTCTTTTTTAACTTCTCTGAGCCTCAGGTTTCTTATCTGTAAATGGGAAATTGTTTCATAATGCCTCCAGTCTTTTGTGGGCATAAGAGAAATGATTTTCTCTTTGCAAATGGACTGCATTCTCCTTCCCCCTCCAAGCCTTCAGGGGCTCTCTGGGCAGTTCTCTGGACAGAGTGGAGGGTCCCCTAGCCCCCCTGGAGTTTCCAGAGCTCCAGGCTTCATGGCATGTGTTCCAGGCTCCTGCCTGCCTGCCCGTAGAGCGTCAGCGTCTCCCTTCCTTTTGCTGCTCAGCAGCAGCTCATGGGAGGCCAGCGTTTGCTGAGGGGTAAGTTTAGGTGACAGTGAGCGCTCCCGTGCCTCATTCTCTAATCGGTTCACCCGGTTGGACTTCGGTTTCCTTGAGGGACCCGCAGGCCTTCCTACATGATGACAAGAAGGCCAGGTGTGTTTGGGGCTGAAACTGGTCAGACCCAAAGTCTGAGTGAGGTTCATGTCCACCCCAGGTGAGAACCCTGGTCTGCCCTGCGTGGCGGTCAGCCGTGCAGAGGCTCACACTGCAAATGGGAGAATAAAGGAGCTATTTAAAACTACAGGTGCCCAAGGGGATGAAATCCTCCAAGTCGGTGTGTGGAGGTGTCTGGGATTTCAGGGGTGGGAGCACTGCCCTGGTGTATTTTCAGAGGCAGTTCCACATCTCTGGGCTTCAGTATCCCAAACCCGAAAAAGAGAGGAGTGAGAAGACCCCCCCAAATCTCTTCTTGTTCTGACAGCTTAAAACAACGTGAGAGCGGTGGAGAGGCAGTAAAGACAGTGGCCCCTGACTCATCGCCAGAGCAGGAGGCGGTACCGTCAGAAGTGCCCTGTGTCGGGTCTGGAAGCTGCTTTCTCACACACATGTGCACAAGTGCAGACCTAGATGCACGTGGACATGGACACATACATACACACGCACACGCGCACGCACCTCAAATTCATACAAGGTTAGAGGTCGAGAAGGAAAAATCTAGAACATTCGTCTCAAGTTTCTTACAATATATTGTAGCAACCGCACGCCCACCTTATGAAACCATCACTGTGTCTCACATGGCCCGTGGCTTCTGACTCCAGGCTGTCGTCTGAAACATGTTTCCCGAGCCTGGAAGTTTATGTAGGAAGCAAGGGGCTGAGGATTTAGGTTTTGTAAAGAGGTGGAGACAGCTCTGTAGATCGCTTTCAGCCCCTCTCGGCTTAGACCCTGGGAGTCAGTGAACGCAGGGAGGAGGGACCCAGAGGCAGGAGAGAGCAGCAGAGGCAGCCGAACACGGGCCTCGGTTTGCGGGTCAGGAGAGCCTGGAGCTCGCAGGGCGCTGTGGACGTTCCGAAGCCCCGACAGCTCCGGAGCAGAAGGGGCCAAGCGGTCGCTTCCTAGTTGTCTCTTCTTTAAAGGCTTGTTTTGTTTTTTGTTTTGAATTTCCATTTCCCTCCTGGAACAAAAAAGAAGCTGGTAGTAGTTTGATTTCCTTCTGGAGCCTCCCTTAGCTTGTCCTGCTGGCCCATGATGCGTCTGGGATACTCCAGTGTTCCCAGTAGCAACTGCAGGGCATGGATCCGGGGTTTCCTACTGGTCCACCAGGGCCCATCAGGTTAGGGGAAAATGCCCTGGAGTGGCCATGATAGGATTACACGGGGGGTGCCTAGCCCACTGGACGTCCAGTTGCAAGTCCCCCGGCCAGGTTATCTGCAAGGAGAAGACCGCCACCGCCACCGCTGCTGCCGCCGCCACCACCGCCACCACCATCTACACCAATAGCAGTAATACTTTCATAGCACTGCCCCCTATGTGGGAACTCTTCAAATGAATTCTCACAGCCACCCTAGAGTTGAATACAATTCCCATTGTACAGATGAAGACACTGAGGCCCAGAGAGGTCAATACCTTGTCCAGAGACAGAGCGCTGGTGAGTGATGGGCCAGCCCTGACCTGGGCAGTCCGCTCTCAACACAACCCTGCATGGCTTTTCGGTTGCAGGACATTCTGCCTCCACGTGTGGGGAGAAGTGTGTGCTCCCAGTGGGCCTCCTCAGACCACCCGGTCGGACAGATGGCAGTCACAACGCTCACCCCGTGTTTCCTGAGCAGGGGCGGACTGGAAGCCCCGCCTGACCCCAGCCCCGTGTGTTTCACCCCAGGGGCCCACTGCCCGTGCTGTCTTGGCAGTGAGGGAAGCTGCTGTTTGGATTTCACACGTGCCTCCGGGAGAGAAGGAGGCATCACAGTCCCATAGACCTTTCCCCCAAAGGGACTCTGAGGCCCCAGCAAGCCCCAGCCCCTCAACAGCCAGAGGCCCGCTTAGCTCCAGGCACGGGGGGCGGAAACACACCAATACTGCCCGTGTGCCCCATGCCGAGACCTGCTGACTGATGTGCTTTCTTTTTTTCTTTTTCTAGAATAGAATACAGCTAGAAGCCCTTTTCACCATAACAACAGAAGAAAAGGTAACGGTAAGAGAAAGTGTGTGACCCGGATGCCCGCCTCTGCCCCTGGCGTGTCTCTTTCTGCCAGTGATGTGTGGCCTCTCACTGCTCTCAGAGCTGAGGGGAGGGGCCCCCGCTGGCCTTAGACTCCAGGCGCACGTGGAGGCTGGGGTCCCCTGGCCCGAGACCGCCCGGCTAGTTTCCCGGGTGCCCCCTTCATCGGGGCGGGCCGGGTAGGTCAGCGCCCAGACAGGCTGAGGCCCTGCCCACCCACCTGTGCGCCTGCTCAGCTGTTCCTGCCTGCCCTGCAATGTTCGTTCCGGGGCCAGTGGGTGGTCACGCCTTGTCTTCCCAGAGTTTCCCAGATCTTCCCAGGGCCGTCCAGGGGCAGCCACGCTTCCTCTGCTGTTCACCATCAAACTTCTCCATCTTTGTTCACCATTCGATCACCCGCGGCTCGTGCCTTCACTCATTTGCTTGCTCATCAAATGTTTATTCACCAAATGATCACACTTCACATTTCTTAAGTGCCCTCTCGCTGCCGGCAGCCTAAGCAAAGGACACAGGCTGAATCATGTCGCCTTCAGCACAGTCTTGGGGGACAGATTGTACTTTTAAATCCCCTCCATTTCGTGGATGGGGAAGCTGAGGCACACCTAGGTCAGGTAGTCTGCCTGAGGTCACATGGCTAGTGTGTCAGGGTTCCCAGACCACCCCCAGGTTCAGTGGTTCCCCAGGAGGACTCACAGGACGGCACGCGTGGTTGTACCAGGCTGGTTTATCACAGAGAAAGGATGCAAAGCAGAGTTGGCAAGAGCACAGGCACATGGGGTGAGGTCTGGAGGGTACCAGGTGCAGGCTTCCAGAGTCTTCTCCCAGTAGAGGCACGCAGGACATGCTTCATTCCTCAGGCGTCAAGTTGTGACAACATATGTGAAGTGCCATTCCATTCCCAGGGAAGCTCAGGAGAGTCCCCAGGATTTGTCCTGGGAGCTGGGCGCGAGGGCACCCTCTGCCTGGCACATCCCAGGACTCCAGACTCCCCGAAGGACAGCAGGTGTTCAGCGTAAATCACATCGTTTGCACAACAGTTTAGGCCTTGTGAGCTGCTTTTATTGGGATGGTGGGAACCCTTCGAAATTCCAGTTCCCAGATGCCAGCTAAGACCCAGCCTTGGGAGCAGCCCCTTCAAGGGATGGAAGTCTTGAGCCTGCTGTGTGAGTCTTTCTGCACAGGTAGTGTTAGAACAGGATTTAACCCAGGCGCTTTGGCTCCAGTGGGCCACACTCTCTCCCAGAGAGTCGATTTCTTGCCCAGAAAAGGTGGGAACAAAACAAGAGTTAAGGACACAGGCAGACGATTCTCCTGGCTGATCTGGGAGCTCCTGCCGGGTGGGACCGTGTCTGATTCATTCCTACGACCCCCTCTGTGCCTGACACTGTGGGTGGCACGCGACAGGTAGAGATCCCTTGATTGAGTTGATTGTCATCAGTGTCATCAGTGATTGCCCTGCAGTGGAGGAGATGGCTGGTCACTGCGTGACTGCAATAAAGGTCAGAGAACGTTCATTTAATTAGTATTTATGAGCCCTTCCTCTGGGCCCCAGACCCCCTCACGTAGATAGAGACAAACCATTCCCAGGACTTTGGGGTGTCTCCAGCTCGCACACTGCCTACAGAAGAACAGGAATAGGTTTCTCTGGGCTGCGGACCCATGGGTGCAGGGTTTGGCAGTGGAGCAGTGGGCTGGATGTGAGCCCCATTGGCCCCTGGGCCAGATGACCTCTGCCTGTGGACCATGTTCAAGGAGGTCACTGAGGGGGAATTTTTGTGTGTGATCTTGGGCACGGTGCTTACCTCCGTGGGTCTCAGTTTCTTAGCTGTAAAATGAGAATAATAGTAGTTCCCGTTTCATAGGGTGGTCGTCAAAGTCAAAGGTGCAGGTAAAGCACTCAGCACAGGGCCTGGCCTCCTGTGAGTGCTCCGTAAACGTCGCCGGTATTATTACACAAGCGCACAACACCGCTGTGCGAGGGTTCCGTGTGAATTGTGAATGAACGTTATGTATCAGGGCCTCAAGCCCAAGTTCCCTTGGGGGCCGCACAGGTGCTCCCAGTGTGGGAGTCAGGCCCAGGCAAGATTCTAGGGCGTTGTGGAGTCTGGGGCAGCCTAGAGACTCAGCTCGCCCATCACCCACCATTCCTCCCCCAACACTGAGACGTTAAACCAGGGGAAAAAAGGCCAAACAGTGCACATCAACTGTGGCTGAATTTGTGAGGTTGTGACCCAACAAATAACCACAGGTGCTGGGGATACTGACAAGAGAGACGGGCTGCTGGGTGGGCTGGCTGGATGGCAGGCCTCCTGGAGGAGGTAAGAATTCAGCTGGATCTTAAAGGAAGGACTTCATTAAAACGGAGGAGAGATGTGTGTAACTGCATTGCTTTGCTGTACACATGAAACTAACACAAATAGACTGTACTTCAGTGAAAAATAAGAATTAAAAAAAGATGAAGGAGAGGTTCCTGAAATACGCAGCTGAAGATCTGACATCAAGGTTAAGCCTATTTGACTGTGGGTTGGACATGAACCGAGATAGACTGGACGCATGCACAGTGCCTAGTACCACTAAGGACACGAAAGGACGCAGCAAGGCCCTTGCCAGCTGTAGCGTATATTCTAGCAGGGCTGACTTGGGCGCCTGCAAAGCTAGCACCATTATGCTAGGGAAGTGTGACAGTGGTGAGTAGCGGGAGCTCGGCGGCAGGGTAGGCACTCCTCTGACACTTTCATCAAGCAGTTAGAAAACACAAAGTAAAGACATTAAGTTATCCATTGTGTAAATTGGGGTCTGCAACACTTGGAAGAGACCCCATCATCTCCTTGATTTATTATTAATTTCCTGCCAGCGAAAGTGACGTATGTCCACTAAGGCCCCAAAAAGTCTTCTTACCCTTTCTGTCTCCTGGATGAATGGAGTCTCTTTGAGAGGAAAATAATCTCTCCACCTCTTGCTGGACATTGAATTCAGGCAGTCCGGGGAACTGGACTTCCCTCCAGCTGGGCACTGTGCCAGGTACCAGGGAGAAGGCCGTCATACTCCGCTACAAGGATCTGGATCTAATCAAGAGAGGGACATTTAAACCAATTGTTGCATCACCCAAATTCATTTAGAATGTAGTTCCAGTAATAATCATAGTGGAATTTTGCAGAAGGATGTGATCAAATCATAGTTTCACCTGAAAATATAAACTTAGGAAGCTAGTGAGACCATTTTGAAATGAAGAGTAACGTGGAAGGATTTGCCCTAGCAGATTAAAAAAAAATCAGAAAGCTACATTAATGTTGTATGTATAATGGTCCCGCAAGAAAAGTCAGACCAGTGGAATGAAGTAGAATGTCTACATGTATGTATGTGATAAAATGCTATTTCAATCAATGGGAGGAGAATGTTTCACTCATAAATTTGGAGGCAACTGACTGGATCTTTTGAAAGAAAAATGAAGATGAATTCCCTAAACAGATTTAAATCTAAATAGACAAAACAGTTTGTGGAAAGTAAATATTGGTTAATACGCTATGAAAAAAAACCATGGAGGAAAATCATGGATTTGAGGACACAAATAGTTGAAAACTTTACATTTGAAAACAGCATTGGGAATGAGAAGTGGCAAACTTGGGAAACTATTTGCAACACACATTAAAAAGGATTAAAGTCTTTAATATAGAAAGATCTTGTATTAATTACTAAGATAAAGAATGCCTCAGTACATAACTATGTACGGTATGAGAATTTCTCAAATACGAGGATTTACAATGTGTGCCCTTGAGCACAGTGGAGAGAGCATGTAACTCTGTGGGCGGAAGCATGTGGCTTTGAGTTTGACTCGCAGGATGGGAGGCATGTGGTCACATATCACATTTGCCTTCTGGGGGTCACGTCTTGTTTGGATGAGTGCACCAGCCTCCTGCCCGTCCAGCCCTGCTCCCCTCCAGCGCATTGTTCTCACTGCAGTAATCTTTTTGAAGCACCAACCTGCTCACTTTCTGTTCTGGAGGGGCTCCCTATTGCCTGCTGGAAGAAGGATTCAGTGTCCACCAGGAAAGGGGGCCTCTGCTGGCTCCCTGGGCTGTGGGATTCCAGTGTTTTCCACGTCGCTCTGATCTTCTCTTACTTGTCCTCTGGGCAGCTTGTAAACATCCTGCAGGACCCTGACCAACTTTCTCCACTTCTGATTGCTCTGCATCCCCAAGGCATGCTCCTGGCACCTCTTGCTGGAGTCCCATGACATTGGGACATCTGATATACCTTGTCACTCTGTGATACTGAGATTATTCCCCTGGTTGACACTTAATACATTTTGTTGACCTCAGAATAGAACTTTTGCCGAGGGAGAGACTTTAAATATACAGTTTTACTTCCTCCTTTGAGAGTAAAACACCCAGGTCCTTAGAGACTCTGGGAACTGGCCAAGGTCCTGAAGCTTGGTGACAGCATTGCGGAATGGAATCCTGCTGTGCGGTTTGTTCTGTAATCCAAGCCTTGTTCACTAGGTTGTAACTTACCAGCTCTATTAGTAAGTGTGATTGTCTCCACCGGTGGTTAACTCCAAGCTCTCGCTCTTGCTGGAACTGTCCATCTCTGCCCTCAGAGCTGCCCTTCAAAGGCTGTGGGACAAGGGTCAGCAAGTCACTGACCCTTCTGCTTCTTCAACAAGAATTTCAGCTAAATCGCTCCTAAAATCTCTTCCAGGGAAGTCATTCTGTGTAATGTCCCCTTCAAACTCTTCCTGTTTGGGAAGGGGTGAGATTTAATATATGTCCATGTGGACATAAACAGCCTCTCTAAACACAGAGACAGACAAAATAGCATTACCTCATGTCCCCACCTCCAGACAGAACAGTTGCTAACACGATGGTTTCTTGCCTTCTGCAAGTCTATGAATATATTTATTACATAGTTGAAGCCAAACTGTATAAACAATTTCTCCTCATGCTTTTGTAACTTGTTATTGGATTTTAAGCATTTAAAGCATTTCTTTTGGAAGTTTTTTTTTTTTTTTTTTTTTTTTTGGTCTGGCATCACTCTTCCTAAACTCAGTGGTGGAACTCATCAAAGGAATCTGCTACCAGCTAATGTGTGATTAAAGGGGTGGTAGTGACGGCTGAGTCTTTTTCAGAGACAAGAGGGAAAGTTAGCCAGGGGCTCTGAGGATAAGAAAGCTGGGGTCCCTGATCCCCCTTCTTTTTCTTTATTCTTAGATAATGAAATTTAAGATAAATGGGCTCTTTGAAATCTGTACTTACAATGATTATCAGTGGAATTCGTCTGCAAGATTTTTGCCCTCATTTTACAAATGAGGAAACTTCAGCTTAGAGAAAGGAAGGCTCGGGGTCCCGCAGTGTGGTAGGGGGCAGAGCTGCGAGCTGAACCCCAGCTAGAGCCTCAGTCCGTGGTCTTTACGAATATGTCCTACTGCTTCTGACAGCCTTGTTTCTTGTCTTCGTCATTTCTCCCTTGGCTGTGACATCCAGGGTTATCCTCCAGACTGAAGTCACACAGTAGCCAGATTTCTTTTTCTAAAATATTGGTCTTACTGTGTTACTTCCTGGCTTAGAACCTTGCAGTGATCCCCGCCTCCCCAGCCTCCTCTTGAAAGCCCTTTGGGACTCAGGCTGTGTCTCTTGCCACCTGCAGGTCCCATTCACGCCATTTCCTCTGCTTGGCTGACCCTCCTCTTGGTCTGGCTTGTTGTCCTCTGCCCATGGGTCACCTCTTGGAAGGTCTTCTTTGTCCTTTGAGCCAGTTTAGAGGTTGCACATCCTCCCACCTTAATCCTCGGGCATCCCCCTCACCCCAGCCTCATGTCACCCCAGCCTGCGTGCCTAGCCATTCCTCCGCAGGATGCTGAGCTCCTTGGAGCAGAGTCCAGGTCTCTTTCCTCCTTGTCTCTCCCACGCCTGGCACTGGGCTCATCGAATCCATGAATTAACTTGATGTCACAGAAAGTCACAACCACACGCAAACATCAAGTCAAACCTGCGAGCCATTGTGATGTAGCCACTTAATAGAGTTTCAGGCAGATGGGATGATAGAGAAGCTTGGTTTTGCACACGTGAAGTGTGAGTTCTGAATTTAAAGCATAGTTTGAAAGATCAAAAAGGAAGTACTTGTCCTCTGGTGAAAGTTCGATAAAAATGTTGATAGTTAAACAGTTTTGATGGGACTGTGAAGGCGTTTGGCCAGAGACTCAGGAATTCTAAAACTCTGCCCTGCTAGTCACTCACCACAAAAGGGTGAGTGGTGTGCTCAGGGTGGGAACCAAAATGTTCACGGTGGCACCGGCGCCTGGTGGGCCCATGCAGGGCAACAAGTAAAAGGCCAGGCTGGAGTCTGGGGAGGCAGCTGTGGCGTGGAGGCTGCTCGCCTGAACTGCTGGGTGTGAATCCTGGGTCTGCTACTTAACAGCTCTGTGGCCTTGGGCCATCTGTTTAATTTATTTGTACTTTGGCACAATAATTTGAAAGTATGGATTGAAATAGTGCCCACTTTATAATATGGTCACAGGGAGTAAATGGATAATGTGTGTAAAGCACGGCAGACACCCGGTAAACACTCCTGATTAAATAGATGAGCCGAGCTTTGCACGGGGCCCCTCCGCCTCAGGGTGTGGTTTAATCTCCTTGCTGTGGGGTATTTTTAGCCCCATATTACAGATGAGAGAACCGAGGTTCCCAGAAGTCAAGTCAGTTGCCCAGAGCATCGCAGCTATTTGATAGAGGCATTTGCATTCAGGTCTAAATGATTTGCAATGCAGAGCTGTTTTTATTTTTGCTCAAAATGTCTTTGGGAGAATTTAAGGAGTTGATTGTTGTGAAAGCGTCAACCCAGGGGTTCTCAAAGTGTCTGGTTCCCAGACAAGCAGACAGCAGCATCCCCTGGCAACTTGCCAGCAACGCCACTTCTCAGTTCCTGCCCTGGGTCTAGTGACTCAGAAACTCCGAGGGTGGGCCCGGCGATTCATGTTGCCACAGACCCTTCAGATGACTGTGGCGTGAGCTCCAGTGTGAGCCCACAGCCTGACCCATCCCGAGTGCTTAGCAAAATAGCAGCTGCTGCCGTCATTGGCACCATATTCCAGATCCCCCAGAACTGGTGGAGGGAGGGGCAGATGGGGAGTGTCTAGAGCATCTTGCTTCTTACAGTTGTTTTTTGCTGCCAGCCACTCCTGGCCCATCCGTGGACTCACACTAGGCCCAGGCTGTCGCTGATTGGAGCCCAGAGGAAGCCTTCGAGGAGAGGGAAGTAGGCAGGGCACATCAAAGTAAGCTCATGTGAGCTCTGGAGTCCACCGTGCCTCGTCGTTCATTGGGTTGCCTGGCAGCTGGCCTGCCTCCGCCTGTGTGGTGCTCCCCCCACCACGTGCATCCTTCAGAGTGATCCTGAGGTCCAGAGTGGGCCACACCTCCCAGGGCAATAGCATCTGCAGATTTCTGCCCGACTCGAAATATTTCACAGATACTTCGTGCTGCCTTAGGTTTGTTATGTATTTGAGTTGGGAATTTAACCTTCCTGAGTGCCTGTGATGTGCCAGCCTTGGGGTGGATGGTCCTACTGTATGCATGCCTCCATGTTCAGCTCCTTGAAGTATTTGCCCCATTTAGCTCAGGCCCAGAGAGGTCCAGTGATGGTCTCAAGGTGACCAGCTAGTAGGTGCCAGAGCCCAGTCCAAACCCAGGTGGGTCTCGCTAACTGTTCCACTCTCCCTTAGTCACAGCTTGATTTGAGAGATGGAAGGCATGACCACGAACAAATCTCTCTCTGCCTCTTATCCCCGTAGGTCCTGCCAAACCACGGCCTCCACGCGGCCGGGTTCTTCGTGGCCTTCATCCTCTCCCTTCTGCTGACCTGGACTGCGCTTTTCTTCATGGTTCGATATCGGTGTTTGAAGGGAAGCCTGCTTACCAGACATCAGGTGGGAATCCATCTGCATCTTCTTCCTGGCGGGTGGTTGGCTGGTGGTAGACGTGGGGTGGAAGTTTATCCTTCAGTTCGGTGGGTTTCAAGTCTGGACAGATGCCGGAATCCCCGGGGGAGCCGCGGAGGTGCGCTCAGACCCAGGTCCTCCTGCAGAGGTCTGACCGCTTTGTCCTGGGTGCATCACCATCCTTAGTAGTTTTTAAAAGCTCCCTGGATGACCCTAATGTGACCAGGACGGAGAATCCCTGCATTCTGGCCGAATCACTGAGCACCCACCTGTGTGGCCCACTTTGTATTCATGCCACATCCTAATTCAGGCCCTGGTCCACACTGTCCTCTGAAAAGACTTTGAAGACTCACTTCATCCTCAGGGTGAAGCCCAGACTCCTTAGCACAGCTCATAAGGAAAGCCTCCCGTGGTCCAGCCTCACATGTCAACATCCCGCTCTACCCATGACTGGGTGTCTCCGAGACCCCCGAGCTCTCCACACTCACCTCGGATGCTTTTTCGATCCTCTCTCTGTTTGTCAACAAGCAGAACTCTGACACATCCTTTAAGACTCATCTTGGACTTTGCCCCTCCCTGGACATCATTACTGGCCATCTCCTGGCTGAGTTAGGGGCCCTCTCTCTGGGTCCCTGCGCTAGCTTCCGGACCCCACGCAGCATTTATCCTAATGTATTAGGCCCATCTGTGAACTCCTCGATCTCGGCTTTCCTGTCTTGCTCTGGGTTCCCACAGAAGCACATCCTGAGACCAGGATCCACATACAAATAGTTCCTATGGGGAAGTGATCCCAGGAAATAATGAGAGGGGTGGGGGAGTGAGGCCGAAAGGGAAGGCAGCCAATCAAGTCATGACTGTGGGCACCTGAGCTTCATCCCCCATGGGAATGGAACACTGGGGCCAGTGTCGATCTAGCTTTGGCATCAGCCCGCCTAAAGGGAGATGGAGCTGGGGCACTCAGCCATCAGATCCCACTGGTCATTGGTTGAGGACAAGAGGGCAAGGGGGCCAGGCCAAAGGGTGATGTTATTTCCCCGGCATGGGTTCTGAAGGCCAGCAGGAGCCTTCAGGGAAGGAAGCGTAGGTATTGGCTGGTGGATCTTGGGTGAGAGGGCACTGAGTGGCGAGGGTGAGGGGACATGGTTGGAGGATGAATGGTGGCTGCGATATTCCATCACCTGGTACAGAGCCCGGTGCTTAGAAGGCATTCGATGAATGTGTGAAGGAATGAATGCACCCTCGGCCAATCAGTAATGGACAGACAGAGGAAGGTGAGAAGGCACTGAGGGGAGTGAGCCCCTGGTTGGGCTGTTCCGTCCTGCAGGGCCACCGGGGCTCAGCTGCTGCGATGCATTGTCACCCAGAGGTCCAGCACCGCCTTGAAAGGAACATCTGTTATCTTCCTCCCTCCCTGGATGGTGAGGGAACTGAAGCCCCTGAAGTTAAACAACCTGCTTCAAGTGTGAGCGTAGGCTGGGACCTGGCTTCTGAGGAGCCCCCGCCTCCCTGGAGGCTGGCAGTCCTGCCCTCACCGTTCCTTTTGCCTCTGCTTCCTGGAGGAGAGAATTGTCATTTCAAAATGAGGTCAGGCCACCCTCTCCTGGGCAGGCAAAAGGCTTTGAGGAGAAGGAAAATGGCCCAGCTAATGAGACATCCTGCTTCCTCTCCCAAAGCTGTTATCGATCACAGAACAAAACTCACCCTGCTGTTTTGATGAAGGAACAAGGATTCATTGCTCGGAGATTAAAGTCTGATTGTTACAACCGTGGGAGGAAAGCAGAGTATGAATCTGATTTCAGGTCTGAAGACCCTTGTAGTATTTTTTTTTTCCTGCATCACAAAATGAACTCTTTTCACATTTAAAAGAATTTTTCCACTGCGGTGGTGATCAGTGGGGCCACGTGCTGTAAAACAGAAGATAGCCTTTAGAGGTAGGTAGACTTGGGATCAAACACCACCGAGGCTCTTTATGGGCTGTGTGAACTCAGATGATGTCATTTCATCAGTCTGAGCTGCAGTTCCCATACATGTAAAGCGGGGGCGTCAGCACTTCTTTTGTGTGACAATTTCATGATATAACACATACAAGGCACGGGGACAGGAATTCTTAAATGTGAGTATAATTATCACCCATTTCTGCAGAGTTAATGATGTTGGTGCAAAACAGGCACATCGTCCATCCGGTCGGAGGGTTGAGCTTAATTATCTCTGATGGCACTTCCATCTTCCACATCTGTATTTTGATTAGAAACCCAGTCAGATCCATGATGTTGAAGTTCATCTGCTAAATGTAATTTTCCCCTGCACGACGATGGGGATGCTGTTGGGGATGATCATGATGGTGATGGTGATGATGGTGGTGGTGATGATGATGGTGATAATAAGATGGCGGTGATGATGATGAAATATTTTTATTGGGTCTTTATAGTTACGAAGGTCTTTCCAGCCATTGCTTTGTTTTAGCCACACAACAAGCTTGTGCACAGCTACCAGAATTGTGATCCTATTTCTCTGACAAGAAAATGAGGCTCAGCAAAGTGTCTTGCCTGCTCACCAGTGCTGGGGCCAGCTAGGTTCTCTGCCTGGGGATCCCCGCCTTCCTCCATGACTTTCCCAGCCCATGGCCTTCAGAAGAAGAGCCACTCAATTGTTGTTTCTGAAATTCTCCTGCAGGGCCAGCATCACGAGAGCAAGCTGGAGCACTCCCAGTTCACAGCGGATGGTGTGAATGAAGACCTTGCTCTGAATGACCAAATGGTAGACATTCTGTCTTCAGAGGACCCCAGGAGCATGCTCCAAGCCTTGGAAGAGTAAGAATTCCAGGTCCCATTATACTTTCACGGATATGATGAGTGTTCTAATGACAGCAGTAGGAGAGCAAACACTGAGTGCGTTTCATCCTTTAACTCACTCCAGGGATCATTCGTCATCAGCAGTCATAATCGAGTAACTGCCACGCACTGAACACTATGCTTGGTATCTGAGAAAAAAAGATAAGACATGGTTTGGGCTAGGAGGTGATCTGACCTAGTGAGAACACATGAACAGAAGTGACCACACAAGTCTGATGAATACCACGGTAAGACTGGGGCTAGCTGAGCCCAGGAGAAAAAGTAATTACCTCTGAGCTGCTCGTGGAAATGCTTCCCAGAGGAAGAGAGATTTTCACTAATTCCTGAAGCATGAGCAGAAGCTTTCCCAGTAGATTAAGGGAAGGGAGGCTTTTCGGGGCAGATCCCAAGATAGGAAATGAGCAAGACACATACATTTGGCAAAGTGTAAGCAGCTCAGTACGACTGATGTGTGGGTTGGGGTGTTGAGTAGGACAGTGAAGTAGAGAAAGTGACACCTGGAGAGAGAGGCCAGACCAGGAGATGTGATTTTGGCTAAACTGAATTCAGTTCTTTTTAATTTTAATTTTTTGTCTATTTATCTGTTTACTTTTAAGGATCATGATCTGAATGTTTTTATTTTATTTTATTATTATGGGGGCAACACTGGTTTATAGCATTATGTAAGTTTCACGTCCACAACATTATATTTCTACTTCTGTATCCCCTACACTGCGCTCACCACCAAAAATTTAGTCTTCATTGGTTACAGGGCAGATGACCCCCTTTACCCATTCATCCCTTCTCCCCACCCTTTCTTTGGTACCCACCATTCTGTTCTCTGTATCTACATGTTTGCTTTTGTTTGGCTTGGTTTATTCATTAATTTTGTGTTTTCGTTTGTTTGTTTTCTGTGCTCCACATATGAGTGCAGTCATGTGGTATTTTCTTTCTCCATCTGACTTGTTTCACTTACTAATACCGTCACGGTCCATCTATGTTGTTGCAAATGGCAAGACTTCATCTTTTTATGGCTGAGTAATATTCCATTGTGTATATACATTTCTTCTTTATCTTTTGTCCGTTGATGGGCACTGAGGTAGCTTCCATAGCTTGGCAATTGCAAATAAAGCTGCAGTGAGCATAAGGGTGCATATATCTTTTCAAATTAGTGTTTTCACATTCTTTGGATAAATACTTAGAAGTGGGGTATATATATCCAGTAGCTGGATCATACGATAGGTCTAGTCTTATTTTTTTGAGGAATCTCCATAGTGTTTTCCATAATGGCTGCACCAACTTACATTCCCACCAACACTTGTTATTTCTTGCCTTTTGGATAATAGCTATTCTAACAGGCATGAGGTGATACCTCATCGTGGTTTTGATTTGCATTTCCCTGATAACTAGTGATGTTGTTTTTGTGTGCCTGTTGGCCATCTATGTGTCTTCTTTGGAAAAATGTCTGTTCAGCTCCATCTATTTACTGATTGGGTTGTTTCATGTGGTTGTTGTTGAGTTGTATCAGTTCTTTATATATTTTTGGATATTACCACGTATCAGATATATTATTTGGAAATACCTTCTTCCAGTCAGTAGGTTGTCTTTTCATTTTACTGATGGTTTCCTTTGCTGTACAGAAGCTTTTTGGTTTGATGTAGTCCTATTTGTTTATTTTTGCTTTTGATTCCTTTGCCTGAGGAGACATATCTAGACAGATACTGCTGAGACCTGTGACCAAGGATGTATTGCCTTTGTTTTCTTTTAGGAGTTTTATAGTTTCAGGTCTTACAGGTAAGTCTTCAATCCATTTTGAGTTTATCTTGGTGTACGGTGTGAAATAGTGGTCTAGTTTCATTTTTTTCATGTGGTTGTCCAGCTTTCTTAACACCATTTATTGAAGAGACTGTCATTTCTCCATTGTCTATTCTTTGCTCCTTTGTTGTAGATTAATTGCCCATATATGCATGGGTTTATTTCTGAGCACTCAGTTCTATTCCATTGATCTGTGTATCTGTTTTTGTGCCAATACCATGCTGTTTTGATTACTATGGTTTTGTAATATAGTTTGAAATCAGGGCATGTGATACCTCCAGCTTTATTATTTTTTTTCTCAGGATTGCTTTGGTTATTCAGCGTCTTTTGTAGTTCCACATAAATTAAAAATTTTTTGTTCTCTTTCTGTGAAAAATGCCCTTGGGGTTTTGATAGAGATTGCATTGAATCTCTAGATTAGGTAATATGAACATTAAAAATACCTCATTCCATCCATTAACATGGGGTATTTTTCCATTTATTTGTGCCTTCTTCGATTTCTTTCAGCAATATTTTATACTTTTCAGCATACAGATCTTTCACCTCTTTGGTCAGATTCATTCCTAGGCATTTCATTTTTTTTTGTTGCAATTGTAAATGGAATTTTTAAAATTTCTCTTTCTGGTAGCTCATTGCTAGTGTGTAGAAGTGCAGCAGATTTTTGTAAGTTGATTTTGTATCCTGCAACTTTACTGTTTATTATTTCTTTTAGTTTTTTTGCTGGAGTCTTTAGTGTTTTCTATATATATACTTATGTCATCTGAAAATGGTGACAGTTTTAATTCTTTCTTCCTAATTTGGATACCTTTAGTTTTTTTTTTTTTTTTTTTGCCTAATTCCACTAGCTAGGACTCCAATACTGTGTTGAATAAGAGTGGTGAGAGTGGGCATCCATGTCTTGTTCCTGATTTCAGAGGGACAGGTTTCAGTTTTTCACTGTTGAAGATGATGTTAGCTGTAGGTTCATCATATGTGGCCTTTATTATGTTGAGGTATGTTCCCCCTACACCCATTTTATTGAGAGATTTTATGATAAATAGATACTGCGTCTTGTCAAATGCTTTTTGTGCATCTGTTAGATGATCAGATGATTTTTATCCTTCATTTTGTTAGCGTGGTATATCAGTTTGATTGATTTGAAGATGTTGAAGCATCTTTGCCTCCTTGGAATAAATCCCACTTAATATGGTGTATGATTCTTTTAACATATTGTTTATTCAGTTTACTAATATTTTGTTGAGGATTTTTTCATCTATGTTCATGAGAGATACTGGCCTGTAATTTTCTTTTTTTGTGTTGTCTTTGTCTGCTTTTGGTATTAGTGTGATGTTGGACTTCTAAAGTTAGGAAACATTCCCTCCTCTTTTGTATTTTGGGAGAGTTTGATAAGATAGGTATTAAATCTTCTTTTAATGTTTGATAGAATTCAACTGTGAAGCCATCTGGTCCTGGACTTGTGTTTTGGAGGCTTTTTGATCACTATTTCAATCTCTGTACTAGTAATTGATCTATTCAGATTTTCTATTTCTTCATAATTCAATTTTGAAAAGTTGTATGATTCTAAGAATTTGTCCAATTCTTCTTTGTCAAATTTGTTGTACACTGTCCATAATATTTTCTTATAATCCTCTGTATTTCTGTGGTGTCTGTTGTTATTTCTCTTCTTTCATATTTGATTTTATTTATCAGTGCTTTCTCTCTCTCTTTTTTAATCTAGCTAAAGGCTTGTCAATTTTATCTTCTCCAAGAACCAGCTCTTAGTTTCATTAATTTTTGTCTTTTTAGTCTCTATTTCATTTATTTTCACTTTGATGTTTATTTCTGTCCTTCTACTGACTTTGGGCTTCATTTGTTCTTTTTCTAGTTCCTTTATGTGTATAATTAGATTGTTTATTTGAGATTTTTCTTGTTTCTTGAGGTAGGCTGTGAATTACCTCTTAGGGCTGCCTTTGCTGCATCCCATAGATTTTTTGGTATGTTGTATTTTTGTTTGTCTTCGGGTACATTTTTTAATTTCTCTTTTGATTTCGGCATTGACCCAATAATTGTTCAGTAATATGTTTTAGTCTTCAGATATTTGTGATTTTTCCAACTTTCTTCTTGTAGTTGATTTCTAGTTTCATACCACTGTGTTCAGAAAAGATGCTTGGTATGTCCTTAGTCTTCTTAACTTACTGAGAATTGTTTGTGTACCAACATATGATCTGTCCTTGAGAAAGTTTCATGTTCACTTAGGAGAATGTGTGTTCTACTGCGTTTGGATGGAATGTTCTGTACAAATCTATCAAACCCATCTGTTCTACTGTTTCCTTTTTGACTTTCTGTCTCCATGATCTATTCATTGATGTAAGCAGGGTGTTAAAATGAATCTCTCATTATTATTGTGCTGCTGTCAGTTTCTCCCTTTAGGTCTGCTAATACTTGTTTTATATATGCTGGTGCTCCCATGTTTGGTGCATATATATTAATAGCTGTTAGATCTTCTTGATGCAGTTTCCCTTTTATCATTATACACTGCTCATTTTTGTCTCATTACCTTTTTTGGCTTAAAGTCTGTTTTGTCTGATATGAGTTTGGCTACACCCCCCTTTTTGGCTGCCATTTGCTTGGAGTATCCTCTTCCGGCCCTTCCCTTTCAGCCCATATTTGTCTTTAGAGCTGACAGGCAGCATGTAGTTGGGTCTTAATCCATTCAGCCACTCTGTGTCTTTTGATTGGTGAATTCAATCCATTTACATTTAAGGTTATGATTGATAGATGAGGACTTAGTTCTACCATTTTATCTTTTTTCTGGTTGCTGTATATGTCCCTTTTTATTTCTGGTGTTTCTATCTGCCATTTTGATTTGATGGTTTTCTATGATGTTTTTCTCAGTTTCCTCTTTTTTATGTTTCATGTCTTTGCTCTAGATTTATAATTTGTGGTTACCGTGATGCTTGTATAAAACTTTTCAGATAAAATAGTCCTTTTTCTGCTGATAGCATCTTATCTTCATTTATGTGTACAGAGTCCATCTTTTTTTTTCTTCCCCTTTTGTGTTTTTTTCCCCTCAAGTTATCCATTTTTATGTTGTGAGTTACCAGACTGAAGTAGTTACCAGTATTTTTTCTGCTTTTTTCCCTCTCTCTAACTTTTATGTTATAATAAAGTGTTTTAAAACCTATTCTGGAAAAGAGTTACAATTTTCTGGTTCTGTCACCTTACTCAAACTTTTGAGTACTTTTCCTTTCTGTTTCTGGTAGAAGAACTCCTTCCAGCATTTCTCATAAGATAGGTCCAGTGGTGATGAACTCCCTCAGCTTTTGTCTGTTTGAGAAAGGCTTTATTTCTCCTTCATCTCTGAATGATAACCTTGCTGGAGAGAGTATTCTTGGGTGACATTTTTTGTCTTTCAGTATTTTGAGGAGGTCATTCTGCTCCCTCCTGGCCTTTAAAGTTTCTTTGGAGAAATCTGCTGAGAGCCTAATGGTGGTTCCTTTGTAGGTTACCATCTTTTTTCCCTGGCTGCCTTGTCATTGACTTTTGACAATTTGAATATAGCGTGTCATGGAGATCTTTTTGCATTGGGGTAATTAGGTGTTCTCTTAGCTGCATAGACTGTGTATCCAATTCCTTTCCCGGGTTTGGAATTCTCAGTTATTATTTCTCAAAATAAACTCTCCACTCCTTTTTCTTTCTCTTCTCTGGGATACCCATTACCCTAACGTTGCCCTTCCTAAAAGAGCTGGATAGCTCTTGTAGACGTTCCCCATTTTCTAATATCTTATTTCTCTTCCCTCTTCTACTTGTGTCATTCCTAGATCTCTGTGTTTGAGCTCGCTAGTCCTCTCCATAGGGGCTGCTCTGTTTCCAATGTTTCCCAATGCGTTCTTTACCTCCTTTATGAGCTCTTCAGCTGCAGAATTGCAATTTGGTTCTTTTTTTGAGTTTCAATTTCTTTGATAAAGTATTCCCTCTGTGCATTCATTTTATTCCTCAGCGCATTGAACTGCTTTTCTGGGTCTCCTTGTAGCTGGCCAAGTTTCTTCCTGACAGCTGTTTTGAATTCTCTATCAGTTAGATCTCAGTATTCCATGGCTCGAAGCTTGGTTTCTGGAGAATTGACATTTTCTTTTTGTGGTGCAATGTTGCTGTGGTTCTGCATGACGCTCGATGAAATGTCCCTCTGCCAGTGCACTTGTAGTCTTGAACACCTTTCCGCTTGATTCTGAGCTGCCTCTAGTTATATTCAGGAGCTGGCACTTCCCATCCTCCATTGCCGCTGTCAGAGGTGTGGCTCCGTGCTCTCGTTATCGCTTCCTGTGCCTCTGAGTTTGTTGGTACCTTGCTGTCGCCATTGTCACTGGTGTTGCTTCCTGGGACACCAGGATGGAGGGCTCGTCTGGAAACCCCTGAGTTGCAGGCTCTGTCACCACAGGGGAAGGGGGAGGGTGGGGGGAGCTGGCTTCATGCAGGCACCTCTACCATGTCCAGTGTTGTGAGGTTCATGGGTTCATCTGCTGGGAGTGGGGAGCAAAGTTGTGGGTGCCTCAGTGGCTGGAGAACAGGGTTCGAGACCCCACTGCCACTGCTGGCCAGTTACTTATGGCTAAAGGCTCTGCTGCGGCTGGAATATCAGAGTCTTGTGCATCCCCTCCCCCTGCTGCTACTGGGATGTTTGGGGCTGGGGGCTCATCTGGCATGGCTTGGGGGGCTAGGACTGCAGGCACCATCTCTGCTGTTCCCCCAGTTCTGCCTCCACTATGTGTGCCAGTCTATTCACCTTTAGATGTACAAATGTGTGGAATTTTCTGGCATCCTGTTAGGCAGGGGCCCCTTTGTTGTACTGTGGGTGTTTTACTGGTTATGGATTAAAGGAGGAGACAGAGAGGATGTCTCACTCCACCATGATGCTGATGTCCTCCTCTATACCCATTCTTTTTATGTATTTAACAAATACTTATAATTTCTATGTATGTGTAACAGAACATAGAGCCAGATGTGGTTCTGAGAACTTTACAAATACTTACAATCTTCTTAACAACCCTAGGAAGCAGGTACTGCTGTCTTTACCATCCTACAGATGAGGACTCAAGGTTAAGGAGCCTGCCCCAGGGCACACACAAGTAAATGAGAGAGCAGGTTTCAGACCCACGTAGTGTGGCTCCGGGATACATGCTCTTGGTCAGGGTCCTGCGCTGACCGTGGTTTCTCCTGCCAGGCACATGGCTCACAGTCTCCTGGTTGTCACTCTAAAATTCATCATTTTAGCTTTTCCCTCTTTCAGTTCACAAATGTTGACAGATGACTTCTTTATGTTTCCCTTTTTCAGTTGCTGCCAAAATTCTCAATCTCATCTTTTGTTTCCTCAAACATACTAAGCAGAATTATTTTTATGTCTCCATCTGAAAACTTGACTGTGTTTACCCCTGTTTGGCGTCTACTACATGTTGTTCCTCTTAGTTTGTGATCATACTTTCCTGTCTCCTTGTATGCCTGTGTAGTTTTGATTGTGTCCCAGACATTGTAATGAAAACTGAGAAGACAGTTTGAAGACTAGGATGCTGCTGCCTTCTTCCAGGTGGTTAAGGGTGTGCTTGTGGGCTACCTCGATCTAATCAGAGATGGAGTTCGTTCAAAGTCGGGCTTCATTTCCTTCAAGGTCTGGTCTGTTTCTGGTACATCTTTACTCCTGAGGTATGAATACCAACCAGAAGGCCAAGGGATTTCATCATGGTGATGATGTCTCCTCAGCAGTCTTTGAACTCCAGGTTTCATCTTCGGAAATTCTGCTCAGCTTTTCAGCCCCTGCCTCTTCTAGATCTACCAGATGCTCTTAGGAACAGTGTCCCCAAATATGGGACTCTCTGAGCTTCCTAGTGCTCCTAGATCTTGACTTCATGTTTATTTACTGCCTTGTTAGCCCTCAGATACTTTCAAACAGATTTTGTTTCTGTCCAACTTTTCTAATTGTTTTTAGTGGGAGAGTTTGTCAAATTTACCTTGGCCACCCTCAATAGGAACAGATCCCATCTTTGCGTAAACCGTCCTCTGGGCAATGAACCAGATTCAGTCCTTGCTGTCAGTGGCAGCGTATGACCCTGTGTTTTCCAATGTAGATGTGGAAACAGGCATGGCTTAAAATAGCATAAAGCAACAGGGCCACCAAGTGCATTGGTTAAGACCATGGTCCCTGGAGTTAGATCAGGGTTTAAATCTGGGCTGTGACACCATGTGGCCTTGGTTAAGCTACTTAAGTGAAGGCTTAGGATGGAGAAGAGGAGCAGGGTCACAGAGATTTCTGGATGTCAGACTCCACAGTAGGTACTGGAGACTCAGGGAATTTTTTTTTCAATATGAGTAGATTGTGTTTTAAAAAACTACTCTGGATGCAAATAGAAAATGGCTTAAAAGGGAGAGTGGGGAGACTAGGGTTGGGGATGTCGAAGTGTGATGTAGGGTGGGAACGGTGGACTTGAAGGGAAGGGAAAATCTCAGATGACTCCCCAGGGTTCTGGGTTTTGTTTGTTAGTTTATTGATTTATTTTTGAGGGGGAAAGGTGGGGGCACCCAACAGTTCCAGCCTCTCAGTAGATCCCGAGATTGCAGAAGTGTCCAGGAGCATGGAGGACGGAGGGGGTCCACCTTCATGACAGCAGTTAGATGCTGAATCTGGGGCACAGATCTTTGGAAGATTATGCCAAATACACCATCTGAAGGGACTGGATTCTCATTTGGTTATAGCAGCATTTCGTTTTTACCTTTTTTGCTTTCTTATTATTAATAATGGGACCACGTTGGAACCCTTCAGACTGGATGCCATGTACAACAAACTTTTCCTGATCCTAGAGTCAAGGTGCAGAGCGTCTTCTGCCCACTTCCCCCTGGGGAGTCATTGCCGTGAATTTAGAGTCATCAGCATGCTGATAAGCTCTAATGCTTTATATTTTTGTGTATTTGTGCAGCGTATAAAAATGTACAATCTCTTTCCCATGCCATAGTTAACCTGGTCCTTACACTGATGCTCTATTGCACATCTAGCTTTCAGTATTGGATAGTTGAAGAATCTGCTGCTCGGCTAAGTCGAGAGGTTTATCTGTAGTCACACATCTAGTAAGTGACAGAACAGGACTTGAGCTTTCTCAGTATTTAACATCGGGCACACTGGATTTTGCAAATATTCTCTGAACTTCAGTTTCATTATTGCTTATCTGGGGAAACTGTGACCCACCGCCGGGGGACACTGTAAAGTGTAGCGATACAAAAGAGACGTATGATAGAGTCCTTACAGCAACGTTGCCTCTGGGTCAGATTTAAAGGGAGATGAGCAGATCCCAACAAGAAGCGTTCAAGACGATCAGCACTTCCTTGAGTCTTTCTCCAGACCGTTGCAGGCAGCAGCTGAAAATGGAGGCGCTCCAGAGGCAAAGCTGAGCAGCCCTGTGACCCTGTTTCCTGGAACCTGCTAGCGGTGTCCTGCGGTGAGGAGAGACAGGCCCAGGTTAGAAGCAGAAGCAGAAGCAGAGAGTGGCCTCCTCTTCAGAGGGACTGCTCACCGAGCTGGAGGGGAGCTCCGCTGTGTCTGGCTCACAGCGCCTTGTGAGCCGAGCGGGTGTTCTCAGCAGAGAGGGCCTTTCCTCCTGCTTGGAAGGGGGCTCCTTCCCAGCTGAGTGAGCGCCTCTAGGCAGGGCCAGCCTGTCAGCTTTGTGACTGCCTGGATGACCTCGCACCCAGCTGGGAACCGGGCCTGTGAATCCATTTCTGGGTGTCAGGCTTCTGTGGTCATTCAGGTGTGATCCTTCATTTTAGCTTAATTCCCTAATCACAATGCCAAGGGTGACAAATTAAAATTCACTGCACTGTCCGAGAGGGCGAAGGAAGGACAGGCGGGTGGGGGGGGGGGGGCGCGGCTGCTTCCTGGTGGGGAGTAATAAATGTTTCCAATGATAGTAAGTGGTAGGAGCAGGGGATCACCAACATATTTCGTAGCTAAAAGTTTGTTTTCTTCCAATACTTGGAAATGAATAATAAAGTGAAAGGACTTGATTTGTGTGATCAGCACCCAGGTATTTAATTTGCAAGAAGGCCATGCCCCATCACCTTCTGACCTGCATCTTTAGTGCTGTAAAATAGGAAAGTGTTGGTCATCCCGGCTTTGTTTTAGACTCAAGAAGTGATGACCTTTGAGAAGCACATCTTCCTTTCTCCCAATGTTTTATGAAATTATTCTCAGCCGCTGCCATTTGCTGGTTTTGGGCTGTGAACGTGGTTCAGGAAAAAGGGGGCTGAGAGGATGGCTGTGTCCCAGGTGTCCCAGGTTTCCCAGGCGAGTCCCTGGGACCACTGCGTCCAGCCAAGTGAGTTCCTTGGCTTCTCGCAGGGAAGAACTCAAGAGCAAGCGAGAGCAGAGTGAAGGCAGATTGATTCGGAGAGATGCATACTGCACAGACCAAGTGTAGGCCCTCTCAGAAGGCCAGAGAGGCCACGAGGCGTGGGGGTAGGTGTTTGGTTTAAAGTGAAAGTAAATACACTGTCCATAGACAGAGTGAGGGCCATCTCAAAAGGCGGGAGAAAGGCCCGAGGAGGTGTGAGGTTGTTGGTGCTTATGAGCGCGGTTATTTCATATCCTAGCAAGGGGGAGGGTTATTCCAGCTGCTTTGGGGAAGGGGCTGGGATTCCTAGGAATTGACCCTTATGGTCAGCCTCTGAGCCGTCCTGGCACCTGTGGGAGGGCCATTTGGCAGCTACTGTATTACAATGAGCCTATAATGAAGCTCAAGGTCTCCTGGGAGTGGAATCGTCTGCCATCTTGGTGCTAATGGCTGTGTCATTCTTTTAATCCTTGTGCCCTGCCCCCTGCCCTCCTATCTCAAATGCGATAAGGATATTAAGCTTCACCAAGATTTTATCCTTGCAAATCACTTAGTAGCTCTGGCTGGAATTTTGTATTTATTTCTTCTTGGGAACCAATTGTATTTTGCCTGAAGAGTGTTGCACAATGATTACCATGCATGATCTGAAAGCCCCCAGCTGGAGAGCTAAGGGTCCTCCTCCCTTCCCCTCTGCCAGCTCCTCCCTACCCCCCGCCTCATCCCAACACTCAGTATTTATTGAAAACCAGCTCTGTTTCAGGCACTGTGGTTGGATGCTCATTTGGGGACTGGGTGATGGTTTGAAAAATTGTAGCATTGTCAATTACTTTTAATCTTTCCATCTTGACTTATGTCAGGTGTAGAAGCTCCCAGAAAGAACCTGTCATTCAGAGTGTCAGGAGCTTGGGACTCTGTGATAATCTCCCCACCAAAAATAGCACTTTTCTCTAGAAAATAATGGATCCCATTTGTAATTCTTCCATTAGGTTTAGCTGGGATTCTAAACATACCATTTGGTGATTTGATTGTCACCTCATTTCCGAGACCCATCAGAGCCGCTGCTCTGCCCTGTCTTGCTGATTTATTTTTGACAGAGCATTTCCTTGGTTTGCCAGGTTGTCTGTCTTTTACATCGTTTATTCATGGGCTGCCTCTTATGGACAGGATTTGAGGAAGGAATATTTCCTTTGATTTCTGTCAGACTCCCTCCCTGTTGCCCTAATGGAAGCGGCTCAAGCCCCAGGCGTGGGGGGAAGGAGGGAGGAGCAACAGGGCACTGGCTGGTCCCGGAAGCTTCTGGAGGCACGGGATGCTGCAGGGTTTTAGCTCCGGTCTTGCTCTGGCCCTCACGCCCTCCAAGTATGTCACGCCGGCCATCTTATTTCATTCTCTCAGCAAGTTTCCCAAGGAAGCTGGTGTTCAGGAAGGTTCATTGGTTTTACCTGAGGTCGTACAAGTGGTCATGGACTTGGGTCCAGGCCTGAGTACTTTCAAACAACTTTTTAAAGATTGAGCTTAGATTTTCCTAGAGAGGGAAAGAAAAATAAGAAAGTCCAGCCTGTGTTTACTTTCTCTGTGATTAAAGGTGGGCTCATTGCTGTCTTTTGATGCTACCAACATCGCCTTGTAAACGGCCTCAGAATTATGTTTTGTACAAGGTGGGTGTTCAAAGAGTATTTGTAACATTGAGGCTTTTGTTTGTTTATTTTGGGGGGAAGGTAATTAGATTTATTTATTTAATTATTTTTTTAAATGGCAGTGCTGGAAATCGAACCCAGGACCTTGTGCATGCTGAGCACGCACTCTACCACTTGAACTATACCTTCCCCCCGAACTGAGGCTTTTGCATTCTTGTCCGGGTACACCTAGGAGATAGTGTAGGCTTGCTTCCAGCCACCACAGTGCAGTGAGTCACATGAATTTTTTGGTTTCTCAGTGCATGTAAAAGTTATGTTCATATTATACTGTAGTCTGTTAATTGGACAGTGGCATTGTATCTAAGAAAACAACATTTATACCTTAAAAATAATTCACTGCTAAATATACTTTTTCTTTAAATTGAAGTGGAGTTGATTTACAATATTGTGTTAGTTTCTGGTATACATCATAGTGATTCAGTTGTATATATATATATATATTTTTTTTTTTTCAGACTCTTTTCCCTAATGGTTTATTACAGGATATTGAGTATAGTTCCCTGTGCTCTACAGTAGGGCCTTGTTGTCTATCTATTTTATATACAGTAGTTTGTATCTGCTAATCCCAGTCTCCTAATTTATCCCTCCTGCCCTTTCCCCTTTGGTAACTATAAGTTTGTTTTCTCTGCCTGTGAGTCTGTTGCTGTTTCATAAATAAGGTTTTTTGTGGGCTTTTCTTAGATTCCACATATAAGTGATATCATATGATATTTGTATTTCTCTGACTTACTTTGCTTTGAATGATAATCTCTGGGTCCATCCATGTTGCTGTAAATGACATTATTTCATTCTTTTTTATGGCTGAGTAGTATTCCATTGTGTATCTATAAAGACCATAATTTCTTTATTCAGCCATCCGTTGATGGACATTTAGGTGGCTTCCATGTCTTGGCTCTTGTAAATAATGCTGCTATGAAGATAAAAAATGCTTTTGATTTAAAGTGAGAAATGTGTAACTCTTCCTCTCACTTGAACATGTAAAGGCCACTTTGGGGTTATTAATTGGCCTCATTTCAGTGTTGTGTCTCAGGAAATAGAGAGGCTGGAGGAGAGGGAGCAGGTAGGACACACAGCATTTATCGGTTAAGTTTGCTGTCTTGTATGGGCACCGTTTGTGGCACCTGAAAACAGTTATAATAGTATCATCAGAGGTCACTGATGACAGAGCATCATAACAATTATAATAATAATGAAAAAATTTGACAGATTGTGAAAATTACCAAAGTGTGACGCAGAGGCAGGAAATGAGCAAATGCTGGTGGGAAAATGGCGCTGAGCGACTTGCCCGACGCAGGGCTGCCATAGACCTTCAGTTTGTTAAAAACACAGGCTCTGTGAAGCTTGGTCAAGCAAAGCAAAATAAAACGAGGTCTGTCTATATTGAGTAGTTTTTTTACAGACCCACCATATAATATATTTTTTCCAACTTCTGTTGGTTAATTTGATAGCAAAGATTAGGAGAAGGTGCACTGTTACTCAAACTGGACCCCCTGGGATCCAGGTCTGTCCGACATCCATCCTGCAGGCTTCATATGTGTGTGTGGAATCAAGGAATGAATGAGGGAGACTCATCAGGACCTGCCGATGGTTTGGGAGTTGGGTATGAGGGAAAAAAGCCATTAGGGATGGTGCCTACATTTCAGCCTGAGCAACGGGGAGAATGTGGCGTGAATTCCCAAGATGATTGCGTTTTGAGGAACAGATTAGAAGTTAGTTTTGGGCCTGGTGACTAAAATATGCCGTTGAGACACCAGCATGGAGGGGTAAAGCAGGCAGGCAGATGTGCAGGTCTGTTATCAGGTGAAATCTGGGCTGGAGATGCTGAGCAAGGCAGGGGTTGGTGCGGGAGCCCAGCTCTTCTGACACCAAGGCTGGTGTGCCCGGTGCTTCCTCGTTGTCTGCAGACCATTTGATGGAGATTCTTCTTGGACTGAGCAACGGGAGGGAGAGGGGCCCCGTCCAAGTGGGGGCGGCCTTGCTGTGACTGGGGCAGCTCGCCCGCTTCCCTCAGAGTGAGTGGGGTGAGGGGGCGGCCGGCAGGGGCAGGGGCTCGGGAAATACTTGTGGCCTTGAATAGTTTCACCTGGGGACCTGGTGCTGCGTGTTGCGCTGGGGACTCGTGGGGCGGTGGCGGGTTTGGGAGGCCAGTAAATAACTCCCGGCTCTTTTCTCCCCCAATTCTGAGTGACTCTGAGGAGGCCCTTACCTCCCCCTCCCTCTCTTCCGTCTTCCCTTTCTCTTCTTTCATTGTTCCCTTTCTGTATTGACTACGCACCTGCTATGTGTCAAGGACCCTGCGACACCGTGGGGACACAAACGAGAGTCCCGCGTGCCCTTGTTCCTGGGCCTCCACGGGCCCTCACCACGTGGTTTTGCGACGCTCAGGTTGTGAGTCTGTTTCCACGTCAGACCGTGAGCCCTGGGGCAGGGGCGGGTCTGGCAGCACTAGGTGAGCGTCTGTGTCCGTCTTGCGAACGGACGAGCGGGTGAAACTAGAGCTGGGTGTTGGAGGGTCACAGGGACATTGTCGGGAAGTGGGTGGATGGGGGTGTTGTCGGCAGGGGAGCGATGTGTGTGGGTGTGGGTGTGAGAGGGAGTGTGATGGCCTCACCAGGCGTGGAGAGACTTCAGGAGGCTGGACACACAGGAAGGAGTTGGGGAAGAGGCTCATGGGCCCTCCCTTCCCTCCTGACCCCAGCCCCCCGCACGGCTAACTCATGTCTAGGCTGTTCCCAGATTTCTGGGAGGATCAAGTTCACCTCGAGCACCAAATGGCCAAGCATCGTGCTATACAGGCCACCTGAGCAGCCTCACCCCTGTGCGTCGCTGCTGGGTTCCACCAGTGCCTGTCAAGCTGGTGCAGGGTTTTTATGATGGACACAAGGAGACAGCTGCCAAGCAGTGCAGAGTGGCGATAATGCCAGTCTGGTTTCCATGGCAGCCCGCACTCATCTTCTCAGCAAGGTGAGGGTTTGTTGGAGAAGTTCTGTGTCCAACAAATGCCTTCTGTCAGCAAGTGTTTACCGAGCTCCCACTGAGTACTTGGCGCCGTGCTGGGTGAGATGCTGGAGAGGAAGCCAAGCAAAGCGAGGACCCAAGATGCCCACGGTCTGCTGGGAGGAACAGCTCTCACTCAGCGCAGTGAGATGGTGCAGGTGGGATGATCACGGAACAGCACCCCCACTGAGTGGTCCCACGCCCACCATAGCGCCCTCTGTGTTTGGGTGACTTATAGTGGTCCATTTAACCTTCACAGGATGTGACGGCCATGCTCACTGACCCAGCGCCTCACCTTCCCCACACAACCTTCCAGACCACAAGGTTCAGGCATCCTCTTAGGAATTTCTTAGACATAAAAGGAATCATCTCAACAGTTGGATATATCAGAGGGGTCTGTAAAGAGCTCCCATCTCCCCCCACCGAGTTCTGAGCCAGCTGGCAAATCAGACATACATCAGGCATCTTCTCCAGACCAGCCTGAAAAGTCACCCATCACGTTTGTTACTTAGAGAAGCCAGGCTGGAGGGTGTGGCCTTATCTGGAGGCATAACCAGCCCCAGAGTTGGACACGGCGGGCCTCTTCCTGACACTGACTACAGGGAATCCCTGCTCCAGGTCTGAGGTCCCTCCCCCAGTCCTCCATCACTCCCACTCCCGGAGCCTCCACTCAGGAAGGGCCATCAACAGAGGGAAGACGCATGTGGTCCCTCCCCAGCCCTGGCCACTGAGATCAGTCAGCGTCAGTGATGGACACCAGTCACAAACAGGAAGTAATATGTGCGTGCTGGCAGGTGAGCTGGGCCAGCTGCTCTGGGGGTGATGGTGCTTCTCGCAGACTTTTTGGGCCCTGTCTTGGGGTACCGTCTTGACATCACTGTACACATTGGTCTGGCACCAGCCACAGAGAGCAGCCAGAAGAGGGTTGTCAGAAGCAGCCCAGAGACTCATTCTGTCCCAGACTCTCAGAATGCCCATGTTTGCTGTTTTTTTTTCTGTTTCTTGACTCAATTTTCTGAATAGTAAATAGTCTACATGGCAAAGAATTAGAATGACATAAAAGTGGCATAAAAGGCCATACCATGGAAATCACGTTGTCTTCTCATCGCCTGGGGTTGTCATCCCCGAAGGCAAAGGCAGTCCATCACCCATGTCGTGTATCCTTTGGAGATCATCTCTGCCCATAAGCAAGTTTACACGTAGGCTCCTTTATTAGAATGCAACATGACGGCTACTTCACTCACTGTTTGCTCCCTTCCCTCCCACTGTGCTACCGTCCTGGAGATGGTTGAACATCTTTACCTACAGGACTACCTTGCTCTTTTAAGTGGCTGCCTAACATTCCAGTAACACTGATGATAACTGCAGTTTTTGAGAGCTTAATGTAAGTGAGACACTGCTCTGATTGTTTTATCTACATTAACATATTTGCTCCTCAAAGCAGCCTCTGAGTTAAGTGCTATTTATATGCAAGGAAACTAAAGCAGAGAACTTGTCACTTGCCCGGGGGTCACAAGGCAAGCGGTGGGGGGCCGACAGGATGTGAGTTCAGGGCCCAGAGCCTCCACCACCGTGCTGCACAGCCCCTCACTGGAGGGGATGGGTCGTGTCCAGCCCTTTGTCCCCTCGGACGATGGTGCTGCAGGGCTTATCTGGGCCCATTATGCTCATGTGGGAGGTCATCCGTAGCATGAATTCTTCCAAGTCGCATTGCTGCATTAATGTGTATTTTAAAAAATTTTTGCCCGCTGCAGAGGCCGGACACCCCCAGTGCACGGGAGCCTCTCTTGCCCACGCCCTGGTCGTGCGGACTGCTGATCTTTCTGCCTGCGTCAGTCTGATGGGAAACCGCGGCCCCTCCCTGGAGCTTTCTTTCTGCCCTTTTCTTCTAATGTGTGTCTGACAGCTTCTCCTGTGTTGAAGAGGCAACTGTGGTTCCTTGTCTGGTTGGCAGAGGAGGTGGCCGGGCTGAGCGCTGGACCGCTTGTGTTGCAACGCTCTCCCCCAGGGCTTGGCTCTGTTGCTTCATCATCTGGTGACCTTGACCGCCCCCGCCCCTCCCCGTGCCTCGATGTTCTCATCTGAACGTGGAGATGACGCCGGTGCCCAGCCCCCGGGAGGCGAGATTTCACGAGCTCACACGCCCGGGCCTGAGAACAGGGGTGCTGGCTCGTCGTGAGTGTTTCACCCACTTCCGGTCACTTTAGCTCTTGACTCTCTTCTGCCCTTTGAGCCCCATGGTTTCTTTCCGTGGCTCAGCTTCCTGGATTTTGCAGAAATGGACAGCAGTTCCTCGGTGACTCCCGACTCCTTATTCCTTGCTTGGCCCATGCATGCCCTGCAGGTGTTCAGTCCACAGTAGGTGACGAGGGGCTGGAAAGGCGACTGGGAGCCCAGCAGGCCGGGTCCTGCCCCTGGGGTTTATATCCTAGTAAGGGAGAGGAGCGTTCATCAGAGAATCCCATGGAAAAATATGTGATTACATACCGGGCTGAGCACCCTGAAGCTGCGTCTCCTTGCCCTGAGCACAGTTTCTGCCCTGTAATCAGCGCCCGTCCCAGGAAGTGGAGAAGTGATCCCCAGTGCTCAGTCGGCGTCAGAGACCAGCACCGTGGATCAGCACCGTGACTGTGTCCAGTGCACATAAGGCAAAGAGGACAGAAGTCAAAAGTCTTCAACTCTCTGCAGGTGTGATGATAAAAAGCCCAGAAGTTCATTCACCCCCTGAAACGGTGATGGCTGCTCTCGTGAGGAGCTGGACTTCCCTTGGGGCTCCCAGGATGATGGACCTGGGAGGTGGTCATCCTGAAATGTTGGGTTGTGGTGAAGGTTAAACAGGAAACGAAGGGAACATTTTATTTGTACGCATCAGTGAGTGGAGGAGAGACCTTTTTTGGTTATGTAATAGTACACCCTTGTAAACCGGGGGGAAGAACAGACATGGGATGAAAACCATTTTCACAAATTGCTTATCATCTGTTAGCTAACTCCAAGTATAGTGTGATTCCTGCTTTCCTGGGAGAACCGAATCTTAGACTCTTAATGCTACAAAGGCTCTTAGAGGTCATCTGGTCTAAATTCAGGGCCAGAGAATTATTCTCTCTAACACACACAATAAGTGGTCAACCCATTTCTACTCGGATATCTCATTGACAGTGAGGGATTTCCATTCTTGGGAGATTGCTGTTATGGCTTGAGTTTTGTACCCCTCCTAAAGATATGCTGAAGTCCTGTCCTGAGTACCAGGGAATGTGACTTTACTGGGAAATAGAATCTTGGCAGACGTAATTAAGTTAAGATGAAGTCATTCAGATGGGCCTTCACCCAGCATGACTGATGTCCTTGTAAGAAGAGGGCAATTTGGACACAGACAGACATCACATGAAGACAGAGGCACAGGCTGAAGTGATGCATCTACAAGCCAAGGGAGGCCAAGGGTTGCCGGCAGCACCAGAAGCCAAGAGAGGTATGGAGTGGATTCTCCCTCCTGGTCCTCAGAAGGAACCAACCCTGTGGACACCTTGATTTTAGACTTCTGGCCTCCAGAACTGGGAGAGAAGAAATTTCTGTTGTTTTAAGCCACCCAGGTGGTGGTACTTTGTCAAGGCAGGCCTCAGAATTCCTTCTGAGGAATTCCCATTCCTTCTGAAGCTAAGTGAGTAGTCCTGGGAAGATGCATTTTAATATGACTTGGAGTCATTCTGGTCATTCTGATGCCTAATAGTTTGAGAACTTCTGCTGGAGACCAGTGTGCCCAAATCATGCGTCCTCTAGTTGGTTCTGGGCTGACTCACAAAGTCACAAAGGTTGTGTGAAACTGCAAACCCTCCAGCCTTCTGTCTCTGGACCGTTCGTCTGCAGCTCTAAGCCTTCACCAGCGGAAGGATGCTCTTGAGAGCCTTAATCCCCCGGCACTGCTTCCTGCCTCTTGCATGGCCCAAAACCTTGATCCAGAGCCCTGGCCTCCAGAGCTGCGACACTACATTTCTGTGGTCCTGAGCCATCCGGTTTGTGACACTTTGTTACATTAGCTCCAGGAAACCAGTACCTCGTCCATCTCCATGTGGGCAGCTTGTTGTCCTTGAAAGGTCCTCCTCATCTTTAACCAGGAATCCTCATTCATAGTCCCCCGTGTGCAGGCAAATGGCCAGGTGAATTGTGGGCGGCATCCTGACACTTCCTCTCCTCGGGGTCTCTCATCTCTCTGTCCTGGGGTTCCCATTTTCTGTCTCACCAGCACCACACAAGTCCAGCCATCACCATGTCTCCACTGGCCACCTGTGCTCACCTCACGTCCATCCCTGACCCTCGGTCCTCTCTCCACACACCAGCCAGAGGGCTTCTTAGGGACCCTGACTGGAACACTTGTTGCTGAAGCCCTTTGCCAGCTTCCTGCTGCTCATGGTAAACCCTGTCATCTGCCCCAGATTGGAGACAGTTCGTGCATGGGCTCACAATTGTCAGACATCTGTAAGATCGTCACGAAGAAGGTGGTGGAACTTGGGACAATGATGGGAATTTTAGGAAGGTGGCTTTTAGCTGATTATGAAGAAGGCTTTTCAGACAGTCAGACTGTCAGAGCTCACCCGCTTCCCCCTCAGTGGAGACCCTGCCAGAGAATCAGGTAGCCCCCCATCACCGTGGGTGTGCAGAGTTGAGGCTGGACGCCCCCCTCTCTGGGCAGGAAAGATATTGAGGAAACCTGAGCACTGGGTGGAAAGATGACTGAGCTGCCATCCAAGGTTTATCTCATTTCTGAAGTCATCTTTAAATATTCCATCTTATAGTTTCTTTCCTATTACCTTCATCTAATCTCCAGATGGAGCAAAATCTATCTTTTCAAGTAAGAGTTTTAAATGTAATCCATCTCTAATCCATCTCTTTATCTAGCCATTCATCTATCCACGTGTTAATGTTTCCTTTGCATTTTCTTTTCTTTGCTGCAAAGAATAACACCAAGGATGACCATGATGGCCACAACCACGGCAACAGCAGTGTGGAGTGTAATATTTTTGGGGCATCTCTTCTGTGTGTGTTAGTGTGAGACAGTGGGACAGAGTGTAGAGCAATAGCCCTGAAGCCACATGTCATGGCTTCAAATCCCACTTCTGCCACCTAATAGCTACGTGACTTTCAACAAGGTACTTTCATTTTTCTGGGTCTCGGTTTCTTCACCTACCTTATGAAATCATCATGGTAATTACATGGCTTGATGTATATAAAGCTATTAAAACAAAGGCTGTGCATAAAAGTCACTGCTGTGAATCCTCTCAGTGACCTTCATTTGACATGAGTGATAATATTCTCATTAACCAATTGGGAAACTAGGCTCAGAGACATCAAAAAACTCGCCTGAGTCACCCAAGGCTTGGCTGGGGGAAACTGAGATTGGACGTTCAGTTGGTGTGGCTCCAGGCTCATCGCGCCTTCAGATGTCACGAAACACTGTCTTCTTGGGAAATGGCTGTTAGCGTGTGCTTAAAAGGGAATTGGGAAGAAAGTTCAGGGAGGATCTGAAGTGGGGAGAGGAACTCTCCCTTCTCTTTTTGGTCTATTCCGGAGCTGACTGTCCCATTGGGGTCTGAGTGGGGTGGGGAGTGGGCAGTGATACGGAAAGGCCAGGGCAGGAGGGGTTAACGAGCCTCCGTCAGCATCTGTGCTCAGGAGCAGCTGAAGCTTGGAGAGAGAGGGCCCCGTCTGACTCCTAAGCAAAGAGACTTTTAAGAGGAAAAATGTCAGACAAAGATGCAGACTGCTGACCTTGTATCTGACAGTCTATTTGAGTTTATGCCAGAAAACTCAAGGCCGATCATAATTTCACCTGGATGTTTCATATGTATGTGTATATATATTTAACTCTGATTTAACTTGGTTTTGACAGTGGAGATACTAAGGAGGTATGTTCCTCTAGATTCCCATGGTCGAGGCCCTCAAATTGACCGGCTATAAATGCGATCTATAGCCCCGCATGGAACCTTGCTGCAGTAAGAGTCCGTGGAAATGGGCTCCCATGAGGAAGAGTTTCGGTGTCACTAATGTTCGCTTGGCTTGTGTGGGTCTGTTACGCTTACAGCAGCTAACTTGAAGATGTCGGGTTATAATGTAAAGTGTCCGTGGCCACCGCGTTTCCCTTCGGATTAATTACCCTCCATGTTAGCGCGTCCTCCTTCACATTCAGGGGAACACTTACTGCCTTGTGTATCCAGTCCTCTCCTAATTTCATTCTGACACCTTGCTTGCCATGTGGTGAGAACATGATTAATTTTTATATGAAATGAATAAAGGAAAAGACATGTCTTTCTCTCACTCTCTCTTTTTTTTTTTCGCTCTCTTTTTTATCATCGGTTGCTAATCAAATTATTAATCCATTCTTGGATAATTTAAACTGTGCAGTTTCTTTTAGAAAGATGTTGTGCTGGGCAGGCCTACTAATAAATGTTCATGGCTCACGTCTGTGAAGTGCTTCCTCTGGGCCAGCCTTGCTCTGACTCCTGTGTGAAGTCACACAATGGCAAGAGGGCTGTGGCTTGTACAGGAGGTATCTGCAGCCAAACCGGCCTAAGCAGATACAGTCCTCTCTAAAGTGCAGCGACGATATTTGGGGGGAGGACACAGCTCAGCGGTAGAGCACGTGCTTAGCAGGCACGAGGGCCTGAGTTCAGTCCCCAGCCCCTCCATTTAAAAAATTAAGTAAATAAATAAAGTGCAGTGAGAAGATGACATTCCTGTGACCGGAAAAAAAGTGAAATGTTCCCTAGGAAAGCAGTGTTTGAATCTTGCAAACGTGTTGAAATAGTGAAGAAGCTGAAGAATCCGAGTGCAGCTCAGAATGTCTCTGTCTCATAGAGGCTTTAGGGACTGTTTGGAGGGCTGGGAGGTGGGAAAATATATGTATTTCATTGTTGTCTAAATAATTAAAAATGCCATAGGGGCAATGAGAATTTCACCAGTGGATGCAATCCTGTATGCAGACTCTGCCTTCTTAATGTGCATTTTGTTCTTCTGTGGCCATTTGGGAAATTAACAGATGATGGCTTCATTAACTGCATGGTATTTTAATTGGTTTAAAGGGACATTTTCCTTGCTTTTGTGGCTTTGGAACACCCTTACAGTTTTTATTGGTTGCCGCTTCTGGCAGTTTTATCCATGACAATTAACATTAATACTATTAAAACAGAAAGTACGTAGGAGCTTGTGTTCCCAGGCACTGCAGCCAGTTTGAGGGGAGAGAGAATAGGAAAGATAAGGAAACACTGTGATCTAGAACCAGCAAAAGCCAGGTTCCACGCCGTGCCTTTTCTGCTTCTTCTCCCTTCTAACCCTGAATGACTGCCTGAGAGGATGGCCTGCTTCTATGTGGTGGCAGGGTGGGTGGGGTGGGGGGACGACCAAATCCTTTCCTGACAGCCCTTAAGCTGGGAAATGGTTTGACAGCCCAGAACTTACAGAAACTTCCTCCTGTTCATTTCAATCCTCATGTACCCAGTGAAACACTTGCAGTTTACCCAACAGTCAGCCACATGTTTTCTTATGCAAGTTAATGAATGAATGAAGACTAGAGTGGCCAGGAAGGGTGTATGAGTTTTGTATTCAGCTGTGACAAATGACCACAAACTTGGTGGCTTAAAACAACACAAATTGTATTACCTTACCATTCCAGAGGTCAGAGGCCAACGAAAAGTCAAGATGTCAGCTATGGGGAGAACCCATTTCCTGGCTTTTCCAGACCCCTGAGGCTGCCCACATTCCCTGGCTCGTGGTCCCTTACTCCATCTTCAAAGCTGACGATCCATCACTCCTGTCCCGCCTCCTTTGTCGCATCTCCCTCGGATTCTCACTCCTCTCCTGCCTCCCTCTTGCACTTTAAAGACCTTGTTATTAATCACTGCTGTAGGGCGGGCTGCTTAGCTGCCTGAACTCCATCTGCAGCCTTGTTCCTCCTTGGCCACGTACCCTAACAGAGTCACGGTTTCTGTGGATTCTGATGTGAATTATTCTGCCTACCACTAAAAGCTTCATTAAAGGTGTGGAATCTGTTTTGTCTGTCTCAGTAGAGAAGTCCTTTTTTCTGAGCCTGTGGACCATCGTTTGGTTGGATCCTTGGGTACTGAACCAGGCACATGCCACCTTGAGGCATCTCTTGTGCGTCTTTCTTGCTTTGTAACCTGCAGAAAGCTCTCTGCACCTGCCATGTTCAGTAAGAACTTGTTGAGGAAATGAAAGAATGAAATGGATGAGCTGTTTAAAACTAGACTAATTTGGTTGTATCTAAGGCCACAGGGGCCGTGTTGAGCTCAGATGGTAAAATTTGGGCATTAAAAAGAATAATGGCTGCAACTGATTGAAACCCAACAACTATATTAAAAAGCCGCAACTTGAGAGAGATTCTCTGCAGAGGCAGGGGGGCTTCCTAGGCTCAGTGCAACATTTGGACTCTTAACAGTCCCACAGGCCACACTGGACCCCATCTGTGCGAAAGGGTTGAGGGTGGGAACGCAGTGCGCTTTTTAGACTTTCTTCTGTGGTTGCCCTTGCCTCAGGTCACACCCGACCTACAGCTGTCCAGGAGGTGTCTTACCCCCAGGTCACACAGCTCTGGTGCAAGGAGATGCAGTCCACATCAGGCCGGTGCGGGAGCCTTCCTGGCTTAGAATCTTCCTACCCGGCAGGGGCTGACGTCACAGGCACAGCCTCCAGCATCGCCCGAAGGGACATGCGCAGGTTCAGAACCACTGCACTCAGGGAAGTTTGAAGTACCTTCCTTGTGAGGGATTTATGGTTCCTTTACAGGCCCTCCCATCCAGATGTAATTTACCATCCAGGCGTCATTTTTACCATAAGCTGTGTTGCCTAGTAACACACTTGATGTTCTTGCCCTTCGAAGATTTTCCAGTAAAAGTTAACCAAAGCTCAGATTCTCAGGGAGTCAGGAAAAGTTTTATGAGCCTTCTGTTTGCATACCAAAACACAACAAGCAAATAGGCCAGTAAACAAACAGACCCAAAGTCATTTGTTACCGTTGGAGGTTGCGATGACACCAACTCTTTAATTAGCAAAGAATCAAACTTCTCTTATCTCTGAGCTTTATGTTAGAGTAACTGCATTGTTAAAGAGAGAAAGTTCTTTTTGAAGAATTCCAGCTTCAAAAAATGCAGATGAAATGAGAGAAAGTGTGATTTTTCAAACCCTAATGATATTGTGGATCTAGGTAACAATTACAGTGTATACTAAAACCCTTAGGTGAAGGTTGGTAGGAGATTTTATAGTGTAGAGATGATGATGGCACTGTTGAACTTACGATCCATCTTGTATTTACCCAGAGTACAATCCCCCAGGAAGCACATGGTACCACTTATGGTGCATTTCCAAAACAAATCGAATCTAACTCTAGTCAAGACCTTAGATCTAACTAGTAGTTTATGGGAAATATAGAAGATGGAGGAACAGTGAGGTCCCTTGGAAGCAATCAGCCAAATCCAGAACGCGGGACATTCTGCAGGATGAACTGGCCTTGTTTTCCCAACAGGTCAATGGCATGGAAGGAAAAATGGAAGGGTAGAATGATCTAGAAGAAAGTGAACTTAATCAACATTGTGGGATTTTATTTGCTTCTCGAATTAAGCTTTCAATTGTAAAAATCATTTTGGGACTCTTGAGGTAGTTTGGATGACTGAGATTAATTTTTGGAATTATTGTTAACATTTTAAATATGATAGGATAAAATGATGTATCATGTGATAATGACATCAAGGTTGGGTAAAACTGATATACATATAGACATATGTAGATATACATGTGCACTTGTGCGTATGTATGCGTGGACTTGTGTGTGTGTATATATGTGTGTGTGTACACACATCTCCTTAACAGTTAGTGATGCATACTGAGGAAATTAAAGGTAAAATGAAAAACCTGGGATTTGCAGTAAAATGCTCAAACTTTGAAGGGAGTAGCTGTAACGAGACTGGTAAATATTGACAGTTTTCGAAGCTGAGTAATGATTACATTGGGAGTCCTACTAGTCTGTCTACTTTTAAATGCTTGCGAATGTCCGTGATAAAAGTATCTCAGGACCCTTATATTTTTAAATGTCAGATGCCATTTTCTCCTCTGAAATTATCAAAGATGTTTAAACACTGTGAAGGGAGGGGTGAACTAAGGACCCGACTGCATTGCTGGGGAGCTTTTCTGGAAAGCAGTTTGGCAGGATGTTCTCAGAGGCTTAAAAATGTCGCTTACATTTGAGCCAGGAAATCACTGTGGATATCAGAAACTCTTTACAAAGATGTTTACTTCAAGATATGTTAGATTTGGGGTTTTTCAAGTAAGCCGGACGTGCACCACTGGCATTATGGTGAGCTGAACCATGGCTCTCTGCGTGATAAAGGAAACTTTTGCAGTTTTTTTTTTTAATTTTTAAAAGATTTTAATAGTTTATTAAACTTTTTTTTTCATTTTTCTTTTGGACTTTTTTTTAGGGGGGTAATTAGGTTTATTTATTTATTTTTTTAAGAGAGGTACTGGGGACTGAGCTCAGGACCTCATACATGCTAAGCATGTGCTCTACCACCGAGCTCTACCCTCCCCTCCTTTTACAGTTTATAAATCCCCTGGAAGACGCCTGTTACAATGTGAACCAAAAAAAAGGACAAAATTGTACGTGCATCTGTGTAAACAATGTGTATCTATGGAAAAAATATGTGTAGAGAACGAGACTGGAAGAAAGACAACGAAGTGCCTTCATTGGCTCTGACTAAGTGGTAGGCCTGTAGTGAAAGAACTCTTTTTCTGTGTTTCTTTATTTTCCAGAGTTTCTGTCATGAATGTAAATTAATTTTGTCCTATACGTCTTTTAATAGTTTTGTAGAGGTATAACTAACGTACCATGGAAGTCACCCACATTAAGCGTACAGCCTGATGTCCATGTGTACGTGTAAGTACATACAGTTGTGCAACCCCCACCACAATCAAGTGTTAGAATCTGTGACCCTGTGACATGTCTCACACAGATTTCTTGAGTAGAATTCACTTTTAAAGCAGTTTTAGATCTACAGAAATATTGAGAAGGTAGTACTGGGAGTTCCCACATACCCGGTACCCAGTTCCGCCTACCATTAATATCTTCCATTACCAAGTACATTCATTACAACTAATGAACCAACAATGATGCATTATTATTAACTAAAGCCCATACTCTATTCATATTTCCCTCGTTTTTACCAAATGTCCTTTTTCTGTTCCAGGATCTCACCCAGGATGCTACACTGCATTTAGTTGGCAGATCTGTAACTTAATTTTTAATTGGAAAAAAGTAAAATAAACTTCATTTTCAAGTCCTCCAAAAATAGTATTCTATCCATCTTTCTCCTCATTTTCTTCTTCTTGTTGACTTGTTGCTGGTCGACAAAGACCATGTCTTATATTAATTATATTCCTTGTGGTTTCTATCATGGTACCCTGCAAATTGACTACGATTCTGCTAATTTTGTCACTATCCTTCAGTGAGTGGTTGGAGCAGAAGAGAGAGAGAAAAGGAAGAAAAAGAGGAGAAAGGAACAAAGAAAGACCTTACCTACAAGTAACTTAACACCTCAGAGCGCTAAGGGAACTTTGGTTTCTGCTGTGATTTGATGTAATGGAATTCTCTTGATCTTTGTGCTTCCCAGGTTGGAAATTGCAACCCTGAATCGAGCTGATGCAGATCTAGAAGCTTATCGAACCCAAATCAGCAAAGATATCATTGCCCTTCTACTGAAAAATCTGACCAGCCATGGTCACCTCTCCCCTCAAGTGGAGAGGAGGATGGGTGCTGTTTTCAAAAAGCAGTTCCTGTTGCTGGAGAAAGAAATCCAGGAGGAGTATGATCGGAAGATGGTGGCCTTGACAGCTGAGTGTGATCTGGAAATGAGAAAGAAGACAGAAAGCCAGTACCAGAGGGAGATGGCGGCAATGGAGGAAGCAGAAGAGGTGCTGAAACGTGTTAGTGAGAGGGTAAGGCAGCTTTGGAAGGAAGGTCTTCACTTGCTTCTCTTTCCTCTTGGGGATTCATCGTTTATCCATCCATCCATCCATCCACCCATCTGCCCACCCATTCCTCCATCCACTCATCTGTCCATCCACCACCCTTATCTACCACCCTTACATCTGTCTGTTCATCTATTCATCCATCCATCCATTTATTCACCCACCACCTATCCACGCATCCATCCATCCAACCAACCCCCAACCCATCCATCCATCCAACCAACCTTCAACCTATCCAGCCATCCACCTACCACCCTTCTATCCACCTGTCTATCTACACATTCATCCATCCATCAACCTACTACTCTTCCAGGTACCTGTCCATCTACACATCCATCTATCCATCCAGAATTTATTTAGGAAGCATTTACTGATCACTTACTGTCTAGGCAGTGAAAGTACAGAGAAAAATGAGACATGGTTCTTGCATTCAAGAAGTTCATAGTCTAGTGAAGGATCCTCACATATAACAAATGTGGCGTCATTCAACCACGTTATAATAGAGGTATGTTCACAGTGCGGTGGGAGGTCACAGGGAGCATCAAAAGGCTTCCTTCATGGAGGAACACATCCGTGAGAGCATGTCATGTGATGTCAGCGTGCGTGTGTCATGTGATGTCAGCATGCGTGTGTCATGTGATGTCAGTGTCCATGTGTGTCCATCTGGACTGAACTGAGCTAGGTCACAGTCTCTCCAGCACGGGCTCTGGACTCACATCTAGTACATTCCAGCTCTGCTCCTCAAGGCCTCAAATAGCCTCTGAAGTCTGTGAGTCAAGGCTGAGGGCGTCCTCCTCTCGGGTGGCTTGGAGGAGTGATGCAGGAGCCCCAGGGCCTGGGCTGCAGAAAGTTCTCGTGCACGGTGCCGGTTCTGGGGGTTCTGACCCCTCAGCCTTCCCAGGGCTGGCCTCTTGATCAGAGATCAACTTCCCTTTTTCTAAGAGAGTGTCAGTTGTTGTCTTGAATCGTGCCAGTTTTTTTGCCAAGTGCACCAAATCCACCCTGATTTCCACCTTCCTCCATGAAAGGGATGGCTTGTTCAATCTGTGTGCCCACATATCTTGTTCTGAAAACCTGTCATCCTAGGGAGGTTTAACACCTGCTTAGGAACAAGCTTCTGAACTCCTAACTTCCATCCCCAGACTGGATTCCCCTGGAAGTGAGTGGAGAGCTCCCGGAGTGACAGCTCCTGGCTCTAAGGTGGTCGCCTTTGGCCAGACCGCGGGCTGGGCGGTAAAGCAGAGAGGTGGGACCCACACTGTCTCACCCCCGTCTGCTCCCTTGCACCTGGGCACCCCCTACCTAAACACACATCTCATTTTGGGATGTGACTTTTTCTGTTTGGCTCCTGTATCAACTTCCTGCAGCTGCTGTGACAAACGACCACAGACTGGGTGGCTTCAAACAACAGTTTCTTCTCACCCAGTTCTGGAGGCCAGGAATCCAAAATCAAGCTGTCAGCCTGGCATGCCCCCTCTGAGGCCTCTCGGGGAGAACCCTTCCTTGCCTCTTCCAGCTTCTGGGGGCTCCAGCCATTCCTCAGCTTGTGCCTTCATCACTCCGGTCTTGGCCCTGGTCTTCACGTGGCCCCACGACCCTCTCACCTCCTCTTCTGTTTCTATAAGGACATGTGTCTTTTGATTAGGACTCACCCAAATAACCCAGGATGATCTCATGAGACCCTTCATTACATCTGCAAAACCCTTCTCCTAAATAAAGTCACAGTCACAGGTTCTGGGGTTGGGATGTTGGCTGTGTCTTTTGCGGGGAACGAGCCAGCCCACCGCCCTGCCCCTGGCTGACCCCGCCCTCTGATCTCCATCCATGACTAGACTGGTCACACCATGTCTCCTTGAGCCGGGCACTTAAGAAGAATGTATGGCACACACTGTTGAGCGATTCAGCCCTCAAACAACCTCACTCTGTCTCTCTTTCCCCCTTTGATTCCCTAAATTTGTTACGTTTTCTCTCTGGTAAAAAAAATACAAGTTCAATGAGGGAGACTTGGGAAGCACTCCAAAGCGGAGGTCATCAAACTAGGATCCATGAGCCCAGTCCGGCCCGGCCTGTTTTTGTCTGGCCCTTGAGTTGGGAACAATTTTTACATCTTTAAAGGAATGTAAAAAATAAAACAAACAAAAAAGAATATGTGACAGAGATCTGATGTGTCCTGTAAAGGCTAAAAAATACTTACCTGGCCCTTTACTGAAAAGTTTGCTGCCTCTTGCTCCAAAGCATGAAAAGAAAAACCCAGGGAAAAAATGGAAACCCAGCCCCTCAGTACTCAGCGGCAGACAAATATTCGTTTGTCCTGTTTATTGAGTTCCTACTGTGTGTCTGAGCCAGCCATGCTAAGGTGCCCCCAGCTCATGTCCTTGGATTCGCAGGTATTTGTGTATGTAAAGCATAAACCTTTTGCTTTATACATACATATTTTTTCGACAGAGTAAGGTTTATGCAGTTTATAAAACTATGTCATGGTTGTTTGCACTTACCCTCACAATATAAGCACTTTCTGATTTCATTAAACGCCCTCACACTTACTTAGCGTTCACTGTGGGTGGGGCATTGCTCTAAGCATGTCACCAGGACCTTCTCTTCAAATATTTACACCAACTCAGTGAAGCGGGAACTGATAGGACCCCAAGTTTACAGGTGAGGAAGCAGATGTGGAGAAGGTCACCTGCCTGAGGACACGTAGGCGGACCACGACCCACACCCAAACAGCCCACTCTAACCACTGAGCATCACAGCCACCCCCACACAACGGTGCATCAGAATCCTGGTGGGCTCCACCTGGGCAGAGCCTTGGTTACCAAGACTTCCTGGGGCAGTGTAGTGTTTTAAGTTTTTGCTCATTATTTACACTGGTTGTTGGGGGCGTGGAAAAGGGCTGACAGCACAGAGTGTCTGCGCCCGCTCTGTGCGTGGGAGGGCACCACCGTCCTGGAACTGACAGGCCACCCTGTTCAAAGACAAGTCTGCTTATTTGAGCCAATGTGCTTCCAAAAATAGCATCTGAACTGCGGAAGTGAACTGAGCTCTTTCCTTTCCAGGCTGTGCACACCATTCCATCTGACATAACTTTCGATCACTCTGTGCTTATCCACACATTTATGTCAGTCATCTTTAAATAAAATGCATGGAAGGGTTTTGGCCGTAGTATTCCACTGAGAATTCGTTTTTTTAAAAAAAGCTAAATGAACAGTATCAGTTTTTAAAGTAAAGTTTAGGGATTCCAGTAACTATTATAGAGGTGAAATGTGTTCCCATGTAAACACCTATATAATCCCGTACAGTTTTCAAGATGTTTCTCCATTAAGAGGCCCTTGGGAGGTCGTGATGACTGTAGACTAATGGCAGGTGGCTTGGGTTTGGATCCTCACTCTGTTCTTCCAGAAAGTGCATTGCTCAGTCTCTTTGGGTCTCGGTTTCCCCATCCTTAAATTGGGGCTAATAATGATGTCTGTCTTAAAGGGCTGTTAATACTTGTCTAGTCCTTAGACCAGCGCTCGGTGGTGTCGGTCCTGTTCTGTCCAGCTTTTACTATGCTTCATCGTTTACTGTAATCTTTAAAGAAACCCGTGACATAAAACAGTCAGAATATGAATCCTTTCTACTTTCATTACTGAGTCCAAATTTGTTCTGCTCACTGTACCACAGGTCAGTAAATTGGGAGACAAGGCGTTGGGGCAAGGAATAATGACTTTATTCTGAAAAACAGCAGACTGAGAAGGTGGCAGACTAATGTCTTAGAGAACCATCTTCCCCAGGTCAGAATTCAGGCTCCTTTTGTATTAAAGGGAGGAGGTGTGCTCTGTTGTTGCAAACTTCTTGGTCTTGGAATCCTTTGTTCTTGCAGCTGTCCGGGTAGGTCAGGTCATGGTGTCCCTGTAAACCTCCAACAAGACAAATGTCCTTCTTTCTTGGGCAAATTTTTATCTCTATATGAATGGAAAACTGTTACAACCTTAAAGGTCAGCTTGAGAAAGGGCTCTCCTGTGTCTTTCAGGCTGTAGGCAACGTTCTTTTTTACAAAAGGTGCAGAACCAGCATGACCGAGCACAGGCAACAGAGCACAGAGTTAGAGCCAAAGGAGCAGATCTAATACAGAGTCACATGTGCTCTTCCCTGTCACAGAGTTACTGACACTCTCCTGTAACAGGGGTCTTGAGTTCAGGGAGTGTGGATACAGTAGGACTCAGTGACAGTATGTCTCTTCCCTCCTCCCCGCCCGCTGGACAGTATAAGGTGCAGGCACCCCAGTAGCCTTTCCTAACCCCTCTTTGCCTCCCTTTTTACACAAATGATCTCCGCTCGGGTCTGATTACTGGCGTTGTTCTCTCCGACCAAGTTAAGAAGGCAAGGTGGTGGAAGTAAGCGGGAGAGCCTGACAGCACAGCAGTCCACTGATGTTCCATTTTGAGAGATATTTTCAGGCAGTTTGATTTGAAAATTTCCACCTCTGTGAATTTCCTTCTTTGAGATTGTTCTGAAAAATGTTAATAGGGAGGATGGGTTACAACAGCAGCTCCCAGAATTTAGCTGCTTCATCATGGCCTCCTTGGGACATTGTGTGGGTTTGTGCGCACGTGTGTACTACACAGGTATGTGTTCCATGTGAGTGTGCACAGACGTGCTTGTGTGTACGTGTGCACTGTGTGTATGTTGCTGGATGTGCATGTGTGCCTGTATCTGTGTGCACGTGTGTGCACTGTTTGTTGCTTTGTGCATTTCTATGCACTGCATGTGTGTGCATGTGTGTGTGGTGGTGCAGGTATGTGTACATGTGCTTGCATGCTGCACGCACGTGCCTGTGCGTGCCTGGGCGGCATGTCACCTCCCACGTGCCACCTCTGCTCCCGCAGTCCGCCGCCGAGTGCAGCGGCCTCCTGCGGAGCCTGCACGGGCTGGAGCAGGAGCACCTGAGGACGTCGCTGGCTCTGCAGCAGGAGGAGGACCTGGCCAAGGCGCACCGGCAGCTGGCCACTTTCCAGAGAAATGGGCTGCACAGCATCTTTTTCACCCAGATGAAAAGCGCTATTTTCAAAGGGGAACTGAAGCCGGAGGCCGCTAAACTGCTGCTGCAAGATTACTCCAAAGCACAGGTAATGCCTCAGATACGGCTCTGCCGGCGGAGTCGTCCTCCTGACCTGTGTCAGCGACCGCCTCCTCTCCCAGATCCGAGTCCTGTCCCTTCTGTGCTGTGTTCCCCTGCACGAACCTTCTCCCTCTTGACGTGGGGGTGCGTCCCAGTACTCAGGGCAGGCGGCGGCTTGAAGCACAGGCCTTGGACTCCCCTGGGCTTGCATCCTAGGCCCACCGCCCATCAGCTCTCTGAAGTTCAGCAGATTGCCTAACCTCTGAGCCTCAGTTGCCTCCCCTGTAAAATGGGGGTGATGGAGTGTCCATGTTACCGAGTCCAAACTCATTCTGCTTGCCACATGTCAGGCCAGTAAATCAGGAGACAAGGCACTGGGGCAAGGAATAATGACTTTACTCAGAAAGCCAGCAGACCAAGAAGATGGGGGACTAATGTCCTGGAGAACCATCTTCCCCAGAGTCAGAATTCAGGCTCCTTTTATACTAAAAAAGGGATGGGTTGTGGTCGGTTGTTGTAAACTTCTTGGTGTCAGGATCCTTTATTCTTGCAGCTGTGCGTGTAGGTCAGGTCATGGTGTCCCTGTAAACCTCCAACAGAACACATGTTATTTTCTATTCTGCAACTTTTTGTCTCTATGTGAATGCAAAAGTGTTATACTCTTAAAGGTCAGAGCCTTGAGAACAGGCTCTCCTGTGCATTTCAGGCTGCAGGAACATTCTTTTACAAAAGGTGCGGAACCAGCGTGACCCAGCACAGGCAACAGAGCACAGGGTTAGAGCCAGAGGAGCAGAGCTAACGTGGAGTCAGGTTTGTTCTCCCCCATCACACCCACAGTAAAAGAGGCGTGGTGAAGATTTAATGATCTAACTCATGGAAAGCCAGTGCTTGGCACAATATATGTTTAATATATACAGCAATTTACAATGTAAATATGTATGTGTGCATACGCATACGTGTGTGTGCACACGTGTGTGTTGCTGTCTGATCTCTGTCTCCATGTGCTTGGGGGAGTTTGTGTGTGCTTTTGCACGGAAGCTTGTGTGTGAGCGTCATTAGTTCAGACCAAATACATTCGTAGATGACTGGGAAAATCGTTTATGTGAGACGGTCACTATCTCTCACACGGCCTTCCTGAGGCATTTGACCTGCACGCGTACACACAGAGGGAAATCATTCGTGTGCAGTAATGCACCAGATTTCCGCTGCTGGCCCAGGCCGGTGAGTGAGGGCTGTGAAGGGGCAGGGCCGCGCCAGCAGGAGACCAGGTGGCCTTTTGGGAAGAGAGAGCCACTCTCTGAAGGCGCTGGGTGCGAAGAGCAAGCCAGCCTCTACGTCGTGCTCCAGGTTTGTCCCACGAAAACTTCCGGGGAGTAAAGAGGGTCATGATTCTGTCGCATTCCCGGTCAGGTATTCGACCCCGCGGCATCGCTCAGTTGGTAACAGATGTTGCTGTCATTTTACCAACCCCTCACGACGGGCAGTGGCCGATTCTCAGTATTGGAAGGAACACGTGTTGTTGTTCATAATACTTGGGACCAAAAAGGAGCAGCCACGGCGATGATAGTCCCAGAGTGCAGGCTGCACCGGCTGGGGCTGTTGGAGTGTTTGGGGACGCCAGCTCACGGGACGGGCTCGGGTCAGCCCACTCCCGTGACCCAGCTCTGCAGAGGACAGACTTCTCACCACAGTGTTCCTGCTCCGTTGAGCCTGCTGCCAGGGGCCCTCAGGGCGAGGCCGGCCTTCAGCACGTGTGCCGGCCCATTCCACTTCTCCCTGTCCGGAGAGCGCAGATTCTCAGGTGTTGGAACTGGACATACGATAGCTTTGCTGTGAGAAGGACACTGCTCATGGCATCGTGTGTTCCTTGTTGAACCAAGTGCTGATCTGTCGGGTAACCCATTGCGTGGACGGTAGTTCCCCGGATGGAAAAATCCAGCTGAGCCAGTCGGTGGGATAATACCAGCGAGTCTGGTGCTTGAATTACCGCTGGCCTCACGACTGCTGGCCTAATGGCTGCGCTGCTCGTTCCGCTGGATTTTGGAGGCAGCCCGCTATGGAGTGAGGGCACAGGCCCTGGGCTTAGACGGCTGAATTCAAATCCCTGCTCAGTCACTTGCCAGCTGTGTGATGTGGACTCAGTTTCCTCATCTGCGAAATGGGAATGACAGTATCCTCTCCCTAGATTAGGAAAGACAAGAAACACTCTGGGTCCAGTGCCAGGCCCAGAAAAACACCCGGTGTGTGCTAGACTGTGATCGTTCTCCTGTGCTTGGTTGGGTTTTTGTGCGTTTTGTAGGTTGTAAGAACGTCATGCTCTGATGTGACTGGGCTCATCCCATGGCCCGCGAGAGTGTGGGAGTTCTGTGGGTCAGAACTGGTGGCTGATTCATCCCAGAACTTCTGCACGTGTCCTGGGGATGGGTTCTGGGGACTCCATAGGTGTGCGTGTGCACGTGGGTGAAGGACACCTGACTGAGTGAAACATACCTTCCGTTTCTAGGCCAGTGAGGGTGTCTCGATGACTCTTTACCACCTGGGTCTCGAGCGCACTTTGCAAAGCCTGCATTTCTTATTAGTGTGTCATTTTCTTCTAAGCCTTCGTTCAGGTCAGGGACGTTTAAGGCGCTCGTCCTAGTGCTTCTCCCTGTGTGTTCTCTTCGGGAAGGAAATGTAATATTTTAAATGACTAGGAAGAATTTTCTCTAAGTTTAATTAGGAATATTTTCTCGATTTTTTTTTTTCATAACAGGAGAATGTAGAAGAGTTAATGGACTTTTTCCAGGCCAGTAAGAGATATCATCTAAGTAAAAGATTTGGTCACAGGGAATACCTGGTCCAGAACATACAGTCATCAGAGACCCGTGTGCAAGGCCTGCTCAGCACTGCTTCTGCTCAGCTGAGCCTCCTCATCCAGAAACATGAGAGGTAAAGCCTGAACCACCCCCCCAAATGATGCAGAAACATGAGTGGCAAAGCCCGAAGTCCCCCTGCAGATGATGCAGACAGACGGCCTTCCCCTGGCATTCCTCATCCAGGACCACCCCCTTCTGTTCATTCACCCAGTGCCCTGGCTGCTCCTTCCTTATTTCTTCTTGAGAATTCTCTAGTTGCAAGAACCCTTTGCATTCTAGCATTTTAAAAACATACATCATCGTCGAGACAACCGGCCAGTGAGCCACTGTGTGCTCATCATTCAGCTTTAATAGGTACCAGGTTGTGGCCAGTCTTGAGTAGCTGAACATCCCCGCCCTGAATTATTTTCAAGGAAATGCCCAGCATTTCATTGAGAAATCAGTGGTGGAGACTTACATGAACTGTGTGATGGGGCAGCCCACTTAAGCTCCAGCTCGCTGCTGGCTCTTACACTCACCTTTGGAATGAAGTATAAATACACAGGGGCTGACCTTGCGGTCTGCGTGTTTTTTTCTTTCTCAGCAGCCCTGGGGGTGCCGTGCGGTCAGGTAAAGGGTCCTGGTGCGCACGCTCATCCCTGCAGCCTCCGGCTCTGTCCACATCCTTCTCAGCCGGCCTCTGAGGCGCGTAATTGTCAACAACGCAGTTTCTTCTGTTTAGGTTACAGGAAGCTCTAGAACAAACAGGGCCATGACTATAAGGTTGGCTTCCTCAGGACACGCTGTGATTTTGTGACTTGGTTCTGCTACCTAGGTAATTGTATCAGGGCTTGGCAGCTCTCTTGCCCTATTTAATAAGGATTCTGTAAGGTGTAAATTATGTGAACACTACCCATCCAGAGATGCTAATGAATTTGTCACTGTGGTTGACTTGGCATTCCTGATTCATTTTCACTCGAGTGAAAGAAACAGCTCCTTACCTTGAACTACAACAGCCGACAGCAGCTGTACTGCTGTGAGCAGTTACCAGGGAAATGTGTTTTACCTCTGATTTTTAAATCCCATTTGAAAAGGCTGGCACAGACCTACATTTCTCAAACGTGTGCCTACCATTCATTCGGTCACCTCTTCATTCCTTCAAGAAGCGTTTCCACAGAGAATCTACCGTGTGCCAAGCAGGGAGCCCAGCCCAGGGATGCAGACAGACTGGGAATGGTAGTGGTAATACTGGTCGTAACACAGTTTAGCAGTCAGGAGCTTCTGGAAAAATAGAACCTATGAGATATGTATGAGGAATTGGCTCTCGTGACTGTGGAGGCTGAGAAGTCCCACGACCTGCCACCTGCCAGCTGGAGACCCGGGGAAGCCAGTGATGTGATTCAGTCCGAGTCCAAAGGCCTGAGAATCAGGGGAGCCAATGATGTAAATCCCAGCCCTAGAGCACGGGAAGTTGAGATGGGATGTCCCCACTCAGCAGTGAGGCAGGAAAAAAAAGGCGGATTCCTTATCCTCTACCATTCCTCCTGGATCAGGCCCTCGGCAGCCTGAGTGATGCCCACTAGCCTTGGGGAGGACCATCTGCTTTCCTGAGTACACCCATTCAAATGCTATTCTCACCCGGAAACACCTTTGCAGACACACTCAGAGGTGATCTTCAATGTGGGCAGCCTTGGCCAGTCACGTTGATACAGAGAACTAACCCTCACACCGAGTTTTCCCTCCATTGACCTCTTGGACTTCGCTTGTACCATTCCTGCCGCCAGGAGCTCCTCATCCACCGTCTTTTCTTGGAAGATTGTATCTGTTCCACAGTGGTCCCCTGGGCTGTTGTTTCCTCCCAGCCCTCTTGCCCAGTTTCTGCCCTAATGGGTGATTCATCTTGTTATGTTGAGCTTTCTCTGCACATCTCTAAAAATGCTGACCTTACCCTTCCTGCATTTTAGTGATGTCGCAGCTTCCCATTCCTCTGCTCCTTCTGAGAACGAAGATCTCTCTGATTCAGACCAACTCATGTGGAGACACACATTCAACCACAGTACCGTCAGGCTGCAGGTGAGTCTGGACAGCACATTAACTACGTGCATCTTTTCCATCCAGGGCAGGCTACCTGGATGAAGATCAGATGGAGGTGCTGTTGGAGCGGGTTCAGACAGAAGTCTTTTCTATCAAACAGAAGTTGGACAATGACTTAAAGCAGGAAAAGAAGAAACTCCACCAAAAATTAATAATGAAGAGAAGACGGGAGATGCTGCAAAAGGTATATAAGAAATTATGCTGTTTATTCTTTGCAGAACCATTTAAAATAACCAGCAAGGGCCAGGTTCCACGCCAGGCACTGCCACCAGAGGGCGAGGATCTGAAGGGCCACCAGGCCGGCATCACCATGTGCCATCTGCAGTTGATTGGTAGTGACTTTCTGGAATGCCATGGCAAGGCTTCTCCGGGTCCTATCCAGCCTCAGTGAAGCTGAGGGTTGTGGTAGATTAGTAATGTCTGCCAGGGCAAGGGGCAAGGAGTGCAGGCTCGAGTGCATAATGACTGGGGTGGGTGATACCGCATTTACTGAGCATGTACTTGGCAGGGTGCTGGCTGTGTTTATGAGGCACCTTGTTTAATCCTGGCATTAACCCTGTAAGGTAGCTGCTGCCGTTTTCTCTCTTTTTCCTAGTGACGACACTGAGGCTGGGAGGGCTTATGTGTTGTGGTCCGCGTGGGCTGCCAGACAAATTACCACAGACTGGGTGGCTTATAAAGAACAAACATTTATATCTCACAGTTCTGGAGGCTGCAAGTCCAGGATCAGGGTGCCGGCGTGGTCGGGTTCTGGTGAAGGCCCCCTTCTGGTTCCAGACGCCTGACTTCTCGCTGTGCCTGGAAGTGGGGAGAGAGCTTGGCGAGTGGGTGTGGGGTCTTTTTCTATCAGGGCATCATCCTTGCTCTTGGATTGGAAAAATTAATATTGTTAAAATGGCCATACTACCTAAAGCAATCTATCTACAGATTTGATGCGACCCCTATCGAATTACCCAGGACATTTTTCACAGAACTTGAACGAGTAATCTTAAAATTTATATCAGGACACCAGTCCTATTCAGGAGGCTCCACTCTCATGACCTAAGCACCTCACAGAGCCTCCCTGTCCTGACACCATCGCATCGGGTGTTAGGTTTCAGCACACGGGTGTTGGGGGGACACAGACATTCAGAGCCCAGCATTAAGTACTGAGGGCCAGGTCAATAGTGAATGGCAGGCCTGGGATTGAGCCCAGGCCTGTCTGACTCAGGGCCTAAGCCTTGTCCTTGACACAAGCTGCTCAGCTGTTTGCCCACCCCCAGGAGCAGAGACCAACCAGCAACCCTGCAGGGGCACCCACCTGCTTCACACTGCGGTAGTGCAGAGAGGAAGTCACCGTCTCCTGGGGAGGGCGGCCCAGGGCAGGTGCAGCAGAGCCTGAGTCCTGGGGGACAGGCGAGCATTCGGCATCCACAGAGCGGTGAAGCACTCGGGCGAGGATGTGCCGCTGTGTTGGGAGCTCCAGGACCGTGGGAGCTGAGTGTGCGGGGGGCGGGGGACGGGGGTGGGGGGAGGCACCCCCTGGGAGCAGCACCACAGCAATGAGGGCAGCGTGCAAGGCTGGCGGCTTACCTGCATCCCAGGACAGTGGGGAACGTCGCAGGGTTTTCAGGGGGAGAAGTGTTACTGAACGCCAGTTCAATGCACCCTGAGGCCAAAGAAACCGAAACGGAGTTTGGAGCAGAGGAAGGTTTACTGCAGGGCCGAGCAAGGAGGACAGGGTGGCTTATGACCAAGAAAACCCCAAACTCCCTGAAGGGTTTCAGCAAAGCATATTTAAAGGCCAGGTCAGGGAGGGGGTCGCAGGATCTGTGATCAGCTCATGCACAATTCTCTGATTGGCTGATGTGTAGGGAACAGGGCGGTCAACACTGTCAATCCCTGGGCACCAGAAGGTCTGGGGGCCGTGTGCTCTTGATCATCAAGTAGTTAATTTCTTTCCTTTGGTGGTGGTTTTTAGCATCTGCAAAACTCAGGAAATACACAGGAGATACTATTATCTGGGTACCTCAGAGAGGAGCTGCAGCAGAGGATACAGAGAGGGGTCTGTCCCAGGAAGGCCCCACAGGGTCCTGCTCGGTTACAGAAGGAAGATCAGATTTGGGATTCAGGAAGCTCACGTGAGCAGCCCTACAGATAGATCTGGAGAGCCCCAGGGCGTAAACCCATGGGAGGCTCTGGTGCTTGGCCAGGTCAGAACTGAAGAGACCAAGCCCTGAGCACGGAGCAAGGGCAGATGCAGAGCAGATGTGGGATGCTCGGGACGACCTGGGTGGTGGTCTGGTGCCACTCAGGGAGGAAGGCTGCAGAATAACTGAATTGGAATGATAGAAACTCTGCTTCTTACTACCAAGTGTTGTGCTCCCTAGAAAGCCATGATTCTCACCTTGACCGTTAACCTCCACCCCATCTCAGCATCATCTCGTCCACGTCCACTAGCTAAAGGATCAGAACAGCAGAGCCCCAGGACCACTCTTCTCTGATGGTCTGGCCTGGTTCAAGGTTAGGTCTGGAAGGATGGATGCGCTGCAGAGATTCCGGCAGTCCTCCGTAAATACTGTTTCTTCCAGCGGCTTTGTTAAATCCTGTGAAGGGCACAGAGTTCGGGAGTCCCTGCACGATCAGAGGTCTGTGTTGTAGCCCCAGCACTGAGGACACATAGTAGCTCAATGAGCATTTGTAGAATGAAGGAAGTGACACTCTCTGCTCACTCGGACCCGTAAACAGAAGGTAGACCATCCCGTGTTCTCAGAAAGTGGAACCGGGCCATCTGCAGGTGCATCATTATAAATAACAACAGAGCTGACATCTTTGTGCAGGTCAGCTTTTTCCTATCACAGGGCCTCCACACTTACTGCGTTTTCTCCCAGGAAAAGCCTCCCTCCCACCCCCTGTCTTATCCTGATTGAGATATGACCTCATCCCTCAGGTCTCGCTTGGATCTTTTTCCTCAAAAGTCCTGTGACCTCCTCATTTAAATGGTCTCTCAGGGATCTCAGAGGTTTTCCCCTTACAATATCTCGGTTTTCATTTGCCATGTATCCGGGACGTGGTCGTAATACTGGCAGACATTTGTTGATGGGAACCCTGCACCAGGCCCTTCTCTAAGAGCTAGATGTGTGTTAAGCAACTCATTGAGTCCTCACAACTGCTCTATGAAGTAGATCCTGTTATCATGCCCATTTTACAGATTAGGAAGTAGAGGCACAGAGAGAACAAGACACTTGTTTGGCGCTGCTCAGTGCACAAGGGGAGGAGCCAGGATCAGAACCCAGCCTGTCTGCCTCTCGGGCTTTGCTGCCTCAGTAAATCCATGTTCAATAAACGCTGAACAAGTGAAGTTCCCACTACCTACTGTCATTTCCTAACTGTGAGAGCACTGGGGAGAAGACTACCCACATGCTGTGGCTCCCGCAACCAGTTCCCAAAGTGTTTTCCCAAAGAAAGGACACACCGAGTCCTGTGCCCCTTTTTAACTTTCCCTTCTGGGATTCCCGCCAGCACCGGGAGCAGCGGAAGGAGCAGCTGTCCGTCGGCGAAGCCTTCGGCGCGGCCGAGGATGCCGGCCGGTACCTGGGCCGGTGGCGGAGCCTGGTGGCCGAGCACAGCGCCGCCCTGGAGGAGCTGCAGGAGCACCTGGACCAGGCGGCCCTGGACGAGCTCAGGGCCCTGAGCCTCTCGCTGTCCGAGAGGGCCACGGAGGAGCTGCGGCGCCTGCAGACCTCGGCCGTGACCCAGGAGCTGCTCAAGCGCGGCGTGCCCTGGCTCTTCCTGCAGCAGATCCTGGAGGAGCACGGCAGGGACCTGGCCGCCCGAGCCGAGCAGCTGGAGGGCGAGGAGCGGGACCGGGGCCAGGAGGGCGTCCAGGGCGTGAGGCAGAGACTGAAGGACGACGCTCTGGAGGCCGCCACGGAGGAGCAGGCGGAGCTGAGACACTGGGAGCGCTTGGTCTTTAGGTGAGTTGGGATGTCTGTGTGATTTCATCACTCCCCTTCACCCGGGTCGGGGCGGGATTCTGCCCCCTGCTTATGCAGATGGCCGACCTCGTGCCACCCGACGCTGGACAGGTGAGCCTGACAGCAGTTCATTACTCACTGATGCTCACAGCCCCGGGGAGAGGGACCCGGCATGTCCCCCAGGGCCACTCGGGGGCTGCAAACAACCAGGGCCTGTGGGAGGCAGGCTGTGCAGTAACAAGAGAGTGAGGTGCCTGGTTCCCATGGGAGGATGCAGTGGGCTTGTTTGAAGAACTGCACAGGCTGGCAGGGAGCCGAAACCCACTGCTCTCGGGGGAGCAGGGCGGCGCCTGGTCCCCTTGATGGGAAGTGTTCCTTGATGAGGAGCCCTCGTCTCTGGGAGCAGGGTGGGGAGGGGAGCTTGTGCTCAGGCCACGCGAGGCCCTCCCCGTGTCGGCAGGCGTCAGGGAGCACGTGACGGTGGCCTTACCCCACACTGCACCCTCTCTTCACCTGGCCCCTTCACTCACTGAATTCAAGAACCATGGAAAGACACCCACTTACAAACAGGATGTTGTAGGCGACAGCCAGCCGACACTCTTGCTCTAATAACTAGAAAAACATGGCTAATGTTTTTAAAGACACCGGAGAGCCGTGGAAGTGATGAGGACAAGTTGAAGTCAATTCCGGAGGGACCAACGTTTGAAGGTCCTTTACTCCCTGCAGATTTGCCGGCTGTTGGTGCAGACTGAGATCGATGCGGCCCAAAATTGGCCTTTAGTTGTGTGATAGAGACCAGCAAAGCTTTGGCAGCCGTTTGGGGCTGGCACATCAGATTGGAAATAGGAGGAACCTCAAACATGGCCCTTATGGGGCTACAGAGAGGGATGGAATGTGGGCAGTGTAGACCGAAACACCTGGGTTTAAATCCCAGCATCACCACCAAGTGTCTGAGTGTAGGCAAGTTACTTAGTCTCTCTGGGCCTCATCTTTCCTATCTATAAAACATGATGCCAGTACTAAGTCATTTAGGGTGCTTCAGCCGCACATGATACTATCGGGTTGTTAGAAGGTGAAGAAAACATTTTATAAGAAGTCAGGAGGTCCATTTACAGTTTTGATTCCATGACTCAATGATACTACCAAGGATCCAGCTCTCAACATCTTTTTGCTCCACTGTACTCAGTGGGCTGCCTTGGTCTTTAGGCTCATCCCCTCAGGGTTTCAGGATGGCTGCTGCAGCTCCAGATGTCACACCCATCATCTCTTTTTAACATCTGAGGCGTTAATCCTTCCGATCCCACTGGGCAGGACTGTGTCCATCACAAGCCCATGCCTAAACTGTTCACCAGCAAGGAGAGTAAAATGGCCGTGATTGTCTTATCCCAGGGGGCACTTCTGTAAAGTGCCAGGTGGTAAACACCGGAGGCTCTGAGGGCTGCATGGCTTCTGTTGCTACTATTTGGCTTTGCTGTTGCAGCAGGAAAGCAGCCACAGACGGTCACAGATGAGCATCACTTTGTTCCAATAAATCTTTATTGACAAAAACAGGCAGCAGGGCCAGACTTGGTCTACAGGTCACAGATTGCTAGTTCCTGCCTCAGACCAATCAGGATTCTCTCTATGGGTCTGCGACAGGTGTTTCTATCCCCGCCGTTGTTGGAGGCAACCCCTGTAAACGAAAGCTGAGCTGGCAAGAGGCGAGGAAGTGCCTCTAGGTTAGGGCATCACCCATGTCTAGCAAAATGCCAGCGTCACAGCATTGATGAGGAACTGCGTATTTAAATCTTCTAACATAACCCTTGGTCTGCAATAAGGGGGTGATAGGTGGTAGCTGCCATCGTCACCTCCATCATTCTTGTGCTGGAAGAACTCAGAATATCAGGAGGAAAACACCCCAGAAATAGATGATTGTGAGAAGCGAAGCACAAGCGATTAGCCAGGTAACTGCGTGGAGGACCAGGATCCTTGCCAAGCTCTGCAGGAGGTGCGTTTTGGGTGCCAGCTGCTGACCTGGCACTGGGAGCCAGAGATGAGAGGACTCTGCCCACTGGTGCTTTGCTGAGGGGCGGCAAGACTAGACGGTGGGGAAGCTTGAAGGTCCTTGCCTGGGTGGGACACTGGGAGACCAGTCTCATCGGAAAAAGAACAAAATTAAAAAACCCCACCAACAGCTGACGGTGGAGAGAAACACCATCTACCTTGTCTGTTTGTTTCGAGTGGTAGAAACTGTTTGCATTTAAGGACATAATTGTGCCCATTTGGCAGTAACCTCGAGCCTCTCTTCCCTTTAACCAGCAAACCTGCCAATCAATATCCCTTAAAGATGCTATCCTGTCAACAAACAAACGAACCCAGAAAACCTTATTCAAGCAAAGAAACAAAGCCAAAGCCCTTTTTCTCTTCTTTCCTTGGTATGGACACTCCACGGTTTCATTTGGATCTTGGTCACAATTTAAATTCTGAATCTGTAGCCTTTTTATTGGAAATGGTTGCACCGACATAGGATCGTGAAGGCGATGTTGTGGGTCAGGGGTGGGGCAGAGGGAAGGAGAATGAGTCCTTGTCGGTGTATCTGCTCAGTCTGTCTGTCCCCATCCTTTCTTGACCCCGCATCCTGCTGGCTGGACATCGGTGGTCCTCTCCATCTGAACCCTGTCAGAGACACCAGACATCATTCTGCCCATCCTTTCTTGGTGGCAGTTACATCCGGTGGGAACAGGGTCTTCCTGGCCTTATCAATGCAGCGCCTCCTCCTGCAAATGCTCTTCCCTGGGGACCGACCTTTCTAACGGGAGGGTAAGTCCCAGGTGTTAGCAGAGTGCGAGATTGTCTCGATTTAGACTATAATCTCTCTCCTCTTCCTCATCTCTCTTTTTTATGGTTCTGTTCTCGTTTATTTCCCAAACTCTGTGTTTGTTTCTTTGAGCAAACAAGATGCTGTCTTCTCCATGCCCATGAACATCAGATCCTTAACTGCCACTTCTTATTGCCGTGAATTGTTCTCAGCAGTAATTACTCAGCTCAACCTCTGTTCCAACAAAGTGTCTTTACTCACTCCAGCCGGCTTTGGACTCTTCCAAATGAATTTGACCTGACGTTTCCATTCCCAGATGGCCATCTTCCTCCCCTTTATTTGGTTCCATTTTGCAGGGAGTATTACTAAAGCCAACCCTGATTTAGTGGCCAGAGAGGAAAAGAGAAATCTCAGCTTGCTATCAGAAAACTTGATTTTCCGAACGGTTATAGAGGGTCAACTAGCAATACACAAGACGTGAGTCTGCTGATACATGTTGCTTATTTAAGACTCGAAAAGGTTGCAGCCTTTATTTTGAGGCATTAGGTAGAAATGACTTTGCACAGTCATTTTGAGACATATTTTTATAAGCTTCCTGATTGCAAGCAAGATGGAGTTGCTGTAAATCTGGTCCCAGAAAGTAAGAATTAATAAGGATGTGTATTTTGTCAGGGAAAGTGTGTCTTTGAGACTTCTTCCCTAAACTCCTGCCTGGGTTTTAAATTCCTTCCGGGCAGAGACCCCGTGTCCTGTATTTCTACGTCATCTTGACCCGCCTGTGTTATCCCGTATCGCCTACCTAGTGGAGGGTGAAGGCCAGACCACCCAGGGTCGGCCCGATTTGAAGGTGGGCAAGACCAAAGGCTGAGGTTCATTTCGGAGTTGCTCTCACCCGGATTCCATGTAAACGGCAAACACGTGGGGCAGAGGTTCTCCGCCAGAGAAGGCACAGAGGAGCAGCTGCAGCTTCCTGAAGCTGTTTCAGGACAGCCATGGCCACTTTACCGTCCTTGCTGGAGGACGGTTAGGCCTCCACTTGTGATGACGCATAGTCCTACCGGACAGGATCGGAAGGATCAAAGCCTCAGGAAAACTGATGGGTCCCATGGAACCCAAGACGTAGGCCAGGGGCCTTCTGGTTGGGGGCCCGCTTCAGCCCTGATGGTCTTACTCTGTTTCCATGAAA